>NC_084482.1:190722372-191347372 GCF_030035675.1 Rhineura floridana
GAATCCCAAACCCCCGGACAACCGCTCCTAGCGGTTTCATGTAGATGTTAAATAGCATAGGGGACAAAACTGAGCCCTGAGGGACCCCGCAGGCGAGCGGCCAAGGGGTCAAAGAGGAATCCCCCAGCACCACCTTCTGGGTTCATCCCTCCAGGAAGGAACGGAGCCACTGCAGAACAGTGCCCCCGAGTCCCATCCCCGCAAGGCGACCCAGAAGAATACCATGGTCGATGGTATCGAAAGCCGCTGAGAGGTCCAGGAGAGCCAACAGGGACACACTCTCCCTGTCCAGCTCTCTGCATAGGTCGTCCACCAAGGTGACCAAAGCCGTCTCTGTCCCATAACTAGTCCTGAAACCAGACTGAAATGGATCTAGATACTCTGTTTCATCCAAGAATCCCTGGAGCTGGGAGGCCACCAAACGCTCTATTACCTTCCCCAAGAATGGAATATTAGACACTGGCCGGTAATTGTCCATTATAGAGGGGTCCAGGGAGGCTTTTTTAACAAGGGTCTAGCCAGACCCTCTCTGGCACTTCTTATAAGCCAGGAAGGGCAAGGGTCAAGCAGACGTGTGGTGGCTCTCGTCTCTCCAAGAATCTTGTCCATGTCCTCAGGTCGAACAAATTGAAAAGAATCCATCATTACTGGACAGACAGAAGCCAAAGTTACATCCCCTGGAACTGTATCAATTCTAGCATCTAAGTCGGAACGAATCTGAGCAATTTTATCTGCGAAGTGTTGTGCAAACTCTTGACAGCGGGCTGTTGAGTGGTCCATATTGCCCTCATGAGGGCCAGAATGTAAAAGGCCTCTGACCACTTGAAATAGCTCCGCTGGGCAGCTCCTTGCAGATGCAATGGTGGCAGAAAAGAAAGATTTCTTTGCTGCCCGCATTGTCACGGAGTAGGCCTTCAAGGAGCCTCTAGCCCGTGTTCGGTCAGGCTCGCTTTGTGTCTTCCGCCAACATTGCTGTAGTCTCCATCTCACACGTTTCATCACCACCATCTCCTTGGTAAACCAAGGAGCTGGTTTGGCTCCGCTTCGTGAGAGGGGGAGCTCAGTAGCTATCGTGTCCACCGCCCTGGCCATTTCCCCATTCCACAGGTCGACCAGAGCTTCAACAGAATCGCCTGCCGAGGTGACAGGAAAATCCCCGAGAGCCATCAGGAAACCATCCGGATCCATCAGCCTCCTGGGGCGGACCATCCTAATAAGTCCCCCACCCCTGCAGAGGCTCCGAGTCCCAGTGAGTCTAAACCCCACCAGGTAGTGATCTGTCCATGACAACGGAACCACCGAGAGTTCCTCCACACCAAGATCACCATCAACCCCCTCCACACAGAAAACAAGGTCCAGGGTGTGGCCAGCGACATGGGTAGGGCCAGATACTACCTGGGACAGACCCATGGTTGTCATGGAGGCCATGAAGTCCTGAGCCACTCCCGACAGGGCGGCCTCGGCATGGATGTTGAAGTCCCCCAGCACCACAAGCCAAGAGGACTCCAACATCAGCCCCGAGACCACCCCGGCTAGCTCAGGAAGGGAGACTGTTGAGCAGCGGGGTGGGCGGTACACCAACAGAATCTTTATTCTGTCCCAGCCACCCAGCTTCAAATACATACACCACATTGAGTATCGGTGACAGAAAGGTACAGTATTAATGTTGGGCTTAAATGTATCTCCAGCCCAGGAAAGACTTAAAACTCTCTCTGTATATAATGTGTTTAAAAATGTTACCATCAAATATGTATGTATGTATAAAATTGTGTGTGTTACCATCCATTTCTAAAAAAAATTGTTCATTTTTTCAAGAATTTCCAGCCCACCCTTTATCGAAAGGTAACTCCATCAATAAAGTGTCCTTTGAAAGCCCTTTATATGGTATGTGTAAAGGTGAAGTAGTTAATTAAGCAAGTGCTGATCAAGGACCACCCAAGCTCTGCTAAACACTCCTTTGCCTAGGTCTGTCCCTCTGTAGCACTACTGCGTGAAAATCTCTTACAACTTAGGTTAGAGGCTTGGCTGCTGCATACCCACCTCCCCGTTAGTGGAGGCACCAGAGGCCCAGTGGGGTAATACATGTTTTTGAACACCAAAATCTCAGGTTCCGTCTTTGGTGTCTCAAGTAGCAGGATTGGGAAAAGGCTGTGCCTAAGATTTTGGGAGAATCAACAGTACAGAGCTATATGGATCAATAGCCATCTAGGGTAAGATGGGTTAATATGGTATTTCAATAGCATCCAGAGGGGCTGTGACACCTGGAGCAAACTGAGCAGTTTTGTTCTGCCCAGTAGTGTAGTGGCAAATTTAAAAGTGCAGGGTCCCTTCATGCTCATGCTATGCCCCCTTCTATGATTATACAGCCTTCTAAGATTATACGTTAAAAATAGGCTTTCAGTCTTTTGCTTTGTTTGGAGTTCTGTTGAATGATGAATGCAGGATGAGGAGATGTCTTTTTGAGGTTCAGCAAGAAGAAGACAATGATAGCTTCTAGAAGGTCAGGTCGATCACCCACAGTGCCAGAAAGGGATCTTGTTATATTCTCCAAGAGCAGCAGTCTGGAATTGTTGATTACTGTTTTCGTTTCTCCCAACATTCTGTGGCCTGTGCCACCACTGATTTCATAGAAGTTTTTTTCCATAGTTCACAGCTTAGTGGTTCCAGTTTCTCAAAATATTTAGTTGCCTTTTATGTCGTTTTAGTTGTATCCAGACTTAGTGATGCTTAGAGCAGACTCACTGAAATAAGGGGAACTTAAGGTAGTTATAAATCATGACTAACTTTTCCTATTGATTTCAGTGAGTGTATGCTAAGCATGGCTCAGTCTGGATCCAATCCTTTATTTGCCCACCCACCCCCGAAGGCCCTGGCTGGCCCACATTGTCAAACACCAGACAATCATGAAACCCTTACTACCGCAAGACTTTCTATAGCAACTGCTGATCTCACATTTACTGTGATAACAGCACAAGAATTTCCCCAAATTCATTAAATCTAGATCAGTGGTAGCCAAACTTTTTTCCCCAGGACCACCTGAACATTGCTGATGATATTGGCGGACCATTTAATGATTTTCTACTTCTTGTAGCAATTGTAGTGTGCTGTGCTAGGTGCTGTATAGTTTTTCAATTGTACTTTTATTTCTTGTATTACAATTTGCGTTCAAGACATCCTGAGCATGCAGGGACTTACCCACCACTGTTCATCCTTCCCTCCATAACTTTTTTTAAAAGCAAGCCCCAGTCTCCCCAAAATCTCTCCTCTCCCCTCTCTCTCTCTCACTCACACTCACACACTCACACACACAACTTGTTGAGCAAGCCCCTTCAGTAAGTAAGCACATCTGCATACAAAATTCCCACCCACACTACTTGAGCAACCCTCCCCTTCAAAAAAGCTCCTCTCCCCGGTGCAAAGGAAGTACCTGCCACCATCTACATCTCGCTGGCAGACAACAGCACCTTCAGCATGCAGAGACCCACCCATTGCTCCATTTTCCCCTCCAACTTTTTTTTAAAAAGCCTGAGCTTGCAAGGATGTATCCCTCCCCACCCTCCAGCTAGCCCAAGCCCCCAACACTGTTCTTTTTAAAAGTAAGCCCAAGCCATGGGGTGAAGGAGACGTGGACCACAGTTTGGGAACCTCTCTGCTAAAGAATTATAGAAAGTAAATACCTGGGCTTGGCTGTCTGCCCTCTCTCTAAACCTCTTTCTCTCAACTCCTTGTGACTCTCCCTCATGACTCTCTCCTCCCCACAACAACAAACAGTGGGAGCCAGTAAGCATGCAAGGGGATCCATGCTGACTACTGATTGGCTGGATTGCCTGCTGACCTCACTGGATTCAAGATCTTTGGGCCAAGAGGGCAGCATTTAAACATGTGGAAGGGGGAGAGGCCGCCCTTTCATAATGGTGATTGGCTGTAGAGACACAAGGGGGCTGGGGGGGCACCTGCAAAAAAGTAACAGGACCGTGTCCCAAAGCGTCCCATCTGGACTACTGAAATCAGCAAGATGGTCTCTTTCTTGTGAATGTACAGGATCGAGGGCTCTTCCGTTCTCCCCTTTGCCCGTTGGCCAGAGTCCTTAGATGTTGTGCTCACCTGAGGTTACACTGTGTCCAACAGAAACATCCTAAAGAGGTCCTCTGAGACCTTCAGGACTTTTCAAGTGGTCCATGAGGGGAAAAAAGTTGGGAAATCACTGTCCTACTGTTCATTCTCTGCCTCCTGCCTCCCTGTCCTATTTTTATTCCAGCCGACATTACATTGTTGGATGAAATTAAGGAAGAGGTTCCTCAGCAGAATGGTTGTGAGACGGTGGAACTGCCTGCCACAAGACTGCGGAGGTCAGAATGCAACACTTCTCAGAGTTGTGAGTGGATGGATCCAAGCCAAACCACTTTTACACCAGAAGGGCAGCAAGGAAATAATCTGGCGAAGAACACTGGTCTGTCTACTTGGCCCAAGGGAGGCTCTTTGAAAACAGCTGTCCAAAAGAGGAAAGATAAATGTTTCCCGTGCCCTGAATGTGGCAAGACCTTCCGGCAGTTTGGTGTTCTGATCACCCACCACCGCCTGCACACGGGCGAGAAGCCCTATAGCTGCGCTTACTGTGCAAAGCGCTTCAGCGATTACTCCAATCTGATTGCACACCAGAGAACCCACACTGGAGAGAAGCCCTACAGGTGTGCTGACTGCGGGAAAAGCTTCACCCGTAGCACGACCCTCACCATTCACCAGAGAGGCCACACGCGGGAGAAACCCTATCCTTGTCCACAGTGTGGAAAACGCTTCAGTCGGTCCTCAAACCTCACTATCCATCAGAGAACTCATGCAGGAACTGGGGGGAAAAAAATCACATTCTTGAATTCCGGGGGAGAAAACACAGGAATGTAGGAATCTTGATATTATACCATTGGCCTATCTAACTCAGTAGTGTCTGCACTGACTGGCAGCAGCTCTCCAGGATTTCAAAGAGATGTCTCTCCCAGCCCTACCTGGCGTTGCCGGGGATTGAACTTGGGACCTTTTGTATGCAAGTTGGTGCTCCCATCTAGACACACCTGCTGTAACTGCTCTGCCATCCTCCCAGCTAATGGCGTAGATCTCAAGCTGCCTTGTGCCTCTGAAAAGGCACTTTCTGTCTCCCAAAGTCTGGCAGTGCCCTTGTCTTACTGCAGCTCCCCCATCCCATGTGATTCAGAGGGCCCCTTGGCCCTCAAGGAAAGCTTTTTGGGGGCAGTGGGGTGCCCTGGCATGCTAGAGCCAGGAAAGCCCTATTGCACAAGTGGAGCCCTGCTTGTGCTTCTTTAAATACAGCCTCTTGGCTGTAATGGCCAAATTTCATGCTGTGCAGAAAAAGCCTACCTCATATTAGTTCTAAGTAACTGCAGGGAGGAGCCCCTTGGTGCACAGCTGGAATCAAGGAAGCTATTTTTGACTATCCAGTCCAATGGATTTTCAGTAGATGCTGGTTACCACGTTGGGCCAGAATGGTAAAAAAGACCAACAAAGGGTAAATATAGCTTTTCTTGGCCCGGCAAATAATTTTTTGTGACTGGCATAAAAGTTGTGTGGGTTGTGAGGTGTCACAGGATTCTTTGTTGGGCATGAAAATGAGTAATTTTCTTTGAGGTTGCACCTACCTATAAAAAAAAAAGGCTTCATAGCTTTGGATCTAGCTGTATTACATCCTGGAGACCTGTAGTAGCAGCCTGGGGCTTCATTGCAGAGTGCTTTAAATTTGCGTCCCCAGATGCTGTTGGACTACAACTCTCATCATCCCTATTTATTGACTAAGCTAGCTCAGGCTCATGGGGCTTGTAGTCCCAAGGTTGAAGGCTGCTTCATAGGGCGTTTTGAGCCTTTAACTATGTCTCCCAATGACAGCAGCCACCCAAACATTCCCCTTTATCCTGTAAATGTGTGAATAAACAGATATTACAAAAGTTTCATTAGTCATTAATCCTCTAAAGTTAATGGATCCTGCAAAGGTTGAATTGATTCTCGCTTTGAAAGAGGATCATCAAAGGGTTAAAGTCTTCTCTCTTCAGGTACTTGATCCAGATTGTAGCATGAGGAGCTAAATACTGTACTTCTGAAGAATTATTAGTTATTTCTTACATCAGTTTTTGTGTCTGGAAGGACACTGACATCAGTTCCAATTTTGAAAACAAATCCTTGGATTAGGCAGTCGTCTTGGTCCTTAATTTTAAGTGTGTATGCTGAGTTTACCTTTGCTATGGAAGAGGTTGAGCATCTGAATAGACTTTTTTTTTGTTTAACCAGGAAGGAAGTCTGAACTGACAAAGGCTGACATTTTAGGCCTGATTGACAAATTAAAAATCAATAAATTGGTGTGTCCAGACAGTATCCAGCAGACAGTTATCAGAGAACTCAAATGTGAAATTGTTTATCATGTTCTGTACAAGAGGACTAGAAATGAGCTAATGCACCAATTTTCAACAAAGGACCCAGGAAATTATAGCCAGCTGTTCTGGGTAAACTGGTGAAAAATATTGCTGAAGAAGAGTTAACATGGCTTCTGCAAAGTTAAATCCTGTTCACACATTTTGATAGGCCACAGTTGGCAATACCTTTCTTAAAAGCAAACAAAATATTATTTTTATTATTAATTTTTTTGGAGACAACAGTCAAGAAATCAGAAGAAGGCTAGGACTGGAGAGGGCAGCTGTGAGAGAACTAGAAAAGGTCCTCAAATGCAAAGATGTGTCACTGAACACCAAAGTCAGGATCATTCAGACCATGGTATTCCCAATCTCTATGTACGGATGTGAAAGCTGAAAAGTGAAAAAAGCAGATAAGAGAACAATCAACTCATTTGAAATGTGGGGTTGGAGGAGAGCTTTGCGCATACCATGGACTGCAAAAAAGACCAATAATTGAGTGTTAGAACATATTAAACCAGAACTGTCACTAGAAGCTAAAATGATGAAACGGAGGTTACCATACTTTGGACACATAATGAGAAGACATGATTCATCAGAAAAGATAATAATGCTGGGGAAAACAGAAGGGAGTAGAAAAAGAGGAAGACCAAACGCGATGGATTGATTCCATCAAGGAAGCCACAGACCTGAATTTAGAAGATCTGAACAGGGTGGTTTACAACAGATGCTGTTGGAGGTCACTGATTCATCGGGTCGCCATAAGTCGTAATCGACTTGAAGGCACATAACATTACATTTTTATCCCACTCTTCTTCCCAGAAAGAGCCCAGGGTGGCAAATGACAAAACACTAAAATATCTACCTTAAATACCTTAAAAACAAAACATATGCAGAATATCAGGTAAGAAGTTACATCAAGCAAGGTGGCAGGAGGGGAGTTGGACTCGATAGCCTTATAGGCTCCTTCCAACTCTACTATTCTATGATTCCCCTACAAGGGTGAATGGGCTTTAAAATGACAGATGTGGCTCAATATAAGTGTAAAGTAAAGCACACTGAAGACAAAAAAACTACAGAACTTCACATATACGCTGATGGGGTCTGAACTGGCAGTGACTGATCAGGAAAGAGATCTTAAGGTTGTGGTGCTAGCTCAAGGAAGAACGTTAACCTAGTGCATGGCAGGTTGCAAAAGGCAAATTTTGCTTTAGGGATCATTAGGAAAGGGATTGAAAATGAGCTGCCAATATAAAATCTTTATGTAAATATATACATAACATAGATTGCACTTGGAACATGGTGCATATCTAGTTGCTGCATCTTAAAAAGGTTATTAATGAGCTAGAAAACAAGGGCAACCAAAATGATCTGGGGCCAGAACCAACTTCCCTACCTGGAAAGATAATAGCATTTGGAGATTTTTAGCTTAGTAAAAGATGGGGGGTGGGGAGAGAAATAGAATGGAGATGTGTTTCCATGAAGGCTAAGGCTATCACTGGCTACTAATGATGGCTAGATGCTACTAGTAGTACTAGAGACACCATGCCTTTGAATACCAGGTGCTGAGGGGTCCATGTGAGGGAGAGGGCTAAAGCCTGCATACCCTGCTTACGGCCTTCCCATAAGCATCTGATTGACCACTGTGGGTAACAGGATGCTGGAAAAGGTGGACCTTTGGTACAATTCAGCAGGGCTATTACAATTTTTGTTAAGAGTGTTGAAAACAGCACTGGTCTTCCATGCCATAGACTGAGCGTCATAGTTACTAAAGTTCATTTGGTGGTTCTTATTAAATATGATGGAATGAAGCAACTTTACAAAGAGGATTCAAATTAAGAGATTTTATTATTATACAAAGAATAATGTGTACTCAAGCCTTGATGAGGGTAGCTTAATTCTTACCACACTGAGACCCTATAGTAATCCTGGGAGGAAATGATTATAATTTAGAAGTTGTAGGGTCTACATACCTGAATTTTCAATACATATTTGCTAGGATTTTTCCTCTATGCATGCAAGTTGGCTTAAAGAAGAGAGAGGAAGGACATAGTTCAGAGATAGAGTATCTGCCTTGCACGCAGCAGCTCCCAAGTTCAATCTCCTGCATCTCTGGATAGGGCTGGGAGAGACTCCTGCCTGAAATCTTGGAGAGCCACTGCCAGTCAGTGTAGACAATACTGAGCTAGATGGACTATGGTCTGACTTAGTTTAAAGTGGTTTTCTGTGTTCTGAGATACCTGCCTGAGGAGGTGCAGGTATCCTCCAAAGAGGCTTATCCTAAATGTCTCAACCTGAGTGGAGAGCAGGATTGGATGGGACTATTTCGGTTTTAAAAGCATTGGTTTGGAGGCCTCCATGCCACTGAGTTTGCAGGCTAGAGTGGCCTTTGCCCTCCAAAAGTGAGAAACAACCAGTGAGGAGAGAGCAAAAAGGCTAGCCAGCTAGACAATAAATTAGTGGGCCAGCATATCTGACAATCAATTTAGGTGATTGTGAGAGGGGGTGTTGGGCAAAGCCACAGAGAAGTGCAGTGCTCTTGCCTTTTAGCGTTTGGCTCAAAATCAGCAACCCATGTCAGGAGGAGCTCCATTTTAGGGCATGGATAACTATTTTTGCTCATGCATAGGTTTGTCTTTCTTAATTCTGGTTGTATCACCCGTTGGGCCTGGGCAAATAGACAAGGGGGAAGCATTCTCCCCTTTCTTACGGCGGCTGGGGCTAAAGAAAGGCCGCAAGGGGCCATAGAATGTCCCAGTATATGTGTAAATGTGGGTTTTCTCTGTCACATTGTAAAATGAAACCTCGCCTTCAAAATAATCCAGAAAAATCCCCACCCTCCTTGGCTTGGTGTTCATTGGGAGTAGCGTAGGGCGGGAAATCAAGGCCTTGTAGTGGTCTCCATTCCGAAGCCACAGCCTCCAGAACCCACTTAGAGGGGAGAATAGGACTGCCTGCCCCTTCCTACTCACAGATTCTCTACAAACCCCCAGGTCCCATTCTGTGCTGTCCCCCATCTCCACCTCCCAGTAGCGCCTCCCTGAGGTGAACCGCTCAGAGCCCAGGACTATGACGTAAGTGTCAAATCTCTCTGCATTGTCATCTTCCATAGGCAGCTTCGGCCAGGAGGATCCTCCATATTTCACACTCTTCCTGTCTTCAGAGAGGATAAGGCTCGGATGAGCTGTGGCTGGATCTAGGGACACGTCCACTAAAGGGGGGGGGGGGAGAAAAAGGGTGATGAAATCAGTTCTGGATCCGGCATAAAGCTCTAACAAAGCTGAAGAGACATGCAGAGCTAGAAAGAATCATGAGGAACCTTTGGCAGGGCTAGTGGCCAGGGATGATGGGAGCTGTAGTTCAGCAACATGCAGCCCTACTTTCCTCATCCTGGTGTCCTCTGTATGCTGTTTGGGCTGCCATTCTCTATTTTATTCTGTTCTTCCATGTATAATCCATCTTTCCTGCAAGAAGCTCAAGAGGATGTACATGGTTCTCTCCATATTGCCTTTACAACAATGCTGAGAGGTAGGTTATGCTGGGAGTTGGTGACTGATCCAAGGTCACCTAGTGAGCTTCTTGGCCAAATGAAGGTTCGAATCCTGGTGTCTCAGGTCCTCATCTGACCTTCCAGCCACTACACCACACCATTTATCCCCGAACACTGGCCATCCTTGGGGTGTGTGTGATGAGAGTTGTAGTTCAAAACATCTGGAAGGCATTTAGTCCAATGCTCTTCCAGGAAGACAGAATTAAATAGGCCTAAGCATATCGGCACAATCCTTATGAAAATCCCAATGAAAGGGTTTCCACGTCTTGCCTTGGGAATTCATTTTTCTGCCTAAATCACCACGCTTTACCTGAACCTGTCTAACTTCCAAATGAACCCTGCGAGAGGAGCAAGGGAAAAAAGGAAAGCAGATGGGGTCTCTTAATCCAGTTCCAAAGGGCCTTCATATGTCTTGATTCCATCACAGCCCCCTGATAACTAGCATACCCCCAAAGAGTCACCTGGACAACTTTTACAAGCATGACCCAAAGTACCTGCAATTAGCAATTGCATGAATGACTTTTCAGAATTAATTAGCAGGGGTGTGTCTGTGCAGGAAGCCAGGCTCCAGATCAGGACTTTGGTGGGTGGTGTGTAGTACAGGGAGATCCTGCAGAGCTCCCAGTGCAGATCTTTCTCTGTCAGCGCCTGCTATTTACATTGGAGACTGGGGGACGACGACTCCTATTTATGCCAATGGAAGCTTTTCTTCCAATACAAATAGCAAGCACTTTGGGGAGGAAGGGTGGATCAGTACTGCAACAAGGGGGGAAAGCGGTTAATTCCTTTACTTTTAAAAAGTAATTTGCACAATTGCCAATTGTGTGACTGCCATCCCATCCGGTTAGACCCTGAGATTCATAAGGAGAGAACTCTTTCGCTTATGCTGTTCTGACGGGTGGTGGTGAAGGCTAGATGGTTGGGGATTTTTGTCCACCTGCGGGAATTCAGTGAATGGCTAGAGGCAGAGCCATTATTACTGTCCTTCAAGCTTTTTGGAAGCTTCATGACAGGGATGGGGAACTTGTGGCCCTCCAGATGTTGCTGGGTTCCAGCTCCACCCAGCCCCACCTAGCATGGTCAATAGTCTGGGAGGAGGGGAGCTAAAGTCATAAGAACTTAGGAAGCTGCCTTATACTAAGTCAGAACATTGGTCCATCTAGCTCAGTATTGTCTACATTGACTGGCAGTGGCTTTCCAGGGTTTCAAGCATGGGACTTTCCGAGCCCTACCTGGAGATACTGGGAACTGAACCTGGGACCTTCTGCATGCAAGGCAAATGCTCTGCCACCGAGTTGCAGCCCTTCCAAAGCATCTGGAGGGCACCACACTGGGGAAGGCTGGTCTGTGCAGATTAGGTGCGGGTCTCTAAGGTCCCATGCAAAGATCTTTCACATCATGCAGTTTTACAAACCAATGCAAAGAGCACCAACTGAGGGGAGTGACAATTAACAGGATTAGGTCAGGCCTAGAAAGGGGACCTAACCCTTTCCTCCCCTGCTGTCCTCCTGAGGAAAAGCCCTCCTTTGAAGCTCATACTTACTATTTGCATTAATAATAATAATGATAATAAACTTTATTTCTACCCCGCCCTTTTTCCAATAGGACTCAGAGCGGCTTACAACTAAAAACAACACCATTAAAACATACAGAAATATACAATTAAAATAGAATTAAACTATGAGAAAAATTAAAAACCATAAAACATACGTTAAAAACAGCGGACAATTTAAAATAATAAAATCATATACTGTAGTCACCAATCCTATGACATTTAATCTTGGTCGTTCTCTATCCCAAATGCCCGTTGAAATAAAACAGTCTTTACTTGTCGCCGGAAAGACGGCAAGGAGGGAGCTAATCGCACCTCACTCGGAAGGGAATTCCATAGCCTAGGGGCGGCCACCGAAAAGGCCCTATCTCGTGTCCTCGTCATATGTACTTGCGAAGGTATGGGGAGCACAAGAAGGGCCTCACCTGAAGATCTCAAATCCCGGACAGGTTCATGTAGGGAGATACGATCTGTCAAATAGCCTGGACCTGAGCCTTATAGGGCTTTGTAGGTCAAAATCAGCACTTTGAATTGTGACCGGAAACAAATTGGCAGCCAGTGGAGCTGTTGTAACAGGGGAGTTGTATGGTCCCTGTAACCAGCCCCGGTTAGCACTCTGGCTGCAGCTCTTTGTACCAATTTAAGTTTCAGAACAGTCTTCAAAGGCAGCCCCACGTAGAGCGCGTTACAGTAGTCTAAGCGGGATGTAACCAAGGCATGCATCACCCTAGTCAGATCAGGCAGCTCCAGGAACGGGCACAGCTGGCGCACCAGTTTTAATTGGGCAAAGGTGCTCCTGGATACAGCAGTAATCTGGGCCTCCAAATTCAAAGCTGAGTCCAAGAGTACACCCAAACTGCGAACCTGAGACTTCAGGGGGAGTGCAACCCCATCCAGCACCAGTTGAATCCCTATTCCCTGATCTGCCCTCCAGCTGACCAGGAGTACCTCTGTTTTATCAGGATTTAATCTCAACTTGTTTGCCCTCATCCAGTCCATCACTGATGCCAGACACTGATTTAGGACCTGTACGGCTTCCTTGGCTTCAGGTGGAAAAGAGAAATAGAGTTGAGTGTCATCGGCATACTGATGGCACCGAACCCCAAAACCCCGGACAACCTCTCCCAGCAGTTTCATGTAGATGTTAAATAACATGGGGGACAAAACTGAACCCTGAGGGACCCCATAGGTCAATGGCCAGGGGGTCGAGCAGGAGTCCCCCAGTACCACCTTCTGGGTTCGGTCCTCCAGGAAGGACTGGAGCCACTGTAACAGTGCCCCCAAGTCCCATCTCAGCAAGGCGGCCCAGAAGGATACCATGATTGATGGTATCGAAAGCTGCTGAGAGGTCCAGTAGAACCAACAGAGACACACTCCCCCTGTCCAGTTCTCTGCGTAGGTCATCCACCAAGGCGACCAAAGCCGTCTCTGTCCCATAGCCAGGCCTGAAACCAGATTGAAATGGATCCAGATAATCCGTATCATCCAAGAATCTCTGGAGTTGGGCGACCACCACACGCTCTATTATCTTGCTTAAAAATGGAATATTGGAAACTGTCCAGTAGTTACCTAATAAAGAGGGATCCAGGGAGGGCTTTTTCAGCAGTGGTCTTATAACTGCCTCCTTTAAGCATGATGGAATTCTGCCTTGTTGTAGAGAGGCATTAACTACTCCCCTGACCCAATCGACCAGTCCCCCTCTGGTACTTGTAATGAGCCAGGAAGGGCAAGGGTCCAGTACACAAGTGGTGGCACGCGCCGCTCCTTTGAAGCTCATACTTACTATTTGCATTAGGAGGAACAGAGGACGCTGCCTTAGTATCATTGGTGCATCTAGCCCAGTGTTGTCTGCACCAGGCAGGGCTGGGGAACCTGCGGCCCTCCAGATCTTGTTGGAGTTAAAACACCCAACAGTCCTAGCCAATGTGGCCAATGGCCAGGGGTGATGGGAGTTGTCCAACAACATCTGGAGGGTCACAGGTTCCCTCATCCCTGCGCTAAAGCAAAGTGGAATGTATGCTGAGTGAAAAATCAAGCCTTCCTGTGCACTTACCCTTGAATTTTGTTAAGATCTGAATAATGTCGATGCAAGGAATGTTGTATATGTTCTTCAGTTCAGTAGGAACAACTTCTGGTTCAAACAGGGTTATGTTATCACTCCTGAAAGAATCATGGCATGGATTTTCTACTTAATTATATATATATAATATATATATTATATCCAGTTGCCAGAAGCCTCAGGAGGGGAGAGTGTTCTTGCACTCGGGTCCTGCTTGTGGGCTTCCCCCAGGCACCTGGTTGGCCACTGTGAGAACAGGATGCTGGACTAGATGGGCCACTGGCCTGATCCAGCAGGCTCTTCTTATGTTCTTATATAATTAACCATATATATATATGACGAACTGCTGGGTGGGAGCTGTAGTCCAACAACATCTGGAAGGCCACAGGTTCCCCATCCCTGGCCTCAAGTAAATTCAAAACACCATCAGTTCATAATCTGTGAAATACAGAGAGGGGAAGCCATGCTTTTTATGCAACACATGTATACAGATCTATTGTTTGAATCGTGTTCTTTTGAAAAATTTCAAGTTATAATGGAGCAAAGATAGAATGTGTGGAATGTATGGGGCAGAAAGGGGAAACAGATTGTATAGCAGAGCTGAGCAACATGTGGGCCCTCCAGATATTTCTGGACTACAGTTCCCATTGTCCCTGATCGTTGGCCATGATGGGCGCAGGGAGTCCCACATTATCTGGGGAGACACAGATTTCCCACCCGTAGTATATGGGCCCTCAGTGACAAAGCTGAGAATTTGATACCCATGGTGGAGAGTGAGGACAAGGAACTGGTGGGGCAGCTCTAAGCCCTGCAAATGTCCCTTCTGATTTATGCGACCGTAGCTGCATCCAGTTGCAGTATCAACCCTGCCCCAAACCACTGGAAAATCACTGGGGGTGGGTGGGTAGTGGAGAATTATGCTGCATCAGATTGCAGCACAGAGAGAAAGAATGGAAGCAAGGCCAATCCACCACTTCTGCCAGAAGACCAGCTGTCCTTGGAGCTCCCTCGAATGTTACCTGTAGGCAGCAATCCCACCAAGCTACCTGAACTGTTTCTATCCCAGCCATTCATTATGAGAACTGTAAGAAAAAGTGCCTAAGCTTTCTTTCTCCACCCACTTCCTTTTTTCCTTGTGTGTCATGTCTTTTAACTTTTAAGCTTGAGGGCAGAGACTGTCTTACTACTGATGGCGTAAACCTTTTCAGCTAAAGAGTAGTGTTAAAATGCTTTAAATAAATAAATAGGGGAAATTCTGTGCCAAGGGGCCAGATTTGATCATTTGTGGCCTGATTAATATATGGCATTTACACTGGATACTTCAAAGCTATAATAATAATAACAACAATAACAACTACAACAATAATAAACATTTTTAAAAGGGGAAAGCAACTGGCAAGCTTACCTTTGTAATGCATCTTCCACGTCCTTGAGAACAGACAAATCAAAAGAAAAATCAGTGGGTTTTTTAAAAATTTAAAATGTTTTTAAAAGTATACCTCCTTTATCTATTATCTTAAATCAACTGCATGTAATGTTGCTGCCTTGCTAGTTTTAAAATAGCCTAAGCTCTTTATTTTCATTTTCACCTAGCTGGGTCTTGCTAAGATGGATTCACTGAGCCAAACATAATTGTTTTGTTACTTATCCCATGGTGGATATTTATGTGGTGTTCCAGTCTGGTTCAGAATTCACAAACTGAGACTGCAGGCCATTAAAAAAAAGTGTAGGAATTCGTTCTCAATGCTAAGGAACAGGAAGCAAAGAAGGTCACATTATTTGTCCATACAGTCCGGTACTGTCTGCTCTAACTGGCCGTGGTCTCAGATGTATGTGTGTGGTCTTCTTTATCAGCTGCTACCTGATCCTTTTAACTACACGTTCTGGGGATTGAACCAGGAACCTTCAGCAAAGCAAGAGCTTTGCCACTCAGCTGTGACCCCTCCCCTAAATGGACATTTAAAGTTAGCTGGTGCCCAGTGTTGAAACCCAACTAATTTCAGTGGGGCTTACTCCCAGGTCAGTGTAGCAGCCTTAAGGCCCAACTCACCTTCAAAAGTCCAACAGGCGACTGCTGGCTTTTTTCCTTGACCTCTGCAACCAGCTGCTCCAGCGAGGAGCTTTGCTTCGAGAGCTGTGTTAAATTCCCATGCAGCCTCTTCAGGGTCTCTCGCTCCTCTTTCTTCAGCCTCTGCAGGAATCTCTTCTCTTCCTCAGCCAGGAAGTTGTACAGCTTCTCAAACTCATTCTCAATTCGCTCTTTCTGGCTGTGCACCTTATTCTAAGGAACAAAGGAATTCAGCAGGGCAGCCAAGCTTGGCTCCACTGTCCTGGTAAGAGTAAGGCAGGGTAGCCAGGGGCAAAGGAGGGCACCCTGATTTGTGTGGGACCCTCTGGGTGGTGCAGGGCCCTGGATCTGCATCCAACAGTCTTGCCCTAGTGGCACCTCTGGGAGAGGGGTCCTGCAAGTTTTAATCACAGCTCTGTAGAAGAGCATATTTTCAGAAGGCCAGTTCCGTGGAAGAGGGGATTTCAGCAGGCCATGCACCTACCCCGCCCCAAGAATCAAGGTTGATTTACAACAGTAGCAAGAAGAACAAAGCAAGATTCTAGCCCTTAAGACTGCGAAGATAGGGCTGAAAGTGTGGGTCCAGAGGAGCTGCTCAGTAAGATTTCTGCTGGTCAAAGAGCAAGGCTATAATTCCCTGTGTAGCTTTGTGTGTGGCTGTGTACACCTCTTACATTTAAAGCACATGACTTGCCCACATGTCAAAGTGGCCTCAGCAGAGGATGGGGGAGCCGGATCCTGTTCCCCACCACCACCATATGCAGAAGCTGATTGGATGGCATAAGGCTGGCATAAGAGCCATGCTGAATCAGATCAGTGGCCCTTCTAGTCTAGCATCTTGTTTCTCCCCACTGGCCAACCAGATGCCTGTGGGAAGCCCACAAGCAAGACCTGAGCACAACAGCATTCTCCCCACCTGCAATTCCCAGCGGCTGGCATTCAGGGGCATATTGCCTCTGACTGCAGAGGCAGAAGATAGCCATTGTGGCTAGTAGCAGTTGAATCTTAGGGGACACCCACATCATACATTTAAAGCATATTTAACACACATTTAAAACACACACACCCAAGTATCCTAGGAAATGTAGTTTCTTAAGGGTGCTGAGAACTGTAGGTCTGTGAGGGGTAAACTACAGTTCCCAGGATTCTTTGGGAGAAGCCATGTGTTTTAAATCTTTGGAGTGGATGTGCCCTTACGTTACCAATGGCAACAAGATAGCACCCTTCAGTGCACCTGAGGGCAGCAGACTAGCTTAAGGGGTGCAAGTTAGGCTGGTGGCACACATAGCTCTGATCTCCAACAGAAAGGAATGGCATCTGACACACAAAGCAATTGCCCCACTCTGCCTAATGGTAGGGGCTGGCCCTTCCTACTGCCTTCAAAGGTATTGTGTTTAGAAAAACCCTCAGGTAATCTGTGTTTGCTTGTACCCTACAAGAGCAGCAAATCCTTGGAGGCTTGCAAACATGGCACCTGCCTTCCACGCAGCCGTTTTCTTTCCTTCCTCAGATTTCTGCTTCCGAGACTCTTCAAGGTGTTGTGTGAGCAAATATACAGCATGCTGTAGTTTCCCCTGGCAGGAATATTGGGAAAAAAAGAGGAAAAAAGATTTTTTAAATTTATTTAATCTTTCTTTCCCCAAGCTATTCAGTGCATTCAATCCATTTTGCAGTTTCCAGAGAATTCTGGCATAGCTGAGCTCAGTAGTTACCAACCACTCAGCCCATTTTGCCATGTGTTGTTTCAGCTTAATTGTTGAAACTCATGAATGAATTGAGTCAAGTGACTCATGGACTACTGCCCATCAAGGGGAGCAACTGAGTTACTCCGGAGCTATTTTATTTTACTTAGACTACAATCTTATGCACACACGTCTGAGAGTAAGTGCCACTGACCTCTGTGGGGCTGACTTTTGAGTAGACAAGATTGCACTGTGATTTTTACCCTCACCACCACTTTTCTGTCCCAAGGAAAGTAGAACCCAGCTGCTGGGATTCTCCAGAAATGAATTTCACAGCCTCAGTATTAAGTGGCCTATGGCCATACTCCCCCGAACACGACCAATCTCATCTGATCTCAGAAGCTACGCAGGGTCAGGCCTGGTTAGCACTTGCATGGGAGACCATGTGGGAATACCAGGTGCCATAGGCTTAGAGGAAGGCAATGGTAAACCACCTCTGAATACCTCTTACCATGAAAACCCTTATGAATACATTCAAAAGATTAATAGGGTCACCATAAGCAGAGCTTGGAAGATTACTTTCAAAAAGCAATAAATTACAGCTACAGTTACATGGCCCGAAAAAGTAGTAACTACAGTTATAATTACAATTGCTCTGAAAGTAACTGATTACTTTTTCTCAAAAGTAGTCACTACAATTACATTTCAGTTACTTAAAAAAACAAATGCCTACAAGGTGCTGGCCTTGGCTGCTGCACGTCTAAGTAGTCTAAAACGACATTAAAAATAAACACACACATACAGAGGTAGTAGAATAATTCTTTTTATCCATAAGATACCAATGGTGGTCTCCGCTGGTAAGGGAGGTGGGGAGGGAGGCTGAGGCCACTAAGATCTTTGCACGTCAAACCAAGTGCAACCCCCCCCCAGCCAGCAAGCATAATCTCTCTCACTTAATGACCTCCTGGACCCTGCCCTGCCACCAACTAAGGGACACTGACCCAAGCAAACATTTTCCCATGAGATGCAAAAAAGTTAAAACAAATGCAGCACAGAAGCCAGAGAGGGTGGTGGAGACAACTTTATGTGCCAAGTGCAAACACACACACACACACACATTGTCATCTTTCACCTCCATAGTTCTTTATCTCCATTCTGCTGCTGCCTCCTTCTCCTTTATCCATGTTCCTGCCCTCTGACTCCTTTTTCCCTCCACTCCATTCTTCACCACCACCATCCATTTTTTTAAACAATTGTTTTCTCCACTCCACCCTGTCCCGCTCTCCACCTCCTCCTTCGTTGCCTCCTACCCACCCACAGAGCATGAGGGAAGAGCAACGCTGCACAAAAACCCAGCTTGAGGCACATGATCTTCATCCACAAATCAGAGGAGCAGAAGACTTCCCCTGCTTCCCCCCCCCAAAGTAATGCCCAAATGTAATGCTGGAAACATTACAATTACTCCACAAAAGTAATAAAATTACTCCTAGTTCTATTACAATCAAAATGTAAAGGAATTACCCACTCGTTCCTCAAAAAAGTAATAATAATAATAATAATAATAATAAAAATAAAAATTTATTTTTAGGCCACCTATCTGGCCGAATGAACGGCCACTCTAGGCGGCGTACATAATTAAAAATACAACATGTAATACAGTTTTAACATATAAAACAATTATAATCCACCAACCTACATCTATACACTGTAAACTAAAATTATCTAGGAGACCTGTATGCCCGCTGAAACAACCAAGTTTTCAATCCTTGGCGGAAACCTACCAGGGAGGGGGCATGGCGAAGGTCGTATAGCAGAGAGTTCCAGAGGGTGGGGGCCACAACTGAGAATGCCCTCTCTCTGGTCCGCACCAGCCTAGCTGTCTTAACTGGTGGGACCGAGAGAAGGTCTTGTGAGGCAGATCTCGTCAGGCGGCATATTTGGTGATGCTGGAGGCGCTCCTTTAGATAAACTGGACCGACACCGTATAGGGCTTTAAAGGTTAACACCAACACCTTGAATTGGGCTCGGTACACAACTGGTAGCCAGTGCAGATCTTCCAGCACTGGGGTGATATGATCCCGCCGGCGGCTGTTTTTAATCAACTGTGCCGCCGCATTCTATACCAGTCTTCAAGGGTAGCACCACATAGAGCGCATTACAGTAGTCTAAGCGAGAGGAGACCAGGGCATGCACCACCCGTGGGAGTAGATGGACCAGAAGGTAGGGTATTACAAGTAATTCGTTACTTGTAACGAATTACTTCCAAGCTGTGGCCATAAGTCATAATCGACTTGAAGGCAAACAACAATAACATCCAATGAAGCTGAATGCTGGAAGATTCAAGACAGACAAAAGAAAAGAAAACACCTCTTCACATAGCACATAAGTAAACTATAGAATTGGCTCCCACGAGAGGCAGTGATGGCCACCAATTTGGATGGCTTTAAAAGAGGATTAGAGAAATTAATGGAGGATAAGGATTGGTTACTAGCCATAATGGTTATGCTCTTTGTCCATAGTCTGAGGCAGAATGCTTCTGAATACCAGTGGAAACCACAGAAGAGGAGAGTGCTCTTGCACTCAGGTCCTGGTTGTTGGCTTCCCATAGGCAACTGGTTGGCCACTGTGAGAACAGGATGCTGGACTAGGTGGGTCATTGTCCTGATCCAGCAGGTTCTTATGTTCTTACGTAGATGACCATTGGCCCATGTAGCCTGGCATTGTCTACACTGACTGGCAGTGGCTCTCCAAGGTTTCAGGCAGAATTCTCTCCCAGCTCTACCTGGAGAAGCCAGGGATTCAACCTGGAACCTTCTGCATGCAAAGAAGATGCTCATCCACAGCGCTACAGCCCTTTCCCTGTTTCAGGGGCCTTTCTCTGGCTCCCTTTAGCAGTAACGTAGTGGAAAATTAAGGTGTGCAGGGTCCCCTCATAATAGTCACACCATGCCCCCAGGATTCACTGTCTCTTCTGCAATTACAGAATTATAACACCAGAATGAAACTGCTGTGTGCGTAGGCTTTTCCCCAGCTTTGACATTCTGAAATTATAGACAAGTGTGTCACCAAGCACTTCTTTTGGGCAGAACGTCTCACAAAAAGTCCAGCCTCCCTTAGGAGGGGGCGGTGCAGGGTGATGGAGAGTTTGGTCCTGCCCAGGGATGAACTGCTTTTCAACTTCCCACGGGCCTCCTCCCCCTCGCAGAGAGAAACAGAAATTATTTACTTACCATGAATTTCTGTTTTTCTAGAGGGGAGGAGGCCAGTCAGGCCTGCCCTCAAGCACTGTTTTCTCTCTCCCTTTCTAGCAGGTGAGTCATGGTTGCCAGCTGTTGAGTTCCTGACACACTCCCTGCAGCTTGAGAGTGCACAGACAGGTGCAGGAGGAGGCCAAAGAAGAGCCAAGGGGATTCCAGGACAGAGTGTATCTTCAGCTCTGTGAAGAGACAACTGTGGATTTTGGGGGAGGCCCCACCTCCCTCCAGAAAAGTCATGCCTACAAGCCCTGGAGGTGAGGCCCCTTTTCATGCTGGTTGGATGTTACATAGGGACCAGGCTGGGACCCTGCTCCCCAAAAGTAAGGGGTCTACAACCCCTTTGATCCTGGATGGCTACACCCTTGGCTTGTAGACAAGGTGTTAGACAGGTGTCAACCAGAGATGGGGTCTTTACTGTGGTGGCACCCTGCTCTTGGAACACTGTTCCCAGAAACACATGCACAGCACAGCCAGGATAATAAAATTTGATTCTCTCATTCCTGCTAATGACTCAGGCAAGTTATGGAATTTCTTGTTTTTTCTTTGATGCTCTGTTCAATTTTTACAGTTGGTTTTAATTAAGTATTAACCACCTTGAATGTTTCACCACACAAAGGCAGGTTGAAATTTAAGGATGGGATGATGATGATGATGATATAATAATAATAATCTGCCCTTCAACCCGAGGTCCCAGGGTGGGTTGCAACAGTTTAATATACATAATTAAAAACAATGAAAAAATCAACTTAAAATCATAACATTACTCCCCCAAAACCCCCCAAATAGGGCAGGTCCTAAAAATATACATCTCAGGTGTCAAAAGACCAGAGTAAAGAGGTTCATCTTCACGGGACTGAAGGGAGGGAGGCAGCAAAATTTACCCACCTTGTACTCCTGGGCAGCATCTTCAATGGGCACCACTAAGTGAGATGCATGAATATTGGATGCCTTGCAGACCTCACAAATGAGAGCCGCCTCCTTCCTGCAAAACCATGTTAGTTCTTCTTTGTGCTCCTCACAAAGTCTCTCCTCCTCCTCCTTCTTCCTAGCTCCTTTCGCCCCCTTTCTGTCTGCTTCCCTTTTTGCCTTCCTGTCATCTTTTGGTGAAGGTCCATTTGCAATAGCTTCCTTCTTAATGTTAGAGAAACAGAAACGACACAATTTGTAGCCATCAATAATGACAGGAGTTTTGAAGGGCCCCTGGCAAATGATGCAGACAGCTGGCCTCCGGGGTTTGGGCTTGGAGGCTGGTTTCGAAGCAGCAGTAGCCATCACTCCTCCAGGAAGTGAAAGATGTTTAGGTTTCACTTTCCTAGCTTCTAGAATCTTTTTAAAACTGAAAGAGCAGCTGCTGGTTCGAAGTGATCCTCAGGGAACTGTGCCAGGCCTATGCGGCACAAACACTATATTGATAATTGTGATGGACGGATCTAACAAGAAGTCATTCATAGCACTAAACCAGCAATCTTTCAGGCAAAGTTCAGCATGGAGATTTTGCATTAACACAGTCACAGTAATAAAACAAGTTCCTGGGAGCAATAATCCAAAGGATAATAGACCTACAACAAACGAAGGTTAATGTGGAGACTACAGGGCAGTTTGTCCAAGAGGGAACCATGTAAACTGGGAATGGATTGCTTGAAGGATTGCCTCACCCCGTATATGCCCACTTGTCCACTTTGATCTGCAGAACAGGCACTTTTACAACTATCACATAATGGTTGCTCTGCACTTGCAAGGAATCCTTCAGTGTGGCAGCACCTACACTTTGGAACTCTCTGCCCATTGATGTTAGGCAGGTGCCTTTGCTGTGTTGCTTTCAGCACCTGCTAAAACCTTTTTTGTTGAAGCAAGCTATTATTGTTGCTGCTGCTGTTGTTGTTGTTAGAATCATAGAACAGTAGAGTTGGAAGGGGCCTATAAGGCCATCAAGTCCAACCCCCTGCTCAATGCAGGAATCCAAATCAAAGCATTCTGGACAGATGGCTGTCCAGCTGCCTCTTGAATGCCGCCAGTGTCGGAGAGCCCACTACCTCTCTACCACCAGCCAAAGCTGATAGAAGGCATTCCATGCCACTGAGGCCACCTGTGCCTCACGTGACAACAGTGGATCCAGGAGAACCCCCAAACTACAAACTCACTTCTTCAGAGGGAGTGTGGCCCTATCTAAAGCAGGCTGCACACAACTCAGCCGGTCAGAGGATCCACCCACCAAAAGCATCTCAGTCTTGCCTGGATTAAGTTTCAGATTATTGGCAATCATCCAGTCCATTATCGCAACTAAGCACTGATTCAGCACATCCACTGCCTCATCTGCAGAATATGAAAAGGAGAAATAGACTTGCGTGTCATCAGCATACTGATAATAATGCACTGCAAAACTCCATATGACCCAACTCAGCGTTTTCATCTTGATGTTAAACAACATGGGGGTCAGAACCAACTCTTGCGGGACCCCCTATTGGAGAACCCATGGAGCCAAGCAATGCTCCCCAAGAACCACCTTCTGGAGCTGGCCATCAAAGTAAGAACGGAACCACCACAATCTGATGCCCCCATTCAGACAATCGCCCCAGAAGGATAACATGGTAGATGGTACTGAAAGCCACTGAAAAATCAAGGAGGATCAACAGAGTCACACTCCCCTTGTCTCTCTCTGAAGCTACCCAGACATATAAATTTGACATGCATTTTACGATGTCATATTATTTTATAATCTATATTTGTAAAACTGCTTTTTTTATTTTGAAAATGTTTAGGGTAACTTGTTTTTAACATCTGGTTTTATTGGTAACTTTAGAGATTTTTGATAATTAAACAGTATTTGAATAAAACAACAAAAAATAATTGACCTGGTATAAAAGCTCTGTAGGCTTGTTGTGCAGATATGCACAAGGACCAGGAGCCTTTGTTGGGCTGATGTCGTATGGCTGGACTGCAATGATGCCTACGCAGCACACACATCAGAAGGCAAATATCTAGGAAGGTCCACCCAAATTTTTGTTTGTAGCTCCCAGCATCCCTGCCAATTGCTCAGGTTTTGGCATAAGCAAATCCTGGAGATCATCCATGGTCTGCCTGGTCCAAACAAACCCACCAGCAGACAGTTGTGGGCAGTCTGAAAAGGTGTGACATCAGCAGTGGTGATGGGTGTATTCCAATCAAACAATAAAGATGTGTACAGCTGGGTGCAGTTTGGTTTAAAACCACACCCTGATAAAACAATCTCACTGCTTTTTAAGGAACTAGTGTGCATGTAGCCTTGGAGCCTGCCAGAAAGCAAACAGGAGAGAAATGTGATCACAGAGGGCACTTCCAGACTGTGGGGTTTTTTCCAGGTGGGATTCAATCACAAATTTATAAGGAGCTCTTATGCAACAAACCTTCTTCCCCCAAAGATCAGACATTTTACAACAAGGAAAGTGACGGGAATTTTATTTATTTGGATATCCTACTTGCCCTTCTCCACAAGCTTGCAGAGTGGGTTACAACAATAAAATATACAACCAAATTATTTTTATATTGTTTTAAATTTTAAAATTGTGTTTTAAATTGTTTTTAAAATATGTATTTTAAATTGTATATTTGTTTTAATGTTTTCGATTGCTGTAAACCGCCCAGAGAGCTTCAGCTATGGGGCGGTATACAAGTGCAATAAATAAATAAAACCATAAAATAAATAATTTTCAAAGAAATGAAACAGTTACAGTAAAAAGCAGTGAAAAGTGTGGGATAACACTTGCTTTGATGCAACTGTCATCTAATCTCCCTGCAGACAAATCAGAATGGATACTCATTAAACAGCCAATGTCTTCTAATCTCCCTGCAAACAAATTGGGATGAATGCTCTACAAAGAGGTAATCTGGGAGTGCTTGGAGTTAGACCCACAATGAGGTTTTCGGCACAATAGTTCTTCATTTGTTATACACAGTTTGCACATCTGTCCTGAGGGTGTGCTTCAGTTGCAGGAATCTTGTAAGGCTTGATGCCCTCCAGTTTACAAGAGAGTCAGTCCCTTTGGGAGCAATGGGACTTACTTTCAAGTAAACATGCATAGAGTTACACTTATTAGGACAGGGATCATCAGCCTTTTATTTATTTTATTTTAATTGTTTTATAATGCTTACAATCATGAACCACAAATACACATACCTCCCTCCCTGCCTTCCCACAACAATAAACATACTGTATATTCTTGCAGTTACTGTCCATTTTGTTCCATAAGTATGGAATTATTAGCAGATGACTCTCTGGTCTAATTGGGTCCTTATTAGGATGGTGGAGAAATTTGATTCAGTTTGCATTTAAAGGCAGATTTTCCTAACTCACACTTTCCAAAATAACATGCAAACTGAAACAGTCATCCTTTGAAATTTGCACTTCTCCATATTTTGCAAAGCAGTTCTCCAACCAAGTAATGTGTATAGCAATTCATATACTACTGTAAAGTGTGCATTTAATGCATGTATTAGTGAAAATAGCATGCAAAAATGCATTATATTAGCAGGCCTGTAGCCAGCCTAAAATCTCAGGGGGGCACCCCCAAAAAGTAGGGGAGGGTCAGAAAAATGTCTGTAATAAATTCTATTTATGTTTTGTAAATAAGATTGAGGGTGAGAGAAAAGTAGGGGGGCAGGCCCCCTGCACCGCACTGCCCCATCTATGGGTCTGTATATTAGGAAACATTTCTTTGTAATAATGTGTGTATTAGGCAAAATGGCATGCAAAAATGTGTATATTAGGAGAAATTTTCACCAAGATGCTACTGCACTTTAATGAAGATTTTTTTAAAAAATCACAAACTGATGCGCAAACCTGGAGAACTTAAGATGGCAAAGATAAGAAACTGAAATGGACATATCTACCCACCCCACTCCCTATAGTCCAATGGAGCTTTCTCCTGTAACACCAGCTCCACTTTAAATTAGAAACTAACTTAACCCACAGCATTAATGACAGTATTAGTGCAGCTCACACTCCCAACTGCCCCTTCGTCCTTCTTTTTGCTTGCACATCTCCAGCTCAGTCAAAACCACCTCAAGGCACAAGGGGTTGCTTGCATATAGGACTGTACTGCAGTGGTGGCACCATTGGCCAATTTGTCAAAAAGGTTGGCCAGCACCGATCTCCAGGTAGGGCCGGCCCAACATATTTTGCTGCCTGAGGGAAAGGACAAGATGCCCCCCCTCCCCATTCCATGTACAGATTCAACTGTTGAATCTTACTTCAACACTGGCCATAGGATAGCATCTCCTGCTGCACCAGAGAGCAGCAGGCTGGTTTAGACTAGGGTGCATGGCAGCCTGTGTGGCAACACATATCTCTGATTACCAACAGAGGGGAATGGCCAGGGACTCCGGAGGAGTGGCAGAGGGTGCTACAGTCTCTACAGGAGGGATGGGGGAGAAATTTTATTCAGTTCACAACTGACGGCAAATCTACCTAATTCACACTTCTGAAACAATATATGAACCCAAAGCCCGTCTCTCAAAATCTGCACTTCCCCAAATTTTGCAATGCAGTTCTCCTGCTAAGTAATATGTGCAAACTTGCATATATTAGCATAAAGTTTGCATGTAAATACATGTTGGGTAAAGTGCACATATAAATGCAAATACTAGTTTAAATAACACACAAAAGCATGTTTTGTTATAGAAAATTGCTTTGCAAAAATGTCTGTTGTGCAAAATTACATACAAAACTCATATTTGCAGCAATGCACACTAAAATGCTGAAGAATTTTCATGAGTTTTAAAAATCAACACGCAAACTGATGTTGAAATGTGGAGTACTGAATTTAAGACTGGAAAAATGAGAAACTGGGAGAAAGTGAACTTGACAGATTTCCCCATCCCTAGTCTACCGGGAGAGGTGGTGAGTGCACAGTCCTGCCCCACAGCATGGACTAGACCCGGTGATCTTTTGGTCCCTTCCACCTCACTCTGTCCAGATGGAGAAGACCAGGTGGAGCTGTGTGTGAAAAGAGGAAAACCCCAGCTTAGTTATTTGTAATGCTAAAGCCAGGATGAGTTTGTGTGTATGAGAGTCAGAGAGAGAGGGTTACATGGAAGAAAGAAAAGTCACCTTCCTGGCTCCATTGCCAGAGCCCTCTGGTGGCAGGAAATGATGACTATCTTGCATAGCTGCTGCTTTTCCAATGTTGATACTTTCATACTTTTCAGAGGTATATGTGCGCCTATTTGCCACCTTCTCCAAACCTCTGACAAAGGCCCTTTTTCTTAACAGCTGCAGTGATATGTGGAAATCCAACAGATGGAGGGATAGGGGGCTGTGCCTGCTTGAGAAAAGTAGAGGCTCTTTGTCCGGGGGGGGGGGGGGGAGAGAAAAGGGTTGGAAGTCGACCTTTCATTTGCAAAGGCTGGAGCAGTGACAGCAGAGAAACCTCTTTTGCACCTCATTGAAAAGCTAGATTAGCTTGTGTGGGGAACCTTTGACCCGCTAGATGTTGCTGAACTACAACTGCCACCATCCCTGGCCATTAGCCCTGTTTGTTAAGGCTGATAGGAGCTGTAGTTCAGCAGCAACTGGAGGGCCACAGGTTCCCCACACCTGAGCTAGATAGCCACAAGCTATGCTCCATACTGGATGAAGGTCAAATATAGAAAATGGCAGAATTATTACATAAGTCCTTGAAAAAGGCATTCTTACCTAAACGTGTTGGGCATATCAAACAATAAAATTATTTTTTGGCATGTTTGAGATAATATTTTTCCTTTTTGATCCTCATTTTTGGATGCTTCCTGATCTTGGTATGTTTCCAGTAATCCAGTAGCATGTCACATTTGAAAATGGAAGCAGATAATGGATTACCTCCCATGCCATTTCTGACCCCACAGGCAAGAGGCAAGCCGACCAAACCATGCAATGTGATCCCTCTTTATGTGGGTTGCTAAAGAAGCCTGGAGCTGGGCCACATGGTAATGGATTCTACACAGCAAAGGTAATGTATGAAGCATCCCTTAGAAAGAACCATACATGGGTTTGGTTTTTTTTAAAGCGGCAAACATTATCTACAAATGATGCAACTATAATATAAATAGTACAAATGTTAATTGTCAAATAATACACACACCTTTCTGCCACTTTACTAAAAGAATACAGGCTAAATATATACTTTTTTTTAAAAAGTATATATTCAATTATATCTAAAAGCTTAAAGCTGGGAAATTGGAAGCCAAGGCTAATGTCTTGAGAGATATGCCCTGTGATCAGTAATGATGTTGTGCAGTGTCACAAATTATGCTTGCTTACATTTTATGCGAGAGCCAGTGTGGTGTAGTGGTTAAGGTGTTGGACTACGACCTGGGAGACCAGGGTTCAAATCCCCACACAGCCATGAAGCGCACTGGGTGACCTTGGGCCAGTCATTGCCTCTCAGCCTCATGAAAACCCTATTCATAGGGTTGCCATAAGTAGGAATCGACTTGAAGGCAGTACACATTCATTCACATTTTATGCACTCACACTTTTCCTTGGTCTTTCAGGCCCAAATCCAGCTGGAGAGGATAGAATGCCTGGGTCCTGCAAAGATGCCCCCCATTTTTCTGGTCCTGCATTATTTTATGAAGCATCTCAGCCTTAAAGTGTGGCCACATCTGCACTATATATTTAAAGCACTATGATACCACTTTAACAATCATGGCTTTCCCCAAAGAATCCTGGGAACTGTAGTTAATAAAATAAATGCTGAGAATTGCTAGGAGACTTTCTATTCCCCTTACAGAGCTACACTTCTCAGACCCCTCACTGGATTGTCACTTTGTAATGGTGAGTGGGCTTGCATGTTCCAATGAACCCTATGAGCAATGCCATTGGGAGCCTATGTACTCCCAGCAGAGTGACCCATGGCAGTAAGGTCAAGGGACAGGAACCAGACAAAGAACGACCCAAGAATGTCCTCAACAGCAGAACAGGCAGAGGATAACAATGTGTACGTTACAACGGCTGTGAAGGCAGATGAAGGCTGCAGCAGATAAAGGACTTCCAATCATCGTGGTACCCTTGCCATTGGATCAAAGCCTTTTTCTGTCAAGATTGCATGTTGATTGTTGTGCGGCGATCTCCCCACATAAAACAAATTCACGCACAGGCATCTTCCATAAAAGAGTCCCGTGGTGATTGGCGAATGGTGACAGGGACAGGACTGTGAAATCCAGAAGCCCCTAGTCATGGACTGGCACATTGGCGGTGGATACAGATTCAGACGGATCCATTGTTAAAGACTTTATTTTGGAAGACAATCTTACTCGGTCACAAGTGATTGCCAAGAAGACATTTCCCAGAGTGGTTAAACAATCAATCTCTCTTCCCAGAGAACTCTGGAAATTGTAGCTCCGTGAGGGGAATAGGGGTCTCCTAACAACTCTCACCACACTTCATAATTGACTGTTCCCATGAGTGAGGGAAGAGGGAGCAACCCCTATACAAGAAAAATGCACAGAAACATGGAAGCAGAAACACAGGTTCCTCATGGAATCAGCCAGCCACTGTGTGCTTAACAGAGAGCTTGTTCCTCATAACCTCATACCCTTTCTTTTCTTGTCTCCATTTTCCTGTTAGGTACCAGGCAACCGCTCACTCGTTTCTCCATGAAATGGCACCTCAGGGTTTTATGCCATTGTGGTTATGTTGGCCTGGGGCAGGTGTACACTGCAGACGTAGACCGGTTTCAAAACAGATTAATTACGTCTCCCACACAAGGGACATCCCTCCTGGGCAAAAGGACTGTAGCCCAGCGGTAGAGCACCTGCTTTGCACGCAAAAGATCCCAGGTTCAGTCCCTGGTATCTCCACATAGGGCTGGGAAAGGCTCCTCTCTGAAGCCTTGGAGAGCCACTGCCTGTCAGTGTAAACCTGTGGCCTTCTTGCTGTTAGACTACAACTCCCATCAGCCCTGACCATCATTCTTTATTGTTACTTAGTATTTATATCCTGCTCTTCTCCAGTAAGTAGCCAGAACAGCATACAAAAGAAAAAGAAAAATTAAGGGGTGGGTGGAGAAATGTTAATTTATAATGTTAATATGTATAGAAATGTGAATATGTAAATTCAGGAAAATATTCAAGAACTGTTCCCTTTAACTAACGTATCACTAACACATTCTTGTTATAAGGATATCATATGTAAAACTCAGTTCATCATCAAGTTTGAGAGTCTTGTCTGTCTGTTCTGTACATTGAGTGTCATTCACAGATGTCTTATGTAGACTGCCTAAACCCTTCACCAAGCATTCATCAGTAGAGGCATGACAGTTGCCTTACAAAATTTTTCCTGACCACACTATGTGATTGAAACATCAGCTCACAGCCATCTCTTCCAACAAATGATAATTTCTCATGGCAGCCTATGATGGGCGTCTTACAAAAAACAAGGCTCTTTAAAGGTTACATCACACACACACACACACACACACACATACAGGAAAGGCAAAGTGCCAGCTCGCAGACCCACCATCTTCTTCACAGTGAGGACATTTGGAGAGGACGGGGAGGAAGAGGCGCTCCGAGACTCTCAGCCATCCTGGCTGATGGTTGGGAAGCCAACAACATGTGGAGGGCCCACAGCTTCTCTACACCTGAGTGCATAGACCACAGTGTGATAGATGCACCAACAGCAGAAAAGAGAGCAACATGGGTAACATGTCTCAGGGAAGGCGCCTACAAAGGTGGATAAGGTGAGGGGCTGTATGATACTTGGCACGGTGTTGCTCTCACACAAGGCAGTGATGGCTTTGAAAAAAGATTAGGCAAATCCAAGGATACTAAAACTCTCAATGGCTACTAGCCTCAATTGCTATGCTCTGCCTCCCTGGTCAGAGGCTGTACACCTCTGAATACCAGTTGCTGGAAACCGCAGCTTCCCGTGGGCATCTGATTGCCCACTGTGAGGATAGGACTAGATGGGCCAGTGGCCTGACCCAGCAGGCCCTTCTTATTTTCTTAACTGGCACAGATGTGCAGGGTCCTCCCTGTGCCATTATCTGATGAAAAAAGAAATATTTGGAGAGACGTTTTCTTCACATTCGTATCCAAAGCTAACAGATATTTTGTGTTTCTTAGTGAAAACCCGCTCAGAGTTTTCTTCTGGCAGTAAAAGCCAAAGATTATGTGGCCTGGGGATATGGTCTGAAAGCACAAGATGCATGCAGCAATCTTGTTGAAGGTAATTAGGTCAGGGTCTGATCAATGCTGGCCCAGAATGACACTGGGAAACTCTCCATACACCAAAATGAGTTGTACCATAGAAGAAGGGTAAGTCATAAATAAATCTATCAAGCGAGACCTGTGGCCAGGAGTGCTTTCATCCAGCTTCAGCTAGTACGCTATCTGCGACCGTTCTTGGACTGTGACAGCCTGACCACGGTGATCCATGAGTTGGTAACCTTAAGACTCAATTACTGTAATGTATTTTATGTGGGGCTGCCCTTGTATCTGGTCTGGAAGCTGCAACTAAAGCAGAATGCAGCAGCCGCACTGCTTACAGGAGTAGATTACTGGCAACATGTTAACCCACTGCTGAGCTGCACTGGTTGCCAAGTTGCTACCGGGCCAGATTCAAGGTACTTGTGTTAGTTCACAAAGCCCTAAACCACTTGGGCCCAAAGTACCTTAAGGACTGCCTGACTCCCTACGTTCCATCTCGATCACAGAGATTTTGTGATGGGGCACTTTTGATGGTGCCCTACACCCCTGACTTTCAGTTGGCCTCTACCAGGGACCGAGCCTTTAGTGTGGCAGCCCCTGCCCTGTGGAACTCCCTAACAACAGAGGTTCAGCAGGAACCATCCCTCCTTTCTTTTAGGCATCTTTTAACATCCGAACCTGTTAGACAGGTCTTTTAACATGACCCCCCGGCAGGCAATACAATATTATTGATGCTTTTATTTATTTATTTATTTATTATGCCTTTGCATGTTATAAGCCACCTAGATGTACTGAATGAAAAATGCGGCCTATAAGTACTATAATTATTAAGTATTTTGGAAAGTTGTTTGTCTGTTTGCTATGCCAGTGGTTCCCAAACCTTTCCCCCCATGAATATTGTTAAGGGTCTTGGCAGTGATTATTCTGCTTGTTATAATTCAGTGTACTGGGTGCTATATGACTTTAATTGTATTTTTAGTGCTTCTTTCATTTCTTATAGATATTATATTTTATTGTATTACAATTTGAATTGCACAGAATAAAAGAAGCACTAACGATACAATGAAAATCAATATGAACATTTAACGCGATAGATGTGCCATCTCCCACCTTCAACCACAAATCCAGACATGCTGCAGACCACCTAAATGAAGCTCAGGGACCAGTTTGGGAACCCCTGCACTATGCAGTTGATCGCTTCTGAAGGTATTTCACCTATGTTTGGATACAACTGGACGCCATTTTGAATCAAGATGGCAGACTGAACCTTTCAAAACTGTACTGATTTTAACTAGAGGCAATTATCCTCTCTCTGTATACCAGTGGTGGGGAACTCAATCAGGCTGGCGAGATCATGACATTCCCCCAACCCACATCCAGCAATCAAATCACCTGACATCGGGTAATGTGTTTTCTTTTGTAGGCTGGCTTGAATTCAAGCCAGTATGCAAGGGTAAAATGTTCCTGTGTCATGTATCATGCTTGCTGTTGCTGCAAACATTTGCAAGCCTCACTTTGGGGCAGGGATTGACTGCACTTTGGAGCTTCAATCAGGAACTCCTGCATGGAAGCAATCCCAACGGGGCTTGTATATAGGAACCAGGCCTTCAGCGTGGTGGTACCTACGCTCCGGAATCCTCTCCCATTAAATATTAGACAGGCACCTACTGAAGACTCTCCTCTTCCAACAAGTCTGTTAAAATACAGATCAGTCAAATGAAGGTCAGGTGTGAGGAACCTTTGGCCCTCCAGATGTAGCTGAACTACTCCCATCATCTCTAGCCTCTGGCCATGTTGCTGGGGCTGGTGGGAGTTTTAGTTCAGCAATGGCTGGATGGAACAAAGGTTCCCCACACCTCCTGTAGAGAAATGCAGGGCTAAAAGATACGATTACATCTTCTGGAACGCTTCTCCTGAGATAAACCTACCCGGAGCTTTTCACTTGTGGCTCCCTGGCTGTGGAATGCTCTCTTCAACAAGGTCCATCTGGTGCCATCATAGACCTCTTTTTGGTGCCAGGGCAAAACCTTACCTTTTCCCCAGGCTTTTGATAGACTGAGGTGATGTTTTTGTGATTAGTGCTGCCGCCAAGTGTCCTGTAGCAGTTCCAGGTGTTGTTTGTTCTGTGGTATTATGTATTTACATTTAGGTTTTTAATGTGTTGTAAGTCATTTGAGACTTTCAGGTAACAAGCAACTATAATAATAATAATAATAAATAGATGAAAAAATGCCTGATGTTGTATAAGGCAGCTTCCTATATATGCTCTTAACCACCAACACTCCCCCCCCCGTACCAAAAGGATCTTGACTCTAAGGGCTTCATTTTCTCATTTGATTTCTAGGTTTACTCATCAAATAACACTTCTCAAAAGCGTCTGAGTGCTTTTTTCCCCATTTCCATATTTTACTAATTTTTTCCAAGAGTTCAGCCATCACTAGAAACATAAAGTGATAAAACAAGGTGTAGTTTTCCTTTAAGAAAAAAATTTCTCCCTTACTACAAACAAAAAAATGAATTCGGATGAACTCCCAAACTCCTTGCCCATCTCCCTAAGACTAGACATTTTGCTACAGACCAGGCTGCTCTCCCCTCTAAAGCAGGTTTTTCCATCGCCACATAAGACTTGCCACCCCCTTTACAAAATGGCACTTTTGCTTTTGTTCCATTAAGCAGCTTGGGAAGTGGTCCACATGAACCAGTTTTGCTCAGGAATATGTTTATCGCCTGCTGCAGAACTGTGCTGTCCACTGTGGTCTGCCTGCCACAGTAGGCATTAAAAGTTAAGATGCTGGTGCCATCTACAGTAGAAAGCAGGACAGAGCAGGTAGAGCATCCTCTTGGGATGTTTTGTTGGCATTCGGACTCAAGTTAGCAAAGCAGCAAGGCAAGAAAGTAATCTTGGCACTGAGGCCGCCCACAACAAAACCTGCAATAAGAATCCACTTTGGGGACTAATTCCCCAAGCTCTTAAAATCAGAAAGATTCCAACATGTGGGAGACTTAGAAAAGATGGAGCAGAAGAGGTTGGGGGCCCAAAGTGCTTCTCTTCAAGTGGGGGGGGGGAACCATGTAACTCCAGGTGAGGCTTAGCCCCTCTTCAGCAGTCTGCTCCCGAGTAAATCAACTGCGTTGGAACAGGTTCAGAGGTAGTGTCCGTTTCCTCATCCCCCCAGAAATAGGTGACTAGGTTGTCGGAATCCAGAATGGTGGCAGGCATACTGTTCGCTTTGACGGGGTTAAAGGGCACCCCAGGGTGTGCTTTGTGGTGGTGCCTGGCCAGGTGGCTCCTCTGAACGTAGCCTTTTTCACAGTGAGAGCACATGTAGGGCCTCTCTGCCTGATGGAGCATCTGGTGCCTGGTCAGCGTTGACTTGACGGCAAAGCTTTTCCCACAGATCTCACAGTGGTAGGGCTTCTCCACCATGTGGATCCTCTCGTGCCTGTAAAGCTTAGACATCGAACAGAAGCCTTCCCCGCACATGACGCACTTGTAAGGCCTTTCTCCCCTGTGCATCCGCAGATGCCTATTGAGGCTCCCGCTGTGGGTAAAGGTCTCGCCACAATCGGGGCACACGTAGGACCTTTCTTCCGCCTGGGGCATGGGATAGGGAAAAGGGACCGGGAGCTCGTACGGGAAGCTTTCATCCCATAGGTCATTTTTATAAGGGCTCCCCTCTCTGTGGCTTCGCTGATGCCTGGTGACGCTCGTGCTGCGGGTGAAGCTTTGCCCGCAGTCAGGGCACTTGTAGGGTTTCTCTCCCGTGTGGGTCATCTGGTGGGTAAGGAGGTTCAGGTTCAGGCTGAAGCTCCGCCCACAGTCGAGACACGAATAGGGCTTCTCCCCCGTGTGGGTCCGCCAGTGTCGCGTCAGCGTCGACTTCCGGTTGAAAACGCGCCCGCACTCGGTACAGGGGTACATCCTCCCTCCCGAGTAGAACTGCTGCTGGAAAGATGCTTCGAAGACATCTCCCAGGCTGTCAATGGATGTATCCCAGTCCTCTTTTGGATAGTCTCCCTGATACATGGCTGGTTTGAACGGGCTTTCCCAGACGGGGAAGTCCTCTGGCCCCTGGGAAAGGCTCACTTCTTCAGGATCATCAAAGATGGTAAAATGGAGCTCCACCTGCTGCTCAGAGTTTTGTTGCTGAGGGGCCTCCCCTTTGGTTTCACCTTCCGGCCTGCCCTCCGCTGGGAGGGAAGCCTTCCTTGCCTCCAACGGCTGGCTGAGTTTCTCATTCCAAGGTACAGGCCCATTCCACTGGCGCTCTCGGTAGTCCACCTCCAGGGCTTCGTCTGCTCTGACCTCGCTCGCACAGAGTTTTCCCTCAGAGATGCCCCCTTCTGACTCCTCCAATATGGTGAAATGAAGCTCGACCTGCTGCTCAGGACCTTGCTGAAGATAAGCCTCCACCCTTCTCTCTCCGGCTCCCCTGTCAGGGTCCGGCAGTACTTCCTGTAGCTCTGGGGAGGGAGAGCGCGATCGGTCAGAGTAGACGGAATCATCATCCAGCTCCGGCTGACAGGAACGATCGGGCTGCAGCTCGGCATTGATCTCACAGTGCCACAGTTTCCCTTGAGAAATGCCGCCTTCTGATTCTTCCAATATGGTGAAGTGCAATTCCACTTGGGGTTCAAAGTCCTCCTCCTCCTGCTGCTGTAGCGTCTTCCCTTCTGTGTCCTTCATTGTTCCATCACCTGCTTGGATAAACCAGAGAGCTCAGCAAGTCACTCAGGAGTCAAGTCACATGCACCACAAGCTAAATCTTCTGCAAAGTAACCCAATCCTACACGGATGGGGAACCTGCAGCCCTCCCAGATGTTGCTGGCCTACAGCTCCCGTTGTCCCTGACCACTGGCCGTGCTGGCTGGGGCTGATGGGAATTAGAGGCCAATGACATCTGGGCTGCCACAGGGTCCCCATTCTCGGCATACGGTAATGGGTTAATGGCTCAAACCCTTTGACCTCTAAGGCAGCCTTTCCCAACCTGTCACTCTCTAGAGGTTGCTGGACTACAACTCCCATCATCCCTGACCACTGGCCATGCTGGGGCTGATGGGAGCTACAGTCCAACAATATCTGCCTCATTACCATCATGTTCCATCTGAATATGGAGGGTACATACATGATGTTGAGAGGCCAGCAAGAGGAGGGATATTGGCAGGGTCATTAGGGCTCAGTGCCTGTGATCTCACCCAATACAGCCATCCACGTGAACTGCTAGGTATTTAAAAGACTTGGGGCACAGGCCCATAACACAAGTTTGCATAAAACACATGCGAATTTATAGGTAATGATGCAAATTTAGAAGGGGGAAAAATGCTTCTGGCTCTTGCTGTCAAAGCTCAATCTACTTCAAGGCATTATGAAGAGGGTAGCATTAAGTGACATTATGAAGAGGGCTGGAGGATCACTGGTACTGCACTTTGCAGTGTACCGAGCTCACTGTAACCAAAGTAAAAAAAATGGGAAGGGGCAAGAAATCCAGGGCCCAGGACAAAAGACTCAACGCTCCCCTACCACCACCCCCAGGCCACCCCATAACAATGCCCCCGGCTGTGTGACATATGAAATATGGCAGAATGTGGCCTTAATTCTAACCTTATTGCAGAAAACACACAGACCAGTTTCTAGACTTACAGCTGCATAAAGAGATTCCCAGGGAGCAAATCTGTATCTCAATGTACGCTGGAGATGGGCTAGAGCATTCACAAGAGCGGTCACCACAGAGATGTTAAGCCCTTGGTGACAGCCTATTAAAGTGATTGTGTGAATCAGTCACCGCTGGAGTGTCAAGGCCCATCCACTGACACTATATAGTGGCTGGTCAGCATACGCAGAAATAGAATGTGAAGGACCGCCCCCCCAGAAAAATAGGGGGGACATTTCCCCCCATCCTTTTCTGAAATTTTTATGGTTTTTTTCTGGAAAAATTGGGGGGAAAACAGAAAAGAAAAAAAGGGGGCATATTTTTCTGTTTTTTTTCTGGGCCTTCACTATCTCTATGCAGAGATAGTCACATGACTGCTCCAGCATACAGAGCACCGGGGTGTGTGTGTGTATCCAATGCTAGTCCTACTCACAACAGACCCACAGAAGTTAATGGAAATTGCCAACTTTGGTTCATTAATTTCAGTGGGTCTACTCCAGGTAGACCTTAGTTGAATACAATTCTTCAACAATGTGGGAGATTCCAGCCACCACCTCCTGCAGATGTGTCTGTCTCATAATTGGGAAGAGCTTTCCTTTTGGACACCACAGGCAAAATAAGTTCTGGGACAAAATGGACACATCCACAAAGTAAAATCCACATTGCAAACAAACCAGTACTTTTACCAAGCTATCACACTCCAATGTGACAATGTGAACAAGCGCTTAGCAAGCAATGCTTTCTCAAAGTATTGAGTATTTCCATGGATTCTCAGTATCAAGACACCATTAAGCAATGAAGCCAGACTGTCTGGGCAAGCAGCCCACTTGGCAGCAGGAGAGGTACTTGGCTCCATAAGGCACAGGCTTTGCATGCAGAAGGTCCCAAGTTCAATCCCTGGCACTTTCAGGCAAAGATTGAAAAGAGTTTCAGAACATAAGAACAGCTCTGCTGGATCACACCAAAGGCCTATGCCAACGTGATCCCAGGCTATGATCTGAAGGAGCATGATGTCACCACCTTGCTGAAGCTAAGTAGGTCTGGGTCTGGTCAGCGCCTGGATGGGAGACCGATGGGAACCACATGTATGCAGCCTTTGGTTCCATGGTGAAAGAAAGTGGGGTATAAATGTAACAAATAAATAAAATAAAACCTAGTCCAGCATCCTGCTCTCATCATAGCCAACTTCTGCTGGAAAACCCTGGAGAACCATTATACTATTGTCAAAGCAGACCAGATGTCATTGGACTACAATTCACATCGCACCTCCTTGACTGTTGGCCATGCTGGGTGGAGTCCAACAAGTTCCAAAAGGCCACAGGTTCCCCATTCCTAAAGAAGTCAATGCTAAGCTAGAATGAAAAATGGAAATGGACTGCCTTCAAGTCGATTCCGACTTATGGCGACCCTATGAATAGGGTTTTCATGGTAAACGGTATTCAGCAGTGGTTTACCATTGCCTTCCTTGGAGGCTGAGAGGCAGTGACTGGCCCAAGGTCACCCAGTGAGCATTGTGGCTGTGTGGAGCTTCGAATCCTTGTCTCCCAGGTATAAAGGCAGCTTCCTAAGTTTCTGCCTCTGCCCAAGAACCCAGAGAGCTGGTGTCAATCAAGGTAGACAACACTGCTCTAGACAAACAGGCTGTGTACACACCATACCTCGAGTACACATTTTCCCCTACCGCAAAGAATCCTGGGAATTATAGTCTGTTAAGGGTGCTAAGAATTGTAGCTCTATGAGGAGTAACCTACAGATCCCAAGACTGTATGAGGGAAGCAACATGCTCTAAAAGCATGGTGTCTACACAGCCCAAGTCAGACCTAACAGAAGGCAGCTTCCTTTCAGGCAAAGACAAGATTAAACACCACAAGTACATTTTGGTATCAGACAAAACCTTGAATATTAAGACCTTAGGCCAAAATGGTTTGGTTCAGCCTTCCTTTTTTTTAACATAACTACAATTCTGCTTTAATCAACTCAAATGCTGTCAAGGGGGATAATCCAGCCTAGAGGGCCTGCTCAAGTTACCCCACCCATGTCAATGCCCACTGCTGTTAACACTCTCCTGTCCATCACCTCCCTCAGCACGCAGGTAGGGCTTTGGTCTTCTAAGGTTCTTTGTGCAAAGCACACAGAGAATCCAGTATCTGGGCCAACAGTTGCACTCTTTAGAACAATTTGCTTTTACTTTGAAAAGATCTCTAAGCTGCATAATTGTACGCCCATTTGAAAGCGCGCAGTCAGGGCCCAACAGGATCTTTGTTTCTCCCTCCTTGGCCTCCTTGCAGAACTCTAAAAGCCAAGGTACACATTTCTAAGCCACCTCCTTTTTGACATGCAAATGTACCACACACCTCCCGGCATGGCTATACCACATCTCCTTACATGGCTCAATTGGCCGCCAGTCCTCCTTCCTTCAAGACTCACTCACTGGAGGATTCCGCCCACCTCCCCTTTCTACCAGATGGGATCCATCACCACACAATGCATCCCACACAGGATCAGCTTGCATATTGTAGCAAGAGAGGCAAGAGACCCAATTATTACACTCCCAAGGTGGGCTGATGGGCCCAGAATAACCCCCATCCTAATGCAGTACACACAGTCATTGCTCTTCAACTGCCGCCTGTCAGCACAACCGGGGGCGTTAGACTAAGGTACAAAAAAAAAATATGTATCAAACAATCCTCAGCAGCATGTCTTGGGCTGTCGCTACCTGTCACGGCCACCAATTTTTCTGCAAGGTTCCTGGTGGTACAATCGCACAGACCTTACTTGAGTCTAGCACTTAATAACATGCTTCCTAAGCAAATCATAAATCACCCCTACCCCATCTTTCTTTCAGTACTATTTAAGAAATGGCACCCCAGTTCTTTTTTCCTCTTCTCACCCTGTCCCTTTTTCCTTTTGTGTGGTGACTTTTCTATTGTAAGCCTGCGGGCAGGGACTGACTTTGTTTTATTTTACTTTATAGGAGCCTTTTCGGCTGAGGAGCAGAGTACAAACGCTCTACATAAACAAACAACACAGATAAGGCCCTAGGCAACCTTCTCACCCCAGACCTACACCTGAAATTTCAACCTGGCAAAAACTGCCTTGCAAGGGAGAACAAAGGCCCTGCGCTCTTCTGGACTTGCTGGAGAAGCAATCGCCAGAAATTCTTCCTCCACTTTTGCTATCTTTCTAGGAGGAGATAGCTAAGAGGGCACCCTTTTCCTTTGCCAGCGTTAGGGAACTTCTTGCATTTCCACATGTTGTTGAACCCCATTAGTCCCAGCCAATGGCCAGGGACGATAGACGGTGCAGCCTTGTCCCATTGCATTATCCTTCCGATAGAGACCCAGCCTTCCTTTCTCCAGCCAAAAACAGCCTCTTCCTCTCCCCTCTGGAATTCCAGGAGAGGGAGGAAATCGCCTTGTGCTGTTTTCAGAGTCTGTCTCAATTTTAAAAAAGCCACTTGCAGGGTGGAAAGAGGCTGGCTGGGCTCTAAGCAATCCCTTCTATGCACCCTCCAAACAGAAGGAGAAGTAGGAAAACACGGTTCCTTCGAAAGTCGGCTCCTCTCTTGGGAGTCGGGACAAACAACCCGCGGCCAAGGAAGGTGGATCGGGGCTTTTATCTGGCAGCCTGGGTCCCTCTTCGCTTCTCTTTGAAATGCACTTCCCTTCGGCCCCTTTCCCCCGGCCGCCTCCTCCCCCCCCGCCCCCGACAAATGGTTATCGCGCCGTTCTCCATCCCCCGGGGGCGTTTGGCTCGGCCGGGGAGGCGGCTGGACGGCTGCAGAGAGCTTGGGCGGAGCCCTCTCGAGCCGCCTTGGCCGGAGGCAGTTCCCACCTCGGTAGAGCAGAGAAAGGGAAGGCTCGGGGAGCCGGCGTCTCTTTCGTCCCTCTAGCCGGGCGGGTTCCGGATCGCTTTAGGGAGCAGCTGCGGCTCTTGCACTCAATGCGAGCTCACTCCCGCTGATCCGGATGCAGCGAGCGCCTGATACAGGAAACTCATCCCGAGAAACGCCAGGCGTAAAAAAGAGACAAAGAGGGAGCGCAGGCTCCCGTTCCTTTCAAACGGCCAGAGCCCTCTGGTGGCAGCAAAGCGAGATGGAAAAAAAAGCAAAAAAGGAGGAGTCAATAGACCGCTCTGCGTGGCAAAACTCACCCCCGGCTCAGCCTGCACGCGCATTTTGACTCAGGAGTGTTCCTGGCGGATAAGGCGATTCATGGCTATTAGTCATGGTGCCTGGCTGCTGCCTGGCTGCTGCCTCCAGTAAGAGGCCGTATAGGCCTCTGAATACCAGTTGGTGAGGAACCACAAGTGGGGAGAGTGGCTGTTGCTCGCAGGTGGGCTTGCCGTAGGCAACTGGCTGGCCACTGAGAGAACAGGGTGCTGGGCTGGACTAGATGAGCCTTCGGACTGGCCCAGCAAGGATCTTATGTGCTTCCATGTGTATGTGTGTGTACTGCCTTCAAGTCGGTTCCGACTTATGGCGACCCTATGAATAGGGTTTTCATGAGGCTGAGAGGCAGTGACTGCCCCAAGGTCACCTAGAGATCTTCATGGCTGTGTGGGGATTCGAACTCTGGTCTCCCTTTAATGTGACAAGCAGGTCATTCAGCTATTACAAACAAGTTGCTTGCTAAGTAGCAAATCAGTCTTGTTTGATTTTCTGCAGAAAAGGCAAGTCTGGATTAAATGAGGGTGGGGAACGCAGCTGGCACCTTGACACTGACATTTGTTTATTTGTGACATTTATTAATGTATTAGAGTGGTTTGCAGAAAACTGAAACAAGAACTACAGACAACTTAAACAAATGGTACAAAAATACACAATGTTATATATACAAATGTTACAGTAATAAAAATTATTAATATAAACCAATATCAGTTCCTTCTCCGTCAGGCAAACCTCCCTGCTCAGACTCCTGGCTCTCACACAGGGCTCCATGCATCCTCCTTGGCTCTTGCCGAAGGCCTAAACACAGCTCAGCTTTCTCCCTCCCAAAAAGTCTAGGGATCCTGGCAACTGCTGACATCATCCTACTCTCTCACTCAAGGCTTTGGGCAGCACCAGATCACACAATGATGTCTGAAAGCACCCCTTAGTCCACAAAGATTTGCTCCTAGCTTAAGCACAGATAGGACAGCAGTAGCCCAATCCTTAAACAGATTGACTCATAAGCAATCTTATTGTTTTCAATTTGTATCCACCCCTTTTCACCAAGGAGTTCAAGGTGGTATATATCAGGCAAGGGGGAACCTGTGGCCCTTCATATGTTTGAGGTACAAATCCTGGGACTGATTGGAATTAAAGAATCCAGCATCTGGAGAGCTACATGCAGGGCTGGTGCTATCATTAGGCCAACTAGGCAGCCGCCTACGGCACAGACCTCAGAGGGGCACAGTACTGACCTTTGAGGGGCAGTTTTATACAGATTAGTATTTTTAACTCTTGCAAAAAAAATGCAACTGACAATTTATATTTTTTATTTTAACACTATTTTATTAAAACACTATTTTAACAACAGTGCTATGGAATATAATTAATTATAAAGTCTTATGAAAAATTTCTATATTCTGTTTTTTATTTATCCTTTTTATATGTATTTTTATTTTTGAAATTTAGGGATATTTTTGGCTAAGAAAAAAATCTCTTCTTAGTTGGCAACTAAGAAAAATAAGAGATTTTTTTCTTAGCCAAAAACCTCAAAAAGTGGTTTTTTGTTTTTGCTGTAAGTTGTTCAGCAAAAAAAATGATGCATCAACCTACAAGAAACAGGTTCAAAAGACTAGAAGAACATTGGAACAGTTCTGTCTTCACATGAGAGTTTTCTAAACGGTCAGTATTCCTATCAGACCTGGAGAGAACTTGAATTGCGCTTAACTAAAGGAAAAACAATTGATATTAACCAGCAGAAAATTAGGCAAGAATAATATTGGCAACAAATTTTGGAACGCTTGATTGCTTTGGTCATACTTCTTGGCATGCAAAATGTGGCATTCTGAGGTACAACTGAAAAGTTGTACAGTGCTAGCAATGGAAATTTTTTGAAGTTTGTAGAATATCTAGCCCTTTTTGATCCTATCATGAATGAACATTTGCGCAGAGTTAAAGATCAAGAAACAATGGTTCACTACCTAGGAAAAGATATCCAAAATGAGCTTATACAGTTTCTAGCAGGTGCTATAAAGCAGAAAATTTTAGCACATGCAAACTCAGCCAAATACTACTCAATTATTCTGGACTGCACACCTGATATTAGTCATATTGAACAAATGACAATGTCAGTGTCAAGTGGAGAATGCAGTTTCTCAAAGCTCAAACTTATAAAAACTTACATACACTCAACAATGTTGCAAAAGAGACTAGTTGGGTTGGCAACTATATCAATTGAACATGCCCAAGCATCAACACTTGACCTGAAGGAATTGGTGACAAAATTTGCAAAGGAAAAGGCACGCAAAGTGAAATTTTGATGTGCCTGAAATGGAAACTTTTAAGAGACTTAAATTTTAACATCACAGTTCACAAGATTATTCAAAATGATTTGTATGCTAAAACATTTTCTTTTGTATTTGAGAAAGATAATCAAAGATTGTTGTATTACTTATTCTTGCAATTTAAAATAAAGTTTTGTGCTTTTCATTTTTTCTACAAGACATCTGTTTTTGGACTTCCCAGGAGGATCACTCCGCCTGTGCTGCCTCTAAGACGGGCTCCCGTCTTAGATGAAACTTTTTCAGTTTTAAAACCAGTCAGAAGGGCTTTTTTGACTGGGAAAAATTTCTTCCAGATAAGGAAGAAACGTAGAGATTTTCCACAGAGCTTTGTTGTGTTTGTTGGAGACTGGAATTCATTAGAATTGTCTGTGAAAGAAGGTCTTCCAGCAGCTCGGACAGAGCTAGGATTTCTAACTAGCTCAACTGATTAAGTGAGACTTTTTTTTTCTTCAAAGAAAAACGGATTAACAGGCAAGCATTCTCCTGTCTACCTATTATTATTTTGTTATCAATACAGCTAAAGAGATTTGTCAAAGAATCAGCAATTAAGAAACTCTGGGTGAGTCATAACTTTCTCTTTTATTCACGGAACTAAGGGGAAGAAAATAGAAATAGCTTATCTTTATTTTTATTGCAAAAAGCTGGCAGGGAACTCAGCATTATAAAGATTACAAACGGATGAGGGGTTTCTAATTTGAAGAGAAATTTTTTTTTTGATTTATAAGACTTTTGAGTAATATATGTCTGGGACTATTTTTTCCGGTCTACTTTTTTTTTTTTTTTGACGAATCTGCTCATTCTTTCTGCCACTAATTATTTGGATGCTGTGAACTAAAGTTGTTTTTGCACTTTTGGACATATAAGAGATAAGGCAGTTCGTGCTGTCTAGAGGGTGATGTCAGCTGGCTTGAAAGATTTTTGTAACTGGATAAAGAAATAAACTGTTCTTTGCTTGGGATATTAGAAATTGAAGGGGTTTTGTTCTTTTGGTTTTAAGAATGACAATCAAGAAGGTGGTTGAGATCATGGATGAACAAGAAGGGACTTTCTCTTTAGATATGTTTCAGAAAATAATGAATGGGATTAAGCTAACAAAACAAGAACTGAGTCATAACAGACAAGTGATGAAAATTGAATTTGGCGAAATGAGACAGGAGCTGAAAGAAATTCAGGATTCTATGAGAAAGGGAAGGTTCAAACTATGGAGATTGGATTAAATGTGGACTTGGAAAAAGATTTGGATTTCCTGGCTGTGATGGATCCTGGAGACAAATATTACTATTTGGAACTCAGCGCTGTCCCTGAAGGAATTGGTGAAGAGATTGGAGATAAAGATATCATCGGTTCGAAAAAATTCCTGGACTGGAAGGATTTGATGGAGCTTGAAATGGAGAAAGTTTACAGAATTAATTCTTGTTTTGTGACAATGGAAAAACCTTCAAGAGATGTGCTAGTGCATTCTGTAAAAAAGGGGAACAGAGATGCGGTTTTGCAACAATACTTCAGTGATACGTTCGGAATTGATGGCAAGGAAATATTTGTGATGAAGGAAATTCCTATCAGACTCTTATTATATGACTATGACAGCAAGATTATTGGGTGCGCAAAGATGGAAGATGGAATCAACACGGATAATGGAAGAAGAGCGATTTGAAATTACTGGACTTAGTATTGATGAGTTGGATTAATTGACATGTCTATCTAGAAAAAAATTGATAGTCATATATCTCAAGGATTGGAAACTTCTCTTTGACTTTTTGTGGAATAAAATGATATGATGTTAATGAGATTTGATACCAACTAAGATAACCGCTGGAGGAAGGTGATTTTATAATCTATTAAGAGACAGGCTTGTTATATATTATAGACCTACAGCTGAACTACGACAAATCGGAAGTCAATAGTTTTTTTTCCTTTTTTTTAAATTGTATTAGTTTTTTTTCTTTTATTGTATTAGTTATTAATTTGTGTTTTTTCTTTTTGTATTGTTTTGATTTTGAAAATTTGAATAAAAATTAATTGAAAAAAAAAGATCTGTTTTTGAAAATTGAAGTTAGCAATTTTTTTGGGGGGGGTGCAAGTAGTTACCCTTGCCTAGGGTGCAAAATAGCCTGGCACCAGCACTAGCTACATGTTCCTCACCCTCTCCACATGCATAGTCCCCCCCCCCAAAAAAAAGGCTGAGAGCAACTACCCCCAAAATCACCCAGTGAGCTTCATGGCAGATTTGAACCCAGGTCTTCCAGTACTAGTCCAATACTTTCACTGTTATCATGCTGGCTGTCGGTAAACTCAATCACAAGAACGTACATTTGGGATTGCAGCTTTAAACAGAGATTTGTTATTTTTATTTCTTGTTATATTTTGTATCCCGCCCTTCCTCCAAAAAGCTCAGGATGGCATAACATGGGCTTCCACCCACCCCTTTTTATCCTCACAAAATCCTGTGAGATAAGCTAGGCTGGTGGTAGTGACTATCCCAAGCTCACTCTGATTGCTCCAGGGCAGGGGGTGGGGACTCCTTGTCCAAGTCAAACCACTACACTATGCTGGCACTTCACATAAATTACCCCCAACATGCTTGAGCATTCACAGTAGCCCATACACATACAGTAGCTGTGGTCCTGTATTGAGTTACCAAGTATTATGCTCCATTGAATTCAGCAGGGCTTAGCTCTGGGTCATGGAGTTGGAAGGGATCTCAAGGGTCATCTAGTCCAACCCCCTGCTGATGCAGAAAACCCACTTAACATCCACCTTTAGCAATCTCTAACAAAGCAGAGCCCACCACCTTCTGAGGCAGCCTGTCTGTTTCACTATTGTACCATCAGGGAAGTTCTTCCTAACATTTAACCTAAATCCTTTTTCTTGTAATTTGAACCAGCTGTGAAGAAACAGAAGATAAACTGGGTCCATCATCTACAGTATGCGAGAGCCTCTTAATATTTGATGGTTATTATATTGCCTCTTAATCATGTCTTCTGTTCATCTGTGTACAGACGAGTGCAGGGAGGGATCACACTACTTGCCCCACCTCTGTGCAATGGAGGTCCCCCTCTGTCCACAGGATCAATTTCTGGCAGGGAACTGAGGGTCTGATCAGAGCTTACACTGGTTGGCATGTACCACCTGCTGGCCCCTATGCAGATAGGATCTCAAACTTGTGGAAGCATGGTGCAGACGTGATGTGGTACATATAAGAAAAAGACTGAGTTGTTCCCTTCTGTACAAGGCTTAATTTGAACAATGCAATTGGAAAGAACAGGCAAAGCATTGTCAACCTGTATAGGACAAATCCCTGATCTGGGCAAGGACATGCACCCACCAGCACCACAATCCTGAGCACATCATGGCCCACAAGCAGAGAGCAGGGAGACACATCAAGGTTTTTGCCGCTTCAGTTATGAACCTGAGCTCTGCTGGATCAGGCCAACCAGATGGCCATAGGAAGCCTGCATTGCAGGATGTGAGCGCAAGAGCACTCTCCTCACCTGTGGTTTCTAGCAACTGGTATTCAGAAGCATACTGTCTCTGGCCATGGAGGCAAAGCATAGCCATCATGGGTAGTAGCCATTTATAGCCTTCTCCATGTATTTCTCTAATCCTCCTTTAAAGCCATCCAAGTTGGCTGCCATCACTGCTTCCTATAGGAGTGAGTTTCATAGCTTAACTGTGTGCTGTGTGAAGAAGTATGCAGCTGGGAAGATGAGGCAAAGCAGATTTGCAGCTCCAAGCAAGTAAGCCAAGCAGCACGCCACAGGGGAAGCTAAAACAGTTTGAGTGTACTGCCCCTGTGACTGTTTACATCTAAGGGCTGCACCTACATATTCTTCAGAAAATAATATTCACCAAAATTCCTGCCCAGCCCAAATTGGGCAGCCCATCAAACCTTGAGACAAAACGAAAGTTTTCTTAAGGCTACAATTCTGGGTTCAATTACTTGAACGTGAGTGGCGCTGAACAAAGTTGGACTTAAGAATATTCAGAAGAGCCCTGCTGGATGAGACCAAAGGTCCATTTAGTCTGGCCCCCCGCTTCTCACAGTTGTTAGTGGCTTAGCCAGATACCTCTGGAAGTCCACAAGCAGGCCATTAAAGTATAGTCCCACTCTGGCTATTGTTCTCCAGCAATTGTTATTTGGAGATATACTGTTGCTAAACCTGGAAGTTCTACACTGTAAAGCCATTATAGTTAATAGTTATATGGGGAAGGGAGAGGATCTCATTCAACAGGCGAAAGGAAGTCCTTGCACTAACAGGATGACTGTGCTGGATACAACCCACTGTGTCTTCTAAATATTTAGGTAAAAGATCAGTAATCATAAAGATTCAATAACTGGCAATATAATGGAAAGAGATGAGAGGGGGTAAATCTAAAATTACAACATTTAGAACAAAAAAGAAGTTTCTCATCAAACTCTTTGAGAAACTCCTACCTTCCACATAAGAGACGAAGCTATAATTTGCCTTGTGCACCTATTATGTTTATGGCTTAGAGTAGATAACCATGGTTGTTTCCACAGAAGCAAAGTTTTCTGGCAGTACTGACACATCAGTCAGGACCCACAGAACTGTGCAATGAATACTGTGCTCCAAAAGCGGCAATCTCCTGGTGTCACATGGAAATCACTCTTGGAACTGAGAGGTATTTCAAAAGCATCTTGTGATCTGCTCTCAGGGAGATCTGCTGTTCAAAGACAAAAGCCAAAGAAAGGCATGTGAAAGCACTCAGGCATGTACCTTAAGTAATCCTTTGGGATCCAGGCTTGTTGCTGATTATTGCAGGCATGAGGAACCTGTGGCCCTCCAAGTACCATTGGACTCTAGCAGTCATCATCCTATGCTGGAACAACCTCTGGCCTATCCATGGCACTCTCCAGATATTTTGGACTACAGCTCCCATAGAGAAAGAATACGTTAACTTTTGCAAGAACATTAGAAATCCTCTTGAATTTTGATGAGTCGTTCTGTCTTCTAGTACTTGACTCCTTTTCCTTTTTTAAAACTATAATTATGTTTATTCCAGGTATAACAATTATTACAGATTGACTTTATGCTTATGTGTCTAACAGGCAATTGGGCTTCTATATTCACAGTAATTGCTTATCTGATTTTTTAAAACACCCTTCATCAATGAAGATCTCAGGACAGTTTACACATCTGTCCAATCAAAACAGCAAAGTACACAATAAAACATTAAAATATAAACTAAAAATCAAGTTAAAAGTCCTGCTATTAAACAATCCAAACCATTAAACAAAACCGCAGCAGGCATCCTAATAGAAAACCAAACATCATCATTCTGGTTTAAAAGGCTTGCTTAAAGTGGTGTGTTTTCATAACATGCCTGAAACTCAGTAAAGAGGGAGCCAAGTAGCACTAGGGTGAGACAGTTCCACAGATGGGATACCACAACTGCATTACCGCCCCATGAGCTACACTCGTTGATGGGATAGCAAGAAGGGTCTCCTCTGCAAACCTTAAAGCATGGGGTAGCAGGTAATGGGAGAAGTGTTCCTTCACGTATATATGACTTAGAATGCTTTTACAGGTCTTTGGGACAAAAACACACCAGCTAGCTTTGTTGTGATCAAAATGCAAGCATTGGGCTCATGTGCTCCTCAGGTTCTTTGCACGTGAGAGGAAGCAGTTTAAAGCTCTTGTCTGCAGCTGATAACAAACCAGTTTGTCTGAATATGACATACTGTAGTTTATACAAGTCACAGTTAGTTAACAAACCAAGTTATCAAGGCAGGTTTAAAAGTGTGGTTTGATATAATGGCTTATTAACTAACTAAAGTTTGTACAAATCAATTTTCCATATTTAGGTGAAACAGGAAAGTGTAGTTTGTTACAAATCTTGAATTATTGGCTTTAGTCCATTGAGGGAGAAACCCTGGTATCAAAATATGATATGCTTACTTCAGAAACGTGGCACAGTTCAGAGAGCTACTTTTCCCCACAGAGAGATCTTGTTTTAGTCAAGGAGTTAAAATTATGTACAAATGATGTGTTTATGCAATAAAAAAAATTGTATCTCTAAAGTCTTTAAGGTATCTCCTCTGATATAGCATACTTAAATACAACCCAGGCCTAGTGAATTATTTACTTAACAACAACAATTTTGTTTTGAGGAAGGAACTCACTCTTGTTAGGTTCCAATTAAGATTCCATGTAGTTCTTAAAAGGCAGATTAGCAAGGACACCATATAACCAATTCTTCTGCCTCTGTGTTTTAGATCTTCCACATTATCTGTTCAATTGTTTCCTTGCTGACACAAGGTATTTCTCTTATATCTTGCTGCTCTGTTTAAAAAAGGTACCCATTGGTTAGTGTGTCAGAAGATAGATTTCTTGCCTTTCAATACGGACATTAAAATCAAGATAATAAGCCGCTACCTTTTTAATGGCACCAGTGAAGGCACAAGCCACATTCTACAAAGCTAATGTAAAGCATACTACTGGAGAACCTTGCTCATTTCAATTATCTTGATTTAAGTTTGGCATGTTTTATTATGGCAAATAGTTCTTTATAAAACCTGGAAATTGATGTGATGAAAATTTAAATCTAGGTAAATAGCTGGCCGAGCAGGACTTGGGAATTATGTCTTTGTAGTTTCAATTGCCAGGCTTTAAGTCAGTCTTCAAAAAAAGAAAGTATGCCTAATTTGTGTTTACTTCTCATCACATTTGTTACACAATGCCCATTTCCTCTGTTTTTTATACTGTGATATAAAACCTATGGATTTAAGAAATATATTTAAAATGAACTACACAAATGATGAACAGACACTTTTAAGAGTCCTCGTGTATAAAGCTTGGGGGAACATGCAGACCCAAGGCTTAGACTTGCTTGTCCTTGTCACAGCAAACCAGTGGGTGGCATTCAACACTAGTCCTATTCAGAGTAGACATACTGAAGTTAATAGACATGACTAAATTAATTTCAAATGGGCCTACTTGGAGTAGGATTTAGTTGAATACAACCCACGGTTTGTCGCATATTCTGAATGGTGAAAAATATAATTTTACTTTGAAAAGATTAATAAAAATTGTTATTTTAAATGGTGGTTATATAACAACTGCTACTGTTTCCAAGCTGCTTTGGGAGAGCCCTCCTGCAGTACAGAGGTGGTTTCTTGTCACCAGGGCTGTACTGATCTCCCATTGCTATCCAAGTTCCTATTGGTCTTGCTGTTCACTTGGGATATATTAACCGCATGGATTGGCTAGCACTTTTTAAGCCCCTGACAATCTCATTCTAGGGCAGATGGTGTTGGACTCCAAGTCCCACCAGCCCCAGCCAGCATGGCCAATGGTCAGGGATGATCGGAGTACTGGTCCAGAAATATCTGGAGGGCCACAGGTTCTTCCCCTGGATCTTGAGACTTTTTTCCCCTCTTATCAAGAAACCAAGAGAAGCTCAGTGCTGCAGGGATACACAGGAGTGCTGGTCCAAATCAAAGCCATAGCCAGGCCAAGGGGCTTTCATCTCCTGGTTTGCCACAAACTTCCACAATTAATGCCAGTTATGCTACTGACCTATGTATTAAACCAGCTTTTACCAGCCTGGTGTCCTGCAGATGCTAGTCCCAAAAGGCCCGCTGTTATGTCCAGGAGAGGAAGGAAGTGGAGGCTGCCCAGCTATTGCAGAACAGACTTCCCAGCCATTCACAGATTAACCTGGAAGTGAATGGGGAGTGTTTTCTACAAGTCAATGGGCTATGTCACTGATCTCTTCCCATACCACCCCAAAAATAGTGAGGGCTGAAGGGCATCAGCAATGGAGAATGGAAGAGATCACAGGCTATGGCAGGGGTGCAGACCTGTGGCCCTGCAGACATTGTTGGACTAGAGCTCCTATTATCCCTGGCTATTGACCACACTGCTGAGGTTTATGAAAGTTGGAAGTTCGGCAACGTCTGGGAGGGCACAGCCCAGGTTTCCTACCAATGGTCTAGGGGGAAGGACAGGCACAGGCTGGGAAAGGGGGCTCTGTTCAGAGTACTGAACGAGAGAGAGAAGAGGTCTTTTCTCTTGATAATTCACATTCCTCCAGAGCAAGATCAAAGACAATAAGCATACAACTGCAGGATGCAGCTCTTAGCTCTGGCGCGAGTTCAAAGCTAGTCTCCGATTAATGAATGGGTTGATGTTTCAGCTGGTCATGCCTCTTCAAGTGGCTCTTCTGGATGTAGCTTTTGTCACAGTAGCGACACCGGAAGGGCCGTTCACCTCGGTGCAGCAGCTGGTGCCTGGTCACCGATGCCTTTGCAGTGAACATTTTGCCACAGTCTGGGCAGTGGAAGGGTTTGTTGTCAGCGGCCTGATGCTTATAAACCTCTGAAGCCAGGGAGATTGGCCCACAAGGGCCGTTCAGAGCAGCGCATTGCTCACGGGGGGCATTTGGCATTTCGTGCAAGCTCACTCCATCTTCAGAGCCCGGAAGGAGTTTATCCTGCAAGTGGCTCTTCTGATGGGGAAGGTGGTTTAGGCCCTGGCCGGAGCTGCTCTCTTGCTCAGAATCTGGAGATTGGTTTTCTTTCTTGTGGAGCCTCTGATGCCTGTGGATGCTTGATCGGTGAATGAAGCCTTTCCCGCAATCGGGGCATTTAAAGGGTTTCTCACCAACATCACCTGTCTGGCTGGGAAGGGGACTGAGGTTAAGATGGCTGAAGAGTTTCTCCCACTCATCTGTGAAGATTCTCTGGTGTCCGGTGATACTTATGGTATTGTAAGTAAAGGGGTGGCTGCTATCCAGGCACTTGTTGGACTTCTCAGAGGGGACCAACTGTTGGGTAAGGGGGGTTAGGTTCAGGTTCAGATTAGGTTTTCCTCCAAAGCTGGGACCCAAGCAAGGTTCCTTTCTAGTGCCAACTCCCTTCTGATGGTGGATGGTGGCTTCTTTAGGACCATGATCACAGGGATGCCCTTCCTGTCTTGAAGCATTTCCTGGAAGCAGATTCAATCCAACCACATCTTGGGTATTACTCCACTGCGATCCCTGGGAAACAATCCATTCACTTTGTTGCACTACAGCAAAGCCTGCCACAGCTGGCTGCCCAGATGCTTCCTGTTGCAGAATTGTTGCATTTAAATCTCCTATTAGCTCTTCCCTATCTAGATGATCTTTCAGCGCCTCTGGAGAGAGGCTGAGCTTTTTTCTCGGGGAAACAGACTCATCACTCCTTGTTTCTAGATCTGTCCCTTGTTGGAGCTCTGAAACAGTAATGCAGCCTGAAGGTTTTCCCTGGAGGACATCTCCTTCCGATTTTGGCATGAAATTGTACTGCAGGCGCACCAGTGGTACAGCACTTTCTTGCTGCATGGATTCATACTCTAAGATTTGCTTTGTCCCATCTCCTGCACGGATGACAAGAAATTACAGGAATGAGTCATAACCCAGTTTTGAAAATGAATTAAGAATGCAGCCTTGGGCATAAAGCATGCCAAAAAGGGCAGATTTACCTATTAGATAACATATTTTATAACAGTCATAGAACATTTAGAGTTGGAGAGTTCCTGTAGATCAGGGACGGAGAACCTGTGGGCCTCCGGATGTTGTTGGACCCCATCTCCCGTCAGCTCCAGCCAACATAAGGAACGGACCGCAACACTGAGAGTTGTAGTCCAACTCGGGAGGGCCACAGGTTCCCCACCGCTGTTGTAGAGCATCTAGTCCAACCCTGTGCTCAGTGCAGGAATCAGCAACTACAGCATGCCTGACAGATGGCCCATCTGGCCTCTGCTTAAATACCTCCAATGAAGAAGGGCCCACCAGCTCCCAAGGTAGTCACTGTTGAACACCTACTACCATCTTTCTCTATAATCGCTATTATAAGGCAGTATGTCATCATGGAAATGGGCTCCGGCTGCATCTTTGCCCTATCTTGCTATCTTTCCATGCACAGGAAGTTCTTGGTTTAGGTGAGTGTTCAAATATGCAATCCCCCACCAACATTTTTGTTTTGCTACTTTGTCATTGGTTGTTTTGTGGTTTTATTTTACGATTTTAATGTAAAATTTACTTGTTTTAATTATGACATTTTTCTAACTTACCCTGGAACCACTCAGTGAAGGGTGGGCTATAAGAACAAATAATAAACACACAAGCATTCTGAAGTGGTACAGTCCTGAGAGGGTGGACTGTATCACATTCTTTGTCCATTTGAATCAGCTCTCAGAAAGCCGGTTTCTTAAGCATCTCCATCTTTTTACTCACTGTCCTCATCTGTAAAATGGGACTACCAGTGACGTACTGTGCTGTTTTCTTCTGAGGATAAACGTGCAGTTCCTCACCTTGGTATAAGGACGGCCAAATCTCAAACTCCTCTACAACTTGGACTAACGAGAGGGGCATCATGACACCTTGTTCTGTCTCAAGGTACATATCAGGCTTGAGATTCTGCAATTCTGTTCAGCCAGAGAGGGAGAGAGAAAGAGAGAAATCTTACGAGGTCAAGCTCACAACCAATTTAAATGGGCACAGCTATTCCCATCATTTCCAACTAAGTAGTAGTAGATGATGGGAAATACCTCTGCTTGAAATCCTAGAGAGCTGCTGCCACTTAGAGTACACCAGCATTCCCCACCCTGGTGCCCTCCAGATGTTTTGACTACAACCCTCATCACTGTAACTGAGAAAAGATTGCTTTTGAAAATGTAATACTGCAGGATCAAAACCAAGTAGAAACAGTTTACACAGAAAAAAAAGCAGATAAATTTTAAAACAATACAAAGTAGACACCCATGGCAGAGACCTATTCACCCAGCGGAGAAAGACCATCAGAACAAAAATGTCTTCAATTGTTTCCAGAAAGTGCAGATAATGGGGCCCTGCTGTATCTCAACAGGAGTGCTGCTTCTCAGAACAAGGGCAGCCAGACTGAAATCCCTCATCTGCATTACTGTGGAGAGGGCTTCTGATCTCTTTGGAACTAGATGTTCTCCAGCAGACTGCAGTGACCTACAGAAACCTGGTCCTGAGATGTATAGGGCCTTACATACCGGAACTTGGCCCGGTAGCAGATTGGTGGCCAGTGCAAATCCTGCAAGCAAGGTGTTATATGCTAGTTATAGTTTGCCCCCACAAGCTACCTAGCCACCAGAGTTATGCAGTAACTGCAGCCTCCAGACCAAACTCAAGGGTAGCCCTACATAGAGCACATTTCGGTCATACAATCTTGAGGTTACCAATGAGGTATTAATGAGTAAGATATACAGAAGTCTCATTAATATAGAGACCGATCATCCGGAAGTGACCTTAGTAACACATGAAATTACGGTCCTTCTTGGTTTTTATATTGTATTTTACTGTATTATGTACGTTGCCTAGAGTGGCTGTTCATTCGGCCAGATAGGAGACTCAAAAATAAAATTTTATTATTATTATTATTAGAAAACATCAAAAGAGAATTCAATAACCCAAGGAGTGGCTTAAAACAGGAGAAGGCTACTAGTCAGTACGTGTACATTTGCCCCACCTTTTGGCAACAGCTTAAGTTGGGGGGGAGAGAGCAACAGAAGCCAGAGTGCAGCTGCTACCTAGACAAACACATGCTTATATACTTAGTTGTGGGGTTGGTTGTCTCCGCTGCCAGTAGTTATTATCCTTCCCATATGTTAGTTCAGGTATGGGGAACCATTGGTCCTCCAGATGTTGCTAACTCCAACTCCCATGAGCCTCAGTAAGCATGGTGAACAGCCAGGGATGATGGGAGATGTACTTCAGCAATATCTGGAGGGCCATATGTTCCCCACACCTGTGTTCACTGCTTTAGTTTATATTTAGTTTAAGAGGATCTGTGCCAGTGGAGATTGGTGGCATCATTGTCAGTGGGGCAGTGAATCTGCTCCGGGTTTTAGTCTGAACTTTCAAGGAGCTGTCCAAGGTGCTGAAAGACATCAGAGCCACCAGTCTCCACTGATCTGTACTATTTTGAAATGTGAAATCTTTATTACTATTTTTATATTTATCTGCAATATTGTAAATCCCCAGTTCATCTAACTCCACATACTCTCGATGGAGAACTTGTGGTCTGCAATGAAGCTGGCAGGAAGTGAATCTGGGGAGAGGTGGCCCAGCCCACTCAGGTAGTCTCTCCAGAAGAATTCTTCTTCCTGACAGTGGGGCGAGTGGATGGCGATAACCCATCCATGACTCCCCTCCTCCACTGCAAGAACATTTTCATATTTATTTGTGATATTTTTATAATATTGTAAAACAGGTACTTCTCTGAAGCATGAAGTAACATACAACTAAAAAATAATTTTAAAGAGCCACATCCCCATTCCTGCTCACTGTGAAGTGTACTGGGGCAAGCCATTATCTTTCCAATTCACCTACCTTACAGGGGTGTTGTGACAGTAAATTGCATGGCTGGAGAGAAGGTGGAACAAACCCTTCATAAAGAGTATGAGAAGAGTCAAGCCTTACCCAGCCAGGACTGCATGGTGCAATACTGCTCAATATCATTCCCACTGAGGGCAAACAGGTAGGGATCCAAAGGGAGCTCCTTTTCCTCAGTGAGAGTCACAGATACCTCTTCAAAGGTTGTCGGCACCTAAAGCAGCAAGAGCAAGCCCCCCTCCGAAAAATCAGCACTTGTTTAGGCTTAAAAAAAGGAAAGCAGAAGAATGCCTGTAGTCCAGATCTCCCTCCTGCTTTTACCATGTTGACATTCTTGCCACACATAGGGGCTTTGTTTAGGTGTTCCATTCACTGAACATCTGAAAAAGACTTAACTCCAAGAGCCTTAAGGCAAACAGTCTTGAATAAATACATTGTGTAATTTGTCTTGCACTGTAATCCTAGACAGGTCTACTCAGAAGAAAGTAAGGCACCATCTGTATTATCTTTTCGGCACCTACTGAAGACCTTCCCCTTTCAACAAGCCTTTTAAGTAGAGACCTTATCCCAGTCTACATCTGTGTTGGAATTAGTTTTTAAGATGTTTTTAAAGGTTTTTTAAAAAAAATACTTTTAAAAATATGTTTTGTTTTAATATAAAAGTCTGTTTTTAAGATGTTTTAGAGTTTTTAGTGTTTTGTTTGCTGCCCTGGGCTCCTTCTGGGATGAAGAGCAGGATATAAATGTAATAAATACATAAATAAATAGTCCTATGGCACTCAATAGTGTTTGCACCCTAGTCCAATCCCATAACACATACATGGGGATAACTCCCACTGAACTAGAATTTACTTTTGACTAGAAGTGACTGGAAGGGGAAGGGCAGTAGCTCAATGGAAGAGCATCTGCTTTGCGTGCAGAAGGTCCTGGGTTCAATCCCCAGCATCTCCGGGTAGGGCTGGGAATGTTTCCTGTCTGAAACCCCAGAGAGCTGCTGCCAGTCAGTGTAGATAACACTAAGCTGGATGGACCAACAGTCTGACTCAGTACAAGACAGCTTCCTATGTTCCTATGAATTGCACTGTAAGTGCCTCAGCTCCTTCTGTGGGCTTTCAGGTAGTGCCAAGGTAGCATACCTGTGGGGCAATTCTCAACCTCCTGGCTGCAGGCATATGAAAACAAATCAAGATCAGAGAAGCAAATCTCATTCATTCCTGGCAGGGATTACTCAGCCCTGACCCTAACCCTCCCAACGCCCAAAACCTTGACCTCGCCCTCACCTCCACTCCTGCCTTACCTGAATATACTCCTCAGCCGCCATGTCCCCTCTTCCGCCTCCTGGAGGCTGGGATTCATCAAAGGTGATCTGCAGAAACAAAATATAATTCTACACCCTGGATTCAGTTTAAAAAAAAAAAAAAACAGTTGTGGCGATTCCAGATCTCCACTTGCTTCCTTTTTGTAATCCCCACCTCACCCAATATTTTAAATGTTTGGGGGAGGGAGTAGTTTGGAATGTGTGTAAAATGTCAGAAGACTTAATAGTTAGCATTTCCCCTGAACGGGCGGCAAAGACAAGGTCAGTCTGTTTACAGTCCTAACGGGGCACTGCACTCTTCAGGGCAGCTTGTACAGGGTTGGAAGTTTGGATTCTGAGTGTTGCGAGCCCTGTAGGGTGGTGGAAACAGTGGATTGTGCTATTTGGGATTACGCGAGATGGAGAGCCTCTTTTCCGTAGGTTTGGCGACTTGACAAACTTGTCTGCCGGATCAGCCCTTTGAGATAAGACTCTTTGGGGCTTGGTGTTGGAGATTCTTTGGCAGTTTAAGGCTCCAAAAAAGTGCGATGAAAGGCTGTTAAGTGAGATGTGCTAAAGTATTTTGCCAGTAGGTGGCGATAATACGGCCTTTTCCTTGGCCTTGATTCGCCATTAAACCATGAGGAGGAGGGGGCAACCTAGTAGTAGTAGTTAGTGGCTCAGTTAACAGCTGTGGCTACAGTTAATTGCAAATCTCCGCTGCATGCAGAAGTTCCCAGGTTCAATCTCTGGCATATCCAAGTAAGGCTAGGAAAGACTCTGCCAGTCAGTGCAGACAATACTGCGCTAGATGGATCAATGCTCTGTCTTGGCAGAAGGCAGCTTCCTTTGTATTTAGGTTAAGATTTCTTTTTTTCCAGACTACAGCTTCGGAGGATATCATGGATGGGCATCCCAACTCTGTTATTATTAATCATATTGATGATATTATTTATTAAGAAATGTCTATAGTGCCATATATACACAAGTATTTGGCATTTTACAGAATCAATCAGCAAAAGTGAAAAAAGAAGGCAGGTTCCTTCAGCAAGGAGTTAATCTCAATTTCAACGGTAGGGAAGGCAGGCAGAGAGGAAGCGACCAGGAGCCTTGTATTAATTCCTCAACTAGACAAGAGGACACACACACAAGACCACCCACTTTTATACCTGATCGACTAATCCACGATAGTAGCCACGCCGAGTCTGTGCACTTTCAAGCCCTGCCAGTTTAGAATCTCTACACGCGACGTGGCAATGGGGAAAGCTTTTTACCATACACACGCTTACACCATAAAATTTACCCGTTGTTTATAGGTCACAAATCTGTATCCATACTCTTGAATCCATCCTCTCAAATTCCACCGAATCCCCCCTCCCTTTTAACATCTGATAATTTCCTCGCCCCTCTTGCAGCTACAGGGATGCCCCAAACAGAGCTGAGTTATGAAAAGCCCCCTCCCTCAGGCCATTATGATTCATTTCCAATGGCTTTCGCGGTTTTGCAACGGACATATTTCAATTCACTGGGTGAAAACGATGCTGACAACAATCAATATTCTCAAGCTCGGCAGATCATCTATACCTTAGGGTTGTTTACACTGACTGGCAGCGGCTCTCCCGGGCAGCCAAGGATTGAACCTGGGTCCTTCTACATACAAGGCAGACGCTCTACCGCTGCGCTACGGTCGCCTTAGTCAACATCCACTTCCAACCGCTCCCCTACAATCCCCACCGAGGCCACAGCGAAGAGCCAAGGTTACTACGGGTACCCCTGCGGCCAAACCTTTCGCCTGGAGGAGCCTCGGCACTACCCGACGGAAAAACTTCACCTTCCTTGCCCGCTCCCCATCACCGCTGCGCTTCAAGTCACCTGAATATGTCGGCTTAGCAGCCTTCGCGAAGTCTTTGCCTGGGTCGCACAAAAAAGAAGGTGGCATCTAAATGTCTCTCCGCTCCAGCACAGACCATCTCTCCAACAGGCGATGCGATAGGGGGCCAGGAAACTGAGCTGCTTGCTGACTTGCTCAACTACTCACCCTCACACATCCCCAAAACAAAACCCGAAAAGAGTTGCGGGGGAGGGAGAAGAAACAGCAGCAACGGGCGGTAACATCAACACCTCCGATGATTTAAAGGGCGGGATAGATGGAAGGAACTTTTGAGAGAGGGAGTTAGCGGGTTGCCAGTCCTCATGAAGGCAGGCGGAGATAAGGCTGCAAAGGGCCTTTTAAAGAGAGTAGAAGAAGCGAGTCCTTCGGTCGTCATTGTAGCCGGAGATCATGAAGGTCTCGACACAGAAGAAACCATTTTAAGGACGAGGGAATGGGGAACCCGGTAAGGACCTCCCTATACTTCTATAAAGAAGTCCAGCGGCGAAGCCTGCTAGTAAAAATAAATACATGAACAACCCCCCTCCCCACATTAGGATCTGCTCCTATATAACTTAATCTGGTTTTGTCTGCCACTCCCACCCTCACCTGGGCCAATTCTTTGTAATTCAAAACAAAATCATTAGGGTTTAATCTGAGCTGGGGCGGAGCACTTGCGGACTGCCTCCCCTGGGATCTGTTTAACCCCATATTGTAGAGTTATGGTGTGTGGCATGAAGCATATTTGATTCTGGCATCTTTTCCCTACTCCAGAAGGTAGAGCCTGAACCAGCAGGTTCAGGTTCCAAGAATGGGTATTTCTATCTATTAATTAAAAAAACTTATATCCCTAAGGGCTAGGAAAACCTGATGTGGACTGTTCTTTGGGGGAGGATTTTAAGAAAAGTCTGGGTGGTCATCTACCAGGGATGCTGTAGCAGTGAATTTGCCTCATAGACAGAAAGTTAGACTAGATCACCTTTGAGGTCCTTTCCAACTCCTTGATTTTCATTTTAAGTACTGTTGCTTTCCAACTACCTATGCACTTTTAAGCATACTAGTAGTAGCTTTGTGTGAGATGTATTGTAAAAACCAGTTAGAGTTTTTGATAATTGGGATGCCCTCTGCAAGTGGTTTTTGGCATTGCTGGCTTCTGAGTATGTCAAGTGGAAACATAATTGTCCTGGGCTTCTGCTGGGAGGAAGGGCGGGATATAAATCAAATAATAAATAAATAAAATAAAAAAGATTTGTTGTGTTAAAATGGATGAAAGTTGCAAAGTAGCAGCCCTTGATAGAGTTCTCCTTTTTAGAAATTAAAGATTAATATAAACCGTGGAACTTGAAAGAACAACAACAGAGAACAAGCCTCCTTCGTTTTAAACAAGCAAGGGGTTCATGCTGAAGTAGAGGGCAAACAGAACTGCCAATGGTCTCCAAGGATTTTTTGAAACATGCCCTCTTAAAAATGCATTTACTCTTATCTTGTCGAAGCTAAAATTCGGGATTCTGTTAAAAGAACAAGACTAGGCTAGAACATGTTTTGTGTTTTTTTGCTGCTCACTGGGCAGCTGTGCTGCAGCCAGATTTACCAGCTTTCTTTCTGGCAAGGTTTCTGAGTTTTTAACTTGTGTGAAGCTGGAATTTAGCAAGTGAAGCTTTTTTCATTCACTGCATGTGTATGCTGGGAGAAACTTCACCTGATGAAGTTTATCACACAGGTGATAAAGGCACTGAAGCCCGGTCAGAAAAAGTCAGCAATCTTTTTGTGAGGGTGGAGGCTAAGTTCTACTTAGAATGATGCATTGATAGATACATACAAATATAAATAGTGGTTGTTCTTCTTAATTGTCAGCAGGGGGAGCCATTAGCTCTGATGAAAGGGCTTTGGTGAAAGGAGTGGCTTCTGATTTCTCAGCAAACTCCCACAAGAGTTCAAAAACATGCAAGCTGGATTTAACCCTGAGAAGCAGGGAGGTGGGCGCTGGGGGCAATATTCATGAATGAGCTTGTGTTTTTAGAGCTATACAGAGCAGGCTGCCTTAATCCATCCATCCATTAGTTAACTAGTTTTCTAGACTCACTAGGGTGACTGACAGAGGTGCATTGCTTCACAACAGGCAGATATTCACTAGGCAGTGACAAAAAGTGGCTAGCATCCAAACCAGGAAAAAGGAGGGGCCAAAGCCAAGATGCTGGAAAAACAAATTTATAATTTATATGTTTATGTGAATAAATTGATCCCTGTTGTTTCATTTATAACCCCTGATGAAGGCCTGAAAATTTACAGGCTGAAATGCATTGGGCTTACAATACAAATAAATTTCTATTTTTCCAGCATCTTGGCTTTGGTCCCTCCTTCTTTTTCCAGATATTCACTAGGGACAGCTTTTGCTAGCAATGGGATACAGTGCTGAATAAAGATGCACGTGTTTTAATTCCTACCTATCTGGCAGCTGCAATATTCATAGGGTTGCCATAAGTCGTGATCGACTTGAAGGCACATAACAACAACAACAGATCCATAGAGTTGGAAGGGATCTCATAGGAATACAGGAAGCTGCCTTGTACTGAATCAGACCACTGGTCCATCTAGCTCAGTACTGTTGACACTGACTGGCAGGGGTTCTCCAGGATTTCAGGCAGGAGTGCCAGCCCTACTGTGAGATGCTGGGGATTTAACCTGGGACCTTCTGCATGCAAAGCAGATGCCCTACCACAGAGTGCTGGGTCACCCAAAGACAATCTAGTCTTGCTGATGCAGGAAATCTGCTGCTATTGAATTCCCGGAAAAACCTCTAGCAAAGAAGAGTCCTCCTTCTGAGGCAGTGGTACAACTCGTGCCAGCAGAAATTAATGTTTGGCACACATCCTTTTTCTTGTCATTTGAACCAACTTATTTGGTCCTGCCCTTTAGAACAACAGAAAATAAACGTGGTCCATCATCTGTATACATGAGCACACAAAAAGAGAGGACATTTTTTTAAATGTAGAATAAAATGATAAGTCTATGTGACAGCCCTTCAAATATCTGAAGCTGGCTCTCCTATCACTTGTTAATCATCTCTTTTATAGGATAAACCTATCCAGGTCCTTCAGCCTTTCCTTGTAGGTCTCCATGCCCTTTGTCACCCTCCTCTGGACATGATATGCACATGCCTCCATTAGAAATAAAGTTGGCAATCTTAAGCCTGGCCTGTTCTTGGGGTAGATTGTAATACCTCTCCTACCCCACCTCTGCATACCACAGTCAATGAAAACAATAAATTAAAATAGATGTTCTCAAACGGTGGCCCGTGGACTACCAGTAGCCCTCAAGCTTCATTCAGGTGGTCCACAGCATGTCTGTGGATTTGTGGCTGAAGATGGGAGATGGCACATCCATTGCATATTGATTTTTAATAGTATTTCTATTGCTTCTTTTATTTCTTATCTTATATAACAGTTTGAACTCTATGAAATACAACAAAATTCAATATGCAAGAAACAAAAGAAACAATAACATGCAATTAAAAATCAGACAGTGTTTAGCCCATTGCATTACAATTGCTACAACAGGCAAAAATAAATCAATCAATCAGCAATTTACAATTGGTGGTGGAAGTAGGGGAACTGCTGGAATAAAGGCAACCAAGAAGTCTTCTATATCTTTAAAAGCTGCGCAGGGGGAAGGGAGAATTCCACCTTGTGGTTTTTCCCATTACAGGGTTGCAAGAACACCTGCACTTGGCTGACTTGCTCTTCTCCTAAAGATACAGGATCAGTCTCAGCCCCTGAGCCTGGCAACCTTAGATGGAATGTATCTGTAAAACATCCCACCAATTAAATAGTGAATCCCCCCCCCTCAGCCAAATTAAGGTTGCCAAGTGGCTGGCTAAGATCACTTTAATAGAGATTTGTTATGCAGAAACCAGGACCTGAAGTTTTTCAGATCATGGAGCAAAATGTTATCACCTGCTAATTGCTGCAGATCAAACTGCTGTTAAAGGGATACAGGGCTAATGCATAAATGAAAAAATGTTATAGCACTTTTAATAAAAATGCTTAGGGTGAATTTACATTTTTATTTTAAAAATCAAGGAAAGGAAGGAGATAGTCATTACAAAATCATCTGGAATTATATGCACATATGTTAAATTGCATACATTTATACAAAATAGTGACGCAAATGTGTACTTATTATACAGTTAAGCTGTTAATATGTTGTACAGTTGGTGCATTAGATACTCGTTGTTTCAAGATGAGTTACTATTAGATTGTGAGCTTCCATCCAAAATGTGATCCATAAAGTCTGAATAAAATATGCATATTCTCTTTTTGCTTTGTCTCTTTGAATTAGATGAGCAAACCTAACTATTTCTTTGCTGTGTGCTGTAACTGCTTACTTTGCCACTCATATACAGAAGGGAAATTGCTTTTCTTCCATTAGCTGGCTATTAATATAACAGCAGTAATTAACATCTTTTTCATAAACTCATAAGGCTTTCTCCTCACAACCTTGTTTGTGTCAGTGCGCCAAACTGATAAAAAGGAATGCCATGCCCAGTTATCTGATGGACACAAGAAGTCTTTCCTCATGAAATCTTCAAGGACATTCCCATTAAATGTGGAAGAACTTGATCTTCTTTTATTACAATGACATCCTTCCAAAAGAGTTGAAGGTGCAGCATGTGGTTCTCCCCATCCTCATTTTATTCTCACGGTAACCGTGTGTGATTGGCTGGGCTGAAAGATAAATGACTGGCCCAAGGTCATCTAGGGGGACTCATGATTGAGTGAGGATTTGATTCAGGATCTCACCAATCCTAGTTGACATTCTAACCACTATGATGTGCTCGTTCAAGTCTGAAGATGCCAAGATACACATGCATCTATGTATCTTGAGTCTAATGCAGAACCTTTTTAAAATTTTGGGTCTTGTTATTGTTCACAAAGACCTTCCGTGGCGCAGAATGGTAAGCGGCAGTAATGCAGCTGAAGCTCTGCTCACGGCTGGAGTTCGATTCCAACGGAAGGAGGAAGTCGAATCTCCAGTAAAAGCGGTCGAGGTCCACTCAGCCTTCCATCCATCTGTGGTCGGTAAAATGAGTACCCGGCATATGCTGGGGGGTAAAGAAAGGCCGGGGAAGGAACTGGGAATCCCACCCCATATATACGGTCTGCCTAGTAAACGTCGCAAGACATCACCCTAAGAGTCAGAAACGACTCGCACTGTAAGTGCGGGGACACCTTTACCTTTTTTTATTGTTCATACTTTGTTTGCTAGGGACCCTCATTTTTTATTTTATTTTCATCCAGTCGACTTTTCATCATGCCAGTTAAGCATCAGCTAATTATGCATCAATTCTTTAATCAATCCATTTTAGTTCAACAAGTGCCTGTTACCATTCGTGCAGCATTTTATAATGATTGGGTTGTATGCAGTGTATCTACTTACTCCTACTCAGAACAGACTAACTTAGGTCCTGTCATTTCAATGGGTCTACTCTAAGTAGCAACCCGTTTACTTGGCTTTCCTCTCTTCCCCTGCTATGATAGTCGGGAGATCAGCCTTCCCTCTTCCCCAGCTCGGTTAATACAAATAAGTGATATAGAAATAATAAAGAATCATAACCAAAACACTAATGTACAGTGGGGTAGGTTCCCCCCCCCAGTAAAACAACCTTCCCACCTTATTTTGATGGTCAAAATTAACTGCATGAGTATGACATTATTAATACACTAAAACGTTGCACTTGTGCAGAGCTTGGAAAAGTTACTTTTTTGAACTACAACTCCCATCAGCCCCAGCCAGCATGGCCACTGGATTGGGCTGATGGGAGTTGTAGTTCAAAAAAGTAACTTTTCCAAGCTCTGTTAGATGTTATTATTTAATGGTTTGAATATGCATACTTTCAGACCCTTTGATGGGCTGAAGGATGGGGTGGCAATGTAATAGTATACAAAGTATGGGAGGGAGGCATTTTACCTAGAATAATCCTTTGGATGCTGCACCACCTAGAGCTAGATTGCTTAAGGGTGAAAACAGCAAAGAAGTCGCTTGTTCATTGCTTGGCCTAGATAGCCAGTGAAGTGGATGACTTTCTTTCCAGCTGTGATATTCAAAGGCAGATTCAGATAGGCTGCAGTCCATCCTATTATCCCAGATTCCTGGGAGTGTTGGTTTCTTCCTCTTGTTTTTGATCCTTATGATATTATGCATTTATGTAGCACTTTGAGAGGGTTCAAAGCACTTTACATATGCTGAGGGGGGATATAATAGTGCTCTTCACACGCCTGAGGGCTTTCACAGAGAAGAGGGCAAAGACTAGCTCTCTGCTGCCCCACAGCACAGGACTAGATCGAAGGCACTTCAGTTACAGCAGAGCAGATTTTGGTTGAACATCAGGAGACGCTTTGGGGAGTCTTACAATAGTTATTAAGAGAGACAGTGGGTGTAATGGTTAAGGTGTTGGACTATGACCTGGGAGACCAGGGTTCGAATCCCCACACAGCCATGAAGCCCACTGGGAGACCTTGGGCCAGTCACTCCTAGCCTCAGAGGAAGGCAATGGTAAAACCACCTCTGAATACCGCTTACTGTGAAAACCCTATTCGTAGGGTCACCATAAGTTGGAATCGACTTGAAGGCAGTCCATTTCCATTTTCCATGCTAGTTATTTTCTACCTCCACTCTCAGAGGCAGGATGCCTCTGAATATCGTTGTTGGGAATCACAAGTGGGGAGAGTGATGTTGTGCTCAGGTCCTGCTTATGGGCTTCCCGTAGACATCTGGTTGGCCGCTGTGAGAACGGGATGCTGGAGTAGATGGGCCATTGGCCTGATCCAGCAGGATCTTTTCTTATATTCTGCTGCTGGAGCTTCTATACCTCCACTACACCATAAGAAGCAGGCCAAAGAGATATAAAGTTGGGAACAAGCTTTTATGTCTGCTTTCATTGTCAGATGCAGTATATCTCAGAGTACCAGTTGCTGGGAATCACAAGTGGTGAGAATTGCTTTGCGCTCAAGTCCTTCTTGTGGGCTTCCCATTGACATCAGGTTGGCCATTGTGAGAACAGGATGCTGGACTAGATGGGCATTTTTGGCCTGATCCAGCAGGGCTGCTAAGAACAGTTCAACAGTAGAACCAGTGATCTATCAGAGTGGTAGGTTTATCCTCACTGGGGGTCTTCAAGCAGAGGTTGAACAGCCACCTGCTGGGGATGCCCTAGTTAGATTTGGATTTCCTGCACTAAGCAGAGGATTGGCCAAAATGGTCCACAAAGCTCCCTCCGACTCTATGGCTTTATAATTATCTTTGGCCTGGACTACACATGCAACAGAATGACGTGAGACAACCATGAGGTTGTAGAACGAACTGTATCGCTTCCAGTGATATGTGTGTGTGTATATACCATTTTAAATTTTTCCCCATCTAATGTTTAAAAAGTAATCAAATTCCCTCAGGTCAACAGCAGACACTGACCACTAGTATATCATGGAGAAATGGTGAATGAAAACATTGACTTAGTCTGCAGCAGCTGTGAAAAATGGTACATTCAATGTTAGGAATTATTGGGAATGGGGTTGAAAATAAGGTCACATCCACACCATTGGGGTGGCATCCACACCATATATTTAAAGCACATGGATTCCACCAAAGAATCCTGGGAACTGCGTTTACCCCTCACAGAGCAACAATTCCCAGGACTCTTAACAAACAACATTTCCTAGGATTCTATGGTGTGACCACATTTGAAATACTATGTACAATTCTGGCCACTGTACCTCAAAAAGGATATTGTTTTACTTCTATGTTTTTAATGTTTAAATTTTTGTAAGCATTGAGGCCCAGTTCTAAGGAAAAGGCAGGATATAAATGAATTAAAAAATAGTAGAGCTGGAAAAGGTTGTCAAAGGGCAACCAAAATGATCAAAGAGCTGGAGCAATTTCTCAGTGGGGAAAGGTAACAACATTGGAGCTTTTTAGTTTAGGGGGAAAAGGGTAAGTAAAGGAAGACACAATAGAGGTGCAGAAAATTATGCAGGGTATGGAGAAAGTGGATAGAGAGAAGTTTTTCTTCCTCTCTTATAACTCAGGATCATCCAATGAAACTGATTGTTGGAAGATTCAGGACAGAAAACAGGAAGTAGTTCTTCACATAGCACATAGGGAATTCACTCCCACAAGATGTAGAGATGACTTTAAAAAGGGGATTATACAAATTTGTGGAGGATAAAGCTACTTTCATGATGGCCATATATTACCTTCAGTGTCTATGCCTTTAAACACCAGTTGCCAGGGTTTGTAGCAGGACAGGGCTGCTGAGCTTGTGTGAACTTCACATGGGCATGCAAAGGACTGCTTGTGGACTTTGCATGGGCATCTGGTTACCCCTTGTGCAAAACAGGATCTCTGTGGGAGCTAGCTAAGGGCAGATTGAAGTTGGTGGGGCAATGGCCCATTTTCCCTAATAGACCAGCCTTCACTGAGACAGAGTAGACCCGAATCCAAATTCTCACTTAGCCAAGAAGCTCTCTCGCTGACTTTGGGCCAGTCTCTCTCTCTCTCTCTTTCTCAAACCTCACAGGGTTGTTGTGAGGATAAAATGGTGGGGAGGTCTACCATATATGCTGCTGTAAAGATCTTGGAGGACCAGTGGGATATAATAATAAAAACAACAACAACAACAACTATAAATAACTAGCTGTGTGATGTGCAAATGGCCTTTCAAAATAATCTACCCCAGCCTTTCCCAACCAGTGTGCCTCCAGATGTTGTTGTACCACAACTCCCATCAGCCTCAGCCAGCATTGCCAATGGTCAGGAAAGATGGGAATTGTGGTCCAACAACATCTGGAGGCACACTGGGTGGGAAAGGCTGATCTACCCTATTTGTGGACAAAGAAATTGTGGGAACCTTTGCTCTTCCTTTCTCTAGCGGCAGGAGCACCGTTTTCTTTTCTTTTTCTTTTGTACTGCTGCTGCAAGTGGCAAGAGCTGGAACTGTGCTGTCAGCCTGGCTACCATTGTGCATCTTCCACAATGCCAGGGACCCTGCGTCATTCCAGGGCATGATGATGGTGGAACAGTGGCTGCCTCCCTCCCCTCAAATGGTGGTGAATATTCAGAGAATATTCTGCAAAGTGGCCTTCTTTTTCTAGAGCAGGTGAGAAAAAGAAACATCTCAGGAATTTTCTCAGGGGAAAAATGATGTCTTCCGAGAAATTTTGGCTCAGCTGTAAAATCAACTGCAATATGTCATGCAGAAGCCATATACCGGTAACTCTTTCGAGCCAGCAAAGGCTCAGCTTGCCATATATTTAATGGCCAACTTAATCACTGTTGATAGAGAGTGTTTCTTGCTTTCTAGCTGCTGTTTATATAATGCCTCTGGCCTTTGGCTGCATCTGTTCCTTTGGGGCTGTCTGGTTGCTTCTTCTATTATGCTTGGCAACAAGTAGGCATTAAAGGCATTTGCTTTTGCCCTTTCAAAGCAGAGTCAGGATGTTGTGGTCTCAAGAATGGTGCCGATTTGGCAACAGTTGCTGGTCATTTGTGGGAGGATGTCCATCATCCCATTTGTCAGTCCAAGGAGACCCAGGATGTTTGCAGGACATTTGCAAGGGGCGTATAAGGATGTTTACAAGGGGCATCACTCATGCAGGCTGACTGAGGTTTCTCAGGCATTTATCACAGGAACATAGGAAGCTAGATCAGACCATTGGTCCATCTAGTTCAGTACTGTCTACACTAGCTGGCAGCCTGGATTTTAGACCAAGGTCTCTCCCAGCTGGTATTGCCAGTCACCACAAGAACTTTGATGTAGCGAGATTAGAAATGACATGTGAATGGCCTCTGTCCCCTAATTATTGCCCCTAACCTCCTGATTTATGGGGGTGCTGAATGCTGATTGCTTTTGTACTCTGTTACTGCTTAGAATTGGAGTCTGGGAAGCTCAAAATGCAGGCTCCCTGACACAATCACAGCATTTGGGAAGTTTCCCATTGCCTCTGTGCTCAAAACACGGTCTGGAAAGTTTTTGCTCAGTAACCAAAACAATGCCGTTTATCCCATCTGTCAGGTGGGTTTGTTTATGGCTTTCTCAAGGTTTGAAGAGGTGATGAGCTAATTGGGTTACAAATGTTCTCACTTGGCTAATGTAAACAAGTAGCCTGATAATCAAAACAAGTAGCCTGATAATCAAAACAAGCAAGCAACCTTGAGAATGCAACTGCATTCTCAAGCTCAAGATGCCAGGAGGACAGGATCAGGAGACATCACCTGAGGGGGAAACCAGCTACCTGAATGATGGGAAGATAATGATCTAATAGGTGTAAGGTGTCCCCTCCCAGGGGGTCTTTGAAGGATAAATATAAGATCAGGGAGATTAAGCCTCCAGGGGCTGAAGAAGCCCCAAGATACCAACAAGATCATACCAAGCCTCCAGGGGGCTGACATAGCCTCAAAGTACCATCAAGAAGCAGCATCAAGAAGATTGAAGACTCAACCCCTCCCAGGCAAGATTTATTATTGTGTTAGGAGGTTTCCAGCATGCAGGGAGACAGATGTGAGATAAGAGCACTTAGAGACAAGGGGGGGAGTAGCTATGTTAGCTGCTTAGTTTCATTTTAGCTGTTTGTAATCCTGCTCTAACGGCTATTTACCTCCATTTTAGCTGCTTGTATCTCTTTGCTGTAATAAACCCTTCATTTCCCCACAGCCGGCGGTGTTCATGATTTATTTGAAATTCCAAACTCAGTAGTGTTGTGCTTGGCAAACACTAGGCATTTGGTGTTACACAGGCTACACAGCCCTAGCTAGAGATGCTGGGGATTGAACCTGGGACTTTCTGCATCACCACTGGGCTTGTTATGACATTAGGAACATGGGAGGTTCCTTATACTGAGTCAGACCATTGGTCCATCAGACTCAGTATTGTCTACACTGATTGGAAGAAGCTCTTTAGGCATTCAGGCAGGGATCTCTCCCAGCCCTACCTGGAGGTGTTGGGGATTGAACCTGGGACCTTCTGCATGCAAAGCAGATCCTTCACCACTGCTCCATCCTTCCCCTGTACATCATCCAAGCTGTAGCTCAGCCCCAGGCAGGGGTGGAATTCCAACTCGAGGAGAACAGCAGACCTTCACATATTATATGAGACCACATTTCAGCTGCGGCTCCTTCAGGGTCATTATTCATTGTTAAACTCCCAGGCCAAGAGGCAAGCAGAACAAATATATGCCAAAAACATCTTAGGACCCTTCTGCTGCAATGGCTTACGTGGGTGTGTGCAAAATTAAAATGTCTAAATATTTCTATTTTTCCCCGTTAGCCTAACATAAGTAAAAGGTTACATACTGAAACCCCAAGATAATAACTAGGCAGGCTGGTGTAAGATATACTGTTTGCATGAAGGAAGGTGACCAAACCACATTTAGAACAAAGCCTGAGAAATTTCTCTCTTCAGCTGCCTCAAGGCCTAGTCTCTAGTGCTCCTGAGGTTGTTGGGTAAAACCTGAACTGGTGCTCCTCTGGGCTCTGGTGAACTGGAACACATAAACCACAGACTGAATATGTTAACATAGCAGGGCCGGCTCCAGGAATGCTGGGGCCCTTGGGCATCAGCTTGCCCTGGCCCCTGGCGTGTGTGTGTGTGTGTGTGTGCATGCATGCGCACACAGCTCCCCATGCCCCCACCTACCTGTCTGCTGTTTTACCATTACCCTTAACAAAGATGGCGGCCACAGTTTCCCTAAGGGGATGATGCCTCCACCGCCATCTTTGTTGATGGCACGTGTGCGTGCTACGCGCACACACCTCTGCCATCAACTAAGATGGCGGCAAGGGCTTCAGTACCTTAGGGAAACCGCAGCTGCCATCTTCGTTAAGGGCAATGGTAAAAGACAGCAGACAGGTAGTGGGGGGGCATGGGGGGATGCGGATCATGGAAGGGGAGCTGAGGGGTGGCTGAGGGCCCCCCTGTAGCTCCAGGGGCCGTCGGGCCAGTGCCCCACCTGGCCACCCTTTAGAACCGGCCCTGAACATAACAGATGGGCCCACTGTTTAAAACAAGTATGGGGAACCTGTAGCCCTCCAGATTCTGTTGGACTCCAATTCTCATGAGCCCCAGTCAGCTGGGTCAATGATCAGGGATGATGGGACTTGAAGTCCAACAGCATTTGGAGGCCCAAAGTGTCCCCATACCATACCCATTCTAAAATTCCACCCCTGCCCTCCCATAAAAGACAGCCACTGTGCAGAAGAAAAAGGTGTAGTAGGAGATGTAGATATGGATTGGGCTCTAAAACATAAACAAATTTGTTATCTTTCAAGGAGATCTGGGTAGTGTATTTTTCCCCTGCCCCCAATTTATCTATACAACAGTAACCTGGCAATATAGGTTAGGGTTGAGAGATTTTATTTATTTATTTGATTTATATCCCGCCCTTCCTCCCAGAAGGAGCTCAGGGCAAACAAAACACTCAAAACACACTAAAGCATCTTAAAAACAGACTTTAAAATATATTAAAATAAAACATCTTTAAAAACATCTTAAAACAAAACATCTTTAAAGACATGTTTTTAAAAAAGCTTTGAAAATATCTTTAAAAGAGTGGTGATTGGCCCAAGCTCATCCAGTGAACTTTTTGGCTGAGTAAGGGATTTGAACTTGGGACTCTGACCTAGAGATGTGAAGGCTCAGAAAAGAACTGGAAAAATGGGTGTGTGTGTTAATTTTTCCATTCCCCCTGCTCAAAAAAGGGGGGAAATGCCCACACCCCCAAACTTTTCTGCTTTCCCCCCCAGGCCTTCAGATTTCTATTCCTTCTGCACTATATATTTCAAGCAGTATTACACCACTTTAAACAGTCATGGCTTCTCCTTAAAGAATCCTGGGAGTTGTAGTTTGTTAGGGCAATTGAGAGTTGTTAGGAGATTCCTATTCCCCTCACAGAGCCACAATTCCTAAAATTCCCTGGGAAGAGGGATTGATTGTTAAACCACTTTGAGAATTGTTGCTCAAAGTTCCCTGAGAAAGTGAGGGGAATGGAGGGGGGTCTCCTAACAACTCTCAGAACCCATTGCAAAGTGGGTTCTTTGGGGGAAGCCATCATTGTTTAAAGTGGTATAAAACTACTTTAAATGTATAGCGCAGATGGGACCTCTGTGGGCATAGTCTGAGGCTCTAACCACTACACCACATTGATTTTGCATTACAGTCTTTTGCATGGCTAATAACTGTGCTGTTTCATACTGATACATTTCCTTGCGTACCTGCCCCCAAATTAGTTTCCATTGTTGATAGAACAATGGAATAATACTAATGACTTAAGTGCTCTTTCATCATCACTGTCTCAAGATGAAAAAACATAATCATGTTTTATGTGTTGAACAGTCCACCTGTTGTACTTTTCATGTATTTTTAGAGCACTCTGAACACACATTTCAATGCTCACAGTGTGCAATGCCTAATGCCTCCTCAGTGATGTATAATGAAATGTTACCTAAGACAGTGTCGGAAGGCAGAGCTGGGGTCCCAATCCCGGGGAGCTGGATCCCGGAGAGTTGGGAGAAGAGTATTCAGATGGATGGCAGAGGGAAGGGGGAGGAACTTCCCCCCTTTGGAGCGAAGACGAAACAGAGGAACTGCCAGTGATAAGGTCGCTTAGCAACGAGGAGCCTGAGCCCTCCCTGGACATTCTCACGCCTCCCCCTCTTTCAGGCTCAGAGCAAGAGGGGGAAGAGGGAGGGCTGCTCACAGCCGAAAAGCGGGGAGGCAGTTTACCATCAGCCCCTCCCCTATCCCCCATCCTGGAATCGGAAACTTCAGAAGAGGAGGGGGTGATGCTTCCCCCCTCACCGCGCACACGCAGACAGCTGAAAAGACAGGAGAGAAGGGGGGGAAGGTGAGCAGTACCTGAGGGGCAGTTAAGGAGGAGCGAAAGATTGCACGCCCGTTTGGCCCCTTCTTAAAGAACAGGCGGGAAGAAGTCCCTTGCTCTGTCAACTTTCTCCCAATGCCGCAGGACCTGTATCCCTGTATTGATTCATGAGAAAACGCAGTCTTTGTTTGGACATTACCCTAATAAAACACAAATTAACTACAATCGTTGGTCTGGTTCCTGAGTCACATCCTGGGCCTGACAGCTTGACAGAGCCACCTAAATCACCCTCAACGCTCTCTTCACTTGACTGGGACAAGATGTCAAAGGGAGCAGCGGGGGGGGACGAACCCCACTTCTGAGACGGAAGAAGTGGAACTCCTGAGGACTAAGGTAGCTGATTTGCAGACGGATGTTCAAGCCCTGCTAGCAGCAGTCAAGGCGCTGAAGACGGATAATCAAACCTTGAAGGCCACAATAGACCAGATGCGAACAGCCCCTCCAGCTGCCGTAGTAAAGGTTCCCATTGGATTGCCCCCAAAATACGCGGGACAGCGTGATCAGTTGGCAACCTTTGTGGCTCAATGTGAGTTATATCTGGATGTCAGGCACACGGAATTTCCAGACGATGGGGCTAAAGTAGCTTTCGTGATTAGCCTCCTGGAGGGAGAAGCTGCAAAATGGGTGACTCCGTATCTCGTGAGAAAGGATACTGTCTTAGGAAGGTACAGAGGATTTATACAGGAGATGACCGAGATGTTTCAAGACCTGCAAAGGGCTGAAACAGTAGCGCGGCAACTAGGCGCTCTGAAGCAAGCTAAAGGGACTGTTTCCGAGTACACTAACGCTTTTAACATTCTGTCCCAGGAAACTGGTTACAATGACGCCGCCCTGATGTTTATGTACCGGAGTGGATTAAATGCTGAAATCCTGGATGAGTTGGCCAGGACCTCCCCCCCCGCTGACCTACCAGGGCTCATCCGGCTATGCCTACAGATAGATCACCGGATGGAAGGAAGGCGCCTGGAAAGGAAGCAGGAGGTCCCAAGATACTCAGCCTCGGCATCCCGCAACAAGTCCCTTCCCACTACAGGGATGGCAGGTAATGCAACTGAGGGACAGGGAGGGGCTAGGCCAAGACTGTCGGAAGAAGAAAAGGAAAGACGAGGCCGGGAACATTTATGCTTTTATTGTTCAAAGCCGGGCCATGTGGCCAGAGACTGTGGACTGAAAGGGGGGAAAGCCGAGCCGTCGGGAAACTAGAACACCCAGTCCACGTGCAGGCCGGTGGACTGGGGGCAGCGTTGTATAAAAGCCCCCCAACGATCCAACCTCCCTCAAAGGGGGTGTTGGTCTTGCCTATTCGAATTACAACTTCCAGAGGAGTGGTGTTTAATTCCACTGCCTTAATTGACAGTGGAGCCTCCACAAATTTTATTGATGCAAAGTTAGTCAAGCGTCATGGAATTTCCCGGTGGAAACTGGACGCTCCCCTAGCTGTGGAGACTATCGATGGGAGATCCCTGAAGTCAGGAGGGGTGACACAAGCCACGGAGGAAGTGAAACTTCAAATCCCTGGGCACGAAGAGTTCATTTCGCTATACGTGTCAGATCTCTCGAACTTTGAGGTGATTCTGGGAATGCCCTGGCTAGCAAAGCATGAACCCAAAATAAGTTGGAAGGAGGCGGTGGTGTGGTTCACCTCACAGTATTGCCAGGAGAACTGTCAACCTGAAGGAATCAAGAACACTTTAGCGGGGGCAGTGCAAGAGATCGAGCAAGTGACCCTGCCGCCAAAGTATGAAGAATTCAAAGATGTGTTTGATGAAAAAGAGGCAGAGACTTTACCCCCCCACCACCCTTACGACTGTGCGATTGATCTAGTGCCAGGAGCCAGCATCCCATCAGGGAGAATCTACTCTCTCACAGAGAATAAGAGGGAGGCCCTGAAGAAATTCCTGGATAAAAACCTGAGGCGAGGATTCATACGCCCCTCACAATCCCCTGCTGGAGCGCCACTATTGTTTGTGAAAAAGAAGGGTGGGGACTCAGACCCTGTAACGACTATCGCGCATTGAACCAGATCACCATCCCCAACAGCTACCCGCTGCCCCTGATCTCAGAGTTGCTGGACCGACTGCACTCTGCAAAAATCTTCACGAAGTTGGATTTGAGAGGAGCGTACAATCTGATCAGAATGAAGGAGGGAGATGAATGGAAAACAGGATTCTTGATCGCTTACGGACAGTATGAATACCTGGTCATGCCGTTCGGGCTTTGTGGAAGTCCAGGAATTTTTCAAAAATTCATGAACGACGTGTTTAGAGACTTGTTGGACACATATGTAATCTGTTACTTAGATGATATCCTGGTGTTCTCAGAGAACCAGGAAGACCACGACCAGCATGTGAAGACGGTGTTGAAGAGACTGAGAGAAAATCACCTGTATGCTAAATTAGAGAAATGTGGATTTGACCTCAAGTCTCTAGACTTCCTTGGATATTGAATCTCAGCGGAAGGCGTGGAGATGGACCCAGGGAAAGTAAGCTGCATATTGGACTGGGGCCAACCTGTCACCAAAAAGGATGTACAACGGTTTTTGGGGTTTGCCGATTATTACAGAAAGTTCATTCCAGGGTTTTCCAAATTAACAGCTCCTCTGATTGACTGTTTAAGGGGGAAGAAGAAGTTTCAATGGACAGAGAACGCCACCGAGGCCTTTGAGGAGCTGAAGAGAAGGTTTGCTACTGAGCCCATTCTGCGCTTTGCTGATCCGAACCGCCCTTTCGTAGTGGAAGCAGATGCTTCAGATTTTGCCATCGGGGGGGTCCTGCTACAATTAGACCAAGAAGGGAAGGAGCTGCACCCCTGTGCGTACTTCTCTCGGAAGTTAAAGCCTGCAGAGAAGAACTACACAGTTTGGGAGAAGGAGCTGCTGGCCATCAAGGACTCTTTTTTTTTTTTTTTTTACAATAATTTTTATTCAAATTTTCATAAAACATAGAAAACAAAATCATAAAACATTCAAAGACAAAAAACAAAACAAAACAAAAATGATTAAACAAAAAAAATAAAATGTTGACTTCCCATTTGTCACATATCAAATCAGTTATAGGTCTACAATATATAACAATCCTGTCTCTTAAATCATATTATAAAATCACTTTCCTCCAGTAGTTATCTTAATTAATCATCAAATCTCATAAACATTACTTTATTCTTTCCACAAAAAGTCAAAGAGAGGTTTCAATTCTTTAAGAAATATATCTATCAATTTTTCTCCAAATAAACATGTCAATTAATCCATCTCGTTAATAATTATAATAATCTTATTGTCATAACCATAGTCCAAATAAACATTTCGATTAATCCATCTCATCAGAATCTGTTAGGTCCAATAATTTCAATAGCCATTATTCCATTATCCCTATTAGTTCCATCTTCCATCTTCAATAGTCCTGTTAAGTCCAGTAATTTCAGTGTCCAATCTTCCATTATCAGTATTCCATAATAATCTTGCTGTTGTAACCATAGTCATATAATAAGAGTCTGATGGGAATTTCCTCTATCCCAATATTTTCTTGCCATCCATTCTGAATAAGTTGCTGAAATACTGTTGTAAAGTCATATCTGTGTTCTTCTTTTTTACAAAATGCACTGGCTCATCTCTTAAGAGTTTTTCCATTGTCACATGGCTGCAGTTAATTCCATAGATTTTCTCTATATCAAGCTCCATCACATCATTCCAGTCCAGAAGATTATCCAAGCCATTGATAACTTTATCTCTAATATCTTCATTAATTTCTTCAGAGATAACGTTAAATTCCAAACAGTAGATTTTATTTCTAAAATCCATAAACTCCAGATCTTTTTCCAATTCCACATTTGTTCCAATCTCCAGGGCTTGTATCTTCCCTTTATTTTTTCTTTTCTCATCTCTGATCTCATTCTCCTCTCTCACAGGATCCCCTATTTCTTTAAGCTCCTGCGTCATTTTGCTCAGTTCAATTTTCAGCTCCTTACTGCCCTGTCGCAGGGTTTGTTTCGTTATCTCAATCTCATCCATTATTTTCTGAAACATAGTTACTTCCAGATTCTCAGCCACTTTCTTGATTGCCATTTTTAAAACCACGAAAACAAAGCAAAACAAAAATAAAGAAGAACCACTTCTTATTTCAGCAACAATTGGGTTAATATTCCAGGCTTGATGACATCACAGTATAAACAGAGCAACCTGCCTTATCTCTCTATGTTCAAGAATGCAAAACAAATTTAGTTCCCAGCATCAAAACAGTTAGTGGCGTCGTGAAGAAGCAGATTCGTCAAAATAAAATAGACCAAAAAGAGAATAGTCCCAGACAATATAATATTCCTCGGAGTAGAAATCAGGAATAGAAATCCCTCTTCTGTTTATTATCTTTAGAATGCACTTCCAGGACAGCTTTTTGCGACAGAAACAGAGATAAGCTGTTAATTTCGTGAATAACAGAAAAGAGTTATATCTCACCCAGAAGTTGTCCAAAGCCGATCAATCTGACAAATCTCCTTTTGCTGTAACAATTTAAACCAAGTAAAAAATAATAATAGAAAGAAGGGTGCTTGCCTGTTAGTCCGTTCTCTCTTTAAAGAAAAGATAAACGTATCGCTTAAGCAGATAGAGCTTGTTAGAAAGTCCGTCCGGCATTGTTGGCTGGACCTTATCTCATAAATTAATGAAATCCAGTCCTCCCAACAAAAACAGGCTTTTGAGGTTGATCTCTACGTTTCTCCCTGCCCGGGAGAAATTTCATCAGTCAAAAAAAAAAATGTTCTGACTGATTTATATCTGAATAAGCTTCTTTTGAGGCGGGAGCCCGTCCCAAAAGCAGGCACAAGCGAAGTCACCCTTCCCGGAAGTCGCCATGAAGGACTCTTTTGAAAACTGGAGACAATACCTAGAGGGGACCTCTCATCGAATTGAAGTGCGCTCCGACCACAAGAATCTTGAAAGCCTCCAAACCGCCAGAAAGCTGAACCAGAGACAGATAAGATGGTCCCAGTTCTTCACTAGGTTTAACTTCCAGATTACTTACCATGCCCAAGCCAAAAACCAGAGAGCGGATGCCTTATCCAGACAGCCACAATACAAAGAAAGTGAATCCGAGGACCAGCCTCAGTACGTAATCCCGCCAGAGAAATTTACGTTGGGAGTATGCCAGCCTTCATGGGAAGAGGAACTGAAAAAGGCACAACAAGAAGATGCAGACATGCTAAAATATCAGCAGGAGACGGGACAAGGTCAAGACTCAGAAGTAACCTTTCACTGGAGAAATGGACTGTTATGGTTCAAAACCGCCAGATATGTGCCAGAAGGGGAATTAAGGCTCAGAATCCTACGCCAGTGTCATGATTCCATCACAGCGGGACACTTTGGGATTTACAAGACCATTCAGAACGTGGCCAAGGACTTCTGGTGGCCTAAAATGCGTCAGGATATTGAGAGTTATGTAAAGTCCTGCTCTGTCTGTCTGCGGACAAAAACACAAACAGGGACACCAGCAGGACTGTTACAACTGTTGCCTGTCCCACACGAACCCTGGAAGGACCTCTCCATGGATTTTATAACTGATCTACCCAAGTCCCAAGGAATGACAGCCATCTTAGTAGTGGTGGATCTACTTACCAAAATGGCACACTTTCTTCCTTGTGCAGGGGCCTTAGAGGCTAAAGAAACGGCCAAGTTATTCATAAAAGAAGTCTACCGGCTGCATGGATTGCCAAACAGCGTAGTCTCAGACCGAGGAACTCAGTTCACAGCCAAATTTTGGAGAGCAATGTGGAAACAGTTGCAGACGGAATTAAAACTCTCCTCCGCCCATCACCCCCAGACAGATGGGCAGACGGAACGCTTGAACGCCGTTTTGGAAAGATATTTACGAAGTTATGTGTCCTATCAACAGACTGACTGGGTATCATATTTGCATTTTGCAGAGTTCGCCTACAACAATTCTCTGCACTCCAGCACTCAACAAACCCCGTTCTTCGCTAATTATGGATTCCATCCTAAAGTCTTTCCAAGCAGCTCAGAAGGAATGCTGGTACCGGCAGCTGAGAACTTCCTTAAGGAATTGCAAGCGGTGCAACAGACACTGAAACAGCAGTTAAACGAAGCCAAAACGGAGTACAAGCGAGTTGCTGACCTGCACAGGAAGGAGCCCCCCCCCCTTCAACCGGGAGACCAGGTATGGCTGTCCACCCGCTTCCTCCAGAGGCCGGGCAAATGTAGAAAATTACAAGACAAGAGGGTGGGTCCTTTCGAAATAGAAACTCAAATCAATCCCGTGGCGTACCGACTGAAGCTGCCTGACACGTTTAAAATACATCCTGTGTTCCATCAATCCCTCTTAACGAAAGCCGCCCCTCCCAGTGAGTTACGGCTGGAGGAACCTCCCGGAGCTCCACTCCTGGTAAATGAGCAGCTTGAGTTTGAAGTTGAGGAGATCTTAGATTCCAGGATCAGACGCCACAAGCTGCAGTACTTGATTCACTGGAAAGGCTATGGGGTGGCTGACAGATCATGGGAAGATGCAGCTGATGTGCATGCTCCAGAATTGGTAAAACTTTTCCATCAACGTTTTCCCCACCGTCCCAAGCCAGACAAGGGGAAGGGGGCACAGCCTGGGAGGGGGGATGGTGTCGGAAGGCAGAGCTGGGGTCCCAATCCCGGGGAGCTGGATCCCGGAGAGTTGGGAGAAGAGTATTCGGATGGATGGCAGAGGGAAGGGGGAGGAACTTCCCCCCTTTGGAGCGAAGACGAAACAGAGGAACTGCCAGTGATAAGGTCGCTTAGCAACGGGGAGCCTGAGCCCTCCCTGGACATTCTCACGCCTCCCCCTCTTTCAGGCTCAGAGCAAGAGGGGGAAGAGGGAGGGCTGCTCACAGCCGAAAAGCGGGGAGGCAGTTTACCATCAGCTCCTCCCCTATCCCCCATCCTGGAATCGGAAACTTCAGAAGAGGAGGGGGTGATGCTTCCCCCCTCACCGCGCACACGCAGACAGCTGAAAAGACAGGAGAGAAGGGGGGGGAAGGCGGGCAGTACCTGAGGGGCAGTTAAGGAGGAGCGAAAGATTGCGTGCCCGTTTGGCCCCTTCTTAAAGAACAGGCGGGAAGAAGTCCCTTGCTCTGTCAACTTTCTCCCAATGCCGCAGGACCTGTATCCCTGTATTGATTCATGAGAAAACGCAGTCTTTGTTTGGACATTACCCTAATAAAACACAAATTAACTACAATCGTTGGTCTGGTTCCTGAGTCACATCCTGGGCCTGACAGACAGGTTCTTATCTCCCTTGATATGCTGTTATTTACTTCTTCAATAGCCAGTGTTCTTAGGTTCATTTTTAGCCTTCCTGCAAGAAGCTCAGAATTAGTCCACACTTTTATCATCACAACAACTCTGTGAATTAGGTCAGGCTGAGAAATGGGAACTAGCTCAGCAGGCATTTGATCATTTGGCCCAGCGGGCCAGATCATTAACTGGTCCCACCTCTATGGGCCAACCTTTGACAAGTAGGTGGGATGATCCACATGTCAATCATCTGGCACCATTATGACACCAGATGATTGGCAGATGGGTTGTCCCACCCACCTGTCAAAGTCCCTTGTGCAGTGTTTCCCTACCACCCAGCAACCAGCTCTGCAACCAAGAGGTCTTCTGTATTTTTAAAAGTTGTGCAGGAGGAAGGGAGAATTCCACCTTGTGGTTTTTCTCATTACCGTGTTGCAAGAACACCTGCACTTGGCTGACTTTCTCTTCTCCTAAAGATACAGGATCAGTCTCAGCCCCTGAACCTGGCAACCCTACTCCACCCCCTTTTGATTCTGGCGCTGTCCACCACCAGCATGTGGCCCCTGAAACGCTGCCCAGAAGGGAATGTGGCCCTCGATCTGAAGAATGTTCACAGTGTGAGAAGGAGCGGTGATTAAAGGGGAACTGTTTTCTCTGCTACAGTTTTGGCACAGAAGTGGGGACTAGCACCTGTGCACTTTAATCACCGCACAACATCCTTATACAGAGCCAAACAACACACGTTATAGGATTGCATAATTGCGATTAGTCCACGTGTGTTCTGCACACATGCACAACTGCAAATTTTGCATATGGTTTTGCAGAGGGATATATTTATTTGTGGACAGCTAAATCTAATAAATCAATAAATACTGATCCAGTATTTATCCAGCCGATACTGGTCCAGCTAGCTCAGTATTATCTGCAGTGGCTCTCTAGGGTTTCAGACAGGGAGTCTCTCCCCACCCTACCTGGAGCTGCTGGTGATTGAACCTGGGACTTTTTGCATGCAAGGCAGATCCTCTGCCACTGAGAGGTGGCCCTTTGCTGCAGAACTCACCACTCCCACAATCCGGGCTGCCACCAAACTGCAGTGGGCCCTCAAAGGGGACAGAGGCATCAGGAAGCCAGTTCAGAGTTGTTGGCAGCTCCTCTGCTAACTAATGGTTTGTATATTGGCCTAATCAGACATTACACCAGGTTGTGGTTGGTTGGGTATTTACATCTGCCAAAATCCTGACAACAGTCATCTTTACAACAATCCTGTAAGTGTAAAGTATTGTTATCCCCGTTTTGCAGGGGGGGGGGGCTGAGGCTGAAAGAGAGAGAGGCTTGCCTAAGGCCATCTAGTGACCCTAAACGCGTTTGTGTTTCCCTGAGGTCAGAGAGTTCAGTGGCAATCTTGCAGAATATGTGCTGCTAATATGATTGCTATTCTTACTCACAAACTCTGATCTTGTACATTTAACAGAAGCTGGACATACCCAAATGTAGTTTTTTAAAAAAACTTTCCCCATCTTTATGCCAGGAGAAGTTTCCCTTGCTAAATTTTGGAATGTCAGCAGTAGCAGTTGGTGGTGCTTACCCAATCTCACCTCACTGGCACCACGTCACTGGCGGCTTACTGGGAGGGAGAGGAGGAGGGGTGAGGTGGCAGCAAGTTTGGCATGATACAAACAGACTGGGAGAGCCAATCTGGCTGTCCTACTAGGGGTATTTGCACCATGTCCACTCTGCCACCACCTCGGTCCTCCCCCTCTTGGTAAGCTGCAGTGATGCTGGTGACAGAAGATCAGGTAAGTGCCCCTCCTCTGCTGCCTTCTTCAATATGTTCTGTTGCTCTTAAAGGCACAGGACCAGGGCCAGTACCCCCCCCCAAAAAAAGAAAGACAAAGAAAAAGGCAACCTTAGTAATTAGTCAACATTTCCAGGCCTCAGTTCCCTCATCTGTGCAGTGGAGATTCAAAGGGTCTATGAGGCAAACTAACCAATCCCACAAACTTCTGCTTTAAGAGAATGCTGCCCCCCAGTAGGGGCTGCCCAGTTGGCACTGACCCATGGCAAAGTCTTTTCAGGTGTGGCTCCCCATTTGTGGAATGCCCTCCCCTGTGAGGTGCATCTGTCTCCAACATTAATGACTCTTAGGAAGAATTTGAAAACTTTCCTCTTTACGTAGGCTTTTGATGGCTGAAAGAGGCTGTTCCTGGCAGCCCAGAGATCACTGGATGGAATGATGTTTTTTATCTCTAATAGTTTTTTATAATGTTTTTATCGGAACTGTTTTTAGAATGCAACTGTTTTTAGAGTGTTTTCAATTGTTTTTAGAATGCTTTGTTTTTGTCGTTGTTAAATTGTTTTGTTTGCCGCCCTTCCGGAGAAAGGGTGGAATATCATCATCATCATCAACAACAACAACAGTGACTAGGACCATAGGAGCAAGCTGCCTTATACCCTGCAAGAAGCACTGGAGGTGGGGCTGGTGGTGTGTGTGTTAGTGGAAGGAGATGCAGCCAGGACCCTGACTGAAGGCTGTGTTTTTTCCTCTCTCTCCAGGTACCTATTTAAACTCATGCCTGGCAAGGGCATGAGCAAAAGGGCACTCGTCCTGGGGTGAGCAGCCTGAGCACAAGATTCTGGCCCATAAGGCATTAATGGAGTGTGACGGCTTACTGGTGGGGAAGAAAAGTATAGTCGCTGGATAGTTTCAACACGATGCATGTTCAAATCCCAGTCCACGAACATACAACTTGTGCTATTGCAGATCATTCTTAGTGCATTACCCATGGGATGATGGTGTTACCACCACCCTTGTCGTTATGGGTGTTGTGTGGCAGTGGAAAGACTGTGGGTGCTCCCTGGTGAGAGGAAGGAGCTCCAGGGGTGGGGAATGTGTAGTGTTGCCCCATCTTTTGGTGAGAGCATAAGTTGGGGTGGTAGCAGCAGAAGTGGGAGAGATGCTGCTACCTGTACACATACGCTCGTCTGGTGGGGTTGTTCATTTTCATGGTATGTTTGTGTTTTAATCTGTTCGTAGTTATTGTGATTTATTGTAGTTATATTGATATGTAAGGTATTTTTAAATGCTTTGTATTGCCTTAAATAGGTAATTCGGTTTTTATGATTAATGTTAAGATGTTGATGTTTAAGATGATATTTAAAAAATGTCTGTATTGTTTTAAATGTGTCGTTTTGTCTTGCAACGCTGTAAGCTGCTTAGAGGCTTCTTTCGAAGTATGAAGCAGTGTACAAATTAAATAAATAAATAAAACCAAGTCAAATCATTGGTCAGTCTACCACAGCATGGCCCACACTGACTGGCAGTGGCTCACCAGAATTACAGAGAAGAGTTTCTCCCAGCCCTACCTAGAGCAGTTGGGGATTGAACCTGGGACTTTCTGTATGCAAAGCAAGTGCTTGGCCAGTGAGCTGCAGCCCTCCCCTTACCACACAAATGATTCCCAAGAAACGCTCTTGCTCCAAACCAAAGGGACAACCTTCTTAACAAATTACTGCCGCCTAGGACGAGAAGTTGGTTAGGCGAGCTGATTGGAAGGGAAGATTTGCAGTTAAGGAGTAAGTGGAGCATAAAAGGGGAATGCTAATTGTCTGACTATATTAATTGAGCACCAGCATTTAGCTGGGTCTTCTGCGCCGGAGGCTTCCGAGTGCTTTTGGAAGCACTGCAGTGACAGGGACATGCCCACCTGACTTCTAGGAGACCCAAGCAGGGGCCTCAGAAGGCTGCCACAGCAATAAAACAAATGAGGGCAGAAAGGATCCTTCTGTCTCTCTGTGGAGGGCTGCTGCTCCGCTGAACTTTTCCCCTGCCTCTTTGCTTTAGTTTTATATCATGGCAGATTGTTCTGGTCAACATCTGTTTCTGACAAGCCCTGATCAGCCTTCGCCCATCTGGTGCCCTCCCGTCAGCACAGCTGTCTGGGTTGATGGGACTTGCCGTTAAAAAAACCTAGAGGGCACTAGATCAGTGGAGGCTGGGTTATTGGAAGAGAGGACGGGGAGCAAAGGGTGTGCGGAGGCTGTTTGAAAGGAGTGAAGCTGGCTAATCAGGCTGTAGGTGTATTCCCCTGGATTGTCTTATTTATTTATTACATTTATATCCCACTGTTCCTCCCAGGGCAGCAAACAAAAACACTAAAAACACTCTAAAACATCTTAAAAACAGACTTTAATATATATTAAAACAAGACATCTTTTAAAACATCTTTAAAAAAAAGCTTTAAAAAATCTTAAAAAGCAATTCCAACACGGACGCAGACAGGGATAAGGCTTTAATTGTAAAATTTAATCTATAATGCCTATAAAGCCTTATGTGGCTCAGGACCCCAATAACTCAAGGATCAGCACTCCCCACATGGATCAACCCAGACCCTGCTTTCATCATCTGAGGCCCTTCTCCCTGTACCCTCTCTGAGGGAGGCGCAAATGTTGGTGATACAATGGCAGGCCTTCTCAGTGATGGCTCCCCGTTTGTGGAGTGCTGTCTTCTGGAAGGCATGCCTGGTGCCATCTCTATCTGCAAAACCATTATTATTCACCCAGAACTTTTCTACTTCTTTTCTAGTGGGGTGGGGTTCAGCTGGATTTGCTCTTTTATACATATTATTGGCAATCATTTTAGGCTGTCTTTATTCTTGTTTTTTCAAGTCAATTTGAGTTCACTTTTCTGAAAGAAGTGACTAATAAATTATGATCGTTGACTTGAATACAGAACCCAGGCATCCCTGGATTCTTAGCCTCCAGTCTTCTAGCCCTTATTTCCCAATAGCTGGCCAGAGGTTCCAGATGGGCTTCTTTGGGAGGAGGGGTAAGAATAAGCAGCTGCAGCAGCAAAAGAAGTAATACATCTTTCACATCTCCCACATTTTCCACATCTCTCCTTTTTTTAGAGGGGGAAAATATACCGTTTTTTGGGGGGGGTGCATCTGCACCATGAATTCCAGAGGGTCAGGTAATTCCTGACTATAGCTGAGTTCCTGTGCCTGTAGAATAATAAGCTCAGAATGACAAAGAACCACTTGATTACCTGGTAGACAGTTACACAAATATGCATTCAGAATTGGATCCCAACATTCAACACATGAATAAGGTACTTAGGCTTTCATGACTTCAGCAGCTAGCTCAAGAAGCTGGAGCAGGAAGCACTTGATGAAAAGGAGAGGGTCATTAATTTTAATGTCTGGAGTCTTCAGCCCCAGGAGGGGTGGAAATTGCCCATCTCCCACAGATACTTGCTCCATACATTTCAAAGGCTAAGTGCCAAATTCTCTGCTTGGGTGGGTGGCTGGGAGTGAATGGAGCTGCAGTTAAAGCTACTGGTGTGCAGCAGTCCACAGTGTTGGTTGTGACTGTCCTCATCATAGTGCCTCTGGGCATCCCATTGTAATATAGCTATGGGGCTCGCTCTGCTGACGTGGAGGTGATGGTGATGATGATGATGGCAGGGGATGGGTTGGCGGCCCCCCACTGGCAGGGCCAGCTCCAGGTTTCTGGGGGCTGTCAGGCACAGTGGACCATTTCCCTTTATGGTTTATGAATTGGGGTGCTTGTGGGCACCAAGAATATTGCACCCCCTACCTAACACTGGGATAAAAATAACACCACAGTTTCCAGAGCAACCATTACTCTTGGTGGAGGATCCTCTGTGGTTAGACCTGGAGGAGCAGAGTCCAGGTGGAGCGAATGCTGTGGGAGTCAGGAGCAGATGGTGTGCAGGGCTAGCAGGAAACTGAAGGAGACAAAAATGTCCTCGGAGGCAGCACATGGATGTGCCTGTGTAAGAACAAGACACACACACACATACAAACACAGAGAGAAAGCGTTGAGGGCACAGAACTGCTTAGGAGCGGCACTTTAGGGACCCTGGAGCAAGGAAGCTGGCTGGCTGGCGTTTGCTTTCCCCTGGGAAGTTGCAAAGTACACAACCTTGTCACATAACTTCTTTTGAGAGGGTCCTCATTTGGGCACAAGGCTTGCTTGGGCCTAAGAGGAGGCAGTGTGCTGAGGTGAGCCTTTTTGTGATGGTGGAAGTAGGAATGGGCAAAAATGACGCACAGTTTCATTTTAAAGGAGCAAGAGCCCCACTTCTAGTTAATTACTGAATGGATTTCTAAACTTGATATTTAAATATCTCTAAGAGTGGTATACAAAAAGACAACATAATTGTTTTAAACAGTCATGGCTTCCCCCAAAGAATCCCAGGGAATGTAGTTTGTTAAGGGTGCTGAGAGCTGTTAGGAGACCTCCAATTCCTCTCACAGATGGAGTCTCCTGGTTGCTAGGGAGAAAGGGCAAACAATGGAGATTGCAAGGGTTAGAAAAAAAGACCAGAAAAGTGCACTAAATGACAGGACCTCAGGGATTCCTAATGCTTGGTGTCCCAACAACGCACTTATCAATCACAGCTCTGATTTCATTCATTGGCTAATAACACTGTCAGGCAGGAGCAGGCAGGCTGGCTCATTTCACAGAAATTGCTTACTTGTACATTTTGCTCCATAACTTTCTATTTTTGTTTCTCTCCCCCTCTCACTCACAGCCCCTCCTGCCCCCACCCTCTCCCTTTCCCCTCACACTTACCCCATGCCCCCATTATCTCTCTCTGTCTCACCAACCCCTCATCCATCCTGCCCCTACCCTCCATTTTCCTGCACCCCAATCCCCCCTCTATGCCATTTTTCTTTCTTCATCTCCAGCCCCTCCTGCCCCCCACTCTTTTCTCTCTCCAACCCCTCCTACTACCCGCTAACCCTCCTGCTCCTCATCCCCCCACCTCTCTCTTTTGCCTCACATCCATGCCCTTCCCCTCTTCTGTCCCACCCTCTCTCACAGGCCCCTCTAGGGCTCCCTTTCTCTGCACACCCCTCCCTGGTGGGGGCTGCCACCCCTCCACCCCTCTTGCCATGCTTGCTGGGTTGCAGGAGTTGCCAGCCTGCAACAGGTCTACGAAAAGAGGGGTGGGAAGGAGGGAAGCTTTTGTTGCACGCTGACGGAGCAGGAGCTGCTGCTGCCTGGCACAACTCGTGTGAGTGAGTGACTTGAGGTGAAGGGGGTGGACTCATTCGTGTTGTGTGAGACAGCTGCAGCAGCAAGAGATGCACCTCTTCCTTCTCCTCAGGTGTTCAAGTGAAAGGCTGCCTGCTTCCCACACATCCTTCCCCACCTCACCTGCCGGCAGCTCCTGCAGGAGAAGGAAGAGGCACCACTGCTGCTGCCACTTTTTGGTGCGTGCAAGCAAGCGCCCCTCCCTTTTGCCTCACATCACTCACTTGCTCAAGTCAGGCCTGACAGCACTGGCAGGCCCCCACAGCAATGAAGATGGGAAGTGGGAAGAGGGAACCAGATCCAGCGCTATGGGTGGTGAGGCACAGAGCTTGGAAGATTACTTTTAAAAAGTAATACATTACAGTTACAGTTACATGGCCCCCAAAAAGTAGTAATTACTGTTACAATTGCAATTGCTCTGAAAGTAACTGATTACTTTTACTCAAAGGTAATCAGTACAGTTACATTTTAGTTGCCTTTAAAAAAAATTGCCTACAAGGTGCTGGCCTTGGCTGCTGCACATCTGAGTAGCCTAGAACAACATTAAAAATAAGCACACACACACAGAGGGTGGTAAAATATATTTTTTTATCCATAAGATTAACAGAATGGCATAACAGAATCTCACATCGCCTCACCCCACCCCCAGCAATGATGATACCCCAACACACATATTTTTGTATATATATATTTTGTATATATATATTGCCTCCAGCTCTTTTCTCCTTCCACTCCTGTCAATTTTTAAGCAATTGTTTTCTCCACCCCGTCTCACTCTCCACCTCCTCCCTCGTCGCCTCCTAAGCAGCCATAGAGCATGAAGGAAGAACAACGCTGCACAGAAGCCCAATTTGAAGCACATGATTTTTATTCACAGATCAGAGGAGCAGAAGACTTCCCCTGCTCCTCCCCCAAGTAATGCTCAAAAGTAATGCTGGAAACATTACAATTACTCCTCAAAAGTAATGAAGTTACTACTCGTTCTATTACCAGCAAAATGTAACGAAGTTACCCACTCGTTACTCAAAAAAGTAATAAATTACAAATAATTAGTTGCTTGTAACTAGATACTTCCAAGCTCTGGTGAGGCGCCCTCTAAGATCCTGGGCCCTTGGCTAGTGCCCAACCTGGCCATCTGCTAGCACTGGGCCTGCAGCAGCCTTTGACCAATGTTGCTGCTTTTGCCATGGGATCTGGCATGGGACCTGAATACAACAGGATGTTGGACTTGGTGGGCCTTTGGCCTGATTCAGAAAAGCTTTTATGTTCTTATGTTACATCATCATCATCAACAACAACAACAAGGGGGAAGGTGCAGGAGATCCAGGGCCCATAGCAAAAGACCCCGATTTAAGGGTCCTTAATAATTCCCTGTGGTGTAGTGGTTAAGGTGTTGGACTATGACCTGGGATACCAGGGTTCAAATCCCCACATAGCCATGAAGCTCACTGAGTGACCTTGGGCCAGTCGCTGCCTCTCAGCCTCATGAAAACCCTATCGCCATAAGTCGGAATCGACTTGAAGGCAGTACATTTACATTTTACATTCATGTAGGAAATGAACTAGCAAGTCAAGATGACCAGTGTACTATGTGAACACCCAATGAGGGACAATAGCTTTCTGTTATAAGCTTTCCATTCCCACTTGAACCCAAGCATGAGAATGCCAAAAGTGCAAATTCCTTCTCCTTATGATACTACACACTCAGCAGGAATATAGGAAGTTGCCTTATACTGTGTCAGTCTGTTGGTTGGTCAGTCTTGGCCAGTGTGGTGTAGTGGTTAGAATGTTGAACTAGGATCTGGGAGACCAGGGTTCGAATCTCCATTCAGCCATGAAGCTCACTGGGTCCACCTAAGGGCCAATCATTTGCCTCTAGCCCAACCCGACCTCACAGGGGTATTTGCGAAGAAAAAAGGGAGGAGAAACTTGTAACACCTTAGCTCTTGAGAAAGTGGATATAAATGTAATAAGATGATAATGAGATGATATATTGGCAGGCTCTCCCATGGTTCAACATAGGGATCATTCCAGGGGTTGAACCTGCGACCTCAAGCATGCAAAGCAAGTGCTCTGCCACTGAGCTATGCCTCCTCCCCCCATCGATGCTGTGACCTTGAGTCATTTCTAGGTTCATTCTCTGTTTCCCCCTCTCCAGCATCCAATTTTTTGGGAAGCCCATTTGATCCCAGCACTGTATCCCTTTGCATGCTGGTGGTGTTGTTGTTGTTAGGAGGCTAGAGGCCATTGCAGCCCACCCCCAGGGAGAAACTGCTGTGTCCCCAAGCAGCCCTGACAACAGGAGGTATGATGGTGCCTCTCCACCGTGCCCTCTGTGCAAGGCTGGCATGTGTGTGTGTGTGTTTCACTTGTCCTTTTTGCTTCAGTAAGCCCATCTCTCTGCCCCTGCAGCACTGTGTCCCATCATCTCTACTCAACCAGCCTGACTTCTCGCTGCTGAACGCCCCAGGCCTGTCTTCTCAAGACATGGTGTGTGTGTATGTGTGTGCACATGTGGGGAGGATGTATTGCACAGCAGATCTGCGTGCCTGAGAATGCCTTTGTTCCTCTCTAAGGAAGTGCTGGGGGAACATTCTTCCTCAATGCCCTTGTGACTGGAAGATAGGAGCGTGTGTGGCACTCGCAGAGTTTGCCATAGGCGGGGATTACATGCTGCTACAAACAATTATAGTGAGCCCAAACAAATTCTCCTGGCTTGGATTTGCTAGCAGAAACTACAAATGTATTGTAGACTGATCTGCCCCTGTCCACCATCACCAGTTGTGAAGTGGGGCTCCCCCTAGACTCCTGATACCTCCCCATTGTGTGTGGTTGGTGCAGGGGTTTTCTTTGGGGCTACATAAAGATCCATGCTGCTCTGGAGGGCAGCCTTCCCCAACCTGCTGCCCTCCGGATGTTTGGGACAACAGCTCCCATTATCCCGAACCATTGGTAGTGCTGACTTGGGCTGATAGGAGCTAGAGTCCAACAACATCAGGAGGGCACCAGATTGGGGATGGCTGGTACATAGGACTGGATTTAGTTTTGGTTGCTAGGCATACAAGAACATAAGGAGAGCCCTGTTGAATCAGGCCAAGGATCTTCTCGTCCAGCATCCTGTTCTTACTCTGGCCAACCAGAGATGCCTATGGGAAGCGCACAAGCAGGACCTGAGCCCAACAGCACTCTCCTCACCTGTGATTCCCAGGAACTGGTATTCAGAAGCATTCTGCCTCCATTAGTGAAGGCAGAACACAGTAATCATGGGCCTGCTTCCACATTGTCAACAAGTGATAATTCGCTGATTGTGGAAAGGCCAGAAGGAGCTCCTTGGAAGATCTTAAAAGATTGAATCAATCTGTACCGGAGAAGCTAGTCTGCTAGATATCCTGACCTTTTTACTGCTTCTCTCAATAGCCTGTCTGTGGTAGTGCCTGGGTTTTTGGTCTGATCATCTTAGTTCAAGCTCATTTTAGCAACATTTTGTACTGTTTAAAAATCCAATGAAATGTACTTTTTCAAAAAATTGTATTATGGCTCATTTTTTCTGTGTGTTCATTTTTGTAAACAGTGTTGGGAAGCATTTTATTTGAAAAGTGGTCTATACATCTTTTAAATATAAAAAGCTACAGTTATGCAGCACAGTGGGCTAAATAGCCCCATGCTTTCCAACATTTCAGATGAAAAGAGGGATATGTCTGCATTAATAACACCTATCCTCATATTAAGGATCATTACATATTGCTGGAAGCTTTCTCCTACCCACTATACATTGTATTCATTGCCTTATGCTGCAACAGGTAATGAAACTAAGGCTTTAGCTGAATGTGCCAGTAAACGTACCCGAACAGTTTCTTTCCTAAGAATGTTTAATCTTGCAATGGATCTCTGGTTCTACTTATTGTTGAATAACTGCAATGCAAAGGCATCCAGCAACATTTGCTATCGGAATGTGTCTGAATGCAGTGGTGGATTGGATGAGGGCCAATAAACTGTGTTTGAATCCTAGGAAGACAGAGACTCTTTGGGTAGGTGGCTCTCATGTCTGGGAGACAGGCAAGTTACCTGTTCTGGTTGGGGTCGCACTCCCTTTGAAGAAGCAAGTATGTAAGTTGGGGTACTCCTGGATATATGTATCTCTGTTGATAGAGGCCCAAGTGTCCTCTGTGGCTAGGAATGCCTTTTACCAACTTTGTCTGGTTTGGCAGCTGTGGCTGTTCTTGGACAGGGATTGCTTGACTATTGTAGTCCATGCACAGGTAACCTTGAGGCTGGCTTACTGCAACACACTCTGCCTAACTTGAAAGTTTGGACTAAAACCGGAGTGGATTCCATTGCCCCACTGACCCGGAGCCACCAGCTGCCACTGGGGAAATTGGAGGTGAGAACAGGTGGGTGGGGCTATTGCTCAGTGACAGAGCAAATGACGTGCCTGCAGAAGTTCCCTGATTCCATCCCTGGCATCCTCTGCAATAAAAGGATCGGGTAGTAGGTGATAGAAAAGATATATTGGAGGGGGAAAAGACTCTGTGTTTGCCATCAGGGGATGGCTGTTTCTACCTGCCTTCCCCCACCCTCGGAGAGCTAGTGTGGTGTAGTGGTCAGAGTGTTGGACTACGACCTGGGAGACAAGGATTCGAAGCTCCACACAGCCACGATGCTCACTGGGTGACCTTGGGCCAGTCACTGCCTCTCAGCCTCAAGAGGAAGTCAGTGGTAAACCACCTCTGAATACTGCTTACCATGAAAACCCTATTCATAGGGTCACCATAAGTCGGGATCGACTTGAAGGCAGTCCATTTCCATTTTGCCCCACCCTCCAGCCCTAGGAGCCTTCATAAGGGAGCTGCTTCCAGAAGACTTTCTTGCCTTTTTGGTTGAGGAAGAAGGTGCGAGGAGATAGAAGAGATTGTTATATCAGCTTTGGGGGTTGCTTTTGGATATCTTGGCTTGAGCTTTATTGTTGAGCTTTATGCTTGTTTACATTTTGATGTATACTATATGATTTCTTTTAGTGTTGTAGTGATTGTTCTTTTTATTATATATTATTATGCTACAGTATTTGGGCTGTTTGTTTATGTAAACTGCTTTGAGCCCAATTGGTGGGAAATGCAGTATATACATAAACTGACTATTGACTATATCTGTCTGAGTCCCTGTAGAGCCACTGCCAATCATAATAGAGAACACTGGACTTGATGCACCAATGATTTGAGCTGGTATAAAGCAGCTTCTGGTGTTCATCTGTGTCAGAGTGGATTGGGTTCACCGCCACGTGCCACACCGCGCAATCCACAGTTTGGGGAAGCTGGGAGAGCAACCCAGCTCCACCTGCACCATCCCACCATTTGTTTGTGCAGGAGTGCCATATCAGCTTTAATCGTACAACTTACTTTTCCTGATATGTGATTGAATCTCACCCAAAATTACCAACAGCCTGTAAGTCCCCCCTGGGACCTTCTGGGTGCAAAGCATGTGCCCTGTCACCAGACTACAGTTCCATCCTAACACACAGGTAGTGTTAGGAGGAATTCATCTCTAATTCATTCATCCTTAGAAAGCCCCTGTGTGTTAGTTCACATTTATTTGCCTTGAACAGATGGAAGGCTAAGACTGAGAGGCAGTGAACTGAGTAGGGTGTCCACACCTAGTGTGGGACGATGTCAGATCTGCTTTGCACTTCACTGACATTTCTTTGAACTGTCTTTGCAATGCATCTGCCTCTCTGGATGGTATTTGAATTTTATTCCCTCTTCTAGCATAACAGAGATTGGATCTGCAACACACTCTTTAGGGTCAGGCCCTGTTGCTTGGTCATCAATAACAAATTAGTATACCTTGTTTTGAATTTATTTTGGACCAGAGTTTGCTGGCATGCTTTACAGTCTCATCATGCAGGCTCTAACATTGTTAAACTTGTTTTTCTTTTGCATGTGAGGTGGCCAACTGGAATGAACAAATGAAACAAGCTAGCAGGAAAGAGCTGACACCTCCTTTTTTTAGGAAATCAAAATATTATACAGTACCTGAAAATTATTGTGTTTTCAATAGAAATCTGTTTAAATTGATTTTTTAAAAACATACACGTACACCTACAACAGAGTGTCACCAAACATTTCAGCTGGAAGAAAATAATGAGTTTTTCAATTCACCATGCTAAAGTCTGTGCTCCTCTGTAGGAAAATAGATTATATTCTTTTGTAGAAATAGCAGAATGTAGAGCAGCTGCCAAGAAGGAGAGACTGGAAAACTGTCCTTTCTTCATAATTTAGATACCATTTTTAACATGCAACCTGTGTTATAATATTGTTCCTATCACAGTCCTGTGAGGAAAGTTAGTGTTGGGTAGAGCAATCCAACTCAGGGGAAGCTGGTGGAATGGGGGGCAGGCAGAGGAGGAGCCGGCTGGAAGGTTTGCGGGATCCATTTGCCATTTGGGAGCTGCTGGACCGATGGAACATGGGCTCAGCTGGGAGCTGCACGCATGAACAGAAAAGAAAAAGGTGGCTCTCACAAATGTCCCTATCAGAGAGTAAGTGCTCCCCATTGACTTCCATTATAATTATTTTCTTTAAAATGTCCTGCCTTCAAGTTGATTCTGACTTATGGCGACCCTATGAATAGGATTTTCATGAGGTTGAGAGGCAGTGACTGGCCCAAGGTCACCCAGTGAGCTTCATGGCTATGTGGGGATTCGAACCCTGGTCTCCCAGGTCATAGTACAACACCTTAACCACTACACCACACTGGTTCTCTAATTATTTTCTTAGACAGACATTTTTCTTGGCGTAACTTTGGCCTGGATCGGTACCTGCAGGAGTTCTCCAAACAGGACTTGGATGTTGCATAAGTTCCCCCACCTTGGCCCCTCCTCTGATATGCCCCTGGAATGCTCCTTTTTCGGACCTTATGACAGGTTCTGCCAACACCCCTTCGGCCGAGCTGCGTTTCCCCAGCAGACCCCCGGCTGAGCTGGCAGGTCTCAGCTCCACTGCAGCTGAGCCGGGGCAAGGGGCTTCTGCCAATGGAGCTTGGTGAAGCCAGGACCCTGCCAGATCATTCAGGGGACTGCCACATCCAACTCTCCTGAGCCCGGCACAAATATGGGTTGGATTGCGCCCTGAGCTAGTATATTAAGGTTGCAATCCCTCTCTCTCTCTCTCTCTTTCTCTCTCTCCCCCTCTCCTCCCGGGAGTAAGTCCCATGAAACTCAATGGGACTTAGTTCCAAATAAACATACATGGGCTAGTGCTACATACGTTCAATCCTATGCATGCTTACAGCCTGATCCTTTGCATGTTTATTCAGGAGTACTCTTTTCAATGGGATGGAAGTGTAACACAGGAACACAACACACGTACCTGAGAGTAAATCCCACTGACCATAGTGGAACTTACTTCAGAGTTAACATGCGCAGAATCAGGCTGCTTTTTAAAGAAGAAAGACCCATTGAAATTAGTAGGATTTGGCTCTGACTACATGTGCTAAGGGATCAGGCTGCAAGGCTGAGAACATTTGTTTGTTTATAAAAAGTATGAAGACATTTATATGCTGCTTATTTCAGCCCTAAAAAGCAACTCACAAGTCCCAGAGCAACCTGCAGTAAAACAATTATAGTCCAATAAAATACATTTAAAAACAATAAAACCAGGAGCAAGATAAAGCAGTCATGAAAGAATTAGCAACAGAGGAATCAGAAGTGAGGAGAGCACTGTGGTACACAAGCATGTCCTGCTTTCAGGCTTCCCATAGGCATTTAGCTGGCCACTATGAGGACACGATGCTGGACTAGATGGGCCTTTGACCTGATCCAGCAGGGCTCTTCTTACATTCCTGTGCTCTTATGGGACAGAGAACGTCAAACCATTTTTTAAAAGTTTTTTTTTTTAAAGTCGTAATAGCTCACCTAAAGCTTAAAAGTGAGGGAACCAGTCAGTGAAGGCTGGAACATTAGGGTGAGTGGGGCACTGTCCCACCAAACTCAATCTGCCCTCAGCCTGCCTCCACGTACCTACCTACTTGCCAGGGGGTGGCATTGGCTGGCAGCCTCCTCCTCCTCCTCCTCAGTCTTAGTGTTGCCTTGCAGAACCCAGCGAGGAGGAGAAGGAGGAGGACAAAACTAGGGCCCCATCTTCTGCACTATACATTTAAAGCAGAATTATACCAGTTTAAACAGCCCTGGCTTCCCCCAAAGAATCCTGGGCAGCGTCATTTGTGAAGGGTGCTGAGAGTTGCTAGGAGACCCTGGTTCCCCTCACAGAGCTACATTTCTCAGAGTGGTTTAACATTCAAGCCCTCTTCCCAGGGAACTCTGGGAACTGTAGCTCTGTGAGGGTGAATAGGGGTCTCCTAACAACTCCCAGCACCTTTTACAAACCACACTTCCCAGGATTCTTTGTGGGGGAAAGCATGTCTGTTTAAGAACATAAGAACATAAGAAGAGCCTGCTGGATCAGGCCAGTGGCCCATCTAGTCCAGCATCCTGTTCTCACAGTGGCCAACCACTGTGGTATGATACTATACTTTAAATGTATAGTGCAGATGGGGCCTAGAATGAGTTGGCTCTGCCTGTCATTGGCTCTGCCACCTCTTTCTATTGGCCTCCCTGCCTTCCACCCTACCAGTCACAATGGGCACCAGCCCCCACTGCAGCCAGCCAGTCAATTTCACTACCTGGGTGCAGCAATAGCAAAGGCCCTGTCTTGCCTCCAAACTGTACCTCTGGGGGTGGGGGTGGGGGGTACAATGCAGCAAATCTTCTGCTAATGAACATCTGAATCCTGGTTCCATAATAAATTGCTTAGGGGAGATAGTGACTTACCCTGATAGTCCACAGCAGAGCACGCATATGAATTCTAACCCTAGCCACTGAATTAAAGATGCTTGACATAAAACAAACCTCCTGCATGGATTCATTTCTATATACATTGTAGCAGGATACATGTGTACTGAGTGTCATAATAAGGGCACAAAAAGAGCCCTGCTGGATCCAACCAAAGGCCTCTTTTCTTCTGCAGTGACTAGGGTTACCATCCTTTTGTCATTTCAAAAAGAGTACGTTTGGCTTCGATAAGTGAAAAGTGAGTATGCTGCTGCACCATCTCAAAAAGAGTACATGTACTCTTAAAAGAGTGCGGTTGGTAACCCTAGCAGTGACCAGCCAGATGCCGATGGGAAACCCCAAAGCAGGGCTTGAAGGCAGTAGCCCTCTCGCATGTTGCTTCCCAGACATTAGTATTCAGTGGTATACTGCTTCTGAACATGGAGGGTCCATGTAGCCACCATACCTAATAGACTTATTCTCCATGGCTTTGTGGCAATGGTACCTTTGTGCATTTCACTTCGTGGGTATGATTTCCCTATTATTATATCAGCGGTGGGGATTCCCAAGCCCCTTGGGCCGAATGCAGCCTTCCAGGCCCCTCTGTTTGGTTCTAGGGCTCTCCTCAGGCCACAGCCTTTCACTGATCTTGCTTCACACACCCTTTGAGTGTTTTGTCTGGCTGGAACGTGTTCTTGAACTCGAATAATGCTTCTTGCTTACCTGGTGGAAGACAGAAAGGGGTATGTGAAAGTGTGTAGAGAGGAGCCTATTGTACAAAGATACAATTTACATTCATTCAGTACTGCAAATTCAGAAGTGCAGGATCCTTTCATGATAGTCATGCCACCCACCCCTCACAGCCACACTCTCTTTTCTACTTTCCCTCACCTCTCTTGCTCTCCTTGTTGTCTTGCGATCCGATCATCATGAAAGGGGAGGCTGTGTATTAGCTATTGAGAAGAGTCTTCTGAGTGGTTGGCTCACCTCCTTTCATTCTGATTTGCTCCAATCAGCATAAAAGGACAAGGACTCTTCTTAGTGGCTAACACTCTCCCTTTTCACACTGATTGGCTTTGGCTCATACATAGGGACCTGTCTGGGACCCTGATCCCCAAAAAGTAATGGGTCTACGACCCCCTGCATCCCTGGATGACTACCCCCCCGCATCCATTGCTCCACCCACTTTTGCAGAGTGGTAAGCAGCGGTAACGCAGCCAAAGCTCTGCTCACAGCCGGAGTTTGATTCCAACGAAAGGAGGAAGTCGAATCTCCGGTAAAAGGGGTCGAGGTCCACTCAGCCTTCCATCCATCCGTGGTCGGTAAAATAAGTACCCAGCATATGCTGGGGGGTAAAGAAAGGCCGGAGAAGGAACTGGCAATCCCACCCCATATATATGGTCTGCCTAGTAAACGTTGCAAGACGTTACCCTAACAGTCGGAAACGACTCGCACTACAAGTGCGGGGACACCTTTACCCTTTTTTTATCCCTGGCATGTGGCCCCTGGAAGATTGCCCAGAAGGGAATGCGGCCCTTGGGATTATATGATATTTCTCATTCAGAATGGCTTTGCATGTAGGAATTTTGTCACAGTCCTGGCTCTTTAGCAGGAGGGGTTCATACAGATGTATTCATTCCCCACCGTTTCTGCTATGTTCCATGGCTGAGTTCAGGCTCAGATAAATCCCAGGGCCAGGTTAAGCATGCCAGGGGATGGCTCTGTGAGAGTGGATGCGTATGCATCTCCCGCAGGGCCTGTGCCTCGGCCAGTTCCAAGGGCGGCATGTCCCTGTCCCTCCATCTGTTTCCTTGTCCCTGCCTGGCGTGTGGGATCAGAGGCACTGGCTGTTTGTTGATCAAAGCACTCCTGGAGCTCTAGATGCTGAATCAGTGCTCAGCAGGAGCTGGAGTCTGGTGCCTTAACCCTGCCTTGCTCAAAGCTGCCTGCAGCCTTCATGGCAACTACGAAGATAAGTGACATAACTTGGTCTCATCCTTTCTTGTGGCAGACAGGGATTCAAGAGGAAATTGTTGCAACGGCAGCCCCCCCACTCCATTCCCAGGCAGAGAAAGCTCTCAGTGACTTTCATTAAGTTCTGTAGAACAAAATCAATGCACTGAAATCAGAGACCCACTGGTGTTATGGTTTAGGCCGCATACACACCATACATTTAAGGGACTGTAGTTTAATCCCTCAGAGAGCTACAATTCCCAGCATCCTTAACAAACTACAGTTCCCAGGATTCCCAGGAAATGTGCTTTAAATGTATGATTGTATGGTGTGTACTACTACTCAGCCTTCTGCTTCCCACTGCAGAAACTGGGACCACTGGGGTAGAAGGCAAATTTAACAACCGCTCCAAATGGTGTTCCTGAGTGCACCCATGCCTTGGAGACTATATTAGTAACATAATACTTGGCACTAATATACTGCTTTTAATGCATTCCAACACTTCAATTCCTTGTATTAATATTTACAACAACCCTGCAAGGAAGGCCAGTATTGTTATGCCCAAGCTTCAGATAAGGAGCTGTGGTTGAGAGAAACTGACTTGACTCACAGCAGAATACTGTCCATGTTTACTGAGAAGCCAGTCCCACTGAGTTCACTGGGGCTTCCTCTCTAATAAGCAGGTGTCAGATAGAAGTCTAGTTTGCCTAGTGAGGTTTATAGCAGAGCTAGACTGAGGATCAAGGACTTCTTGATTCATGGCTCAGTCTCATGTACCACAATCCTATGCATGTTTACTGGGAAGTAAAGAGAGTTCAGTGGTGCTGACTCTGTAGTAAATACTTTCAGGATTACAATCATGGGGGGGGTCTACAGAAATTTTCAGGGGGGGGGAGCACTGAACATGGGGACCAGGCTAGTTTCTCACAACAAGATGAGAAGAATAGTGCCTGTACAATTTAACTCATATCTCTGGTTCTACAGATGCTAGCCACCTTTAGGATGCATACCTTAACGTGGTGAGGGGGTTTGATAGTGTTGAAGAAGCTGAGAGCAATGCCGTCAGGAGTCTAGACCAAGAGGCTAGACTCCTAGCAGGGGCACCCAAGGCAAGCTTGGAAAAGTTACTTTTCCAAGCTCTGGGCGGAACGGTCAAAGCTGAGACACCAGACTAAGATGCATCCAAACTCAGAGGAAGGCAATGGTAAACCACCTCTGAATACCTCTTACAACGAAAACCCTAGGAACATGCTCTTGGAGGTCACTGATTCATAGGGTCACCATAAGTCGTAATTGACTTGAAGACACACAACAACAACAACAGATGCTAGAAACCTACCCTTAAAAAGGAAAAAAAGCTGGGAATCTGGGGGTTAGGGTTCATCTAGGGCGATGCCTGTGGTTACAGGCCTAGCCACTTTGATGCATCACTCCCCCAGGGTCCTCAGAGGCACGAGACCATTTGAATACTTGCAACCAAAGATGTAACAAAATGGGCTTTTGTCTGTTCCTGATGCCTATCCCTATCTTGTACTCCTAACTCCACCCTCATGCTAGAACTAGACAGGACAGAGGGACAGTCATGATCTTTTATTCATATGCCTGCCCCATTCACATTTAAAGTGGCTCTACATTTTACAGCAAACGTGAATGTGTGTCATTTATTATTATTATTATTATTATTATTATTATTATTATTATTATTCCACTCCTCCTCCCAAAGGAGCCCAGGGTGGCCGACATTGAAATGTGAAAACAATACAATTTTAAATACTGTAAACACACACACACCCCAGAGAGAGAGAGAAAGAGAGAGAGAGAGAGAGAGAGAGAGAGATCCTTTCATGTGATATATCATATTTGTGTAAACACAGTTTTAATTACGTTGAGGGGGCAATCACCATGTCAATGGGGCAAACTCTATAACTAGGTCAATGGGACAATTACTCAACTGTTAATCTTCTCCTGGCAAGGTGGGGAATTGCATGGGGAAAGACCCCTGTAGTTAGTCTTGGCCATGTGATTATAATACTCAGACACATAATGCAGCTGCTTGGGAAAGCACCACAGGGAAATGGATCCCACATGGCTGCATGTGTGTGTGTGTGTGATGCAGGTCATTAATTGTCTCTGACTTCTGCCCTGGAGAGGAAGAGTTCCCATATTAAAAAAAAGAAAGCAAAAGAAATGCTGTGATTAGAAGGAGCCAGCATGGGTTTGTCAAGAAAAAATCCTGTCAAACTAATCTCATCTCTTTTTTTGATCGGGTCACTAGCTTAGTAGATGGTGGAAATGCTGTAGATGTCATCTATCTAGATTTCAGCAAAGCGTTTGACAAAGTCCCCCACGACCTTTTGATTAGCAAACTAGTCAAATGCGGACCACATGGAAATACTGTCAGGTGGATTCACAACTGGTTGGAAAACCGTACTCAAAGAGTGGTCGTCGGTGGCTCTGCTTCGGACTGGAAGGAGGTCTCGAGTGGAGTGCCACAGGGTTCTGTCCTGGGGCCGATACTCTTCAACATTTTTATCAATGACTTAGATGATGGGGTGGAGGGAAGCCTTATGAAGTTTGCGGATGATACGAAACTGGGAGGGATAGCTAACACAATGAAAGACAGGAATAAAATCCAAAGGGACCTGGATAGACTAGAAAATTGGGCTGAAATTAATAAAATGACATTCAATAAAGACAAATGCAGAATTCTGCATTTAGGCCACAAAAACAAAATGCACGGGTACAGGATGGGAAATACCCGGCTTAGCAGTAGTGCGTGTGAGAAGGACCTTGGAATTGTAGTGGATCGCAAGTTGAACATGACCCAGCAGTGTGATGCTGCGGCAAAAAAGGCAAATGCGGTTTTTGGCTGCATAAACAGAGCTATAGTTTCCAGGTCGAGGGAAGTAATAGTCCCACTATATTCTGCATTGGTCAGGCCTCATCTGGAATACTGCGTTCAGTTCTGGGCACCTCATTTTAAGAAAGATATAGACAAGTTAGAGCGGGTTCAGAAGAGGGCGACAAGGATGATAGCCGGTATGGAGAACAAGTCTTATGAGGAAAGGTTGAAGGAACTTGGCATGTTCAGTCTGGTGAAGAGAAGGGTGAGGGGTGACATGATTGCACTCTTTAAGTACCTGAACGGCTGTCACATAGAGGAGGGTACAGATTTGTTCTCTGCTGCCCCAGAGGGTAGGACTAGGTCTAATGGTTTTAAGTTGCAGGAACGTAGATTCAGATTGGACATTAGAAGGAACTTCTTGACAGTAAGGGCAGTTTGGCAATGGAACTGACTGCCTAGGGAGGTGGTGGGATCCCCTTCGCTGGATGTCTTCAAGCAGAGGCTGGACAGCTATCTGCGGGAGATGCTCTAGCTGTGGATTTCCTGCTGTGAGCAGGGGGTTGGACTCAATGGCCTACAAGGCCCCTTCCAACTCTATGATTCTATGATTCTATGAAATGGAGGGTGCATTGTAAGGTCAAGCTGTGATCCAGCAGTGGGCCCTGAACTATTTATTGAAGACCAGTGGTGGCATTTAATTAGTTAATTAATTTCACTTATATCTGGCCTTTCTTCCCAACAGCTCAAGGCCATGTACATGGTCCTCCCTCACATTTTATTCTCACCACAACCAGGGCCGGCACCAGATTGTAGCAAGCCCTCAGCACCTCGCCCCTCATGCAGCTGGCATGGACTTAATAGGCCTGGTTGCGTGACCTCCCATGTCTCTGTGTCAGTGCTGATGCAGCAACATGAAAGGTCATGTAGCTGGGTCTATTTAAGCCTGTGGTGGTGTTGCCTGGGAACGTGGACCATTCCATGTTCCAGACCAGTGTTGGTCACAGGGCATGATTTGTGATCAGGCTTTGCGGCCTGATGCTGATGTGGATTGCAGAGTGGGAGTGGCACTCTCTCAAGATCCCAAATGTGCCCATGGCCCAAAAGGATGGAGACCCCATACATAGTTTTTATTGCTTACTTTTTGCTTTTACTGTTTCAAAGGCATATATGGAATACAACTAGCCATCCACCTGGTAAGCAAGTCACTTCCCTCTGTAAATGAACGCTTGTCTTTGAGAGAGATGGTTGATTTCTATGGAAGAAGAAAATATGTTTGCTTGTGAAAAGAAACCCACAGACAGTTTTCCAAATGTTTTCAGAGCTCTACAAATAGAGGGGAATGTAGCTACTCAAAATTGACAAAAACATATCTGCTGCGTTCATTAATGGTGCAAGAGAAACTTGTTGGACTTGCTACACTGTAAATGTAGAACATGAAACTGCTGGAAAACTGGATCTAACAGAACTGATTTTTTAAAACTTAAAGCAAGAAAAGTCATGTTTTAAGTGCACAGAATGTTTTTGATTTGGAGTATTTTGTAATTACAGGTTAAAAGTTTATTGAAGAATTTTCTTAGTTCTTTCTATATTGGATGGTTGTGGAAATGGCAATTAAAGCAAGATAGTATAATGGATGATATTGGATTTGTAATAATAAAAACTATAATTAAACATTTTAATGCATTTTTGTTTGAAATTGGACTGAAATACAGTAGCATCTATCTGTTGTGTACAAATCTGTTCTGAAAAATTTGTGTCTCTATTTTATTTATCTCATCTCAGAAATATTGGTTGGCCAACCGGATGGACAGACAAACTGAATAATTATGCCTCTGTTTAAATAAATATGCTTAAAAAACTTAGAATGGAATTTAGGGGCAAAATGTTTCCCAGTTTACCAAAAACCTCAGCCTAGATCTGCCCTTGGGATTTGGAGGTGGGGGACTATTGCATGGTTCATGTAGGGCACCAGTTGCTGGCAGCTTGTCTAGGGCCACCCCTATGCAGATGATACCTGGCTGTCTCTCTCTGTTCCATCTGAATCTGGAGAGGTGGTTGCAGTGTTAGACTGATGCTTGGAGGCAGTGATGGGCTTGATGTCCACCAGTAAATGGAGACTGAATCCTGCAAAGAGAGGTGTTCTGTGTTCTGAGTTGTTGAGTTCAGGAGGTGGGGAGATGGTCTGTCCTGGGTGGGACTGCATTCCCCTGGAAGGATCATCTGTAACCTGGGGTTGCTCCTGGATCCAACATTATCACTGGAGTGTCAGTTGGCCTTGGTGGCTAGGAGTGTCTTTTTCCAGCTCCAGCTGGTTTGCCAGCTTCAGCCCCTTTTAGACAGAGATGACTTGGCCTTGGTACCCCCTGCTCTATAAATCTCCAAACTGGATTATTGCAATGTGTTCTACATGGGGCGGCTCTTGAAGACGACTTGGAAACTTCAATTGGTCCAAAGTGCAGCAGCTAGATTACTGGCTAGATCCATTTAGATCTCATATCGCCTCTGTTTTAAAACAGCTGCGTTGGTTACCAGTTCGTTTTGGGGCCCAATTCAAGGTGCTCATGCTTGTGTTTAAAGCCACAAATGACTCAGGCCCCAAATATTTTAAAGACCACCTCCTTCCCTACAGGTCCTGTTAGCTGTTGAAACTGGCCGAAGCACCCTCAGAAGTTTGGGGGGGGGTGGCCTAGGAGAGGGGATCTCTGTGGCACCTACATTGTGAAAATCCCTCCTCACAGAGGAGCACCTGGCACCTTTGCTGTACAGCTTTCACTGTATGCTGAAGATGCTTTGATTTGGATTCCCCCCCGCAGGGAGGTGGATTTGATGGCCTTATAGGCCCCTTCCAACTCTACTATTCTGTGATTCTATGATTCTTCACCCTGCCTTTTGACACTTGAGATGTTTATTTTTAGGACTCTCTCTAGTTGTGAATGTAATTTGTTTTTAATAATTGTTTTGTATTGTTGCGATCCATCCTGGGACCTACTGGTGAAGGGCAGGTAATGAATTTAACAATGAATTTAACAACAGCAGCAACAGGCTAGACTCACCAAGCACCCCTCTCTCCTCCATCCAGACAAGCAAGAGGCATTATGAAAGTTCAAGGACACCTTTCAGCCAGGCAAAAACACTTGGGAGTGTCTGCAAAGCAGGGCCAGTGAGGGGTGTGGCTCTGGGAAGAGTTCTGAGGGCCAGGCATTCAGCCCCCAGGCCTGAGGTTCCCCACCCCTTCTTGAGAGTTTAATAGCAGCCCTGCCCCTCATCTCCTTTCCTAGTCCCTTGCAAATTAAGGCAGAGGGGTGGCTAATGAGTCATGTTGGGTTTCTGTTCTGCAGCGCAGATAGCTGTCAAGAGTAGATCATTCAATAATCTGCCTAATTCTCTGAAGATGGAGGGAGAGGAATCCCAGAAGAGGGACAATCAGATGGAAAGATGAATGAAAGGTTATGGCATTCTTTTTTGTTGATGGAGGCAGGGAAGGAGAGTATACTGGCAGCCCCCAAAGCTATATGTGACATCACACATGTCCCCCAGGCCATCCCTTGGAAAGGTAAAGTGCTGAAGCGTGAGAAAGAAGCAATGGGAAGAAGGAGGATTATTTACATCCGTGTGTGTCTGTGTGTGCATGCGTGCGTGCTTGTTTGGTGTACAGTTTTCCAGCACCTCTGATTTTTGTCAATGTGCCTGCACTTGAAATAGTGTGCCACCAAATGGTGCATGGAGGGTAAGTTGCCAGAGAGTGAGCACAGACTAAGAAAACCTCACATAAATAGCTGGTAGCTTTATCCAAACATCACAATGCATACAGAACCACAGCTTATAACTCAGCAAGAAACAAACCCCAGAGCTAGCATAGCACACAGGTGCAGAGCCACGTTGTCACACAGCCTTGAGATACCAATATCTCAGACCTATTTGGACAGAATAGGGTGATGTTATGCATTTCTTGAAACATTCCTCCAAGGCACAAATGAAGGAGGGCATGTATAGTCAGGAATAACTGATGCATACTTCCACAGGGGCATAAGTCACCATTAGATTCAGGTGGATTGTAGCTGGTGGCCATTGCTCTTTGGCTGTGAAATCAGTATCTATTTGATTTTATATGTGGAACTGTAATTTTAATTTTGTTGGAAGTGGAAAGGAGCTGCACAGTGTGGCTTCAAAGAGCAGCACTGGAAGGGAGAAGCAGCTCTCCTTGAATGGAAACTGCTTCCCCTCCTTGAGCACGATACACCTAGTCTTGCTCCAGCAAAGGAACAATTGGGAGCCCACTTTAAGCTCCCTGTTGTTCCTTGGAAGCCCTGCCCTTTTCTGCCTCCCATCTGACATCATTATGATGTCAAGTGTAGGGCGGTTGGGCATGGCTTCCTCAGAATAGCTCCTGGGTCAAATGGAGAGGCCTGGCAGGCCACATTTGGCCTGCAGGCCAGAGGTTCCCCACCCCTGTCCCATACGGTGTACTAAAGAAAAAAACTTGTGAAATAAAACAATAAATAAAATTGTTGCAGGCACACATTCACAGTTACTTGCTGGGATACACCCACAGCACCACACCTCCACATGCATGCATGCCTGGTGGGATCCATTTACACCCACAATTTTGTACAGAGGTACATTAATGGTGGTACTTTAAAAAGAAATTGCACACCACCTGACAGTCACACTCAGACATTAACTGAAAGAACATAAAATAATGTGGACATGGCATTAAACATGGCAATCAAAACCAGTATAAAGCCATCTGAAAAGCCATCCACAGAAATGTAAAGCACACACCCTGCAGCAGCCATCTGAAAATAATACAACCCCAATTTTTTAAAGAAGTCTTATAACCTGAGAGATAGAATGATTGAGGGAAGAGGCTGAGTGGTCTTTCCTACTGAAGGAGTCCTCCAAAGTTAGCACCATCACAGAAGAAGCCCATCACGAAGAAGCTTTGCACAAGTGATGCTTAAACAAGTGAGTATTTGCACCACCTGTCATTTGAAAAGAAAGCCTAGAATAGGGACATAGGAAGCTGCCTTAACACAGAATCAGACTATTGGTCCATCTAGCTCAATATTGCCTTGATTGACTGGCAGCAGCTCTTCAGGGTTTTTTCCCTAACCCTCCCTGGAGACACCAGGGATTGAACCTGGGTCCTTCTGCAAGCAAAGCGGATGCTCTACCACTGAGCTAAGGCCCTTCCCAGTTAAGCAGAATGTGCCCTCCTTTTTAAAGTTTTCTGGTGTCTCACATTCCTACAGGATTGTAGTCATCTGGGGTCTCAGGGGATCTTAGACACATTTGAGGGTAGGGAACAGGATCCCAGCAAGGTTCTTATGTCTCCAGCATCCTATGAGCCAATCATCATGAAAGGGGAGCGTGTTAGCCATTGAGAAGAGTCTTCTAACAGTCTTCCTTGTTCCTTTCTGCTGGCTGGAGCCAATCAGAGTGAAAGAAAGTGAGTCAGCCACTGGGAAGACTTTTTTCAGCAGGTAACACTCTCCCCTTTCATGGTTTTTGGCTCCTAGGGACGTCTGTTGTTGTGGAAGAAGGCATTAACAAGGATCTAATTCTCAACCCAGCACCACAAAAAGGGGGGAGGGGTGGTGGTGACTATCCTGAAGGGCCAAGGCACATCTGAATTTGCCACTTCTCTACTGCATCCTCAGCATTCACACGTGCGGAGTTCCTGGTTACAGGGTGCCTCACGTAGTGAGTGGGTGGGAAACAAACCCCCAAAGACTCATTTCTGTCTGCATTTCCTTTCCTACACACGGTCTCCAAACGTGGGAAACGTGTCTTCTAAATCAGCCCTTCTAATGCATTTGACGCTTGTCCCCCCCACAAGAATCACACTTGCTCCAAGAAAGACTCTCACACAACCCCTCGCGCGCGGCATATAGCTTCCCCCTTGTTCGGACAACATTCACACCATCAATCATGCACACCCACAACGCCCACCACCACCCCATCACGCAGGCAGGCGCTTTCAGATACAACTCCTCGCGCTGCCTGCCGCCCGCCTCTCACTCAGTCGCACTGCCACAGCCTTTCACCGTTCAGCACCCTGGACAGCTCCCTCGCCAGCGCGGTTGCCGCGGGCTTCCGACCGCTTTAACGCTTCCCCGGCTCCCCCCCCCCGTGTCCTGCCCAGCGGTGGTGCGGCTAGGTAATGCTAGACTCGGGACCGAAGGCGACGTGGGTGTGTGCGGGTGCGCGTGTGTGCGGGGTGCTGGTAGTGGGGAACCTCTTGACTCTGGACTTAACGTTCTTATGGGGGCTGCTGCCTCTGCAACTGTGTGTTATTTCACTTCCTCCCAAATGTGGCAAGCCGGCTTTGCCGACGCCTGGGGGGGGGGTCCTGCTCATTCGGTTGAGCGGGGCCGTGGACTTCTGCTCCTAAGTCCTGACCCTGGCGGCAGCACTGACAGTGCCCTCCACTCCATCGGCGGCTCTCTCCCCCCCATAAAGATTCTCCTTCCTTGCCTATTGATTTAGTGATACAGGCGGGCGCGCATCCACGTTCTCGTTCTCGTTCTCTCTCTCTCTCTCTCTCTCTCTCTCTCTTCTCTCTCTCTCTCTCTCACACACACACACACACACACACACACACACACACACACACACACAGAGGCCCCTCCCAGCCTCCATCACCACCATCCTTTTATCCACCCTCCTCCGGAGAAAGCAGCTACAGCCGCCCAAGCGGGCGGGGGAGGCGGACAGAGTCGGACAAACCGGCCCCTCCCCTCCCTTTCCTTCCCCGGCACCGGCCATCCTCCTCCCTCTCTCGGCTTTGGGCGGTCTCTGCTCCCTTCAGCCCGGTGCTCAGCTGCTTCTCTGGAAGATCCCAACCACCAACACGGCCATCAGCCCCCCCTCCCCCCGCCGCAACATTTCCTCCGCATCTCTTGGATCTCGCAAGATCCTGCGTCGGGATCTACCCGCCGCCGCCTCTTTCTCCCGCGCTGCCAGCCGAGGTAGCTTCCTCTCAGCTGGGATCTCTCCATCACCAAGAGGGCTGTCCTTTCCACAAGCGCCCGCCGCATCCGCCCTCCGGTGCGTCGGTCTCTTCGCCTCCGCCACTGCTGGGTCGCTGCCTCCAGGATGGCTCAGCCACTGCTGGGAACCCCTCGTTGAGCGGGATCGCGCTGCTTCTCGGCTCGGTCTCTTCATCACCAAGGGGACTGTGTCCACCTCTCCCAGAGAGAGCAGCCGCTTCGGGCACCCTCTTCTTCTTCGTCGTCTTCTTCAGCCCTCTCGGCTGGAATCTCGTCTACCGTGGACAGCGCCCCAGGTAGGGATTCAGTCCCTTTTGAGAGGGAACGGGTGGGGAGCAATTGCTCTTGCCCGATCCTTCCCTCCTGCCCCCACCCCCTCAGGGCTGGGGAATCGGGAACAGGTTGTCTTGGGGTAATTAACGGACCCGAATAGGAGGAGGTTGGGCAATGGCCTCTGGCAGGGACAGGAAGCCCTGTGGAGCAGCTAGAGTGGGCAAAAGTGTATGTGTGTGTGGCTTTTTGGGGGTAGTGGTTCTGATCTGGGAAGCTCAGGGCACCAGCAGGTGAAGCTGCCCAGGTGGCAAAATGCCAGGGCCATCCTCCATGGGCAGGGCAGAGATTTACAGAGTGGGTGCTTTGTAGCAAGGCTTGGATTTATGCCTCGTGCCAGCCTGGTTGATTTAGCCTGTCTCCAGAGCTAGGCCAGGGAGATAGCTTAATCAGGGGGTCTCACTATTCCTGTTTCACTTGGCATTTCCAGAGGGGGGGGGAGAGAGAGAGAGAGAGAGAGAGAACACTATGTAGGGCGCACAAAGGGGTAAGAAGAAGGTCTGTGTTAGTGGGGAGCGTAGCCAGGGGTGACATTAAGGCCTTGTTGGTTCGCATGTGCCTTCCCCCTCTTCAACTACCTTGACCCTCCCCAAATCTGCTCTACCTGCTCTGTGTTCCTGTCTCAACATACCCCTCCTTCTAGCTGCCTCCTTACTTGGCCTTCTATGTTTGCCGCCCACATAAGTGTTTGTCAAATGAGTTATCACTCCCTATGATCCCAGGGAAATCCTTTTTCTTTTTTAAGCTCGTGGCTTGAACTGCTTATAATTTAATAATTATAATAATAACAACTTTTCCCAAGGGTTGTGAGGACAAGTCTGGCATGAGGTCCCTTTGCTTTGCAACAGATCAGTCTAATCTGCAGAACAGGGGGTATATGTGTGGAGGTGGTATGGATGTGGATCAGCATATAGAGGAAGGGTTGCTAACCTGTGGCCCTCCAATTGTTGAATTCCAGCTCCCATCATCTCTGACCATTGGCCATGCTGGCTGGGGCTGATGGGAGTTGGAGTCCAATGTCTAGCAGGCCACAAGTTACCCACCCCTGACATAGAAGAACCTATCTTAGGGAAGGGGTTGGACTAGACGGTCTTCAGATATCCCTTGAACCCCATGATTCTTCTGTCCACAGCCATGATGCTCCTTGTGCTAATAGCTTTCCCACACACCCCTCTAGAAGTGCACATGCACATTCCTCCCTTGACTAACTATGGCCAAGAGTTCTTCCCTTATTCTGTCTGTGTTTAGGAAATCTTGGCTAGTCCGCATCTGAGCCCTCTAGGCTGCTGCAGGCATGCTTCTAGGCAGTGACAAGATACTTTTCAACAGACCTGAGCAAGCATTTACTCAGGTGTAGCTGCTACCTAAATCTAAGCGTAACATAAAGTCAAATGCCAGGTACTCCAGGGCAGGCTGCAAGCATGATGGAGACCATGGAAGGAGAGCAAGGGGCCAACACTGACCTGGGATAGATGGGTGCAGAAGGGCTCTAAGGCAGGTTTAAGGGGTACTGACAGATGGGGCAGATCTCGTACACTGTATGGAGATTAAATTCTTTTGAAAATCTTGTTGCACCTTTAAGACTAATAAGAGTTTATGGACAGCCTAAACTTTCCACTTTGCTAGATACACAAAGTATTATCGTTATGTTTTGCATCTGTGGATTTATTTGTGTGTATGTGTGTGTTCATGCATGTGTGTGCAGCTATCAACTGAAGATAACACTATACGCATGAGCTCTCATCCACAAAAGAGTATGCCACAATACCTCCGCTCTTTCAAGGTCCCACAAGACTCTTCCTTGTGTTTGCAGGAATAAGACTAATACGGCTATTCCACCCCTGCCCCAAGATACAGATTTTCTTTGGATGTCTGGATATGCAGGTATGACCTGCTTCTAAGACTCACTGGGTTGCCCCATGGCTGGAGTAGAATAGTGGTGTATGAGGCTCAAGTTGGGAAGCCCATTGGTCAAATGTCTCCTCAGGTGTGAGATCACTAAGTGGCGTTAGGTAAGTGACAAGTATCTCAGTCTGAACACCCACCCTCCAAATTTGTGATATAGGGATAATAATACTGACATATCATGCATGGTTGGTGGAAGGATGGCCAAGGTTGTTTTTATTATTATTATTATATTATTATTATTATTATTATTATTATCAACAACAACAACAACAACAACAATTTGTAAGCCTACTCAAATAATATTTAATGAAGTGGGCATTTCTCTCTGCATTAGTTAATTAGTAATTTTAGTTAGTATTTTTATATCACTTCTAATGGTGTACAATTAACCATAAGCACCCTGCACAGCCCATAGGCCAGGTGTTATCTAGTAACTTATTACGATTACATTTGTGCATATAAGTAGTGAGAGTATCTTAATTCTAAAGCTCTTTGTTGTTGTGTGGACTATTTTGGATTAGAACACATATGAAACACACACACACACACAATGTAAAATAGCAGGTTAGAACACCCTCAAGTGCTGGGTTAAATGCTAAATATTACTGTTATCACTGCCTGCCTCCCAGGCTGACTATTACGAGGATAAATGTGGTGAGAATTGTAAAGCACTTTGCATGCAGGAAAGTGGGGCAGCAGCCTGATTAATATTAATGGCTGAACTAACCAAGGTGGCAGAAGTAACGGAGAAGCTCTTTGATTGCATTTATTTGTTTCCTGGCAAAGTGCTGATTCCTTTGGTCTCTAAATAGATTCCAGGAGCGGATGTTTTCTAGGGCTCAGCCCTGATCGCTTTTCTCTCTTGGGGCCTCAAGGGTAAGCAACTGTCAGTGGCCAGGATGCCACTGTGGAGAAAAGGGGAAGAGGAGGCGGCGGCAGCCAGGTAGTGTTCAGAGCTTCCTTCCAGCAATGCCCAAATGGAGATTGGGCGACTGGAGATTGCTGCGAGCTTCCCTCCAGCAGTGTCTGGCTGAAGTCTTTGGTTGCTTGAGTTTCGGTGGGATTCACGTCCTGGCTTTGGCCCCGTGCCCCAAGCATTCCCCACAAAGCAGCACCCTGTGTGTAGTAGACTGGGAAAGCTGCGGGACCCCAAAAGGTGCCGGGAAAGAGGAAATAGAGGTGTAGCTGGGAGGATCCTATTGTGAAGCCGCTCTCTGTGCCCAGGCCCTGTGGCAGAGTGTGTAGCTAGGCAACCGGCTTAGAGATTGTTGTCAGCTTTGATTAGTGCCCAGGCTAATTACCCCGCTGGGGTCGGGAGACAGAGCACCTGGGAGGGGGAGAGAAGAGGAAGGCCCTCAGACAGCTTGGCTGATGCTCATCTGTTCTGATCTGTGTCCCAGTCTCTCCCCCCATCCCCAGCCACCCCAAACATGCATCTTGCCCTACCCGCTTTCGTTTCCCACAACTCTGATAATTCAGACATAGAAGCTACTCTTTGATCTCAGTCAAGCCTGCCGCAGTACTGAGAATGTAAGAAGAGCCCTGAAGCTGGATCAGTCCACAGGTCCCTCTTGTTCAACATCCCGTTTCTCACAGTGGCCAGGCAGATGCCCCCATGAACCCCAACAACAGTCTTTGGTGACAGTTTTCCTCCCCTGTGGTTGCTCCAGTTACCTGGTATTTAGAGATAGACTGAGTAATCCCCCTGTTAGAGCAATTTGGGCCAGTGGCCATTGTCACCTCTTGTGGCTGTGAGTTCCATGGGTTAATTTTGTGTTGTGTGAAGAAATGCTTCCTTTTGGCTGTCCTGAATCTACTGCCAGCCAGTTTCCAAGGGTGACTGCAAGTTCTAACAATAGGAGAGAGAGAGAGAGAATAAATTTCTCTCTCTGTCCACTTTCTCCTCACCATGTAAAATTTCGTACCATACTCATTTGCCACACATACACATGTCAATTCTCCTTGCCCTTCTTTTTCTCAACTTCAGTTGTGGTTCCTCCCAATGCTACACAGATTCCACCTCCTCTTGTTCTGTACTCTTCCAGTCTCAAGAATAGCCACTTACTGATCCCATCAGAGATTTCTGAACTATCCCTCCTTGCACCTTCATATGTGGGATTACCCCTGGCTGTCATGGACAACTTCCTAGGAAATAGGAAGCTGCCTTATACTGAGTCAGACCATTTGTCCATCTTGCTCAGTATTGTCTACACTGACTGGCAGTGGCTGTCCAGGGTTTCAAGCAGGTGACACTCCCAACCCTACCTGGAGATGCTGGAGATTGAATCTGGGACCTTCTGCAAGCAAGGCAGATGTTCTACTAGTGAGCTATAGCTCTTCCCCTAGTTTGATCCCAATATAATGTACTCTTTTGAATGCAGTTCTGTATATCAAATGTGTGGCACAAAATAATGATGATGGCAATTTATTTATTTATTATTAGATTTATATCCCACCCTTTCTTCCACTAGGAGCCCAAGGCTGCATGATAAAAACAATAATACACTTATAATATAATACCAACACTAATACTAATTGTCCCCTTATAGCATTTTTTTGAGTTTTCAAACTGAGTTTCATTTACATTGGGTTTTCACTTACATTATTTCAGTATTCATTACAACAAACCAGCAAGGTAGATCAGTATTATCACCAAATTGCATATGGTGGTGGAGGGGCAAAGGCTGAGAGATGCTGGCTGTCATAAGGTAATCTTGTAAATTAATGACAGAGGTGAGATTTGAGTGAATCACACCTGGGAAATATTAATCTTGCACTGAAAACTATGAAGGATGGAAATGTGATTTACTGAATTTTAAAGCTACAGATAGACTGTCAAATAAACATTTTTAGTTTTCCTTCCCTTTATACCATTTTACTTTTTATTTATTCCTTGTAGGCACAACAAATGAATATTGTTACTTAGTAATAATAACATTATCTTGACCCATTCCAGTTTGGGTTCAAGCCTGGTTATGGGACTGAATTGGCCTTGGTCACCCTGATGGATGACCTTTATTGGGAGAAAGACGGGGAGTGTGACCCTGTCATTCTTACTTGATCTCTTTGCTGCTTTTGATACCATTGACTATGGTATCCTTCTGAGCTGACTTGGTGAGATGGGTATCTGTTTTAGAGCAGATTCAACCCTATCTCCAGGGTAGTTTTCGGAGAATAGCATTGGGTGATTGTCTTTTGTCCCCCTGGCAGTTGTGCTGTGGAGTGCTGCAGGGTTCCATCTTGTTCCCAATGCTGTTTAACATCTATATGAAGCTGTTGGGAGTGGTCATTAGGAGATCTGGGGCAAGGTGTCAACAGTACACTGATACCAGCTCTACTTCTCTGTAACATCTGAATCAGGAGAGACCATGCAAGCCCTGGACCAGTTCCTGGACTTGATGGTGTACTAGATGAGGGCTCATAAACTGAGTCTGAATCCTAGCAAGACAGAGGCACTGTGGGTTGGTGGTTCCCAAATTGGAATAATTGGTCAATTGCCTGCTTTGGATGGAGTTGTACTCCCTCAGAAAGGGCAGATGAGTCGTCTGGGGGTGCTCCTGGATCCATCTTTGTCGCTAGAGGCCCAGGTGATGTCAGCAGCTAGGAGTGCCTTTTACCAACTTTAGCTGGTAAGACACCTGCGGCATTTCTGGACCAGGATAGCCTGACACCTGATGTCCATGCGCCGGTAACCTCTAGGCTGGATTACTGTACCGCACTATATGTGGGGCTGTCCTTGAGGACAGTCTGGAAGCTGCAGCTGGTGCAAAATGCGGCAGTGTGACTTCTCACTGGGGCAGGCATCTCCAAGATGTTACCCTGCTACTGAAAGGATTGCACTGGTTGCCAGTTAGCTACCGGGCCAAGTTCACGGTTCTGATTTTGGTGTACAAAGCCCTATGCAGCTTGGGACCAGGATACTTACAAGATCATCTTACCCCTTATATTGTATACCCAATCAATCACTACAGTCTGCAGGTGAGGGCCTCCTGCAGATACCATCTTATCAGGAGGTCCGTTCTACACAATATAGGAAGTGGACCTTTAGTGTTGTAGCACCCACCCTTTAGAATTCCCTCCCCTTAAATATGAGACAGGTGCCATCTCTTGTTATCTTTTCTGTGCCTATTGAAGACCTTCCTCTTTTAATGAGATTTTAAGCAGAGCCCTTATTCCAGTTTCCATCAGTGTTGGAATTGCTTTTTAAGATGTTTTGTTTTAATATGTTTTTAAGGATGTTTTGTTTTGATACGTTTTAGTCTTTTGTTTTAAAGATGTTTTGGAGTGGTTTTGGTGTTTTTGTTTGCCACCCTGGGCTCCTTCTGGGAGGAAGGGTGGCATTTAAATTTAACAAACAAATGAACAACAATAACTGTTTGATTTGTGCAAATAAGTAGTGACAACATTTTGAGTCTAAAGTTTTGTGTTGCTGCCTGGTCTATTTTGGGTTGAAGCAGTGTTTCAGCTTGGCCCTCCTGCTTCTGAACAGGAAGTCTGCCTTATGACTCTCATTGCCCAATCCAAAAACCTGTTTCTCAAAAAATGAACATGTGGAGATTCTCATGGACTATTATGTGCACCCTCCTGCTGTGTGTAAGAGTTTGTGGATATCACCAAAGACTGGCAGTAAGAGAAGGACATAACAGGAGGACATCCTGATCCCCTCCTAAAAGCACACACAGGGAACCATTGTTAAAAGACATTGCTAAGGAACATGGGAAGCCTGCTTTATAATAATTCCAGACTATTGGTCCATCTGCCTACTGTCAACACTGACTGGTAGTAGCTTTGAAGAGTTTCAGATGGGAATCTTTCCTAGCCATGCCTGGAGATGCTGGGGATTGAACCTTGGATCTTTTGCATATAAAACATGTCATTTACCATTGAGCTACAGCCCATCCCTTAGCATTTCTATCTTCTCAAATCAGGTTGGGATGATGAAAAGGGATTGGGAAGGAATCACCGTGAAAAGGCCTTTGGCTAACTAATAGAGATGATTGCTGCAGTCATCTTGAAAGATTCTTGTGAATCCATGATAGTTTACTGCCCAGGGATATTAAACCCACTCAGGCTTTAGCTGGAGGTGGTGTTGAAACTGTTGGTTGTCTCTTTAAGGGGAATGGTTTGGGTGTAACACATAGAGAGGCCTAAAAAAAGGTAAAGGTGTCCCCGCACTTATAGCGTGAGTTGTTTCCGGCTCTTAGGGTGACGTCTTGCGACGTTTACTAGGCAGACCATATATATGGGGTGGGATTGCCAATTCCTTCCCTGGCCTTTCTTTACCCCCCAGCATATGCCGGGTACTCATTTCACCGACCACGGATGGATGGAAGGCTGAGTGGACCTTGATTCCTTTTACCGGAGATTCGACTTCCTCCTTCCATTGGAATCGAACTCCGGCTATCAGCAGAGCTTCGGCTGTGTTACCACCGCTTACCACTCTGTGCCATGGAGGGTCATAGAGAGAGGCCTAAAAGGATATCTTTTTATGTAACTCCTATTGAATGTTATGAGAAGTGAAAGCAACAAGGTTTTCCCTTCCTTTTTTCTCTTTTTTCCTTTTTCTCGCAGTTTGTAGAAGCAGAGCTTAGTTTTGTTGTAAGCCAAGTTTGTCAATAAATATAATCAGTGTTAAAGAAGTCAAGCGTCCAAGAACCATTAGTCCTGTTAAGAAGACCTAGGTGGGAAGAAGGATCCAATGGCTTCAGGGTTATATCCTTTCCTTGAAATTGCCCCCTTTTAAGGTCTCCCATGTCCCTCCAAGGGGGCCCACCCCACGGCTTGAGAACCTTTGAGTTAGAGAAAAAGTTGTGAGAGGTGAGATTTGAACCTGGGACTTAGCAGCTCATAGTGCATGCCATGCCAATCCTTCTAGAAGCATGCATGCCTGAATCCTCTATTTACTTGTTTGTTTGAACATTGTTTAAAAAGTCTTCCTTTTTTCATTCATGAGCCAAAAGTGACTTTAGAAGTAATTTAAAACAAGCATCCATTCACAAAATGTAATAAAACAATGCACTAACACTAAAATCTGCCTCTGAACATGGAGGCTCCATTTAGCCACCATGGCTAATAGTCAGTGATGGACGTATCCTCCTTAGAGCAAGTCAGTGGCCATCACCACACCTTGTCACCAAACTACATACATTAACTATGCACTGTGTGAAGAAGTACTTCCTTTTGTCTGTCTTAAATCTACTTGGCTAAGTCCAAGTTTTAGTTTTATGAGAGAGAGAGACAGACAGAGAGAGAGAGAGAGAGAGAGAGAGAGAGAGAGAGAGAGAATGGTCTTGCTCACAAGTCACAGTAAGCTAGAGTCTGATTTACTCTGATCGTGCAAATGTGCTGCTTCCTGAAGAGAAGGTTGCACCCATTTTGCTCTTCCCCAGGCAGAGAGGTTTGCATAAGACAGCAACTAAGCCAAAGTTTGGCTTAGCGTGTTTCTGAAACTGTGATTGTGGTGATTGCTCCTGAGTAAATTCAGTTGTTATGGGATAAGACAGCAGATCCTCTATTTACTTGTTTGTTTGAACACTGTTTAAAAAAATCTTGCTTTTTTCATTCAAGAGGCAAAAGTGACTTAACAAGTAATTTAGAACAAGCATCCATCCACAAAATGTAATAAAACAATGCACTAAAATCGAAAGCAGCACTATAATGAATATAGTCTCAGCAGGCCAAAGGTCTTAGCCCGTCAACCTCCCTCAAAGTCCTCCCAAAAGAGACACATTTAACCAACTGATGGAAAGTATACTCTGTACTGAATGAGCCAGACAGGCTTCCCTGGGAAAGGCATTCTGAAGAATCGGTGCCACAACTGAAAAGGCCCTACTTCCCATATTTACTCAGTGTACCTCAGTCTGTGGGCAGAAACAAAGACCCTTTAATGTTAGCTGGGTCTGTGGGAGATAGGCACACACCACAGTCCTTAAGATAACCAGATCCTAAGATATTTTATTTATTTGTTTGTTTGTTTTTTAGGCTATCTCTGTACCACTTAATCTCTAAGCAGTGTACAGAAGGTAAAACAACAACAGTTATAAAAATATACAGTAACTAGGGGCTCCGCTACTGCTTGCTTTGCTCACTGACCCCGCTTACTGTCGCAGAGCTTGGAAAAGTTACTTTTTTGAACTACAACTCCCATCAGCCCCAGCCAGCATGGCCACTGGATTCGGCTGATGGGAGTTGTAGTTCAAAAAAGTAACTTTTCCAAGCTCTGAACCACCCCCTTCCCTCCTGGGTCACTGAAGCCTCCCCCCCCAGTGAGCCATAGCTATCCCCCCATTTCCTTCAGATGTCACCAGAGCTCCCCTCCCTCTTTTCCCCTCCCCTGGCTCATCTCCCTCCGAGCCTTGCCACGCAGGCCCGCCATTATGCCAAGACTTGTTGCTGCCCCTGCCCGTCTCATGGCCCACCATCGCTCCCTCCACTCCCAGGCATCCCCCTAAGCTGTCCACCTCCTCCACTTACCTTCTTCCTGCCATCCTCTCATTGCAGCAGTTTGCCTCACCTTGCCTGCCTCACCTGTAAGCGTCATGCTACCTGTGAACGCTTTTGCACAGGCACACACCTGCACATAAGCATTCACAGGTAGTGTGACACTTACAGAAATATAGGTAGAAATAATAATACAAATACATACATAATGCATTAACATAAATTAACAACTTAACAAATGCAAAAACAATTCCTTTTCACTTCCCCACTCAACATGTCTCTGTCTCCTGGCATTCACCCAGGACTGCACCCATCCAACTTGGCTTTTACCCAGGGCCCAACAACACAAATCACCCTCAAAGTTTCACAAGAAAGAAGGTTTCCATCGGATCCTGAAGATGATATTTAGGATAGTTTTTGTAGGCTGGACACAATTGTTAATACTGAGTCTTTGTCTCCCAACGAAGGAGTTCTTTGCTGAATGTTCAAACAGGAGCCTGGGATTGCTGCAGCCAGCTAGCCGCTATGTTCTGAGCTGCTCTGCTCCATTTAGGGCTTTGAAGGTAAGAACCAACAACTTGGACTGAGTCCAGAAATGAATGCCAGTGCAGATCAAATAATATCAGAAACACATACTCTGTCCAGCCAGCTCAAGATGACAATCAGAGAATGCCATTTAGGACCAACTGAAGTTCCCGAGCACTTTTCAAGGGCAGCCCATTGCAGAGTACATTACAGTAGTTCAGCCTGGAGGTTATTTAAGCATTAATGAATGTGGCCCAGTTTGTCTTATCTAGGAAAGGCTGCATCTAGTGTAGCAGCCTATGTTGGAACAAAGCATCCCTCTGCAGTGCTGGATCAAACAGTACCCGAATTGGTCATATGCATCTCAAGGAGACGCGTGACCCCATTCAAAGCAAGCTCTGAGCTGAAAGTTCTGAAGTCAGAACTTTTGGCTTAAATATTGGCAGTGGCAGATCCTTCAGCAAATTTTAGGGGATAGGGGGTGAAGTGTGTGGTGGCTGAAGCTCATAGATACCACCAGAGCTCCTGTCATGATGGACTGGCTGCTAGCTGGCCATTGCCAATTCCCCACTCCCAAAAAGATGTTGGAATGCATCACTATGTAGCATTGCTCTGCCAGGTACTTTCAGGGAAATATGGTGACTCCCATTGGTGGCCCCCGTTCCCCCCCAAGAAGCCCCCATCAGAGCAATACCATGTTTCATCACATAACACTAAAAGTTTTGGGGGAGGAGGAGTGGATTCTGGGGGAGGGGAGTTACAGAGTTTTGGCCACCCCCAGCCCTGAATTTCCCCTGAAAGATGATCAGGATGTATTGAATGCGGTTGTGAAGTGGGGAAGCATTTGGGCATCGGATCAGATCTGAAGGTAGGGATGGAAGGATCTCTCAATTTTGGTTCTCTCAGTTTCTCATTTTTCCAATCTTAAATTCAGTTCTCCACATTTCTGCAGCAATTTGTGGATTTAAAAAAAATTATGAAAATTCATCAGCATTTTAGTGTGAATTTCTCCTAATAAACACATTTTTACAGTTTTGACTAACACACATTTTTTGCAAGTAATTTTCCCTAATATAATGCATTTTTGTATGCTACTTTCACTAATATATTCATTTTTATGCACATTTCCCCCTAATATATGCATTCTTGGAATTACTGGTTGGCTGGAGATCTGCATCACAAAATTTAGATAAGTGCATATTTTGAAGGATGGCTTTGTTTTGGTTCTCAGATTGTTTCAGAAAGTGCGAATTTGATAGATTCGCTTTTAAATGTGAACTGAATAAAAAAAAATTCCCCTTCCCTACCCAGCAGTGACTGACCAAGAAAAGGAAGCTGGGGCCATGGCAGATAGCTCAATGAAATCATCTGCTCAGTGTGGAAAAGGTGAACAAGGCAAATTCTATGTTAGGGATTATTAGGAAAGGGGACTGAAAATAAAACTGCCAAAAATATGGTGCCTTTTACATGAATCTGCAACATTCTGGTCACTCCCGTCTCAAAAAAAGATCATAGAGCTGGAAAAGGCACAGAAAAGCATGACCAAAATGAACAAGGGGTTAGAGAACCTTCATTGCAAAGAAACATCTGGGGCTTTTTAATTTAGGTTTAGGGGGGAAAAGACAACTAAGGCGAGTTATGATGGGAAATCATAAAATCATGGGGAAAGTGGATAGTAGGATTTTTCTCTCTCCCTTTCATAACTCTCTGCCTGAGACCTTGGAGAGCTGCTGCTGCAGATCAGAGGAGGCACACTAGGCTTAATGAATCAATGATCTGATTCAGTATCAGGCAGCTTCTTGTGTTCAGATCATTTTGTGTAGATTAGATACCCTTTTAAACTTGCTTCAATAAAGCTCTTGCACACCCAACTAAGGTGTGTGGAGAATGATAAAAAGGATGCATTCTTACCTCCTGCTGTACTTTTGCAATGAAAACATGTGAAGCGGTGTCTCTTGAAGATGCTGAGACCTGTGGCCCTCCAGATGTTGAATGCTGGACTCCAACTCCCATCAGCTCCATCCAGGATGGCTGATAGCCAAGGATGATGATGGGAGTTGTAGTCCAGCAACATCTGAAGGGCCACAGGCTCCCCACCCCTGTTTTATGGCCATGCTAGTACTCCTCCTGAGTATCAAAACCAGGTGATCTGATTTGGATGAGTTACTCCTGAATGCAAAGCTATCGTTTTTTGCAGTGCTGAAGGGTCATAGCCAGTGGAGGCTGGTGGCCCCATGTCAGTAGGGCAGTGGAATCCACTCTGGGCTTTCCTGGAGCTGTCCAAAGTGCTGAAATGTATAGGAAAACCCAGAGTAGATTCCACTGCCCCACTGACATAGAGCCACCAGCCTCCACTGGTCATAACTCTGTGGTAGAGCATCTACTTTGCATGCAGAAGGTCCCAGTTTCAAGCCCTGGCATCTCCAGGTAGGGCTGGGACAGTACTGAGCTAGATGGACCAGTGGTCTGACTCAATGTAAGATAGCTTTCTGTGTTCTTGTACCAGAGCAGAAACATGGAGGAGTGAAGCTCCTGAATAGTTTTTCACAGCAAAAGCAACGACATCACCTGCTAGCCAGAGTGATATGTGTCAGGGTAGTTGACAGGCAGCTCTGGCCAATGCATGATCCCTTTGTTAGACAGGCTAGGTGCAGACAGTGACTGGCCCAAGGTCACCTGTTGAAGTTCATGCCTGATCAAGGATATGAAGTCAGGTCTCTAGTCCAGAAGTGGCTTGCTGGGTGGGGTGGAGCTGCTACACCAGCCTCCTGCCAGGTGGCTTGCTGCTGCTTCCAGGGAGGGAGAGGGAATAAGTGGGATGCACCACCAGCAGCACCAGTTTGGTTTCAATGATGTGTTTGCACCACATCGACCTACTCAGTTTCAGGCAGAGGGCATTCCCATCCCTACCTGGAGATGCCTGGGATTGAACCTGGGACCTTCTGTATGCATTGCAGGTGCATGACCCAGTGAGCTATCGCCCTGTCCCATACTCACATCATATTCACAGCAGGAGGGCAGAGGGAAGGGCCAGAATCCCCCCAGGTCTATTGATGGTTAGTCACAGATGGCATGGGGTAAACCAACACCGTGCATTGTGAATAAACCACCTGTGGGGAAAGAGTGCAAGGTAATATGTTATCTGAATGGCGTACTAAATGAGGAAGATCTTTTCATGCTTTATTCACCACTGGCTCAGAATCATCAGCTTGAGCCAATCCATTAATGGTAGTACATGTAATCGCAGAATGTATGGACTGATGTTTGCAGACAGTCCCTTGCACAATCTGAAATATTCTTCAGGCATTGTGGATGTCATGGAAAGTCTGCAGTAATACATAATAATATACATACCATTGTAACATGTCTCTGGATGTGTGGAAGGGTACCTGGGCAATGGATACTGGTGGGGCAATACAAATGAATTGAGATGGAGGGAAGCTTTATGATCTGCCCTACCATCATCAGATTTACAGCTCAATCCAGCTCTCTGCAACCTGGTTCTCTCCAGATGTTTTGGACTGCAACCAGGGGTGTAGTTGTCTGGGGTCTCAGGGAGTCTTAGACCCCTTACTTTTTCGGGAGCAGGTCCCAGCAGGGTCCCTATGTCTCCAGCATCCTATGAGCCAATCAGCATGAAAAAGGAGTCCGTCAGCCACTGAGAAGACTCTCCTCAGTAACTAACGAAACCCTGGTGATGGACTGGAATACAAAGATCACCAGGCCATTAGACCGAGTGGCCCCGAAACGTCCTCTCCCCCGGAAAGATCCCAGACAGCACCATGGTATGCACCACGGTTGCATGCTTTGAGACAGGAGGTGAGACGACTAGGGCGCCGGTGGCGTAAGTCCCACTCCGAAGATGCCCGGACACAAGTTAGAGCAGCAGTAGCTGCCTATCATGTGGCAATAAAGGCAACAAAGAAAGATTACTTTGCTGCCTCTATTGCATCAGCAGAATGCTGTCCCAGGAGGTTGTTCCAAGTGGTCCGAAGCCTGGTCGGTCCAGTTGCTCAGGAACCCTTGGAATACTCAAAGGCCTCCTGTGACAATTTAGCAAAGCATTTTGCTGATAAAATCGAACATCTAAGAAGCTCGATTTCGCATACCGTGAATGCAGATAGTGGACCAGAGTTGACCAGTCATAATGTGATCCAATGGGATCAGTTTCGGCCTCTTCCTTCTGAGGATGTGGACAAGGTGCTGTCAACTGTGAAACCTACCACCTGTCTCCTTGATCCATGCCCGTCATGGCTCTTCATGAGCTGTAAAGAGAAATTGGGCGAAGGGATCAAGGCGGTGGTAAAGGCATCCTTGAATGAGGGTGTATTGCCATTAGCCCTCAAGGAGGCAATTATAAGGCCCATCTTGAAAAAGCCCTCCTTGGATCCCCAAGATTTAAACAACTTCCGCCCAATTTCAAATCTACCATTCTTGGGCAAGGTCATTGAGCGAGTGGGGGCCAATCAGCTGTCAGCGCACTTGGATGAAACGGATTATTTAGATCCATACCAATCGGGTTTCAGAACTGGACATGGAAGTGAAACAGCCTTGGTCGCTCTGGTGGATGATATGAGGAGGGGATTAGATAGGGGAGAATCCACCTTTCTTGTCCTCCTAGATCTCTCAGCGGCTTTTGATACTGTCGACCACGGTATCTTGCTGGATCGTCTGGAGGGATTAGGAATAGGAGGCACAGTATTAAACTGGTTCCGTTCCTTTCTCTCCGATAGGCACCAGCAGGTGGCATTGGGAGATGAGGTTTCAGACCCTTGGCCCCTCAATTGCGGTGTGCCACAGGGCTCTATCCTTTCTCCCATGCTATTTAACATCTATGTAAAACCGCTGGGAGCTATCATCAGGAGGTTTGGGCTGCAGTGCCACCAATATGCGGATGACACTCAGCTCTACCTCTCATTTAAGTCCTCACCAGAGTCGGCTGTGGAGACCATGTCCAAGTGTCTGGAATCCGTGAGTGGATGGATGGGAAGAAACAGGCTAAAGCTGAATCCTGATAAAACTGAGGTACTGCTCGTGGGAGACAAGGGGGGGTTGGGAAACATCGACCTGGTATTTAATGGGGTAAAATTGCCCCTGAAAGACTAGGTCCGCAGCCTCGGGGTGATCCTTGATTCCAAGCTGTCCATGGAGGCTCAGGTTTCATCGGTGTGCCGGGCAGCTTGGGGTCAATTGCGTCTCATACGAAGACTGCAACCCTACCTTCCTGTCCACCAGCTCCCACTCGTAGTACACGCTCTGGTCACCTCTCGTTTAGACTACTGCAATGTGCTCTACGTGGGGTTGCCCTTGAAAACAGTCCGGAAATTACAGCTGGTACAAAACACGGCGGCTCGTCTACTTACGAACACCCGCTGTTATAATCATATTACCCCAGTGCTGTACAATCTACACTGGCTTCCAGTTATTTTCCGGGCTCAATTCAAGGTGTTGGTATTAACCTATAAATCCCTGTACGGTTTTGGCCCAGTATACCTGATGGAGCGCCTCCAACGTCATAAATTGTGCCGCCCTACAAGATCTGCCACTCAAGGCCTCCTCTCAGTCCCGTCAACTAAAGTGATTGGGTTGGTGAGGACTCGGGAGAGGGCCTTCTCTGTGGCGGCCCCCACGATTTGGAACTCCCTCCCAATAGATCTTCTACATGCCCCTTCCTTATATATATTTCGCCGAGGCCTGAAGACTTGGCTTTTCCATCAGGCCTTTATGAACTTGAGACTTCTAAGGTGAACTAGCTTCAGAACTGTATTACTGACAACTCTACTAAATATTGTAATTTTGCATTGTGCTGTACTGGTTATATTGTTTTTATTGTATCATATTTTACCATGTATTTTATCGTGCTTTATTGTACGCCGCCTAGAGTGGCCATTGGCCAGATAGGCGGCCTATAAATTAAAGTTTATTTATTATTATTATTATAACACACATCTCCCATTTCATGCTGATTGGCTCATAGGGACATCTGTTGTTGTGAGAAAAGGCATTAACAAGGATCTTATTCTCAACCCAGCAGCAAAAAAAAGGGGGGCATGGCTGTGACTATCATGAAGGATACACTACTGAATACAACTCTCATGAGCACCAGCCAGCATGGCTATGCTAACTGCAGCTGTTGGGAGTTGTAGTGCAAAACATCTGGAGGGCATCAGGTTAGGGAAGACTGGCACAATCCTCTGCATGTTTTTCTCATGAGTAAGTCCCACTGTATTCAAGGGGCTTTCTCCCAAATAAGTGTGCAAAACTATTATTTATTTACTAACCATGAAAACCCTATTCATAGGGTCGTCATAAGTCGGAATTGACTTGAAGGCAGTTCATTTCCATTTTTTTATGTCCAGCTTTTCCTCCAAAGAGCTCAGGATGGTGAACATGGTTCTCCCCCTATTATTTTATCCTCACAACAACCCTGTGAGGTAGATTAGGCTAAGAGACAATGACTGACCCAAGGTCACCCAGGGAATTTATGGATGAGTGGAGATTTGAACCCAGGCCACCCAGGTCCTAGTTCCAACAGTCTAACCACTTCCCCAAGCTATGCACTTGTCACTTTGGAAAGCGTCCCGCTGGATTCTAACCAAATATGCATAGAATCAGGCTGGATGGCTGATTTGGTTAGGGAGTATTCAAATAATTATTTATTTACAGTCAACTGACCACAGATACAGACACATTATATTAAACATGGGTTAAACAAAAATGCATAAAAATACAGACTAAGAAAAGATAGCATATCAGATTATACAATACATCTAAATTAGTCTAAATAAAATCATTAATCGTGAATGGTCTGGTCAGAATAGCCAAGTTCAGAAATTTTGCCACTTGCTTGGCGATTAACTTATTTGAGCCCTCAAGTAAAATAGTCAAAAGTGACTCAGAAGAGTGGTCTGAAAAAGACCACACAATAGGGTGTATCAGTTTTTTTGTAACCCTTGGTAATAACTACAGTTGAAAAGAACATGTAGAACAGACTCACGTCATCATTTATACAGGGGCAGCATCTGTTATGAACTGGAGTTTTTTGGTATCTGCCATCCAAAGGTTTGGATGGTAAGACATTAAAATAAAAGAAAATGCCCTATATTTGGGAATGAATAGCCAACTAAGGCAGGGCCTCCCATCTTTGCAAGACAGACCTGACAAACCCAATGACTATGTGGAACAAGGACCCTGAGTATTGAATCTCTGTGAGACAATGTCAGCAAAAATTAGCCGAGAATAGTAAATGGCCGCATTGTGTGGCTCTCAAATGAATACATATTTCACTCATATGTTATGTGTTATGATGTAAAATGGTATCCTTTTGCAAAACAACAACAACACCCCCCTACTATCATGTGGTACTTAAGTAAGTCTGGTGTTTTTTAAAAATATACAAATAATTTTTCATACGTTCTTCAATCAAAGCCATGTGACAAGGGACAAATACTATGCCTTCATAATGTTAATTTTGAAACACTAGAACTAGTTGTTCTTGAAACACAAAAAAATGGACCTCGTTATGTATAACTAGCAGCCCAAGAGAATGCAGATTTTATGAAGTGAGACAAAATAAAGCAGTTTAGGGAGGGAAACCTCATGTCTTTTCCAGATCGTGTGTGTGTGTGTGTGTGGACATAGGTATATATTCCACCTTCATTGTTTGAATTTTCTGCTATTTGATTCATTCGACAGTTTGTATATTCATTGTAAAGGGTGCACATTATTTTCTGTGAATGAGTCTGTTCATATTATATATGAACTTCCTTTATGGGGGGAGGAGGACACCAATTTGAGGCACAATCCTATGCATGTATGCCCAGAAGTAACTATTTCCAGAAGTGTAGCCACATTAGCCTGTTGCAGGAAAAAAAGCCAAAAACCAATACAGTTTAGTCCACAAAGCTTAGGCCATAATAACTGCATTTGTTACTTTAAAGAGCCACAGACTCTGATGATTTACTCAGAAGAAACTGCCCTTGAGTTCAGCAGGGCTTACTCTCCAGTAAATGTGTATAACTCAGGTAAGTGTGCCTGAGGCTGCAATCCTATACACACTTACCTGGGAGTAAGCTCCATTGAACTCAATAGCACTTATTTCTGAGAACATACGAAGAGCCCTGCTGGATCAGGCCAGGAACCCACCTGTTCTCACAGTGGCCAACCAGCATCCTGTTCTCACAGTGGCCAACCAGATGCCTATGGCAGGAGTGGGGAATGTTTTGCCCTCCACATGTTGTGTAAATACTTCTCCCATTTCTTCTGGTCATTGGCCGGGCTGGCTGGGGCTGATGGGAGTTTTAGTTCAGCAACATCTGGAGGTCCACCTGTCCTATGGGAAGCGCAATGCCTCTGGGAAGTAGGCATACATTGACTGCACTGTGAAAAAAGGATCTCCATAGCATAGCTACGGAAGAGAGTTGATGTCCTTTGAGTCACTGGGCAATCTGATTTGGTCCACCAGCTGAAGGCATATTCATATGTATGTGTGCGCATACTTTACTCTGAAATTGATTTGTAGTTTCCAATCTAACCCACTGAAGATTCATTCTCGGGCGGGCGAGGGGTTTAAGCAAAATCCTGCCCCATGGCTACCAGAGGAACATGGGAAGCTGTCCCATACTGAGTCAAACCATTTGTCCATCTTGCTCAGTAGCCTCTACATTGAGTGGCAGCAGCTCGGGCTGTGAGCACACAGGTCACCTACAGCAAAGCGTTTCTGTTGGCCACACCTGGAGGGGCAATGGGTTGATCTGCTGATCAGCTGTGACATCTGTCTGAAGCTGAATTTTTTTTTAAAAAAGCAAGCACTCGATCCACTCCCACCAGGTTTTACAGTAAAAAGAGATGAGGCTCGACTTGCATCCTGTGCCTTCATTTTCAGAAAAGAGAGGTGGCGATGCACTGGAGCTGGCAGAACGGTCAGTGTGTCTCTGTCTTCAGTTTCAGTCCTACCTGGAGATGCCAGGGGTTGAACCTGGGGCCTTCTTCATGCAAAGCAGAGGCTCTACCAAGGAGCTACGGCCCTTTGTCTTTGTGGGGGTGTGTGTTCCTCTCTGTCACTGTGTGTGCATGTGTTGCTCTGACTCCAGGTTAGCCTTTCAGCAGCCTGCAATTAGGAGGATCCAAACTGGAGGTTCTTTTGTTTGCCTGTCAGTTCTCTCTCCTGCCCATCCCTGCTAGTCTATGAATAATGAATAGGGGATGTCTGGCTGCTCGTAAGCCTCCTGGGATGGGTGGGGGGACGCAGCTCCTGCAGCTTGAACATAGCTTCCCACTTAGCACTCTCGGCTTTGGTATGTGCAATGGATTGTGGTTACGCTTCCTGGGCTTGCTTCCTCCCTGAGCTGCCATTCAATGCAATGTAGTTGCTTGCTGGCATCCACATCCTCCCCCACCTCCCACCTGCCTGACTTTCCTGAGGCTTCCTATTCCCTGGAGCAGCTTTAAAAGGCTTATGTTCAGGGTAGCAGCCGGCCAGGCCCCGAGAGGTGCATGCCTCTGCATGGGCAGCCAAGTGTGCTGTATCTGGCCAGTTTTCCCACACTGGTGTGAGCCGCATAGTTATGAGTCACTTCTCGGCCTTTATGGCATGATGATGAAAATATGCTGAGCAGGCGCAGGAAGCACAGGTGTAAAGAGCTGGCTGGGGACCCGTGTGGCATCTAGCTCATCATCTCTGCAATGGCACGTATCTGTGGGGTTTTTTTTTAAAGGATGCCATTGGTATAAATGGAAGCTTCTTTTGAACGAGTCTAATTGCTGCATGGGGGTTGGCATGAGGGACAAAGGTGGTATGCCAAGGCCCTGTGGGCTGCATCCAGCCTGTGGGCATTCCTGCAATTGCTCATGCATACACTAGCACAGACAAGTAGGGTTGGTGAACTTACAATCTGAGGAAAGACCAGTGGAGACTGGTGGCCCCGATGTCAGTGGGGCAGTGAATCCACTCCAGGTTTTAATCCAAACTTTGAGGGAGCTGCAGCACCTTGGACAGCTCGTGGAATGTTCAGACAAAAACCGAGAGTGGATTCACTGTCCCATCGACATCTGGGCTATCAGTTTCCACTGTCTTAGGCAATCCAGGGTTGCCATTTAAAAAAAAAAATGCAATTATTTATAACATACAACATATGATCACAAATTAGAGTTGACAAGATATACCTTTGTAACTGTATTGTTGGATAGTTATTATTCCAATGAGCAAAATCACCCCTCCCATAATTATTAAAGCAACATAGGTCCAGATATCCTTACTTTCTCTCTATTGTAATTATGAACTTTTCTTTCTCTGTGTAGATAGAGAGAGAGAGAGAGAGAGAGAGAGAGAGAGAGAGAGAGAGAGATTTTAGACATCTTTATGATCTGATGTTTTCCCCAAATTTCTACATCTGGCCAATACCTTTTTTTAAATTTTATTTTAACATTCATCGTAAACTCTTTAGCATCTCTTAAAATCCCTTTGAATAATCTGAATAATATTATTCAAGCTATTGACCAATCATGCCTTTGTTAGACAGATGGCTGGATAATAGTGCAGGATAACTGGATTGATGCTTCATAGAATCATAGAACTGTAGAGTTGGAAGGAGCTTATAAGGCCATTGAGTCCAACTGCCTGCTCAAGACAGGAATCTAAATTAAAGCATACCTGACAGGTGGCTGTCCAGCTGCCTCCTGAATGCCTCCAGTGTTGGAGAGCCCACCACCTCCCTAGGTAATTTGTTCCATTGTTGTACCGCTCTAACAATTAGGAAGTTTTTCCTGATGTTCAGTTGAAATCTGGCTTCCTGCAGCTTGAGCCCATTATTCCATGTCCTGCACTCTGGGATGATTGAGAAGTTATCCTGGCCCTCCTCTGTGTAATAACCTTTCAAGTACTTGAAGAGTGTGATCATATGTCCCTTTAGTCCTCTATTCACAAGGCTAAACATGCCCCATTTTTTTCAGTTTCTCGTCATAGGGCTTTGTTTCCAGTCTCCTGATCTTCCTTGTTGCCCTCCTCTGAACCTGTTCCAGTTTGTCTGCATCCTTCTTAAAGTGTGGTGTCCAAAACTGGATGCAGTACTCAAGATGAGGCCTAACCAGTGAAGAATAGAGGGGAACTAATACTTCATGCAATTTGGAAATGATACTTCTGTGAATGCAGCCTAAAATAGCATTTGCCTTTTTTTGCAGCCACATTGCACTGTTGGCTCCTTTCAGCTTGTGATCAACAACAATCCCAAGATCCTTCGCGCATGTAGTATTGCTGAGCCAAGTATCCCCTGTCTTGTAACTGTGCATTTGGTTTATTTTTCCTAGGTGCAGAACTTTGCACATCCCCAGGGTTGGCACCAGGCATGCCATGGTCCTTGGGCACCAGCCTGCTCCAGGCCTCGGTACCCACATGCATGCCCTGCCTACCTACCTTTCCCTTGAAGTGAATGATTCCTGCAGTGTGCACGCATGTGTGCCATCAACCGAGATGGTGGCCAAGGCTTTCCTAAGGGGCTGATGCCCCCGCTACCATCTTGGTTGATGGCATGCATGCATGCTACTCGTGCACATACCTGCCATCAACCAAGATGGCGGCAGGGGCAGCAGCCTCTTAGGGAAACCTTGGCTGCCACCTTGGTTGATGGCAGGCTTGCGCCTGCAGGGTGGCCAGCATTTACTTCAAGAGAGATAGGTGGGGCATGCAGGGAGGCATCACGGGCCTGTGCGGTAGTGGGGGGTGCCTGGGAGCTCTGCGATCCACGGCAGGGTTGGGAGCTGACGGTGCCATGGATCACAGAAGGGAGCACTACCCACTCACCCTAAGGAGGGGCACTTCGGGGGCTCCAGGGGCCCTCGGCCAAGGCCTGACCTAGCCACCCTCTGGCACCAGCCCTGCTTATCCCTGTCAAATTTCATTCTGTTGTTTTCATCCCAATGCTCCAGCCTATCAGGATCCCTTTGAATTTTGTTTCTGTCTTCCAGGGTATTAGCTATCCCTCCCAATTTTGTATCAATGGGGCCTAATGGTTAGAATAGGATCCCCTGGTGGTTGGGAATCTCAGTGTGTTTTTGAATGTCGGCCTCTCCAGATGATTATTAATTGAGCATTCATCCTAATTTGCTTGCACAAAGTTTACCTGGAGGTTAGATTATATCTGGTGCTTCTTGGACATTCATTCTGACTTGTTTGCCGGGTGATTATACAACAATGAGCATTCATCTTGCATTCATTCCTGATTTGCTTGTGGACTGCTTATACATCTTCCTGTTAGCAATTTGTTTATCCCACACTTTTCAATGCATATCCCATCACCTTCCAAACCACAAAAGTCTAGGTTTCTTTAAAAATGGATTTGTTGTTTTAGGGTGACAAAGGCCTTTAATCCACTTTAAATGTGCAAACCTCTACTTCCTGTATGTGACTGAATCCCTCCCACAAAAAATTGACAGTCTGGAGGCACCCTATGATACCAGAGCCAGAAAAAAGTGACACCCCTCAAGCTGAGGGGAGTGGGCAGAAGTGTGTGTGTGTGAGAGAGAGAGAGACAGACAGACAGACAGAGGCTTCTACCCAGCGGAGACTGGGGGCCCCAAAGTCAGTGAGGCAGTGAATCCATTCTGGGTTTTAATCCAAACTTTTGAGGAGCTGTCCAAGGTGCTGAAAGTACACTTGACTTACACGTTTGGACTAAAACCTGGAGCAGATTCACTGCCCCACTAACATCAAGGCCACCTGTCCCCACTCTTCTATCTCCCCTGTGTTCTCCCATGCAAAATAAACCTACCCAGGCAGAACCGTCATTGGAAAATTCCCACCCACTGAGGAACTGGCCAGGATGCAATAATATAATGGCAGGCTCCGTCCTGAACCTGTGTGCACTGCAGTTATTATCTCCAGGACCATAGTCCAATAGCTTTGAATTACAGACAACGAGCATCAAAAAGACATGGACAATCTGTGTTTAGCAAACTACATTTCCAGCACCTGTAAATGTTTTGGAGTTGCTGAGTTTTGATTTTTAAAAATTCTGGTTCTTTGGATGGGGCCAAGGGGCATGGTCCAGCACCAGGCAGAGTCCATCAGAAGCTAATAGGTTGCAGCAGAACAAAGGCATAAACAAGCAAGTCTTGAAAAACTGAGTGTGTCTTATTTCTGAGCAAACATATGCAGGATCGATCAGACCATGTGTCCTGACCTCGTTACATTGGCCATGTCTGCACTATACATATAAAACCATATTATAACAGTATTAAATAGCTATGGATTCCCCAAAATAATTATGGGAACTGTAGTTTCTTAAGGGTGCTGAGAGTTGTTAGGAGGCCCCTATTCCCCTCACAGAGCTACAATTCCCAGAGTGGCTTAGCAGTCAATCCCTCTTCCCAGGGAACTATGGGAATTATAGCTTTCCAAGGGGAATAGGGGTATCCTAACAACTCTCAGCATCTTTCACAAACTACGCTTCACAGGATTGTGGGGAAGAAGCCATGACTGTTTGAAGTGGTATGATACTGCTTTAAATCTAAGGTGCAGGTGTGGCCACTGTTTGCTTCCTTGGTTCCCTACTCCAGCCAACGAAGGGGATCTGGGCTAAGGAAACACACACTCCATAGTCACATTAGAATATGGAATGTGCTATCTTTTATGGAAGAAGAAGAGCAGAACTCTGTATGGGATTGCCCTGTGCCTATTGTAGCATGTACTTTTGCCCTAAGCTTGTTGCTGTGGATGATACTTTTGTTAGGTGTTTTGCTGGTTAATAGTTTGGACAGCCTTTCCCAACCTTTGGGTCCCCAGATGTTGCTGGACTACAGTTCCCATAATTCCTGACCATTGGCCATGCTGGCTGGGGCTGATGGGAGTTGTAGTCCAGCAACATCTGTGAACCCAAAGGTTGGGTAAGGTTGGTCTAGGATGATCTATCAATATTTCATCAATGGGAGCTAATGGTCAGACGCTAGGGTGGTCAGGTGTCTTATTTTACGAAGGTCAGCCCATTTGAACGGGTGTCAAAGGGCTGCCCTTGATTTGCAGGAGTCTTCTATTTGAAGGGATGTCAGATCCAAGTCTGGTTTAAAGATGTATAACTGTGTAAGAAGGCAGGACAGAAGCCTTGAAGTTGCCCATCAACAGTTAGCACCTGAACAGTAGAGTCAGCAGGCACACAGGTCACCCTATGCACATAGGTCAGTCTTCCCCATTCTGGTGAGATGTATTGCATTTCTATTTAAACCATAGTAATTATTTTTACATTTGCATGTACATGTATAAATTAGCATTAAACAGATTCTTATGCAAATCCATGCGCTCTTTTATCCTCTTTTTTGGGGATGCATAAGTAGTCACCCTAGGAGATAATCTCTGTATGGCTTCAGATGAGATATACATCAGATGAAAGTGGCATGGCTGGGAGACAGAATTTGGGAGTCTACAGGAAAGGCAGAGATGGATGGATGGATGATTAGATAGATAGATATGGGAGAATTCCTAGTTGGTTCGCCAAAATTTGGGATGAGTCTGGGGATTCTCTGGAGGATCTACCTTGTAGGGTGTCTGTTTCTACTTATCCTGTGCTTATATGTGTACTAATAAAGCAGGTATTACAAAGTCACTGTTAAAATTCCAGTGCTATCTCCTTTTCATCTGTAAGAAACTTGCACCACAAGCCTATACACCTCTACTTCATCGCTGCAAGCCTTCAAACGGCCGTTAATGACCTATTTGTTCCAAAATGCTTTTTCTTGATAAGTATATTCTGACGCTGCTGTTAATTGATCTGCTGCTAAATTATTTTATTCGTTTTAATTATATTGTGCTGAATTGGATACTGTTATTGACTGCTGTTGTTGCCTTGCTGCTATTTTATTGTTCATGATTCTTATTGCTGCCTTTAATACTGCCTTAAGTTTTGTTGTTGTTGATGGTTTATGGTGGTTTTGTTTCTATCTTGACTTTATATGAGAGAAGCCATTGAGTTCAATGGGGCTTACTCTCTGTTAATTGCTTAAACTTTCCATTGCTTGCTGAGGGAGGCGGGGAGTGTAAATTGCCTGTTTTTCAATAACACCATTCAGAAGGGGAATAGGGTATTCAACACTCTTCCATACCAAAATAAATAAATACATCTCTATGCACATATAGAACTGTTATGCGAAGGAGAAAGGCTCCAGCTGTCAGAAGAACATCAGAATAGCTCTGCTGGATCAGGTCAAAGGCCCATCTAAGCCTGTTTTCACAGTGGGCAACCAGATGCGTATGGGAAGCCCACAAGCAGAATCCGAACACAACTACACTGCGATTCCCAGTAATATGAGGCAAACTCCCTCTGAGTGTACAGGTAGAACACAACCATCATAGGTAATAGCCCTAGAAAACCTTATTGCCCGTGAATTTGTCTAATTCTCTTTGAAGGCCAACCAAGTTGGTGGCCCCCACTAGATCTTATAGAAACAAATTAGGGATGGGATGCATTGGCCAATGCCGGTTCAAAAACATTCTGTCACCCTAACAGGCTGGTATCAGTTCGAGTTCATTCTTTATCTGTTAGCCGCTGCTTTTACTCATCCATGGGTTTTTTCCACTCGGAAAAAATATCAATATTAATATTGAAATTTTAAAAGGAAATATCAATAAATTATCATTCTTATAACTGATATTTTAGAGGCGGATTTTTTTTAAAAAAAGTTTTCAAACATAGCCGCAGAAATTTACTACATTAAAATCTGATCCTCAACTATTGAAAATAAATGAACTAATGGAAAATTTGGTACTAAATCCGAATTGGGCAGAATTCTAGTACATCCCTAGAACAAATCCCATAGTCTAACTATGCAGTGTGGAACAAGTACTTCCTTTTGTCTGTCTTGAAATCTTCCAACATCGGATGAAAGCTTCATCAGAAGCCCTGAGTTCAAGTTCTATGAGAGAAAGAGCTTCTCCCCATTCACTTTCTCCACACCACACATAATCAGAGGTGAACCAGGAGCTGGACACACACACAACCCCCCCACACACACACACACACCAGAGTCAGAAAGACCTTGTTGCTCAAGGTCCAGACAAGAACCCTTTTCTAGCCTTTCCTATTCAAGGAGATCCAATGGTCATCCTGGGTGGACAGGGGCTTGTCCAGAGCCTGAGAGAATATTTCAACGCCAAGATGTTTCAAACTGCAGTTCTGAGAGCTCACCACCAGGGGTTGCCACACATGGAAGTGAAGGCTCCTGGTTTTAGCCTTGGTGGCTCCTGACAAACGACATGCTTGCTTTCTATTTTGTAGCAGTCTTTGCAGGAGTCGGGAAACATGTCAGTCATGTGAGCTCCCAGCTATAGTCTGAAGTGGTGTACCACCCTGTCTGCTGTTTGTGAGAACAAGGCCTTAGTCTCCATTATTCAACATTGTTGTTGTTGTTATGTGCCTTCCAGTCGATCATGACTTATAGCGACCCTATGTATAGTGACCTCCAAGAGCATCTATCATGAACCACCCTGTTCAGATCTTGTAAGTTTAGGTCTGTGGCTTCCTTCATGGAATCAATTCATCTCTTGTTTGGCCTTCCTCTTTTTCAACTCCCTTCTGTTTTTCCCACCATTATTGTCTTTTCTAGTGACTCATGTCTTCTCATTATGTGTCCAAAGTATGATAACCTCAGTTTCATCATTTTAGCTTCTAGTGATAGTTCTGGTTTGATTTGTTCTAAAACCCAATTATTTGTCTTTTTCGCAGTCCATGGTATGCGCAAAGCTCTCCTCCAGCACCATATTTCAAAGCAGCTGGTTTTTCTGTTATCCACTTTTTTCACTATCCAACTTTCACATCCATACATAGAGATCAGGAATACCATGGTCTGAATGATCCTGATTTTAGTGTTCAGTGATACATCTTTGCATTTGAGGACCTTTTCTAGTTCTCTCACAGCTGCCCTCCCCAGTCCTAGCCTTCTTCTGATTTCTTGACTATTATCTCCATTTTGGTTAATGACTGTGCCAAGGTATTGATAATCCTTGACAAGTTCAGTGTCCTCGTTGTCAACTTTAAAGTTAACATAGTTTAAATTCAACATAGGGTTATTAATTTATTTAAAAGCATTTGTAAACTGCTTAATATTTCAAAAGTCTCTAAGTGGTATACAGTTTTTTTTTAAAAATCATTAAAATGCAGGCTAAAACCAATAAAACAGCATCGTAAGAGCAAATAAAACAGATAAATTAGGAGTTAGGGGACTCAAACACAGACAGGGACTGATCTTATGGGTCAGGGAAAGAATGGGCCAAAAGGTAAGTCTTCACAAGTCATCTGAAGCAATGGATGGTTGCTGCTTATGTACGGCGCCCAGGCATTTTAATGCGTTTAATGTTACAATTTTAAATCTCTTTGTTTCAGTTTATTTATTGTGTTATTTTGTATTTCTGTACTTTTAATCTTTTGTACACCGCCCAGAGAGCTATTCGCTATGGGCGGTTTAAAAATGAAATAAAATAAATAAATAAATAAATAAATGGTGAGAAGAGCACTCCATAATACAGGAGCAATAGGAGAAACATGACCCATTTTGGGGTCACCACCCAATGACATAATGTCGGGTGAGATTTCCCCTCTGTTGGGTCGGCAAATCTAGCCAGACCTAGCTCCAGTCATTCTAAGACTTGTTTGTACATTTCCATCCTCATCTCCAAAGGACACAGGCAAATAGGCAAACAGGCAAATTGGCAAATCGCCATGGTCCACCCACCCCACCCCCTCTCAGTCTGGTCTGTGCAAAAGGACTGCTGCTCTCCTACTTTGCTCTCTTGGTACATTTCAACCCCTCCCTCCTTATCTCAGGGAGTTTACAGAGTGACACAAGGGTGGGCTTTTGTTTTTCCTCCAAAGAGCAGTGGGATGATTATAATCTGCCACAATGATTATGAAAACGCTCCAGGTTAATTTGTTTTGGATGAAAGATTAATAGATTACAAAAAAAGGGGGGGGAAACTCACCATAAATGTGCACTGGAAGGGAATCTGCCGTTTAGCCCTCATTAACCCAGCTTGGCTAAAAGGTGGTATTAGCATATTATGGAAGAATTCATCTGTGTTAGGTGATCATGAGAACATACCCCACTCTGTTGGTCTTTAATTGGTGAGGCTTGGCCTGATCTAAGTTGGGTTGCACCAGCAGCACTTTACCACCATCCAAATATATGTGTGTGTATTTTAAGTGGGTTTCCAAATGCATGTTTGGGTTAAAGGAAGGTCCCAGGTCTGAAAACATTGATGATTACTGCCCTGCTCAGATTGTTTCATTCATTTGGTTAAAAGTGGGAAGAGGAGCAGGGTATGACCGTGGGAACTGGTAATGATGCCCATTGCCAGAACCAAGAAGTATAATGAAACACCAGGGCTTCCCATCAGGGCTGGCACTGGGCAAGATTTGGCCCTTGGGCACCAGCCTGCCCCAGGCCCACGGCACCTGCCCGCAGCTACCTCTCCCGCTGCGGTAAATGCTAGCCGCACTGTGCGCATGCCTGCCATCAATCAAAATGGCGGCAGGGGCATTAGCCCCTTAGGGAAGCCTCAGCTGCCATCTTGGTTGATGGCAGGCAGGTGTGCAGTGTGGCCAGCATTCACCTCAATGGGAAAGGTAGGTGGGGCGTGCAGGTGGACTATGTGGGCCTGCACAGTTGTAGGGGGGGTACCTGGGAGCTCCCTCTCTGCGATCTGCAGCAGGGTTGAGAGCTGATGCTGCAACGAATTGCAGAATGGGAGCACTACCCACCCACCCTAAACAGGGGCCCTTCAGGGGCCCCTCTGGGCTCCAGGGCCCCTCTACCAGGGCCCGACATGGTCCCCCTCTCGCTCTGGCCCTGCTTCCCATGGGCAACTGGTTGGCCACTGTGATAACCGGATGCTGGACTAGGCCATTGGCCTGATCCTGCGGAGTTCTTCTTATGTTCTTATGTTAGTAATTGCTAAGGCCATTTGGTTGTTTCAGTTGGCTGGGTGTCCTTTCCTAGATACCTGGTTAAATTGGAAATTATAATTGTTGTTCTCACTGCGTTAGAGCTTTGTTTCGTCTTACGATAGAGCTGTTAATTTGTTTGTAATTTATTGGACCTGTTTTTATGGATTTTGTAATTTTTATTATCTTTTTTACTCTGTATTTTCATTACTTTATTTCACTGCTCTGGAATTAAAAATATTCAAGGAAGGGTGGGTTATAAGTACTTGGGGGAGGGGGAGAACCAAGCAATATCCATTTAAAAAAAAAGAAAAGGGAAAAAAGGAGCTGTAGCTCTGAGGCTGAACATCTGCTTTGCATGCAGAAGGTCCCAGGTTCAATCCGCGGCATCTCCAGATGGGCTGGGAATGTACCCAGTCTGGAATCCTGGGGAGCCATTGCTAGCCAGTGTAGACAACACTGAGCAAGAAAGACCAATGGTCTGACTCAGAATAAGGCAGCTTCCTATGTTCCTATGTTTTTTGGCAATGCAAATTGCTGGCCTGCAGCCTCTGATCTCGATCAGGACCATTTAAGGGGGCAAAGCAATCGACCCCCCCTCCACCACTCACACCAGAGCCTCCATGCCGATTGGGTCTCCAGCACTTGCAATTTGCTGTGCCCCCCCTTCTCTCCACTGACCGGCCAAGGCAGAGGAGCCAGGGAGGAGAGGCCCTGAGGGACAAGTGGGAAGCCCTTGAGGACCACATGCGGCCCAGAAGCTGCAGGTTCCCCATCCTTGTCTTAGAAGCATGCTTCGGTGTGTGTTAGTCCTTGAAGCAAATTATTTAGGTCTTAAATGCTCTTTTGGAATGATTTTTTATTTTTGCTTTTTGCGTTGGTTTTTTTTAACGGATGCTGTTATTGACTTTATTATTCTAACTTTTAAAAATTGCTGTATATTTTATAGGGTTTTTAAAAATGAACTGCGCAGAAAACATGGCTGATGGATGTAAAATAAATACATGTAAAAATAAACAAATAAACTTATTCTTATAGCCAGCTCTCCTGCTCTTCAGAGGGCTTGGGGCAACTGATGGATGGCTCCGTATGCTCTTCATTGACAGTGGAGGCTGTTCCAGTAGGGCGAGTTGGGTGCTGCCCCACCAACCTCAGTCTGCCTTCAGCCAGCCCCCACTTGCGTGCCTCCTTACTTAAAACCAATGCAGGCATGGCACTGACTGCAGCTTCCTCCTCCTTAGCCTCAATGCTGCCCTAGTAGCATCCAGGCTACGCCTTTCATTGGTTCTGACTCGGCCTACAGTTGGTCTCCGTGCCTTCCGCCCTACCAGTCCCGGTGGGCACTGACCACCACTGCATAGCTCGGTGGTAGAACATCTGCTTTGCATGTAGGAAACCCCAGGTTCAATCCCCAGCATCTCCAGGTAGAGCTGAGAGAGAGACCTGTCTAAACTCTGGAGAGCTGAGGCCAGGCAGTGCAGACAATGCTGAGCTACGTGGGCCGAGGGGGGCAGTGTTGCCTGTACAGAACTCAGCAGGGAAGAGAATGGGGGCACAACTAGAATTAGTGAGCTGTGCCTCTTGTTGGCTCTGGCTCCATCTATTGGTTGGGCTGCCTGCATTGTGCTCCACCAGACCCATAGTCTGCCCCCTAACATTTTTCTGCTCCCCCAAATATTTTTTACAAAAGAAATATTTAAATTTATTAAAGAAAAAACATTTCTGCCCGTAATTTTTTTGGTGCCCCCCCAAATGTGCCAGTGGGAACCATACATCGCTGCTTCCAGACCACTTAGTAGCATGGAGCAGCCTTTAGCATGGAGGATGGCTAGACTGTTTTGGTCTTATCCCATTAAAGGTTATGCCTCCACACCCAGTTCCTACATCATAACAGCATTTCAGTGTCGCCGCCTATAGCCCTGCTATGCACTAATTGACGTCTGGAATAGTATGATGGGATTTGCTTAATGCCAGAAGTGGTGCACTTTATCAATCAATAAGGCCTCATCAGCCTTATTAGTGTATGATTTGAGTCTGCCTTCAATAATACATGCACAACAAAGTACACAGAACTGTAAAGCTAATATAAGGGCCTCAGCTCCTTAAATGTCCCCCCCCCCACCTTGGGAGCTTTGTGTCTCTTAAACAACAGGAAATCTTAAATCGTTTGAAGAAGTGCTGCTATGAATATGTGACTTTTTACATTTCCCTTTGTTGCATTTTGTTTACTTGCGAGCCACCCAGATCACCAGTTGGTTGAAATCATTTTGCTATTGTTAAGTCTATCCCCTAAAATGTTTGCAGTCCTTCCCATTTTTTTAGTCAGCTGAGAGACCAGGATTCGAATCCCCACACAGCCATGAAGCTCACTGGGTGATCCTAGGCCAGTCACTGCCTCTCTGCCTCAGAGGAAGGCAATGGTAACCCTCCTCTGAATACCCCTTACCATGAAAACCCTATTCATAGGGTCGCCATAAGTTGGAATCGACTTGAAGGCAGTCCATTTCCATTTACATGAATTTGATATGTGTACTGTGTAATCTTTCAGTCAAGTCATTCATGTTGATATTATCTATTGCTGCTCCCTGCATAATAGCACCCCCATTTAAGTTAAAGCTATTGAGCGTGTGCGCATACATGTTTCCCCCTTGCCAGTTGTATACCTGCCATTATAGCATCATTGCTTCTAGTCCCCAGGAAGATTGGAAGCTAAGTCAGACCATTGGTCCATCTAGCTTCAGTAGCCTGGCAGGGCTCTCTCTCTCAGGCTTCAAACAGGGACTCCTCCCTGGCCATACCTGGAGATGCCACGGATTGAACATAGGACCTTCTGCACACGAAGGAGACTCTCTCCCACTGAGCTACAGCCCTTTCCCATGTTACTCTAATGCTTTTCAGGATGCCATATGGGTCTAAGTCAAAGCTCCAGCTGTGTTCCCCTTGCCTTTTAAACCAGCTTTAAGAAGGAAAGTAAGGTAGTCTGGCATGAATGATTTGTGCTTAATAAAGCCATGCTGACTGCTTGTAATCTCTCCATTTTCTTTAAGTGCTGATACATTAACGGTGCAGCCCAGCTCCATTAAAATCAATGGGAGCTTTGCCATTGACTTCGATTGTATGCGGATTGCACTCTAATTGTGTTTTCATTTCCACTAATGTCTGCCAAGGTGCAGATGTTGAGCTAAGAGCTGTATTTTCCCAGGATTTCCCCCTTCCTTTTTGCAAAGATACGGGCTATGTATTTGTTCTTTTCCAGTCTTCTGGGAATGTGCCAATTTCTTCTGAAGGAGCTCTCAAAAAAAAAAATCCTTCCATCAACTTCCTGTAAGCTTCTCTTCTGGTCTTCAAATCATTTATATATTCATGGGGGGGGGAAGATACCTGGCCACCCCAAACCATATTCTGAGACTTTTCCTCTTCTCTCTCTCTCTCTCTCTATTTTGCCACGCTGATACGGCTTATGGTTAGACTTCCCAAAATGAAATTTAATCTGATTAATGTAGCCTGCCTGGAGACCTCATGCAAGAAACCTGAATGTGCCAGAACAGAAATACTTTGCACTTCCTTCTTCCTTTGAGGATTGTCGCTGAGTGGCAGGGCACATGCATTGCATGCCAAAGGTCCCAGGTAGGGCTGGAAATGGCACCTCTCTCAAATGCTGGAGAGTCACTGCCAGTCAGTGTTGACAACACTGCACTACCTGGGCTAATGGTCTGACTCAGTATAAAGCAGCTTTCTATGTAATAAAGATGCTCATATAGTCCGAGAAGAGCAAGCAAGGTATTTTGCAACAACAGGAGCAGATCAGCTGCTTGTTCGTTCCGAAACAACCAAGAAGCTTTTGGTTCCTTGAAAGGCTAATAAATATGCTCTGGCCCCATTTCATCAGATGAACGGTCACTGAAATACAGCTGCTGGGCAACCATTCATTTACTAGGTAAATTGTTGGTTAATTGTCTAGGTCTGAGTAGCCGATTCATCAATGGAAGATGGTGGTTAGGAGATGACCTCATCATTGGAGATCTCTGTTCTGCATTTGAAAAGAGATAGCCATCACAGCTTAGGCACAGGGACCATAGCTGAGTGGTGGAGCGCCTGCTATGGAAGTCCTCAATTCAGTCCCTGACATAAAAAAAACAATTTGCTCTCTGGGGGATCTTCTGCCTTGCAGGAATGGCTGTTTCTCTATTATGTTCTGCTCCCAAAGGAACTAAATCCAGCAGTGGTAACCCTAAGCCTGGAACATTTTGCCTCACAGGGAGTGTGTAACAATATATAAAACACCCTTTGTCAACCTGGTGCTCTCCAAATGTTTTGGACAACTCCCATCAGCCCCAGCAAGCATGGCCAGTGGTCAGGGATGAAGGGAGTTGTAGTCCAAACCATGGAGAGTACCAGATTGAAAAAAGCTGTTATGTTTTTAATTGTTGTAAACTGCCCAAAGAGCTTCGGCTATGGGGCAGTATACAAATGTAAATAATAATAATAATAATAATAATACTGCTGCAGATTGCTTAGGTGATCACTTCATAATTATACATCCTACAAAGTGGGCTCAAGACCATGAAACTTTACACTGCAGTATATTTGTTCATCTCTAAGATGTTGGTCCTCTGTTGCTTTTGTTGCATCAGATGAACATGGCTCTGCATCTGGAATTATGTAGCCATTTGTTACCTTTGTATCCCACCCTTCTTTTTTCAGGGGATCTAGGACAGAATGGAGATGTTTCCATTTCATCCTCACCACAACCCTGTGGAGTAGGTTATGGTGGCAAATCCTGACTGCCCTCATTAGCTGTAGTGAGCTTCATGACTTGAGCAAGAATTTGAACCCCATTCTCTCCACTGCATGCTAGCACTCTAAGTATTACACCACTTAGAAAAACACACTCACTTAAAAAAAGCACTGTTATTATTACATTTATACCCCCCTTTCTTCCAAGGAGCTCAAGGTGACATACATGGCTCTCCCCTTCCCCATTTTATCTTCACAACAACCCCATGAGGTAGGTTAGGCTGAGTGATTGGCCCCAGGTCACCCAGTGAGTTTCATGGTTGAGGGGGATTTGAACTCTGATCTCCCAGGTCCTAGTCCAACACTCTAACCACTGCACCATGTCAGAGGCATTGGTGGACTTAAATCAGGAGGAACAAGAAGGGGAAAAGCACCAAACAGGTCAAAAAGAGGAGAGACAAGCTCTGGTGCTAGTTTTAGATTTAAAAATATAAATCATATTTATAAATATAAATATAATTTATTTTTATTTTATTTATTTTAAAATATTTCTATACCGCCGTCCTGCCCTATAATTGGGCACTCAGGGCAGCTTACAAAAATAAAATCAAACACATACATAATAAAATTGTAAACAGTAAAATCACAAAAACATTAAAATAAATTAAAGGGACTACAAAGGTAAAATTTAACGTAGAAGGCATAAAATCAGTGTCAGGCTCTACCTTCAGTCCCTCCCAAAGGCTCTCCGGAACAAAATCGTTTTCAGAAGTCTCCGGAAAACCAACAGGGAAGGAGCAGAGCGAACTTCTTGGGGTAGAGTATTCCAAAGCTTGGGGGCCACAACTGAAAAAGCTCTCTCCCGCGTACCTGTCAATCTAACATCTTTCACTCCAGGCACGCAGAGGAGACCAGAGGCAGATGATCTTAAATCCCGGGCAGGTACATATGGGTGTAAGCGGTCCCTCAGGTATATTGGTCCAAGGCCATTTAGAGCTTTAAAGGTCAGAACCAACACTTTGAATTGGGCCCGGAAACAAACTGGGAGCCAGTGAAGTCGATAAATCACAGGGGTGATATGCTCCCTGCACCGTAAATCATTTTAAAAAATTTAAAATTTTTCCAGTGATTCACAATAACACATATCTATTCACTAACGTACTAACATGTTATAAAACCACAGTATATGGCTAAAATAAAATAGAACATTTAATCACCATAACAAAGCCGCTTAAAAAAGCCTCCCCCCAGAAAAACAAACAAACGTTGCCCTGTACTTAAGCTACTTTGTTATTTTTTAAAATTATTTATATTGCGTGTGGTCTTTAATTTTTTTTTTTAAATTTTATGCCCATGTTTATGACCAATGTGTTGTCTCCACAACATTAACTTGAGTTTGTTTGAATATTTTTAGCTCCTGAGGAAGGAATATATTCAGAAACGCGTTGAGCAACATAATAAATCTATAGCTAACACCAGAGCTTGTCTCTCCTCTTTTGGACTTAAATCAGGGTCATTACAGGAGTTAGGCTAGAGGGGCTTTTCTGCTGGAAGTGCGTACCCTCCACCACCATTTTCACAGAAGCAAACAGGGGGATTTGTAACACCTCTCCTCATACCAAGGACCATTACACAGAGCTGAAACATTCACTCTGCAATAGGCTCTCCTGCTCCAGCTGCTGAAGCTGCAGCAGGGGGAGTTTGGCAGATTGTTATGTGGCCGGTTCCCAAAAATGTTTAATTTCACAATGAATATTCCATTGTACTTATGATTCAGTTCAGCTTGGTTTTATTGTTTTAGCCATTAAGTATAACAAGCAGTTAGGAGAGGAAAGCCGCAACTCAAAACACATTCAGCAATTTTTACCCTCTGGATAGGTTGCTATGGGGCATGTGTGGAAAGGAAGCTAGGTGTGCATGTTGTAGACATAAGCATGCATTTTTACATGCATGTTCCGAAGTACCCTATAACATCATACTGGTAAAATAGAAACATGTCTGTGCATGTCTCTGGTGGGTCTAGAGGCATAGCCTACTAGGTAGCTAACCTCTGGCCCTACACGTGATGCTGGATTACAGTTCCTATCATGCCTCAACATTGGCCATGCTGGCTGGGGCTGGTGGGAATTGGAATCCAACAAAACCTGGAGAGCCACAGGTTAGCCACCCCTGGGGTAGGGCCAATGCAAATCAGGCCACAAGCTGATGTTCATATTAAAGGGAGGGAGCAGAGTCACAGCCCTCTTACTTTTTGAGCTAAATTTCCCTTGGGGGTGGGAGATGTGCAGAGCTTGGAAAAGTTACTTTTTTGAACTACAGCTCCCATCAGCCCAATCCAGTGGCCATGCTGGGTGGGGCTGATGGGAGTTGTAGTTTTAAAAAGTAACTTTTCCAAGCTCTGGATGTGACCTGCTTTTCAGAAGACAGCCCTCTATTTGAAGGTGGCCTCTATTTAAAGTATCTCTTTTGGTTACCATCTGGTTAAAGCTAGCTAAGGTGGGAACTCAAGGGAACTTGAAGCTGCCCATCAACAGTTAAACATCTGGACAGAAGCATGAGAGGACACACAGGTCACCTGGTCATAGAAAGATGTATTGTATTGCAATTCAAATTACAGCAATTATTTCTAAATGTGCATGTATACCTACATGTTAGCATATATGAATTTTATGCAGATAGGGCTTCTCTTTTGTGTGCGTGTGAGGCATAGGTGGACACTCTATGCCCTAGCTACTGATTTGACAAGGTTACTGGAGAGGGGGCATGATCCAGCTAAAATGGTGGTGACTCAGGGGAGGGAGATGGTGCTTGTGGATTTTGTTGATGTCCTCTCTACTGCTTCCTGCATGATGCATGCCCTGCTACCAATGGCCTTCTGTCAGAAGCTAATAATGGAGTGCATGCAGAGCAAAGAATCACTTAGTGGTACTATTCAGTATTATACCCATTGAGGAAGGAAACTTAGCCGGAGTGAGATAAGGACAGATTTCTTCCACCTTCCCAGAGGCAATTTGAAACAGGGATGGGGAACTTCAGGGCCAGAGGCCAATTGCAGACTTCTAGGCCTCTTTGTCCAGCCCTTGGAAATCTCCCCATGCCACACACACTCCTCCTGAGCCACACCCTAAACCAGCTCTGCTTTGCACTCTCCTTGAGTGTTTGGCCCTGGCTGATGTACCTGAACCCTTCAGAAAGCAGGACAGAACTCCCCCACCCCATGCACCAGCTGATGCGCGGAGAGTTCAATCCTGCTTCGTCACTCTCTCCTCCCACCCTCCTGGGCCAACTTTCACAGGTGGGTGGGACCACCCATCTGTCAATCCCCTGACATTGGTATGACAGCCACCCCCCCCAAGATGAGTCCATTGCCATGCCCATAATACCCAGTTTGTTAGGATCAGCATGATTGCAATCCAATAAGAAAGTTCACCTGAACTCAGTGGGTACTTATTTCTGACTACACAGGTTCAGTGTGTAAAACACACTGAGCTTTAACAAAAGATCTTCACCCAGCTGACATGCAACATTTAGCCTTTAATTAGAAATGCAAGCCATCTTACAAAGAAGTGCTAGCTTTTATACTGGTAGCATGTAGGAACCCCATCATAGGAAAGAAGTATCTAGCCTCTGCTATGAAAAAAATATCCTGGAGTTGTGCTCCTTTGTGATTCCTCTGTGAGGCGGATCCATTAGGGCAAATGGGGCAGAATGCAGCATCAGTCTGCCCTCAGCCAGCACTCACCTGTCCGCCTTTTTACTTACATCTAGTGCAGAGGGTGGTCCTGGCTATCAGCTTCCTCCTCCTTAGTCTCAGTGTTGCACTTCAGTCAGTAGGGAGGAGAGTGGGAGCAAAATGAGAATTAGCTGACGCTGCCTGCTATTGGCTCTCGCGCTCTAGCTCCTCCTACTGTGGGGCTCCTTGCCTTCTGCCCCACCATTCCCAGTGGGCAACAGCCCCCACTGTCCACTACACCGCTGTGTAACAGCTTATGTCTCCAGTGGATGCCCCAAATTCTGTGTTCTCCATCAGATTTCTAGGAGAACCACCGGGACTGTCAGAGCTTTAGAGAGAGCAGCTCAGCATTCAGCCCTTTTCGCCATCATCTCAACTCTGCTCGTCCCCCAAAATGCAGCCTCTCCTTTGTTTCCTGTCCACACAGGTACCTGCTGTAGCACATTCAACACAAGCTGGGATGAGGGAGGGAGAAGGTACAGCTCTCTTCCCAAAAGGCTCTCTTCTTACAGAAGGGTCTCAGGCCATTCGCTCTGATAGGAGGAGCTTTCGTCAGCCTGGTGCACTTCAGATCTTTTGGATTACAGCATCCATCAGCCCCAGCCAGATAATGGGAGCTGTCATCCAAAACATCTCAAGGGCACTAGGTTGGTGAAGGTTGTCCTGGGGCAACAAATGTCCTTTACGTGGGCAACTTTACCTTAAAAAGCCAGACATATTTGACAAGTTTGACCTGTTAAGGCAGATACAGGGAAACTGAGGCCTGGGGGCCAATTGCAGCCCTCCCACCCTATCTACTTGGCCCTTGGTACCCATGCCAAAGACCCTCCTGAGCCACACCCCTCAGCTCTGCTGTGCACCCTGCTTGGATGTTTTTGCCTGACCGGGATGCATCCTTGTGCTTTTTGCTGGCCTAGATGGAACACGGACAGGGGTGGGGGAGCGAGTGTAGAAAATAGCCTGCTGTACGAAGGTAAAATTCACAGTTATCGTTCTGCCCACTCTTCCCTCTGGCCCCACCCACCACTGGCATGTGGCCTCCGGAAGGTTGCCCAGAAAGGAATGTGCCTGGGCCGCTTGGTGACATTCGGTGGCTCCATGTCAGCAGAGCCCTGGAATCTTACTCTGGGCTTTAGTCCAAACTTTCAAGGAGCAGTCCAAGGTTCAGCACCTTAGATAGCACCTTGAAAGTTCAGAATAAAACCCAGAGAGGATTCCACTGCCCCACTGACATGGAGCCACCAGCCGACGCTGGCCACAGGCTGAAAAAGGTTCCCCATTTCTGACTTAAGCAATCCTTCTATTGCCTGGGCCCCAACCCCACACCCATGGAAGCACTGACTCGGAAAAGTACATGAAGTCTCCCAGCTCTGACTCCCAATCCCATTGCAATATGAAACTGTCTCTCGTTGGATCAGAGCACTCTGTCTTCTGACGTGGGCACTTCCAGACAGTTGCTATTTTGGGATGGGATTCAATCACATACCAGGAAATCCAGGTTATGTAATTAAAGTTCATTTGGCACTCTCGCACAACAAACCTGTCTCCCCACACCCACCTAAAAAGCAGACTTTTTGCAATAAGGAAACTCATGGAGAAACGCACTGGAACGTGTGGGAAAACTTGTGGTTGATGCAGCACAGAGCTTGGAAAAGTTACTCTTTTAAACTATAACTCCCATCAGCCCCAGCCACCATGGCCACTGGATTGGGCTGATGGGAGTTGTAGTTCAAAAAATTAACTTTTCCAAGCTCTGATGCAGCATCATATAGCCTCCTCACAAACAAATCAGGATGAATGTTCAGTAAACAGCTGATGCCATCTCACAAATTTTGTGCAAACAAATCAGGATGAAAACTGAACAAACTGGTTGTCTTGAAGTGACACTAATAACCTCTATTCTTGAGTAGCATTAGCTCCCAAAGACCTTGGGATGGGGGGAAATCTTTCCCAGCTCTATTAGAAATTCCGTTAGCTACTGTATATCAAGGTTTAAACCAAGGAACTTCTGCATGCAAAGCATGTGCAATTCCAGTGAGCTATGGCATTTCTAAAGTGCATTAGTTATTGGAAGAACTGGAGTGGCTCTGGTATGTACTTCTAAATTAATTCTGCCCTTAAGAGAGTATTTCCTCACCATTTCCGAGTAATTTGGGTTTCGCACACAGATCTAAAGCAACTGCAGCCTGCATGGCAAGCAGAGCTAGCCCTCCTATATAGGACCAGTGTGGTGTAGTGGTTAGAGTGTCAGACAGGAACCTGGGAGACCCAGATTCAAATCCCTGCTTGGCCATGAAGCTCAATGGATGATCTTGAGCTCTCAGCCTAACCTACCTCACAGGGTTGTTGTGCGGATAAAATTGGGAAGGAGAGAACCATGTTTGTACACCACCTTGAGCTTCTTAGAGGAAATATAGGCTATAAATGTAATACTGCTACTACTATGTTTACTCAGAATTAAATCCCACTGAATTCAATGGGATATATGACCAAGTAAAAGTGCAGAGGGCTGGGGTATTGATAGCTCCTCACTGTGATTAAATTTAGTTCATAGCTTGTCCACTATCCAGGGCTCCAAGTCGATATCATAGAATTTTAGATGCAAATAAATGAGTGAAGTCAAGGTCTAGATTAACACAATATATTTCTGTCAGAGAGGTATGAAAGAATTTTAAAACTTTACAAAAAACAAGTCTGTGGCTGGTGGCCAACAGAATGTAAAGTATAACCACACACTGTTATGTGGCTTCACATCCTTACAATGTAGATACTGTGTATAATATCACTTAAATATGTTTAAAAATACCCACCCGTGCTGATGGGATGTATCTTTCAAATGCTAACTGCACCACAGTTATAAAATACAATGGTAACATTGCTCAAAACCTTGAATTCCAGAAGACGACGACTGTGTACAATACATGTATTTCAGAAAGTATGCCAGTCACATTTCAACGTATAAAGTCTTCATCAGTGGCATATCGTTGAAGAAGGGCATCTCCTTGTGTGTGGGCTCAGAGCACCAATTCAGATAATATATTATGCTGCTGCAGATTGAAAGTTTGAGAAAAAATGGTTTAAAGCTCTTCTGCAATGCAGCAATGTCCAAACCTCAACAACTCTCAGTCTTCACTTTTACCATACAAATCACGAAAGGAGGAAAACCAGGATAGGCTTTCAACTGAGAGCCCAGTTCTTCTTCTCAGAACAAACTCCTGGGCTGCCCATGTGCTCAGAGGTACCACATTCCTTATTTCTAACTATATGTTTGCTCTGTGAGCCATCATTTGGCACCAGTAAAAAAAAATTCCCACCAAAAAGAAGTAGATCCTGCAAACCCGAAGTCTGTCCATTCCAGTGGAAGGATTTAAAGGTTAAAGCCAGTAACCTGAATTAAGCCTTAAAGCAGTTAGTCAGTGAAATGATGCAGCATTTATGTATTTCAAGCATTTTTATCCTGCTCTTCTGCTGAGAAGGATCCCATTCAGCAGCATCAATAATGGCAGTATTTTCATATTAGGAGTACATAAATTTGAATTTTGCCAAACCAATGTGGAATTTGCTTTAGCACTGCATCCTACAAATCATTTCACCTCTAATTGATTCATCCTCTCATATGGTACAAAGAAAACCTACACCGACTGAGGGCCAAACTAATCAGGGATAAGGGAGATTTTGTCAGAACTGAGGAGTGGAGGGAAAGGGTGTATCCCCCAGCCTGCACCCCTGACCCCACCCCTGAACAAGAGCTCTGTGGCCTTGAGACATCTGCATTAATTCAACCTCATCTGGAATATTGTGCTCAGTTTTGGACTTTAAAAGAGAACGGCAACAAAGGGTGCCTGTCCAGACCGTCAGTATTTTGTAGGGGGGATTCAAGTGCATACCTTTAGGTTTGTGCATACACAGTGGATTAAAGCCCTCTGTGGTCCTCATGCAACAAATCCCCCTCTTTTTTCTTGAGGGAGGGGGGAAGTGACAGGGAAATGCATTGAAAAGTATGAGATGAACAAATGACTCATAGAAAGATGTGTAACGTAAACACCCTCCAAGCAAATCAGAATGAATGCAGGATGAAGCCTCTTTGTCATACAACCAGTGCCAGCACCAGGCATGCCTGGGCCCTTGGGCACCAGACTGCCCTGGCCCACGGCACCGTTGCCCAACCCCTCCATACAGGCGGTGCAGGGCTAATAAACCCACCCGAGCATCCCACCGACCTCTATCATCCCTGTAAATCTTTGTTCTCTTTTCGGCACCTGTTGAAGACCTTCCTCTTTCAACAAGCCTTGTAAGTTGAGACCTTATCCCAGTCTGCTTCTCTGTTGGAACTGCTTTTTAAGACGCTTTTAAAACTTTTTTTTAAAGAACAATCTGTTTTTTAACCTTTTCTAAAAAAAATATTGAAAGCTTTTTTAAAAAAATGTTTTTAAAGTTGTTTTGTTTTAATATATTTTAATGTCTGTTTTTATGATATTTTAAAGTGTTTTTACTGCTTTTGTTTGCCGCCCTGGACTCCTGCTGGGAGGAAGGGCTGGATAGAAATCAAATAATAAATAAATAAATGATGTGCACACTGTGTGTGCATGCCTGCCATCAACCAAGATGGCGGCAGAGGTGTCAGCCCCTTAGGGAAGCCTTCACCACCATCTAGATGACAGGCATGAGCTCACAACACACACGTCATTCACAGGGATGGGAGAGGTAGGTGGGGCATGTGTGTGGACCTAGAGGAGCCCGCACTGACTGTATTGGGGGGAGGTGCCTGGGCGCTCCCTCTCTGCGATCCATGGCAGGGCAGGAGCCAACGCTGCCATGGACTGCAGGAGTGCTACCCTCCCACCCTAAGGAGGAGCCCCTCAGAGGCCCCTCTGGGACTCAGGAGCCCTCAGCCAGGGCCTGGCCGCCCCCTGGTGCCAGCTCTGCTTGTAACCGCCTTGTGAACAAATAGGAAAAAATGCTCAAGAAAGACTGAGTATAATCTGACTACTGCACAAGCTTTGTGCAAGTAAATCAGGATGAATACTGAATAGGTCATCTGGAGGGGACCCAAAGATGGTCAGGGATGTGCAAAAGAAGTGCTCTGAGGAAAAAATAGAGGAACAGGATATGTTCAGCCTAGAGAAGAGAAGGCTGAGAGGGACATAACAGCATTCTTCAAACACTTGCAGGCTGTCCCATAGAAGAGGGCAAGATGCTGCTCTCTGCTGGACCCAGAGGGCAGGACTAGTTCAAATGGGCTTGCTACAGAAGGGTAGATTTTGTCTGAGCGTTAGGAGAAATTTAATGGTAAGAGCAGTTTGACAATGGAAGGAATTACCTAGGGAGGTGATCAGTGGAGACTGGTGGCCCCTGTTAGAATCTATGGGTTATAATGGTAGTTCGCGGAATTAAGCGTGTGCAGTAAACGCTAAGCATTGAGAATGTGGTATAAGAAAAATAACAAACTAAGTTTATTGTAGGAAATACATTTAGACAGAAAAGACCTACATCTGACTAACTAGATAGGAGATGCTGCAGAAGAGATGTCTGCTGCATCTGTGCTCCTCCTCAGGGAGCCATGCTGGCAAGATGAACAAAGGAAAACAGATCAGAGAAGGAGCAGGAAGGGAGATATGTTTCCTCTGAGGATATCAGTTTACACCTGGAAAGAAAGGTCAGCTTAGGTGAGAGCGGACAGAACAGTCTAGGAATCTAGGAGGACTTCTCCCTACGTCTCTACTTCCCATGCAGCATGCAATCCCCTCCCAGGCTTCAAGCTGAGTTGCGCTGTCACATTTCCAACAGCCCCAACATTAGTGGGGTGCTGAATCCGCACCTTGGACAGCTCCTTGAAAATTCAGACTAAAACCCGGAGAGGATTCACTGCCCAACTGACATCGGAGCCACCAGTCTCTCTGTTGTCTGTCTCTCATAAGCTCTCTGTTGTGCAAGGTCTTAACAGACAGGCTGGGCAGCCAGCTTTTGGCACGCTCTAGCTCTAGCTTAATACAGATTCCCTGTATTAAGCAGTGGGTTGGCCTGGACAGCCCACAAGGCCCCTTCTTGTTCCATGGTTCTATGATATTCAGCAAACTACAACTTTAAAGGATGAGAACCCAACCTTCAGGAAATCTGAATTACAAAATTGGACTAAGTGGTATACTAATGAGACATTGGAATGATTAATATAATTTTAATGTAAATTTAATAAAGCTGGCTACTATATAGAACATTCAGTTAGCCTGACAGGGTCATTTTACAAAGGATTTAAAACATCTATTGACCAGTTCTAGACCAACAGATGGAGCAGGATACGAACTTACAAGATCTGAACAGGGTGGTTCATGACAGATGCTGTTGGAGGCCACTGATTCATAGGGTCGCCATAAGTCATAATCGACTTGAAGGCACATAACAACAACAACAACAACAACAACAGGTCTCATTCACTACAATCAAGACCTAAAAGGAGCTAAGTAATACACAGCCAATGATTATTCATATTGTCCACTGAAAAAGACCTGATAAAGATTGAAACGCATTTGGTTACAGACTTAGTCGAAGACTAGACTGTCTTGATAGTGTGCATTTTCTTTTGCAAACTCCTTACAATATGACTCCCTTGTGAAGTGACATGTTTAGATACATAAGATAGTGAGAAATCATGTTTGTTATGCAAGCTTTCCATGTCTACTGATGATATTTAACTGTATATTTTGGTTGTTTTAAATCATGTTCAGTTGTGTTATTTATTAAATGTACATTAAGATTATATTAATCATTCCCGTAACTCACACTAGTATACCACTTAGTCCGATTTTGTAATTCAGTCTATGATATTCAGATAATTAAACATAGGAACATAGAAAGTTGCCTTATACTGAGTCAGACCCGCTGGCTCAGTATTGTCTACACTGACTGGCAGCAGTTGCCTAGGGTTTCAGGCACAGAGCTCTCCCAGTCCTATCTGGAGATGCTGGGGATTGAAACTGGGACCTTGTGTACGCAAGGGAGATCCTCTAACCAATGAGCTATGACTGTTTCCCAGCTGCCTATTTAAGTCAGGGTAGTTCTCATTCCTGATCCATCCATTCATGAACATCTCTTGATTTCTTTGGGTGGTATTCAATGCTAGTTCTACTCAGAGTAGACCCACTGAAATTTATAAACAAGACTAACTTGGGTTCATTTATTTCAGTGGGCCTACTCCAAGTAGGACTTAGTTGAATGCAACTCTCAACACTTGAGTCCTGTACACTTTATGAGTGGAAGCGGAATGAGTGAACTCTGCCCTGATGCAATGATTCACTATTCCTTTCTTTTCCCTACAAGAATTTGTGAACTGGTAGGGAGGTTATCCTTAGGATTTCATAGCAAATCTTTTTTTTCCCCTTTATCCCATCAAGGCTTGAAATAAAACCCAAGAAGACCTGGGTCCAGAAAGTCCCACCTGTGTGTCTGGGGGGATATGATCCCAAGGAGAAAGGTAGGAAGAATATCTGGCAAATATGTCAACATGAATCTGTGAAGGTTACTCTCTACTTTAAAACTGTATATGGTCCTCTCCAAAGTTCACAGTCCTCTTATTCAGGGCAATTACTACTACATTTTCAAACAGATGTCAGCAAGCATAATGACTCAAGATCTTCATGAGTGACATCTAAGCGCTTCTTAAGATATGACTTTCCTGGGTGGAAAGCTCGTGCATATCCAAAATAGAATGAACTCGTGTAGATCAGGAGTGGAGAAACTATGACCAGTGGACCTAATTAGGCCCACCAGGCATCTCATTTGGACCATGAGGCCATTTTGGCCCAGCTTTGCCTACCTGCTCTATACCTGATGTCAAATATGATTTCAGGTAAATGCAGGGCTTGGACCTAAGGAACTTTGCAGGCACCTCTAATGAGGAGATGATGGACATGTATACAACAACTAGCCATTAGGACATCGCGATATGTTGTTTTTGACAAACCGAGGAGTTTGCAACCTATGTTTGCCTTGTCATGCTAACATGGGGAGGTAGGGGCATTTGAAAGGCACAATCAGCAGGAGGGAGAGTGCTTAGATCTCCCCCCCAAGATTTCCCCCAATTTTCTTAACAACTCCTCGCAGGAATGTTTTTATACTATTTTGTCCCCCAGTTAGCTCTGAGCCAGGAAATGCCGAGCTTTCGGGTGATGGGGGGGGAGAGAAGAGGCATGGGGGATGGTTGTAGAGGACAATTGGTAGTATTTTTGGAGTTGTAATAAACATATTTTGTAAACTGCTTAGAGGTTTTCACAATCAATATTGTAAACATTATAAATTTTGTTAACAAATAAACAAATTATTATTTAAATTCAAATAAAAAAGGGTAAAGCACCTCCCCTCCCCTGCAAATACTGGCAGCAAATATGTCTGCCTAAGTCACATGTAGTTCTGTTGTTAGCTTTGAACCTCACCTAACAAGAAATCAGCACTACAAATTGACAGTTTATGTTTAGAATCCTGCAGATCTTCCTATGAATAAGAGGGAATGAGGGAGTGACACTGTCTTCCTGTTGATTTCCATAACTGTTCAGGGGACCCACTCTGGTATACCCGTGAAACTCCATGAATGACTTTTTCTCTTGCCTATTTCAAAGGTGTGTGTGTGTGAGAGTGAGAGCGAGCGAGCGCACAACAGTATATGAGATGTGTAAGAATTGGAAACTGGCTACATTTAATGTGTTGGTTTTGTGCTTAAAGACTCTCTAGAATCCAAATTGTGATTAAAGACTGGCATTTTGCAGATACAGTTATGTTTTCAGTTGCATCAAAATAATCATAGGGTCTAGAAATTTGCTTTCGTACAGGTGGGGAGAAATGTGTGTTTCCTGGGAAACTAAAAGTCCTGTGTCCCATCCCTCCCCCTCCCAGTAACTTTACCATTTGAACAGCATGTTCAAACTATTTTATCTATTATCCACAAAAAGCAGCGCCTGTTTTTAAGAAAGAAATTCCCATGCATGCACAGGTACATGATTGCCTTCCACATGAGTCTCAAGGCAATTTACAGAAAAACAAAATAGCTTTAAAAATAGTACAAAGGAAACCATACACACAAGACAATTAAAGATAGTTAAAACGTTACACAATGAACCCCCTAAGGTGGAGGCCTTTACTTGTTCACGTTCACACTCAAAGTCTTAGTGGCTAAGAGAAGTTTAGTTTTGCATCTGTCGAATTACAGAAGGCTACCGATGAATGTGCCTCTGCATCTTTTCTCCCAACCTTCACATTCCTCTTGACTTAAGAAATGTTCCCCTGCGCCAGTAGTTAAGAAAGTCTGATTAGAATCTGAATTCTTCAGGAAGCCAGGCTTCCTTGTTATCTCCCCCCTTTTCTTTTCTTTTTTTGCCAAAGGTCTGGCTCTGAAAGATAAGGAAACACAAGTTCCTGACATTTCACTTTGCAAATCACAGAGAGTCAACACATGGTCCTACAGCAAAGACGAGAACTCAGGAGTCTTGCTTCTTTGTGGAAGCAAAGCACAACTACCTCAGCCACAATTTTGTAATAACATTTTTAATAAAACACTTTTAAGACTTGCTGGCCAATCCATTTAAGAAGTAGAGATCCATGTAAATTCATGGATGTGATCTTATTTATGTGTAATATCTCGTCCCTGTGTTCATTCCTCCTTCACTCTCTCTCACATCCCACACACATTCACACAATTCACATTTAGTTCTATCTTATATATAAGCATTACTCTCACATGCCATCCACGTTTCATTCTCATATGTATTACAACATTCACACCCAGTCCAGTTGGCCAGTAATTCAATTCCTTTGCTAATGCCACTCTGTACTAAATATTTTCTCACCAACAGCACACAGCCTCATCTGGCTCCTGCCTTAGGCCTTATGGCAGCCTTTCCCAACCAGTGTGCCTCCAGATGTTGTTGGACCACAATTCCCATCTTTCCTGACCATTGGCAATGCCGGCTGAGGCTGATGGGAGTTGTGGTCCAACAGCATCTGGAGGCACACTGGTTGGGAAAGGCTGCCTTATGGGCTGGCAGATTGCTGCTGTTGTTTTAATTTAACACGATATCACAGCATTATATCATAGCAGTTGAACCAATGGCTAAGAAGGGTTTGTTTTAACTAACTGAAGCCAAAGCTCTCATAACCAATAATGATGGAAATTTCAAAGACTGCAGCCTGCATTGCCTCAGTCTCCTACTCTTTTGTCAGTCTTACCTGATCTGGGAGATAAATGGACAAAAACACTATTTTTCTGAAAATACTTTTCTTTGGTACCAAAAATACATACTAGCAAAATACCTAATGCAGCCATTCAGCAGTAGGATCCTAAACTGGAGGAACAGGATCTTATTCCACCTGGAGACAGGAAATTATTCTCAGAGGGAACATTCCCTCCAACTTCTACAAAAAGCTACCCAATTTAGCTTTTATTGACTTTTGTTTTAATTTGCATCTTTGTCAATTTAAAAACTGTCTAGTTTCTCTTTATTCCTGATTTCCATTTCCGAAGGAACCTGTGAGCTTTGCCCAAGGATGGTGAATGTAAGAAAAAAAAGTAGTTTATAAAAATAACATGAAATTGAATGAACTAAATATAGATATAATAACCCACAATATCAATATACAATAAATAACATTGATGAACCTGACAATATAACAGTGTGTTGCATGTATATAACAGGTATGTGAGATGTCAAAGGCCCAAAAGTGTTTTGACCACAGAGGTTGTTCCCACTAGTATGGAATTGTACAATGACATTCAGACCTTTGTTATATTTTCTTATATATGTGCATGATGCAGTTATATTATCAGGTTCATCAATTTTTTTTATTGTATGTTGATATTTTGGCTTAGGGCATATGTTTAGTTTATTAAATCAGATGCTATTATTATTTACTTTTTTCCTTCTTTGTTCATTTGGTTTGGTTTACAGTTAAGGCTAGATTTTGCTGTTGTTTTGCCTAAGGATAGAGACAGACTTGGGCAAGAGCTGGTTTTTATATTTCCAGATATGAGGAATTGGCCATTGTATGTTTCTCCTTCCCAAAAGGTGTTGCTGCAACCAGATACCTGCGTAGCACCTACAGAGCCTCACTTGCATGTCTGCTACCTCCTCCCATATTTCACGTATTTCATCTTATAACACTGACTTACAGGATGAAGACTCATGGCTCTAGGTCTAGGACCAGTCAACTCACCCTGCCCTGCCCCCCCTTGTTTATTACCATCTAGCCCAGCCTTTCCCAACCAGTGTGCCTCCAGATGTTGTTGGACCACAATTCCCATCAGCCTCAGCCAGCATTGCCAATGGCTGAGGCTGATGGGAGTTGTGGTCCAACAACATCCGGAGGTACACCGGTTGGGAAAGGCTGATCTAGCCTGATGAAGGGTTTGGGAGAACTCAAAAGAGTGGACTCTGTTTTCATAGAATCATAGAGTTGGAAGGGGCCTATAAGGCCATCGAGTCCAACCCCCTGCTCAATGCAGCAATCCAAATTAAAGCATATGGTTTTGTGACATGATTGGTTGGCCTAAAAAAGGACCTGCTTTTATATGGATTGTAGAATTTATGTGATGGATCAGCAACCCTACCTTTGGCTTTCTGTGTTTCTTTGATACCTCGTTTGTCTCTTTTGGCCATAATAAGTATCTGAAAAGATTATCCTAATCTGGCTTTAACCTTGCCAACAGACAGGCCCTTCTCTTGCGTCCAGGGGGAGTGGTGCTGAAATTGGCACCATGCATTTAGCTTCTTGGCATAGTTATTGATATAGTACCTTCAGTATACATGGTACTTCATGAAGCATAAGAGGACAAGTCCCTGCCCCAAGAAGCTTACAATGGAAAATCTGACAGAGGGGAGACAACAGAGGGAATGGGAACAAAACAGAGGCAAGGATAAACAAGGATAAACATTTATTTACACATACTGAGGCAGAGGTCACACTCAGGAAGATAACCTATTTAATGATCATTCAACCTGGCTTGTTTGCAGAGAGATTAGACAGAGGTGCATCCACTGCATTTCCCCATCACTTTCCACAAGAAGCCAAATCTTTTGGGGAAGCGGACTTGTTTCACAAGAGCTCCAAATCAGCTATAATTGCACAGCCTCAATTGGCTGGGATGTTGAAGGAATTATTTTTAAGTATCATTTCTCTAAAGGCGTGATCCAAATTTAATTATAAAATCTGACTGTAAATCTTTATTGATTGATTGATTGATTAAATTTATATCCCGCCCTTCTTCCCAGGGCAGCAAACAAAAACACTAAAAGCACTTTAAAACGTCTGAAAAATGAAAGACTTTAAAACGTATTAAAATATCTTAAAAATATATCTTTAAAAAAATTAAAACAAGACATCTTAAAAAACATCTTTAAAAAAAAGTTTTTAAAACTTCTTAAAAAGCAAGTCCACCACAGATCCAGACTGGGATAAGGTCTTCACTTAAAAGGCTTGTTGAAAGAGAAAGGTTTAGTAGGCACCGAAAAGATAACAGAGATGATGCTTGTCTAATATTTAAGGGGAGGGAATTCCAAAGGGTAAGTGCCACTAGACTAAAGGTCCATTTCCTATGTTGTGTGGAATGGACCTTCTGATAAGGTGGTATCTGCAGGAGGCCCTCACCTGCAGAGCGCAGTGATCAACTGGGTATATAAGGGGTAAGACAATCTTTCAGGTATCCCGGTTCTCAAGGTGTGAAGGGCTTTGTACACCAAAACCAAAACCTTGAACTTGGCCCGGCAGCTAAGGGGTCCTTCAGCTATCACAGTCTAAGTTCATGAGGGTGGGCTAGCCATTTGAACAGAACCACTGGACACCAGAAATAGATTAAAGAATTTATTATGTAGATGTAGATTGTGATGGTTATTGTTATTTAACTCTTGTAAATTGTGTTTTGTAAATCGTATTGATTTATTGTATTGATTTATTGTTTTACTGATGTATTCTTATATTGTATTTTGATATTTGTGTCTTCTGTAAGCCACCTTGAGGGCCTTGGGCTGAAAGGCAGGGTATGAATTAATTAATTAATTAATTAATTAAATATTATTATTATAAAAAGAATTGTCCCTAATACAGAATTAATAGGCTTAAAGGTTACCAGCGCTAGATAAATATACATACACACAATCCAGAGCACCTTAGAATGACAGAACCCCATCTGAAGACATTTTATACCCCTACAGGTGGGACCTCTCAGATTTCAAAGACCCCAGTTTAATTAAACATCCTTCCAGCTGCCTTCACCAAAATCACTGTAGCAATACCAGTTAGGTAAATATCTAGCTATCTAGATATTTACGTGTCAGCTATGACACCAATTCTCTGTTCTCGTATGGGTTTTTCCTCATGTTATGAACCTACCCGTACTCTGCATTCAACACTGAAGGGCCTCCTTCGGGGGCTCACCCAGACAGAAGCCCGGAAGGTGACAACAAGAAAACAGGCTTTCTCTGTGGTGGCCCCCGAACTATGGAACTCTCTCCCTGATGAGGTACGCCTGGCGCCAACATTGCTGTCCTTCCGGCGCCAGGTAAAAACCTTTTTGTTCTCCCAGGCTTTTTAACAACATTTTAACATTTTTAACATCTATTGTAACACCTACATTTGCACCTACACTCTTAATATTTTAGTAATCTTAATTACTTAACATCTTAACATCTTAATACTTTTAACTGATTTAATACGTTTTTAATATTTTTTAGGCTTGTGTTGTAGTTGTTTATATGTTTAATTATGTTCTATTACTTTTGGTATATTGTTTTTAAGTTGTTGATATATGTTTTTACTTGTATATTGGATGTTTTTATGTTGTGCACCGCCCAGAGAGCTACGGCTATTGGGCGGTATAGAAATATAATAAATAAATAAATAAATAAATGTTCAGGAGTGATCCTGCTTCTCTGTTCTTATGGTCAGTACATTCCCTGCTGATAGCCCAGGTTTTTCCACTCACCATCCCAGGTGCAGCGGTTAAGGTGTTGGACTATGACCTAGGAGACCAGGGTTCGAATCCCCACATAGCCACAAAGCTCACTGGGTGACCTTGGCCCAGTCACTGCCTCTCAGCCTCATGAAAACCCTATTCATGGGGTCGCCATAAGTCGGAATCCACTTGAAGGCAGTACATTTACATTTTTATCCCAGGATGTTGCCAACTGTCTAGTTTATGTTGGGTACTTGCCTTCTCTCACTTCTCTTTTAAAGCCTAGAAGCAGTACTTTAGCAAAATTCAGCTTTTTCTCTTGCAAGCAAACACTTAGCCACTTATTCACCCAGAATCCCTTGAACAAATGTTATCACCCGTTAGCCTATGAATAATGGGGTTGAATTCTCCTACAGATTCTCCTTTTATGACTGACTTGTAAACAAGGAAGGTCACACACTTGTTCTATAATGCTGCCCATAATATGTATATTAATTACACCCCCCTTGTCAGATTTCAAATACTCCCAAACCTTATTAATATCCCTAAACTTGTTTGAATTTATTTGCTCTCATTTGCATGTTTTGTAAGCAAAACCTAAACCATATGCTATCCAAATTGCTAATTAATTAATTATTCAGTAATTAATCTCACTAGTGTTGTCAGGTGAGAAGCATCTTAAACTCTTAAGTTTCAGGGGTGGGCCCTAGTGATGTAATTAAGCATGATACATTAAGCATCAGGCACAGTTGCTTGGAGCATACCACTCAAACAAAAAAACCCTCTTGATTAGGAAATTGAGATAGAAATCTTGGCTAAAAGAGGGTGTTGCCAGGTCCAGCTGAAGTGACTGACTGACTGACTGAGTAGATATATAATGAGGATTGTGCTGTTGGTAAGGCTTGGCTAGGGTTCCTCTGCAAAGATATCCATATCAAAGCAGGGTTAGCAACCCACTGTCTGGAATGCCCTGCCCCTGCCTTTTAACATGGCTGCTCCAAACTTCTTTACAGACTTGACTCTTCACTGCAGAGAAAGGTTTGAGAAATGAGTAAGAAGATTCTCTACCCACTCCTGCCTACCCTGTGGGCTGCTATAAATTCACTTTGACAGCCAACCCCATTCCAGTGCGTGACCCAAATGACAGAGAAAACACACATGGTTCGATTTACCTTCACAGGCAGCAGTTTGGGAAAAACAGCAATTGCAGCTTCACTACCCAGTATGTGACTTCTCTTTTACCGCTATTGGACAAGAAACAAACTGTCATGCAACCAACAAGATGCATCATCAGTGGGTTTAAGGGAGTTGAGCAAAGTGCATGGAACCACTTTTGTTGCTTCTATGAATGTAAGGGAGCGAGGTCAGAGGTAAATGAAATGCAACTAGAAAAAGAAAAAGAAAAGACAGTGATGATTTTCTAAATGCAATACCATACCAACCACAACAAGATTCCTATGAGAAAGGCAGAGAACTCAGCATCCCACAATCAGTCAGGGTCCCAATCCAAAACCCAAAACTAAAAGAATCCTGGCAGCTAGTCAGCCAAGGTCACAGAAATTCCCATGGAGCACAATCTGACCTGGGGCTGCAGTTAGTGCAGAATGCTGTGGCACAATTGCTGACTTGAGTGAGACCCTGATAGCACATAATACCTCTGCTCTGAAATCTGCACTTGTTGCTGATTTGCTACCAGGCCAAGTTCAAGTTGTGCTTTCCATGTTATGGGTGCCACATAGTACTTGTTCTTCTCTTGTAAGACATCAATCCTTTAGGGTGGCAGCACCTATGCTTAGGAACTCCCTGCAAATTGACATTAGACAGGCACCTTCATTGTACTCATTTTGGCACCTGCTAAAAACATTTTTGTTAAGACAAGCTTACCCAGGCATGTTTTTAAAATCTGTTTTTAACTCATTCTTGGTTTTATTATTTTGAATGTTTTTAAATACCTGTTTAACAATTTTTTGCCAATAATTTTATTGCTTTAATTCCTTCTGAAAACTGTGTTGAGGTTTTTTACAATAAAGCAGTATATAAATGTTGTAAATAAAATACATAATTAAATGTTGGAGTCACTGTGGCCCTTTGGTCTCTTTCCTCTAAAGGAACAAAGGAATCTGCCTTATATTGAGTCAGGCCATTTGATACCATCTAGTTCAGTACTGATGACATGGACTAGCATTGGCTCTCCAGGATTCCAGGCAATAGCCTTTTCCAAAGATTGAATTTTGGACCTTTGCATGCAAAGCATGTGCCCTACTACTGAGCTACAGCCCTTCCCCTGTTTAAAATTGTATTTTAAGATTGTTCTTTCAATTCACTAATGAATGCATAGCGTACCTAGGGCAGATCCACACCAGGCACTTTCAACACATATTGAAGCACATGGATCCCACTACAGAATAATGAGAACTGTAATTTGTTAAGGGTGGTGGGAACTATAACTATGAAGGGGAAACTACATTTCCCAGGATTCTTTGTGGGACATCATGCACTTTAAATGTGAGTTGGATGTGCTTTAAATGTATTGTGTGGATCTGCATTACTTCATAAGCTTTGCCAGCATATAAATTGTTTTAATTATATTTTTAAAATGGAAATCATCTACAAAGTTTACTTGGTGACCATGGGCTACTCACCATCTCTCAGACTAATCTGCCCCTTAGGATGAAAACAACAGAGGGGGACCATGACCACCCCAAGGACGAAGGGCACACTTAACATGGAGAGGAAATAATAATGTACAACCATAGTGTGAAATCAAATACTTATCAAGATATAGTATGAAGAAATATTTATGTACACATGACTGTCAAAGATGTTTATTATTTATACAACTTGTAAAGATATTTATAGTGCAATCCGGTAAAATGAGTACCCGGCATATGCTGGGGGGTAAAGAAAGGCCAGGGAAGGAACTGGCAATCCCAACCCATATATATGGTCTGCCTAGTAAACGTTGCAAGACGTCACCCTAAGAGTCGGAAACAACTCGCACTACAAGTGCGGGCACACCTTTACCTTTTTACGCATGTTTACTCAGAAGCAAATCCCAATCTATTCCATGGGGCTTACTCAAACAGGGAAGTGAGCTCAGGACTGCAACCTCAAGTAATAAGGAACTTCATTACCCAACCCAATCAGAATCATGCCACTTTAAGCTGTGTTGCAATTTTTTTATACTTGTTTTTATGGCTATTGGATTTTAAATGGCTTTATTTCTTGTTGTGAGCTGCCTTGGTTTCCAGTTGGCAACCCTACCTCACAAGAGTTGTTGGAAAGACTCTATATACACTCAGACACAGGAGATGTAAAAATACAAACACCCCATATAATGGTTTATTGTCAAAACCAGCTGGTCATTGCAGAACTTTTTTTTGAAAAAAAATCAGTATTAGTTTCCTACCAAATAAAAGCAGTGACACCTAAGTAAGCCCTGCCTAATTGCATAAAAATAGGAATGGAGGGAGAGAGAAAGATTTACAACACAATCCTTTGCTGTGTTCACTCAGAAATCCTACTGATCTACAGTACAATCCTAACCATGTCTACTCAAAAAAGTGTCCTATTGAATTCAATGGGCTTTACTCCCTAAGTATGTGGGATTAGCATTGTAGCTTTACTCCCAGAAAAGTATAGAATTAAAGATTCATATTGGCAAGATTTGAAACAGGTTATGAATAAGACAAATAAACTGCACTCTTCAACAGCCCAAAAAAATTTAAGCTTGTTTGACTCCTTATAATCAGAAAAGTATGACACATTGTAATGCATGTACACTTTTTAAAATTTCTGCTCAAAAATTATTTGAAAGATAAAATGTATAATATGCTATTTTTGCAAGTAATTAAAAAACCCCTGCATGTACACTTTTATCATAATCATAACTGAAATTGTTTACTGTGCATCCTGCTGTGATCTTCTGCTCTAGATCTCACAGAGAAAAAGGCACTGTTGCTGCTTCTGCAAGCTATAAACATATTCAACTTGCGATGTGCAGATAAGCAGGAAAAGGAAGCTATTTTCAGGACTTGCAGCGGGTTCTGGCTATTGCCTGGAGGTCAACAAATCCCTCATCAATCACAACTGTGACTTCACTTATTAGCTAAACACCTGAAAGGGCAGGGATTCAAGCAGCCAGCTCATTTAACAGAAGTTGCAAGGGGAGGCTGACATTTTGGTGTATATCTCTTAACCCAAACCACCTGGTGCTTAATCTTTTGTTACAATGAAAGCTAAGAGTCGGGAGATTGGGGTAACTCATCTGAAGAGTACTCCCAAAAACTGGAATCTCTGGGTGAAAAGCAGAGACCTACCAACCACAAACCTCATAAACAAAGTTTTTAGGAGTCATTCCCTGTTCTTCATCTGTTCTGTTGGGGCTATCTGGAATATTCCTGACAGATGAGCAAAGCCTATTCCTGGCTGGCCATAAGTGAAGTTGCATTTCTGGCTGGCCATAAGTGAAGTTGCAGTTCTTATAGATAGGCTACATTTTGGAGTTGATATTATAACAGTCAATTTTGTAATAGAATTTTAACAGTCCTATCAGTCTAATCAGAATCAATTTTCAAACAGCAAAGCTGGAACAGCATTTCTTCTTTGTAGCAATGGAACAAGGATGGCTGTAAGACTTTTGCCCACATAAGCAATACTGTAGTTCAATTCAGTTGGATTCAGTGAACACATGTGTCATTGTTCTTCTCCTGCAACACAGCAACAAAGATTCTGGCATAGAAGGGTCTGTGCAATCACACAGGAAGTAGAAACCATGGTGGCACGTGAGACAATAGTGGGGACCATAGGCCTTTTGAGTGCGGATAACTTCCTTTCCTCTGGCCCTCGAACTTCATTGTTTCTGTTGAACTTTCCAGGTACACCTTTCCACAACAGCCATTGCTCTGACCTCCACACTATGTATCTCACCTAAATTCCAGTAGAACAGCACTGGCCATATCATTGTACTGGTAGCCTCTAATACGGTGTCAGCAAATGGTTTTCTTGTCTCTTCTCTGTGTTGATCTAATGACTGGCCCCTCTGGAATATTCATTGAAGTCAGCTTGTATAATGTTCATCCTGTAAGAAACACAAACCCTACATTTTATTCTACACACCCTTTTTTGCTTAGGAAATGTGCAAATTACCCCCCCCCAAACAATGCATGTGCACTCAGAGTAAGCAGCATGACAAATAGCAAAATCAACAGGCCTAATACCCCCCCCGAATTCTAATGTCCACAGGAAATATAAGGCAAACTCAAATTAGAATGTGAATGCATGGCAACGGGGGTGGGGGGGCACTTCTGCTTTTTTACTTTACAAACATTTGGGGAAGTTATTGTTTTGGTCTGCCTAAAACTGAAACAAAACATTCTGCAGCTCATGTAATCAGGATTTTAATTTACTTTCCCCATTTTAACAAACAATTAAAGCAAAACAATTTTTTTTAAAAAAATGGGAAAATCAGCTTGATTATTTATTCTCAGCACATGCTCTTAAATATATTAAACGGATCCATTAGCAATACATAGTACTGAGTGTTACTCCTCCTTCCAAACCAATCATATTATCTCAGTCCACTCTATTTATCCTGTTGTGATCACATAGGCTCATCCTTACTGTTTCAACCGCACGAGAAATATCCCTGGGACTCATACCCTTTTAAACAAAAACTTCAGAAGCAACCCAAAACTATTCATAATATGCTTCATATATTTCCAAATGAAATGCCAGGGCAGATCTCTCTCTACATCTACATCCTGGAAATCCATAAGTGTGGAAACCCCTGCCTCTTCCTCCTATACCTGTTCCTGTCCACAGAATATGCCCTACCTGGTTTGCCTCTTTGCCTCCTGCTCCTCCTCATTATTATGCAATCCATTTTATTGTCCTTTGCTCAACAGAGAGCCAGTGTGGTGTAGTGGTTAGAGTGCTGGACTAGGACCTGGGAGACCAGAGTTTGAATTCCTGTTCAGCCATGAAGCTCACTGGGTCACCTTGGGCCAGTCACTGCCTCTCAGCCTAACCTACCTCACAGGGTTGTTGTGGGAATTAAATGAGGAGGGGAGAGAATCATGTATACCATGTTGAGCTCCTTGGAGAAAAGATGGGATATAAATGCAATAAACAATAATAAATAAACAAACAAATTTCCCTTCTCTTCCACCTCAACTGCCAGATTCTTTCCTGCCTAGTATGAACCTGCACCCCTCATCCATTTCTCACTTGCTTTTGGCCTTCATTAAGAGCGATAGGCATCATATATATCCTTAAACCTTTTGAGCTCTGCTTTCAGAAAAAACATCTCACTCTCAAGGATCAAATTCTTTTAACTTCAGGTAATCCTCAAAGTGGGCTCCTGAAGCCTCTGGTGGTACCTGAGGTGTCCGTGGTGAATATCTGCAATTTCTTTTCACTCTCACACTCCAAACAACATACAGATAAACTTATGAAATGCTTAAACAAATACATCTACACAAACAATGCGAAATATGCACCTACTCTGGAATTATTGGTCTTAATATAATTATCATTTCCTTTAAATAGGATCGTTCCTGATATTATCTTATACAAATAGATTCGCTGACTCTTAATTCTCTAACCAATATATTTTCTAAAATAATACAAAACAGAGCTTTGCCTCTGTGCCTTTTTTCCTTCCTACGAGGCAAGGATATCAGGGTCTATTTTTAATCTTCTGGTGCTTGGCCTTCCCCATTTTTTCCTTCAGTTTTGTGCTGCCTAATCTGCTTCTATTTGGTGGCTGCTATGATTAAAATTATCACTTGGAAAACTGATTTTTATTTTCTAGATAATTCAAGGATGATTCATTATAAGGTAGGATATATTTAAGATTCTCATATAAACATTCTCTATGTGGAGCTACTTGTTCATTTGCTTTTTATTGGATGTTTACATGATGGGCAATTACTAAGTTAAATCCGTGTTTCCCTGGTTGCAGACAATATGTTGACACATGTTTTTGTGATTCAATGTAGGGGTCAAGACTGGTGTTACCAACTATAACAGTTTGTGTAAGAGAAAAGAGGTAGATTTTCCATCCATTTCAAACATTTTCACTCCTAAATGTTTTAAAAATATCCAGGTCTGATTGGACTGAAAAGTCTTGCCTCTATTTTTTACTTTTATCTTGGGTTTAAGCCTTATCTTGATTCAAGTTCCGTTTGACCTCTCTTGTCTGCCCTGCAAACCTGTTTCTGTGGTCTATCACCCATTTCTTCCATCCATAAGGGTGTGAAGAAAGATTTCCTCTGGAAAAATTGAGTTTATTGCAATTTCCCCTCTCCAAATCTCTGGGTTTATTTCTGACTAATGGTAACAAAAGGATGGAGTCCCTTCCTTCCTTTTTCTATGTTACTCCCATGCATCCTAATCTAGTAGCCATTCTTTTCTGCTTGCCTTGCCTTGTGTTTTCAGAAACTGAATCTCCATTCTGAGCATCATCGCCTGCTTCTTCTAACTGAAATCTAGGAAATACTGGCACTGGAGGTAAAAATCCATCTATTAACGCCTCTCTATCTTCAAAATTCCAATCTTTGTCTCCATTAAATTTTGCCATATCCATGAAATTAAATCTACATACTCATCTGTGGTTTGTCCTGACAATTGCTGGATCTTACGGAAATGTCCAAAACTAACTTTTCCCAACAGAATTTCTACACATTTCCCGAAGCAAGAATAAAACGTTTTCTCATCTCTGGGCAATATTACAAATGCAGCAGCAAAACCTGGGTGGTCTTTTGCACATTCTGTAGTTAGGTTAGTCAGATCTGCTACATGAAGAGAATATATTTGCCACGTTCTGGTGGTGTTATCCAACCATGGGATACAATTTTCTTTATTAAGGGCCCCTAGAGATTTTGCCACAGCTTGGAGTTCAGTTAATGACAAGAGGTGGTTGTGTTTTTTTTAATAATCTCTTCCTCAACCATCTGTGTGGTTTGCCCCTGGGAACTTGGGCTTATATTGGGATCAATTTCTTTGGATGCTTTTATACTGTATTGTTTACTAATCACCTGGACAGGTTTGGTGTTTTGGTCAGGTTTAATAATCATCTGGATGGGTTTATTTTCCAGTTTTTTTATTGTGGATTTGTAAAAGATGGTCTCTTTCTTTCTCTTCTTCCTCATATATAGTATCTATTATAGAATCTATAGAATATAGAATCTATTCTATATATGTTCATCAATCTAGTCATCTATTCACCAATATTCCTCAATCTCATAAAGAGGCCATTGGATCAAAGATTCATCCATGAGAGACTTTAATATGGGATTTGTGGTGCATCCCACACCATCAGGGCTATCACTGTTGATTTAAGTCTGATTAAATCTTTTAACCATTGGATTTCTTCTTGACATTTAGAATGATCCACAGTGATTGCTCTCTCTTCCTGTTTTATCTTCAACATTGTTTTTAATGCAGTGACTGAGCCTAGATGACTTGACATGCTGTGAGGCTGATTGGGCACGAGTAAAACATAATAACCGTGCCTACTGTGTGGCAGTGAGGGTGGCAAAGAATGCCCACTGCTCTGCCTCCATCGCATCCTCAAGTAGCCATCCGGTAGAGCTTTTCTGTATTGTCAGGGATCTGTTGACATTTTATTTATTTATTTATTTATTTATTTTGTTGCATTTATAAACCACCCATAGCAAGTCGCTCTCATCAACTCCAGGAAATGGAGTTTTAGACCCTTCAGATGCACACTGTGAATTGTTTGCAAGGCACTTTGAGGGCAAAGTTGCTCACCTCTGTATCAGTCTTGATGACCATCCACATCTACTGTAGTCCCCAATGAGGTGTCCAGGACAACGTCTGCTGCAACTTCTTGGGAACAGTTTCAATTGATGCAGCCTGATGATGAAGACAAGGTGCTTGCAATGATGCAGCCAGCAACATGTCTTCTCGACCCTTGCCCTTCCTGGCTTCTTCAAGCTTGCCGAGGGGGGTTGACCGAGTGGATCCAGGGTGTGGTCAATACATCATTGCGGGAGGGAGTGGTTCCAGCCACCCTGAAAGAAGCAGTGATCCAACCACTCCTGAAAAAGCCCACCTTGGACCCACTGGTCTGCAACAATTACCTACCGGTCACAAATACCCCCTTTTTAGGGAAGGTGATTGAGAGGGTTGTGGGGCAGCAATTGCAAGTACTCTTGGATGAAGCAGATTATCTTTACCCATTCCAGTCTGGATTCAGACCTAGTTATGGGACTGAATCTGCCTTGGTCGCCCTGATGGATGACCTTTATTGGGAGAAGGACAGGGGGAGTGAGACCCTGTTACTCTTACTTGATCTCTCAGCGGCTTTTGAAACCATTGACCATGGTATCCTTCTGGGCCAACTTAGTGAGATGGGTATCGGAGGCACTGTTTTACAGTGGTTCCGATCCTATCTCCAAGGTCGTTCTCAGATAATAGCATTGAGTGACTGCCTTTCGGCCCTCTGGCAGTTGTGCTGTGGAGTAGTGCACAGTACCATCTTGTTCCCTGTGCTGTTTAACATCTATATGAAGCCCTTGGAAGCAGTCATCAGGAGATTTGGGGTGAGGTGTCAGCAGTATGCTGATGATACCCGGCTCTATTTCTCTGTAACATCTGAATTGTGAGAGGCCATGCAAGCCCTTGGCCATTGCCTAGACTTGGTGATGGGCTGGATGAGGGCCAATAAACTGAGTCTGAATCCTAGCAAGATGGAGGCGCTGTGGGTTGGTGGTTCCGGAGTTCAGATAATTGGTCAGTTGTATGCTTTGGATGGGGTCGTACTCCCTCTGAAAGAGCAGGTCCATAGTCTGGGGTGCTCCTGGATCCATCTTTGTCACTAGAGGCCCAGGTGACCTCTGTGGCTAGGAGTGCCTTTTACCAGATTCGGCTGGTAACACAGCTGTGGCCATTTCTGGACTGGGATAGCCTGACCACTGTTTTCCATGTGCTGGTAACCACCAGGCTGGATTACTGTAATGCACTCTATGTGGGGCTGCCCTTGAGGTTGGTCTGGAAATTGCAGCTGGTGCAAAATGTGGTGGCGAGACTGCTCACTGGGGCAGGGTATCGCGAACATGTCACCCTGCTGCTGAAAGAATTACACTGGCTGCCCATTTGCTAACGGGCCAAGTTCTGGTTTTGGTGTACAAAGCCCTATACAGCTGGGGACCAGGATACCTGGAAGACTGTCTTATTTATTTATTATTATTTATTATTTGATTTATATCCCGCCCTTCCTCCCAGCAAGAGCCCAGGGCGGCAAACAGAAACGCTAAAAACACTTTAAAACATCATAAAAAGACCTTAAAATACATTAAAACAAAGCAACGTTAAAGACATTTTTTTAAAAAGCTTTAAAAACATCTTTCTTTTTTAAAAAAGGGTAAAAACATATTATTAAAGAAAACATTAAAAGCAATTCTGACACAGATGCAGACTGGGATAGGTCTCAACTTAAAAGGCTTGTTGAAAGAGGAAAGTCTTCAAAAGGCGCCGGAAAAGATAGCAGAGACGGCACCTGCCTAATATTCAAAGGGAGGGAATTCCACAGGGTAGGTGCCGCCACACTAAAGGTCCGTTTCCTATATTGTGCAGAACAAACCTCCTGATAAGATGGTATCTGCAGGAGGCCCTCACCTGCAGAGCGCAGTGATCGACTGAGTATATAAGGGGTAAGATGGTCTTTCAGGTATCCTGGTCCCGAGCTGTATAGGGCTTTGTACACCAAAACTAGAACCTGGAACTTGTCCCGGTAGCAAATGGGCAGCCAGTGCAATTCTTTCAGCAGCAGGGTGACATGTTGGCGATACCCTGTCCCAGTGAGCAGTCTCACCATTGCATTTTGCACCAGCTGCAGCTTCCAGACCAAACTCAAGGGCAGCCCTACATAGAGTGCGTTACAGTAATCCAGCCTAGAGGTTACCAGTGGGTGGACAACAGTGGTCAGGCTATCCCGGTCCAGAAACGGCACAGCTGTCTTATCAGCCAAAGCTGGTAAAAGGCACTCCTAGCCACGGAGGTCACCTGGGCCTCTAGCGACAAAAATGGATCCAGGAGCACCCCCAGACTATGGACCTGCTCTTTCAGAGGGAGTATGACCCCATCCAATGCAGGCAACTGACCAATCATCTGAACTCTTACCCCTTATATACCCAGTCGATCACTGCACTCTGCAGATGAGGGCCTCCTACAGATACCATCTTATCAGGAGGTCCATTCTGCACAACATAGGAAACGGACCTTTAGTGTGGTGGCACCTAGCCTGTGGAATTCCCTCCCCTTAAATATTAGGCAGGCGCCATCTCTGTTATCTTTCCGGCCCCTTTTGAAGACTTTCCTCTTTCAACAAGCCTTTTAAGTTGAGACCTATCCCAGTCTGTGTCGGTGCTGGAATTGCTTTTTAATATGTTTTTTTTTAAAAAAACTTTTTTTTAAGCAATATGTTTTTAACCCTTTTTAAAAAGATGTCTTTAGAGCTTTTTTTAAAAAATGTTTTTAACGTGTTTTTTTTTAATGTATTTTAAGGTCTGTTAAAGTGTTTTTAGTGCTTTTGTTTGCTGTCCTGAGTTCCTGCTGGGAGGAAGGGCGGGATATAAATAAATAAATAAATATCCCAATGGCACACTATCCCAAGCCTTAACCACTTCCCTTCATTCACAGACTCAGCTCACCATTATGAAGAAATTACTTTTAAGTCTATTTTTTCCAAAGATGTGATCCCAAATTGCTTATAAAATTTAACTGCAAATAGTCCTTCAGCTATCAAAGTCTAGGTTCATGAGGGTGGGCTAGCCGTTTGAACAGGACCACCGGATGCAAGAAATAGATTAAATAATTTATTATAAAAAGAATTGTTCCTAATACAGTATTAATAGGCTTAAAGTTCAATATGCATACTCAAACAATCCAGAACACCTTAGAATGACAGAAACCCATGTGAAGACATTTTATACCCCAGAGGTGGAATTTCTCAGATTCTGAAGAGAATATTATTTCTGCTGCACTTAATTAAATATCCTTTCCAATTGCCTTCGCCAAAACCACTGTAGCAATACCAGTGAGGTAAATATCTAGCTATCTTATTGGTCCAGCACAAATATACGTGTCAGCTATGACCCCAATTCTCTGTTCTCGTATGGTCGTGTTCAGGAGTGATGCTGCTTCTCTGTTCTTATGGTCAGTACGTTCCCTGCTCCTAGCCAGGTTTTTCCACTCACCATCCCAGGATGTTGCCAACTGTCTAGTTTATGTTGGGTACTTGCCTTCTCTCACTTCCCTTTTAAAGCCTAGAAGCAGTACTTTAGCAAAATTCAGCTTTTTCTCTTGCAAGCAAACACTTAGCCACTTGTTCACCCAGAATCCCTTGATCAAATGTTATCACCCGTTAGCCTGATATGAGCAATGGGGTTGAATTCTCCTACAATGTGACTGAATCCCATCCAAAAAATAGTAACCGCCATAGTTACAGTATGAAGAGTAGGAGGTTTCTTCTTCCCTGCGTTATTTACACTGCCATGGAATTTTGGCCATGGCCAGATGTTTTTCCAGTTTCAGAGCAAATGAAATAAGTTCCTAGTCAACCACCAAGAACCACAGGTGAGATTCTAGGCTGCTGCAGAGTGCTTCCTTCTTCCATTGTGAAATGGTTAGTCACTGATGCTGTTGACCCCTAAATTTAGGCCCCATCTGCACTATACATCTAAAGCTCTATGTTATCACTTTAAACAGTCATGGCTTCCCCCCAAAGAATCCTGGGAACTGTCATGTGTTAAGCGTGCTGTGAGTTGCCATCAACCCCAGGCAACATAGCCAATAGCCAAGGATGAGTTGTAGTCCAACAACATCTGGGGACCCAAGGTGGAAGAACAGTGCTTTAGAGGCTGGGAGAGCTGAGAATGAAGGACCAGTATTTTATACAATGGTGTAGTAATCCCACCTGCCCCCATCTCCAATTATATTTAAGCAATGGTTGATTCACCTTCATCCGGTATCCGGCACCAGAATGTTTTAAATGCTCAGAGGCATTTGCACTGTGGACATGAGGAAATTTTTTGTACATACAGTGGTAACCCTTCCCTGCCTTCCTTGGCCAAGAGCCGAAGGCTGGGACTTCAGGAGGAAACTTGATGGAACCATCTGGGATATCTCTAGGCCTCTTGTTAAATCTTGGTGAGGCACACCAAGTCAGCACCCTTTCCCGTACATTAAATGCTCAGACTGTTTTGCAGGATGCTGACCTTGCATTGCAAAGCAGCAGCTCAAGACTATGAGCTCCATTAAAAACCAAACCCTGCATTCTCTGGATAGTGTGTTTGTATGTGGTAGTAGGAAGATGCTTTGGCTTGAAATGTATCTGCAGCATCTTTCTTTTGGGATACAAACAAAATCCCAATGTTGTACCTCCTATTACCCCACACCATCTGGATAGTGGCCCTAATACCCTTGGAACTACCCCCTTTCTTGGCCATTTATCCTTGTGTGGATCTGTGCAGAATCTGATATATTTGTCTGATTGTTTCATCACATGCCCACCTTGCAACTCGCCTTCCATGCCACTGATCAACAAGGCAATCTCTGGTTCACATCCCATCTGTGCCATGAATCTAGTTAGGTGACATCTGGTAAGCCACTATTCCTAGTTACCTCATCTGCACTATGGGGAGATGATATTTAGAAATATAGAATAGTAGAGTTGGAAGGGGCCATCAAGTCCAACACCCTACTCAATGCATGAATCCAAATTAAAGCATACCTGACAGGTGGCTGTCCAGCTGCCTCTTGAATGCCTCCAGTGTTGGAGAGCCTTCCACCTCCCTAGATAATTGGTTCCATTACTGTACTGCTCTAACAGTTAGGAAGTTTTTCCTGATGTTCAGCTGAAATCTGACTTCCTACAACTTGAGCCCATTATTCCGTGTCCTGCACTCTGGGATGATCGAGAAGAGATCCTGGTCCTCCTCTGTGTGGCAACCTTTCAAGTACTTGAAGAGTGCTATCATATCTCCTGTCAGTTTTCTCTTCTCAAGGCTAAACATGCCCAGTTCTTTCAGTCTCTCCTCATAGGGCTTTGTTTCCACTTCCCTGATCATCCTTGTTGCCCTCCTCTGAACCTGTTCCAGTTTTATTACTTGCCCTTCACCCTAAGGTCTTAGGGTGGGTTACAATTTACAACAATTTAAAATACAACATTAAAGACAGTGTAAAAACAATTACAATTAATAAAGTAGGCTGGGTCTAAAAATATACATCTCAGGTGGCAAAAGCCAGGGTAAAGATGTGTGTCTTCGGGATTTGCCAAAAATTATATAGTGAAGGTGCGAGACACACCTCTGTAGTGTTCTACAAAGTGGAACTGTAGAATTTCCACAACTTAGGGGCTGCCACAAAGAATGCCCTCTCCTGGGGAACACACACCCTTGGGCTTCTGAGAGTGGCAGAACTACCAAGCAGGGTCCATAGGGAAGGAGGTGGCCTTTCATATATTTGGGCCCTAAGTCTTTTGGGACTTACCTTACCAGATTTTTTAAGGGTGGCAGAGATAAGGCCAATGATGATTCTAAAACCCTCACAAACAGAAAGTATTAACCTTGGATGGCCCCACTCAACTTATGGTTCTCAATGTGTCAGCTTGATTGCTTGAAGTCACTTAAGTAATGGAATTGTTTGTAAGGCATTGTAGCCCACCCCCAGCAGCCCCCACTCCAAGTTAATGACCCACTGGAGGACTTTCCTAGTTATATTTGTGACCTTTCTTTAAATAGAATCGGTGCTGTCAAGTTGTCAGGAACAGAGATGGCTAAAGTGAAATTACTAAGGGAGAGTAAAATTGACAAAGCATGAAATGAAATTAACATGCTGTCTGACAAGGTGGCAACCTAAAAATCTGATTACTGTATTCTAAAAGGTGGCTCCTAGCTTCTAAAGGAAAACAATAATCAGGTAAGCCATTAAAAATGTGGTCTTTGGGGAGGATGGAGTAAGAGCAGGGTGTGATTACACCCTCTGCCATACTGGGAACACACAAATGTGATAAATCCACTTTTTGTTTATCATATCTGCATACCCTATCCATCCACCAAAGAGTTCAGGGCAACACATATGGACTTATCCTACTTGGAGTACAGTCTCCAATTCTGGGCACCACATTTTAAGAAGGAAATTGACATAGGAACATTGGAAACTAACTTATACTAAGGCCCCATCTGCATTATACATTTAAAGCAGTATGATACAGCTTTAAACAGTCATGGCTTTCCCCCAAAGAATCCTGGGGAACTATAGTATTTAAAGGGTGCTGAGTGTTTTTAGGAGATCCCTATTCCCTTCACAGACCTACAATTCCCAGGGTGGTTTAACAATCAATTCTCTTCCCAGGGAACTATGGGAATTGTGGGTCTGTGAGGGGAAGAGGGGTCTCCTAGCAACTCTCAGCACCCTAACCAAACAACAGTTCCTGGGATTTTTGGGGGGGAAGCCATGACTGTTTAAAGTGGTATGATACTGCTTTAAATATATAGTGCAGATGAGCCTGAATCAGAACCATTGGTCCATTTAGCTTAGTATTGTCTCCAGTGCCTGGGAGTGACGGCTCTCCAGGGTATAAGAACATAAGAAGAGCCTGCTGGATCAGGCCAGTGGCCCATCTAGTCCAGCATCCTGTTCTCACAGTGGCCAACCAGATGCCTGGGGGAAGCCAGCAAGTAGGACCCGAGTGCAAGAACACTCTCCCCTCCTGAGGCTTCCGGCAACTGGTTTTCAGAAGCATGCTGCCTCTGACTAGGGTGGCACAGCACAGCCATCATGGCTAGTAGCCATTGATAGCCCTGTCCTCCATGAATTTGTCTAATCTTCTTTTAAAGCCATCCAAGCTGGTGGCCATTACTGCATCTTGTGGGAGCAAATTCCATAGTTTAACTATGCGCTGAGTAAAGAAGTACTTCCTTTTGTCTGTCCTGAATCTTCCAACATTCAGCTTCTTTGAATGTCCACGAGTTCTAGTATTATGAGAGAGGGAGAAGAACTTTTCTCTATCCATTTTCTCAATGCCATGCATAATTTTATACACTTCTATCATGTCTCCTCTGACTCGCCTTTTCTCTAAACTAAAAAGCCCCAAATGCTGCAACCTTTCCTCGTAAGGGAGTCGCTCCATCCCCTTGATCATTCTGGTTGCCCTCTTCTGAACCTTTTCCAACTCTATAATATCCTTTTTGAGATGAGGCGACCAGAACTGTACACAGTATTCCAAATGCGGCCGCACCATAGATTTATACAATGGCATTATGATATCGGCTGTTTTATTTTCAATACCTTTCCTAATTATCGCTAGCATGGAATTTGCCTTTTTCACAGCTGCCGCACACTGGGTCGACATTTTCATCGTGCCGTCCACTACAACCCCGAGGTCTCTCTCCTGGTCGGTATCTCTCTGGCATCTCTCCCAGTCCTGCTTGCAGATGTCACAGACTGAAACTGGGGCCTTCTGTATGCAAACCAAATGCTCTGCCTGTGAGCTATGGCCCTTCCCCAAACTGGACCATGTCCAGAGGAGGATACCCAGGATGGCCAGAGAAACCAAGTCCTACAAGGAATGGTTGAAAGAGTTGAAAGAGCTGGGCGTGCTTAGCCTAAAGAAGCAAAGACAGAAGGCAACGCATCATAACGGTCCTCAACTATCTGAAGGTTGAGTGGGAAGACTGCCACTGTGCTCAGCTCCTGCTTTCAGGCTTGGCATAAGTGTTTGGTTGGTCACTGGGGGGAACAGGATGCTGGACTGGATGACCCATTGGCCTGATACAGGAGGGCTTGTCTTACGCTTTTATGTCCAGGGCTGTCAGGCAGGGAATGTAGCTGTCTTGTTCTCTGTTGCTCCAGAGGGCAGGGCTAGAGCCAATGGGTGGAAATGGCAGGGAAGCAGATTTTTGGCTAAACATTAGGAGAAACTTCCTAATGGCACAAGCTGTTTGGCAGTAGAACAGATTGCTTCAGGAGGCAGTGGGCTCGCCTTCATTGGAGGCATTTAAGCAGAGGCTGGACCGCCATCTGTCAGGGAGGCTGCGGTTACCGCCTGCATTGTAGATCCAGCACTGAGTGGATCACCTCCAGGACCCCTTCCAACACTACAATATTATGATTCAATGGTAATTGTAGTTTGCGTTTGAAGTTTTAACATGCATGAGTCACTTTTTGATACGTCTCCAAAGTGACTTACAATAAGAACATTTTCAAACACAGCAACATCACAAACAGAGAGACACCCTGAAATAGGAAGCAGCAGTACAGCACGTTGATAAGATTATAGTCAAAAGCATATCTCAGATCAAAGCAGCAAGGAGTTCAGTTTAAAAACCTTGGTAAAAAGTCTTAACTTGGTGCCTAAATGATAATACAATAGGTGGCCTGTCATGCATCTATTGCAAAAGCAAAGAAAGGTGGCACCACATTCTTTCACAGCTTCTCTTCTTGCTCTGGGGTTGCCACCTTTTTTTAACTAGCTCTGCTCCGATGCGATTAACAGCAGCCTTATGCACAGGAATTAGAATCACAATATTTTCCCCATGGCTTTATCTCCATACTTGAAAACCCATTGTTTGTTTAATGTCAGGCTGCAGTTAAAGGCACAGGAGCAGGGTGAGTGAAAAAGGTGGCAACTGTAGAATGGTGACTTTTTGGCATCTTCTGGTGCATGCTTGCTAATCCTGCTGTCAGGAACATATAGGACGAATTGATGTATAATCTTTGAGTCACTTGTCACTTATGTGGCAACATAGATACACAGCCGTTTCTCTGTGATTTGGTGGAGTGAAAATGTAAGCATGCAGGGGAAGTGTTTGTCCCCAAACGCAGGGCTGCATCTCCTCTTCGCTCTTTCCATGTTTTCTCTGTCAATGAGTGAATGAAACAAGAGTATATCCAGGGCTAGGCTCCTGTAAAGTATAAAGCTGCTCTTTATATATTTCCTTCCCAGTTAGCACTGGTTGTGCATGGGAATGTTGCCACTGCCCTCTAGTGACCGCAAAGCTAAGAGCACGCACATGCTTCTGACAACAACATATGGATGATTATGCACAGCTGTGAGGGTGTTGCTTCTTGCGTAAGGACACATAGATGATTCAAACGTAGAGCCTGATTCTGTGAGTGCACTCACAGTGGTATGTGGATTAAAACCTCTCTTGGGAGCTAACACTGGAAGCTGGCAATAACTGAAGAAAGAGTCTTTGTTGCTCATCCTTTCAGCTGCTACACTTTGCAACTTTTTGTACTTCAGAAGGGGTAGCAGTCTTGCAGCAAAAAATAAACAATAAACGAAGAGTCTTACGGCACCTTAAAGACTAACAAATTTATTATGTATTAAGCTTCCATGGACTCAGTCCCACTTTGTCAGATGCGTGAACTTATTGGGCTAGACTTGACAGTGTGCCAAAAGAAACGTTGCCATGGGTAGCAAGGTGGGACTGAGCAACCAAATGGCAAATGATGTGCAATGGAAGTAAGGATAAAGAGGAGGGGTAAGAATCATCTTCATGTACATGCTGGCAGGGTCTCAACTGGCAAAGACTAACCAGGATAAAAAGAGAACTTGAAAGTGGATAGCTCAGTGAATCATCCGCTCATTGTATGACGACAGCAACAAAGATAAGAAGATAAGAGGAGCCCTGCTGGATCAGGCCCGTGGCCCGTCTAGTCCATCATCCAGTTCTCACAGTGGCCAATCAGGTGCTCATTATGGGACACCTGCAAGTTAGAGCCCATACTGGAAATGATTAGGAAAGGAATCCCAGCAGCCAGTAATGCGATGCCCTTCGGTGGTGTAGTTATCATGTTAGACGCTGGACTTAATGATCTTATGCTCCGCTTCATTCGAGGACTACACATATTATGTTACTTACTTCAGAATGTGCAAGTGAACTGCTGTTCTCTCTCAGGCTGATCTACCTGTGAAGATAGAAACAGGGATCAAGAAATATGTCCTGCTTGGGGGCTTCCCACGGGCATCCGGTTGGCTACTCTGAAAACAGGATGTTGGGCTATTTATTGTTTTTTTTATTTGATCTATATCCTGCCCTTCCTCCCAGTGGGAGCCCAGGGTGGCAGGATGAGCCACTGGCCTGATCCAGCACAGAGCTCGCTCTTCTGCAATGCAGTCCTGGCCAGTCTGGTGAGGCAGAATGGCAAAGTTGCCCTCCTGACCAGCAGAGGTCCCACCAACCTCAGTCTGCTCTCAGGCAGCGCCCCACCTGCCTGCCTTAAAACTAATATGGTATGGCATGGGCAGGCTGCCAGCTTCCTCCTCCTAAGCCTTCATGTTGCCATAGCAGTACTCTGGCTCTGCCTCTCCTTGGCTCTGACTCCACCTACCATTGGTCTCTCTTCCTTCTGTCCTACCAGTCCTAGTGGGCACCAACCATCTGTGCTCCTGACACCGGTGCTGCTGTAACTTACCTGGATGGAGCTGTGGCAGAAAGGACAGTGTGAGGTGGGGGCTGTGCAGATGCACCAGGGGAGCCAGTCAGCAGCTCACCCTGCCCATTGGCTGACCTGATAGCTGTATAGGAGAAGGGCAGGCTATAAAAGAAGTCTAAATAAATTATTTTAAAAAACGCACTAATGTCCTAATATTGCACACTAGCAAAATGCTCATCATTATGACAAGCAGGACTGTTTGTGTAGACAGAGTCTGTACATTGCAAGGCTACCCCCTGTGGGTGGTATTATTTATTTATTTAGATAGTTAGTTAGTTGCTTCATACCCAGTGGTCTCTAAGCAACTTATGACACACGTTAAAAAGATACAATATAAAACTTTTTTTTTTTTTTAAATACAATATACAAAATTTAAAACCCAAACAAAAAGGACTAAACATACCAAAGGCCTGAATGAAAAGGAAGATCTTTGCCTAAAGATGGATAGAGAAGATGCCAGGCATGCCTCCTGAAAAGAGTATTCTGCAGTTGAGGGGCCACCACTGAAAAGGGCCGTTCTCGTGTTGCCATCCGCCGAGCCTCCCATGAAGGGGGCACACAAAGAAGGACCTCAGATGACGAACGCAGGGGCCAGATCAGTTCATACGGAGAGAGGCAGTATAAATATAGTATAGTATAACTGACTGCCTCAGTTAGGTAGTGGCATGATATTTTAGAGACATAGAAGTTTGCCCAGATATTGTACCCCCTGAACTATCCCTGCTAGTGGGGGGACAGCCCACTTGGTGTCATAACTGGAGGCCAGTGTCCCTAAGTGTAGTGCTTTTGTTGTTGTTGTTATAGCAGTGAAAAGGTTAAGGGTGCATTTGGGGACACTGCTGATTTGGAAACGAAACCCTTGCTCTTTTTGACCCTAGCCATTGAGAATCAACTGTCCATGGCCCCATCGTGGGTTTTGTCTCTACACCAGAGTATGACATGGAATGCTGTGAACTGGTATGTGTCTCTCTTTCTGAGAGAGCACTCAAAGCACTTTTAAAAGCACATGACTTCCCCCAAAGAATCCTGGGAACTGTAGCTCTGTGAGGGGTAAACTACAGTTCCCAGGATCATTTGGAGGAAGTCTGTGTGCTTTAAATGTATGGTGTGTATGCAGCCCAAACAAGTGGGAACTGCAACAAAATGTTGCAGAGTGGAATGTTCCTGTTTAGTGTTCCAGTAAGTCAGCCATGCCTTATTTTAGGATGCTCCGTTCCATTCCCCACCTTCCCTGCTTTCCATTTCTTCCTTCAGTCAGCATTCTGACTGAGGTAGAATAACATGATGACATCACTTACCTAATTTATGTAATTTACCGAATTTATTATGTAAGTTACGTAATTTCGCCACAGCGGAGAGTGAAACGAGTAACATCATTTTTGGTGGAAGACAAACTGCAGAGGATAGGAAACAGTGCTGCATGCAGGGAATGCAAGGCGGAACAGAAGAAGGTACCTTCTAGCTGTTGGCACACCATTTAAAGGTTATGGAATCCACCCAGGAAGACATTAGGTCAGTAACCACAGTTTTAGAAGCTTCGTAGTATAAATGTCTGCCTCAGTGAGGTAATGGCTTGATGTTTTAGAGACAGAGAAGCTTGCCCAGATATTCTCTAGCATGCACTTATGAGGGTTGTTTTTTTAAAGTCAAGTCCCGAGTCCCCAAAGTGACATCCATGGGCACCGTGGCACCCCCAGACACTCCCCTTGCCACCCATCCGAGCTCCCTGCCACACCTGAGGTTATTTGTACAACTATTTTGGAGACCCTCCCTCCCCTTTTCCCTTTGATAGTGGCTGGGCTGGCTGGAGAGAGAAGAGGAGGCTTCCAGCTGCTTCGCTCTCTGTGTTTCCAAACCTCAGAATGCTCCTGAGTTGCACGTGGGCTTAGAGGCATTCTTCATAGGACAGGAAGGAAAGAGGGTGGGGAAGCTGGAGGCCAATGCTCTCCCCAAAGCTCATCAGCCCCTTTGTGGTAAGTTTGGGAGATAAGGGAGGGGGGGTTCCAGGATATTTGGTTTTCGGGGGTGCCTTGCCTGCTTTGGTTTGTCTGTATTTTGTATTATTATTTTTTTGGTTTGCTGCATTATTTTATTTTTTTTAATGTTTGGGTGGGGTTCTGCCTGCATTATTGTTGGGGGGGTTGGTTGTTTGGGGGTGTTTTGCAGGCATTTGTTTTTGTGGTTGGTGGGGAGGGTGTTTTCCCTGCCCAGTGTTTTTTGGGGGGGGGGTTTGTCGGTGAGGGTATTTTGCCTGCATTTTGTTTTGGGGGTTTTGCTTGCATATTGTGGGGGTGGAGATAGTGGGGATATTTCACTAGCTTGTTTTTTGTTTGGTTGTGTTTGTGTGTGTTGCCTGAATTTTTACTATTTTTGGAGGGGGTCCTGATTTGGGGGGGGTTGCCTGTTTGTTTTGCCTGTATTTTGTTTTGGTTTGGGTGTGTTTGAGCATCTGGTCTATGAAATTGACATTTTGTGACAGTTTCGTAGGTTTCCAAATGTGGCCCCAGCCCATAACACTTGTTGACCCCTAGCCTAGCCACTTCCTTTTGAGCCATAGTACAACAGCCTCTGTCTTTCAGATACACCAGAGAGAGAGAGAACATGTGTGTATTTGCTGCCCTCTGCTGTTGTTATAGAGTCCAAGGTCCAAGGAATGGAATTTCTCAAGATGGAAGAGGTGTGACCGCTCAAGCTCTTTCCCCAGGGCTGGCCTAAGAGATTTTGCTGTGTGAGGTGGTGCGACATATGCTCCCCCCTCCCTTTCCAAGCCAACATGAAGGGCCAGTCAAGTTATTTTGGACCCTGAGGCAGAAAATCTGAAAAGCACCTCTTCCTGTCATTGGCAGCAAAAATATAAGTCATAAATTAAATAACTAGGAATTTGCTGCCATTTCATGAAACTAAGGGCTCCTCCAGAGTGGTGCTTTTTTGCCAATGTGTTCTGCATCAATATCATCATCATTATTGATATCAACATCTAAGAGGGTATGTAGGGAAGGAAGTGGTCTTTCAGATATTTGGGGCCTAAGTCCCAAGTCATTAAGTCACGTGACTAGAGGGATGTGCTTTAGGGCAGCTCATCTATGTACTATTCTGTTTGTGTGTGTGACAGTTCCTATTGAAGACTAATTGTCTACCACCTATTGGCACAAGCCAAGGACATCTCTCATGGGGCTAATATCCCACATGGTACACCCAAGGCTTTTAAAAACTTTATGATTGTATGACCAGTTCTGTGCATTACCCATAAAGGGGCAAAACAGGCAAGCACTGACGGGTGCCTCCTAAAACATTGTGAATTGTGACATTGAGATGCAAAACACTGCAGGAAAAAGGATGGATGTCTTTTTCAGACAAGGTCTTCAACTCTGAGTTTCTTTCCTGGACATTTTTTCTTCTTAATAATGTTATTTGTTATTTAGTTTAATTTTTGTAAATTGTATTGCTTTCTTTGATGTATTTTATACTTGTGTTTATTTTTCTTTGTAAGCCGCCTTGAGGGCCTTTGGCCAAAAGGCGGGGTATAAATAATAATAATAATAATAATAATAATAATAATAATAATAATAATAATGTGAACACCTTGAATTGGGTTCGGAAACCAACCAGGAACATAGACAGCTGTTTTAGAATATGCCATTGATGCAATAAGAGTGCATTAGCAGTGGATTTATCCTGGACCATCCATCCATCATTCCACTTTATTCGTTGTTCTGTGATGTTTCTCCATTGTTGTACTGCATTATTGCCATCTGGAGGGGCACTCATGTTATAGGGCAACATATGCAGGACAACACCCACCTACTTCTGGAACATTTAAGGTATAAAAAGTTACAGAATGTTAGCAGGAAGGTACAGGACACGCACTGATTGGAAATGAAGCAGTGTGTCCACCACAAAACATTGCAGACACAAACAGTATTGGAAGTGGAATTGCCTAGAACTGTCCTGATGCCATCACGAGCACAAATTATTATCAACCCCTGGTGGGGTCTCTTCCTCAGCTGGCTGCTTGCCTGTCTTTGCCTTCAATTGCCTTCAAAGTCACTCTCTGAATTTGGCAACACACTGTCTTATAATGAGACAACATGCTGGATTCCAGATATTATATATAGCAAAGATGTGGAAATTGCAGGCTTCTGGATATTCTTGGACTCCATCTCCCATCATCCCTGACCTCTGGCCATGCTGGCTGGGAGTGATGGGAGTTGGAGTCCAATAACATCAGGTGGGTCACAGATTCCCCATCTTTTATATAGAGCATCATTAATCCACTCTGCTAGTTGGTACTAGATGAGGAACTGGGACACAGCCTCTCCTTCTCCCTGGAACACAACTGAAAATTATTTTCTGCCTGATGTATGCTATATTTTATTGTTGTATTTATTATGTACTTCGTTTTTAAAATCTGTTGATTTTATGTTTATTTTGATCACTATGCAGTCATGACAGTGGCTGTATACTATAGCTGGCATGGATTTTTTGCATTCCGCAATGTTAAATTGAAAATACCTCCATGCCATTCTGCCGCTTCCCATAAGCTCATTTCAAAACAAAACCTTACAAGACTTATAGTCCTGAACTCAGAAACGCTTGCTTAACAACTCTCTAAGTTTTTATGGCGATACACAAAACAGTCAGAGAGAATCTAGAGTTCAAAGTCTAAAACAAGAGGGGGGAAATTGAGACCCCCTGTTGGACTTTTTTCTGTCAGTGGTCTCATAATTTGTTGAAATTCATTAAAAATCAGTCGTGTTCACCGAGTACCTGTAATCCTATTACTGATCTTGTCCCATACTCTGACCTTCATCTTCTGCAGTTTAAAAGTGAAAAAATGCATGGTTGATTTTTAATTAATTTAAGAAGTGTACCATTGAAGTCTATTACAATGTTGTGCATACTCAGTAAGAACCAACTGTCTGTGTTCTAAAAGCCAGGCTCAACAGCTGTTTGGCTTGGCTAAACAGGGGGCCACACCCATGCCAGACCTTTATTTCACTTTAGATAGTCATGGCTTACCCCAAAGAATCCTGGGAAGTGTAGTTTGTAAAAAGTGTTGAGAATTGTTAGGAGACTTCTATTCCCCTGGCAGAGCTCTAGTGGCCAGAGTGGTTTAACAATCAGCCTCTCTTCTGAAGATTGTAGCTCTGTGTTAAGAATACTTTGCAATTTTAGTGACGTTTCCTATAGTAAATTGTTTTCTTTTGCTTCTGCTTCTGTGAATATGTGAAGTACAGCAACATTTTGCATAATTTACACTAAAAAGGCTCCAAAAACAATTGTAGAATAATGGCACTGACTATTCTGCAGAATAGTCTCCAATGGACATGAGGAGTGTCTCAGTTTGCACAAGATAAAAGAGTGGGAGGTGAAATATATTCTAGCAAATTTCTAGGTGTGTTCTATGTTTTTAATTGACTATGCCCATCTTTCCTTAAGTGGAGTGGTTTAAGCATAGCAGGCTGAAAACATGCATCTTGGGCAAGCCAAGTTTGCTTTTTTCCAACAGCTAGATTCATTGCCTAAGTAGCAACAGATTGTAATCAGTCTGATTTTACATCAGACTGCAGTTTCAGATTCAACTATTAATGCACCCAAAATAGAAGTAGAACATAACCTCCAGTTTGAAACACAAAAGTCTGTCTTCACCATCATATGACATCAACCAATAAAAAGGCTTTGAAATTAATAAAAATAAATTTGACACAGATTTCTAGGATGAATAATGAGAGAAATATATTTTTCTAGGTTAGATTTTCTGTAGAAACAATAGTAACACAGGAAAGAAGCAAAGTAAGAAGAACACCAACAAACATACAAAAATGTAATTCTCCATCTTTGGAGATGGCAGGTGTTGCCACCACTCCCCATATGCTCAGAGGCACATGTTACCAAATTCTTCCAAGCTACACAGGTGAAAGACCAACCCAAATTGTGTATGCATTTTTACAAATGTGTAGGGCAATACAATATCTCAGAGAGGAGGTCAGGTCTCCTGTTCCCCTGGTGCATTCACTATGGCTGCCCAATTTCCCTGCTTTTTAAGGTTTGATAGAAATATCTGTTGGCTATAGATATGTTCTTAAACTGCAAGGGCTTTCTTTGCCTGTTAGTGAATTTATTATGTCTCTCATTTTAAAGCCTGTTTTTATTGTTATTTTCAATGAATATCTTATACCATTTCATGAAAAGCTCTTAGACATGTTTAATGTAAATCTTGCTAAATAAATAAACAAATCTACTTGTTCTTGGATTCAGGGTATATTGGTAAACTAACTGTAACAGGGTTTCTTTTTTTAACTAAACAATGTTTGATCTCATAGTGGGTCTAATTGTACTTACTATAGAAGAGTTGAAGATGTTTTCATTCAAAATGGCATCCTTTAGTAGTTTAATGTGTTTTCATTAGAGCAGTGCACAAAAGGCCTATTGAAATTCTTCATGCTATTTGTGACAGAGAAATTGGAGGGACCACTTCAATTAGTTCTTCCATGGGGAAAAGAAAATTGGAGATGAGGAGGCAGCCTGCTTTGGACAGGGTTGCACTCCCCTGGAAGGAGCAGGTCTGCAACTTATGGATCCAACATTGTCACTGGAGGCTCAGGTGGCCTCAGTAGCTTGGAGTGCCTTTTTCTAGCTCCTGCTGGTTTGCCAGCTGTGGCCCCTTTTGGACAGAGATGACCTGGCCACAGTAGTCCATGCTCTGATAACTTCCAAGTTGAATTATTGCAGTGTGCTGTACATGGGGCAGCCTTTGAAGATGATGTGGAAACTTCAACTGGTCCAAAATGCAGGGACCAGATTATTGGCTGGAGTTCCATTTAGATCTCATATAACCCCTGTTTTAAAACAGCTGCATTGGTTGCCAGTTTGTTTCCAGGTTGAAGTTAGGGTGCTCACACTAGTGTTTAAAGTCCTAAATGACTTAGGTCCCAAATATCTGAAAGACCGCCTCCTTCCCTACAGACCCTCTTGGGTGTTAAGATCAACAGAGGGGCCCTCTTAGTATTTCCACCACCCTCAGAAGCTCGGGATGGTGGGGGCCCAGAAGACGGAATTCTTTTTGGGGGTCCCTAAGTTGCAGAATTCCCTTCCCACAGCAGTGTGTCTTGCATCTTCACCATACACTTTTTGATGAATGTTGAAGACACACCTCTTTAAACCCTGGCTTTTGATACGTCAGATGTAAATTTTTAGGACCCACCCTATTTTTTGTGATGTGATTTTAAGTTGTTCTTAATTGTTTTTAATGATGTATTTTAAATTGTTGTAACCCATCTTGGAACCTTAGTAGGGTTGCAAACTCTCTGGTTTTCACCCATAGACTCCAGTTTTTGGAGGTCCCCTCTGGGTCTTCAGGTGAGCCCCAATCTCCAGACTCTTTGCTTTTATTCCTTTTTTAAAAATTCAGTTTCTAGGTGGTCTAGTTCAAGAGATATACACCAAAGTGTCAACCACCCCATCACCACAACTTCTGTTAGTACTGGCTGCTCTAATCCCCACACTTGCAGGTTTTTAGCCAATAAGTGAAGTAAGAGTTGTAATTGACAAGGGATTTACTGACCTCCAGGCAACAGCCATGAAACTCACTGGGTAACCTTGGGCCTGTCACTGCCTCTCAGCCTCATGAAAACCCTATTCATAAGGTCGCCATAAGTCGGAATCAACTTGAAGGCTGTACATTTACATTTAAGCAATAGCTATTGCAAGTTCTGAAAATAGTTTCCTTTTCCTGCCTGTCTGCACATCAGGAATTCAGTAAATTTATAGCTTTCAACAGCATAAAGAGTATTTTCTCTGTGCAGGAGATCTGAATACATTGGGACTTGCTTCTGAGTAAACATGCATAGGATTGCACTAGAACAGAAGATCATAGCAAGAAACAATGCACTGTAAACAATTTCAGTTGAGATTATAATAAAAGTGTACATGCAGTTTTTTTAATTACTTGCAAAACTAGCATATTACACATTTTATCTTTCAAATAATTTTAGAACAGAAATATTAAAAAGTGTACATGCTGCAGCTTATGATGCCATTACAGTGTTACACAAGTTTAAATTTTCCTGGGCTGTTGAGGAGGGCAGTTTGTCTTATTCATAACTGGTTTTGACAACTTTCCCAATATGAAACTTTAATCCTATTCTCACTTTTCTGGGAGTAAAGCTGCATGCTAATTTGACATACCTGGGAGTAAACCTCATTGAATTCAGTAGGACTTACTGAATTAATCAAAAGTAGACATGGTTAGGATTGTAATGTAAATCAGTGGGACTTATGAGTAAACACAGCAAATAATTGTGTTGTAAATCTTTCTCTCCCCCTCCAATCCTTTTTTTAAAGCAATTAGGCAGGGCTTACTTAGTGCCAGTGCTTTTATTTGGTTGGAAACTAATATGGTTTTTTTTTAAAAAAAAATGTTCTGCAATAACCAGCTGGTTTTGACAATAAACTATTATATGGGGTGTATGTATTTTTACATCTCCAGTGTGTGTGTATATTAAATATTTCCAATAACCCTGTGAGGTAGGGTTGGAAATGAAAGCAGCTCACAATAATCCATTTAAAATCCAATAACCATAAAACAAGTATAAAACATGATTCTGAATTTTGGGTTGGGTGAGTGAAGTCACTTATCACTGAATTGCAGTCCTGTGCACACTTCCCTGTTTGAGTAAGCCCCACTGAATACATTGGGACTTGCTTCTGTGTAAACATGCGTAAGATTGCACTATAAATATCTTTACAGGTAAATAATAAACATCTTTGACATTCATGCTTATATAAATATTTCTTCATATTATGTCTCAATGCATATTTGATTTCACACTATGGTTGTACATTATTATTTCCTTTACTTTTTAAGTGTGCCCTTCTTCCTTGGGGCAGTCATGGTCCCCTCTGTTGTTTTCACCCTGAGGGGTAGATTAGGCTGAGAGATGGAGAGTACCCCATGGTCACCATGTAAACTTTGTAGGTGATGTCCATTTTAAAAATTAATTAAAATGATTTGTATGCAGGCAAAGTTTATGAAGTAATGCAGATCCACATAATACATTTAAAGCACATCCAACTTGCATTTAAAGTGCATGACTTCCCCCAAAGAATCCTGGGAAGTGTAGTTTCCCCCTCACAATAATAGTTCCCACTACCCTTAACAAACTACAGTTCCCATGATTCTGTAGTGGGATTCATGTTTGTCAAACATATGTTGAATGTGCTTTAAATGAATGATGTGGATCTGCCCTAGGTACACTGTGCATTCATTAGTGAATTGAAAAGAACAATGTTAAAAATACTTTTTTAAACAGGGGAAGGGCTGTAGCTTAGTGGTAGGGTACATGCTTTGCATGCAAAGGCCCAAAATTCAATTCCTGGAAAAGACTATTGCCTGGAATCCTGGACAGCCAATACTAGTCCATGTTACCAGTAGAAAGCTAGATAGTACCAAATGGCCTGAGTCGGTATAAGGCAGATTCCTCTGTTCCTAAAAGAGGAAAGAGACTCTGAAATTCATTTATGTATTTTACTTACAATATTTATATAGTGCTTTATTGTAAAAAACCTCAAAGCGGTTTACAGAAGGAATTAAAACAATAAAAGTATTGGCAAAAACAGTTAAAGACAGGTATTTAAAAACATTCAAAATAATAAAACCAACAATGAGTTAATAACAGATAAAAAGCAAAATAGCTGCTACATGACTGGGTAGGCTTGTCTAAGCAAAAAATTATTTTAGCAGGTCCTGAAAAAGATACGATGAAAGTGCCTGCCTAATGTTAATAGGCAGGGAGTTCCAAAGTGTAGGTGCTGCCACACTAAAGGATCCATTTCTTACCAGAGCACAAGTACTATGTGGCACCCATAACATGGAAAGCACACCTTGAACTTGGCCTGGTAGCAAATCGGCAACCACTGCAGATTTCAGAGCAGAGGTATTATGTGCTGTCAGGGTCTCACTCAGGTCAGCAATGTGCCATAGCATTCTGCACTAACTGCAGCCCCCAGGTCAGGTTGTGCTCTATGGGGATTTCTGTGACTTTTGCTGATTGGCTGCCAGGATTCTTTTAGTTTTGGGTTTTGGTTAGGAACCCTGACTGGCTGTAGAATGCTGAGTTTTCTATCTTACTCATAGAATCTTGTTGTGGTTGGTATGATATTGCATTAAGAAAATCATCACTGTCTTTTGTTTTTCTTTTTCTGTCCGTTAACTCGGACAGATGGGCGACTAATAAATAAAATTTTATTATTTATTTATATTATTTGCATTTCATTTAGCTCTGACCTCACAGCCTTACATCCATAGAAGCAGCTACAGTGGTTCCATGTGCTCAGCTCAACCCCCTTAAACCCACTGATGATGCACCTTGTTAGTTGCATGATTGTTTGCTTCTTGCCCAATAGTGGTAAAACATAATTTCACATACTGGAAAGTGTGGCTGCAATTGCTGTTGTTCTCAAGCTGCTGCCTATGAAAGTAGACCAAACCATGTGCTTTTTCTCTCTGTCAGTTGTTACTCATTGGAATTGGATTGGCTGTCAAAGTGAGTTTAAAGCAGCCCACAGGGTAGGCCAGAAAGAATAGAGAATCTTCTTAACTCTTACTCATTTCACAAACCTCTCTCTGCAGTGAAGGGTCAAGTCTGTAAAGACATTTGGAGCAGCCACATTAAAAGGCAGGGGAAGGGCATTCCAGGCAGGGAGTTGCCAACTCTGCTTTGATATGGATATCTTTGCAGAGGATCCCTAGTTAAACCTTACTAACAGCAGAATCTTAAACATATCTACTCAGAAGTCCTATTGAGTTCTATGGGGCTTAGTCCCTTAGTGTGTTCTCTTCTTCCTACAAAGGCCTTCTGGTGACTGGCTTGGCCTGAGTGCACTTAAACCCTTCTTGTCAGAAGGAAGTAGGCTAGATTAAATGTTCCCTACCCAGTCTCTCTAAGCAGGTGAGAAGGAATGATCCCATCACTTCAGCTAGAGCTGGGAACACCCTCATTTAGCTAAGATTTCTATTCCAAACAGAGAATTTTTAAGTTTGAATGGTATGCTCCAAGCAACTGTGGTTGATGCTTAACATATCATGCTTAATGACATCACTAGGGCCTGCCCCATGACATCACTAGGGCCTGCCCCATGACATCACTAGGGCCTGCCCCATGACATCACTAGGGCCCACCCCATGATATTACTAGGGCCCGCTCCTTAAATCTCAGGGTTTGGGATGCTTCTGACCTGGCAACCCTAAACCTTACAATGAAGGAAGGGTAATAAATTAATATCATCATCATCATCATCTTTTGGGATTGGAGCTCTCCATTGGCGGCAGCAGTAGCACAGTTTTTTTCTTGTTGGGGGGGCAGGTTGCTGCCACTACAATTGACAACAGCAACAGCATTTGCATAGGCAGCCTGGATACCATTTGGCATCCTCACAATGTCTTGGATCCGGCAGCATTCCAGGGCAATGTATGTGTGTGTGTGTAGGGTCTCTGTGTGTGAAAATGGCGTCTCTCTACAAAAAAAATGGAGGAGAACATTCAGAGAAAATTCTGCAAAGTGACCTTCTTTTCCTAGGTGGGAGTGGAAACATCTCAGAAGTTTTACCAGAAACAATGTGTTCTGAAGAATTTCAGCTCAGGTCTAGTTTACATCCAAATATGAGCTAGAATAATATATACTTAGTTAAATAGGTTCTCTGTGAACTAACTTGCACTGGCTTGCTTCCAGTGAATGCCATCTTTGATAAGATCTCAAATACAGGCATACCCCGCTTAACGTCGCTTCACTTAATGTCACCTTGCTATAACGTACATGCTCCATACGCCACCATACCCTGCTTAACGTACGCGTGCTTCGCAATTACGGACACTTAATGGCATGACGCCGCTGCCATCTAGTGGCGATTGCAGTGCAGTACATGCATAGACTATTGATTCACTTTACATTTTCACTTTACATACACGCTACGGTCCCATTGCGTATGTTAAAGTGGGGTATGCCTGTAAGCTTGACTGGCTGGCTTGGGACATATTGCTGTCTGAAGCAAATAACAAGGTGGTGCCTCCCCCACCCCATTCCCATGGATGGAAGCCAACCAGACTGCCAGTTGAATCGTTCTTCAATACCAATGAAGGGGGCATCCTCCACAGCACCTTAGGCAACAGGCTGGTTTAGGTGGTTCAGAGTGCAGACCGCCGGTGAGATAATTTATTTTGTGCAGTGAAGGAAAAAACACTCACAGTTGCCCCTTGGTTGCCTCAACAATAAGGTCAGTGCAAAAACCAAAGCAATCCCCCCATTGCACCCAACCCATGGATTTCACAACGTGCTCTCTCCCCTTTGATAATTTTCAAATGCACTTTTGTCCTGATTTACTGATGGAGAATGGTCAGCGAGGAAAGCATGGGGGATACTTTTGCCATGACACTAGCAATTTGCAGTAATAGCTAGAGAGTGTCAGACTAGAACTGGAGAGACCCGAATTCAAATTCCTATGAAGCTCATTCACTGCCTGACCTTGTGCTAGCCACCATCTCAGCATATCTTACCTTACAGAATTGTTATAAGGATAAAATTGGGTGTGTGTGGGGGAGTCATCTATGCTGCCTTGGACTCCTTGGAGGAATCGTGAGATAATAACGTAATAAATAAATCCTCTGCCTGTGTCTGTTCAAGGTCTTGGGCAAGAGTCTTTCTCAGCACTGGAATTCTTTCAGCCAGAAAATGAACATGGGATCTTTTTGCATGTGAAGATGGGACCTACCACTGAGCTGGGGCTCCTCCTCACGCTTCAAACCTCAGACTTTGGAGAACAAAGTTGAAATCTGTTGTGTGGCATTCAGAGTGCTGCAAATAAATTTCTGCAGAGGGCACTGCTAAACAAAAAGCAGAATGGGTGGGGTGGCCAAGATGGCAGTGTTGGGTATCAGAAGCTGGTTTGAGCTCCCTCTTGCAGGCTCGACTCTCTCCATTGCAGGCTTCTCGTTATGAGATAGTTGAAGCTGTGCTATGTAGAAACAGCAGCAGGATTCCCAGGCTTGAATCTGTGACTTTTCTTCTCTTTTTGCAAAGTGTGCTGTGCCTTGCAGATCGGCCAGTTAGTAGGGTTGCCAGGTTCAAAGCCTGAGACTGATCCTGTATCTTTAGGAGAAGAGAATGCCAGCCAAGTGCAGGTGTTCTTGCAACACGGTAATGGGAAAAACCACAAGGTGGAATTCTCCCTTTCCCCTGCACAATTTTTAAAGATACAGAAGACCTCTTGGTTGCCAGGCCCAGCCTCCAAGAGGTCTTTTGTATCTTTAAAAGTTGTGCAGGGAGGAGGGAGAATTCCACCTTGTGGTTTTTCCCATTACAGGGTTGCCAGAACACTTGCCCTTGGCTGACTTTCTCTTCTCCTAAAGATACAGGATCAGTCTCAGGCCATGGACCTGGCAACCCTACCAGTTAGCCATTCTGACATTGAAAGCCTGGACCTCGTGCCGGGGTGAAGCTGAAAGCTATCTTTATTTTCCCTCTCCCCTTCTCCCTGCCTAGTGCCACCTAGTGGCCTGGGTATTTGTCTGCTTATATTTATTTTCAGCCTTTGACCATCTCCACTCAATAACATAAGAATTCCCTGGACAGCCTACAATACCGTTGATACCACACATGGGATTTTTAAAATACTTATTTTGGTTGGATTGTGCCCTGAATTAATTTTGTATTAATACTATATATATATTACTATGTGTCCAGGACTTTATGCCCTCTGTGACAATAGTGAACTACAGTGCTCAAATTCTACAGCAAGAAAATCTGAATTCTGCTCTTGCTGCTGCATTCCAGATGAATATGGTTAAGGCTGCAAAATCTTACACACGCTTACCTGGGAGGAGTGGAAGCTCCACTCAGTGGCAGCTGGTGGCTCCATGTCAGTGGAACAGTGGAATCCACTCCTGGATTTAGTCCAAACTTTCAAGGAGCTGTCCAAGGTGCTTCCAGAGACAAGCCAAAGTGCTGGAAAAAACAGATGTTTAAAAAACAAAAAAATTAGCCTTTGTCCTAGCAGTCCTACTCAATGACCACAGGAGGGTAGCAGAAGCAAGGAATAAGGAAATCAGCTTTTAACAGGAACTTCCACTAGGAAGCAGTAATGCTCTTCTCCTTCCTCTCTCCACTTCCATGTGCTGTCATCCTTTTAAATGTCCAGACTGTGTTCTATAATAAATTATGTATCTGCATCATGCTTGTTTCCAGTAACGGCTGGTGGCTCCATTTCACTGGGGGGTGGAATCCGCTCCAGATTTTAGTCCGAACTTCCAAGGAGCTGCCCAAGGTGCTTCAGCCTACCAATTCCAGGATTTGTTGGGAGAAGCCGTGACTGTTAAAGTGTTATAAGAGTGCTTTAAATGTATGAGGTGTGGATGTTATCTCAGTTATTTAGTTATTTTCACTATTTATATGCTGCCTTTCAGGGCAACACTGTGCCACAAAGCAGCTCACATGAAACAATGAAAGATGTAAATCTACTACTAAACACATTTCAATTAACAAAATTAAAAACAGCAATTTAAAAATTATATACAGTCCAGCAATTCAGATAAAACAGATTAAAAACAAAATACAGCAGAAGTTTAACTCATTAAATATCCAGCCCAGCACCTTAGTTAAAAGCAGACTGAAACAACAAAGGTGTTTAAGGCCCATGGAGAAGCCAACAAAAATGGTGCCAGGCACATATCCCTTGGGAGGGAGTTCCTCAGATGTGGGACCACCACTGAAAAGACCCTGTCTGTCTCTAGTGCCTGCTAATCTGATATTGAAGGTGGGTCTGTAAGGAGGGCCTCTGAGGCCAGTCTTAAGGCTGGGCACATGCATATGGGTGGAGGCAGTCCTTCAAACAACCCAGCCCAAACTGCTTAGGATAGGGTTAAGGATCTTCAAGCCCAGGGAGGGCAAATGTGTCCCTTTAAGCCTTTCTCTCTGGTCCTCATGTCTCTTCCTAGGCCACATCCCCTCCTTGGCCACACCCCATCTCCCCAGAACACATGCCTCACCAGCCCTGCTTTGCACCTTTCTTGAGGGTTTTGCTTGCATGCAATGTGACCTTGAACTCTGATCATGCCCGTGGCTTGCCTGGATGGAGGATAGAGGGGTGTGTGAGTGTGTGTAGAAACAAGCCTATTGTGCAAAGGTAAGCATTCACATTTGTTGCTCTGTCCACTTTGGCCTTTGGCCCTGCCAGGGGTGTAGCAACAGAGGGGCAAATGAGAGCATTGCTCCACCAAATGATAATTTTCCTCTCCCAAATGAAATTTTCCTTCAGTCCCCAAATTTCTAGCATTACAGTAGCTTAAAACTTCAGTTGAGCTTTCAGAAATACAGTTTAGGCATCCACAGAGAGGGGCAGGGCAAAGTTTCCAAGGGAATGCGAACCCGGTAAATATAAGACTTAAAAGTGTGAACAAAGTGAACACAAGTCTTGATGGATGGGGAGGGAATTGGCAAACCTAAGGGTTTGCAATTGGAGGAAGAAAAGGCGGGAAGGACTGTATTGTTATGTACTGCAGAGCATCTCCTCCTCCTCTGTAATGCTCAGCCAGCCTCTGTAGGTGGTGGGTGTTATTAGTGCATTTGGTGGGTATGCCTGGGCTTTTGGGCCTAGACTGGGCAGCCGCCTAGCCTAGTCTAGGGCAAGACTTACCACAGGCAATGGGGACCTGGAATAGTGTGTGTGTGTGTGTGTGTGTGTGTGTTTGCGTCTGGGGTGCATTCCTTCCTTAGTTTGTTAAAAAACGTTGAAAAATAAGGATGTACCTTATTATTTAATAATGCAAACTTATATACTACCAAAATACGGTGTGTGAGATTTCCTGATAGAGCCATCAGAAGCAGTGTTAGCTGGCTGGCCCAGCGCCTTTCTGTAGAACACAGATTGTGTGCTTGTACACTGTAGTTCAGAGAGATGGATAGTTCCCATGTGACATGCTGTCAAGCATTTCCTTATGAAAAGTGATGTTTATAGGTATTAATTTAATTTTTAAAATGAAACTTCTCTTAATTGCTTTCCTTGCATGGCAAAGGAGACCAGGGTAGTTCTGAGAAGCAGCTGCCTCAGGAGAACTGAACTCACAGTTCACAAGCTTACTAAAACATTGTATCTGTACAATGAAGCCTTTCCATGCACGTGCACTTTATATGCTTCAGGACTCACCTCTGGTGCATCTACAGCTGTGCGTGAAAATTCATTCTCAACTTTGACACTTGTGTCGACACGATACAGATGTTCAATTGTTCATCAGAGAAAAACAAACTTCATAGAATCAGAATAGTAGAGTTGAAAAGATCCTATAAGGCCATCAGGTCCAACTCCCTGCTCAATGCAGGAATCCAACTTAAAGCAAACCTGACAGTGGCTGTCCAGCTGTTTCCGGAATGCCTCCAGTGCTGGAGAGCCTGCCACCTCCCTAAGTAAGTTGTTCCATTGTCATACTGCTTTAACAATTAGGAAGCTTTCCTGATGTTTAGTCGAAATCTGGCTTCATGTAACATGAACCCATTATTCCATGTCCTACACTCTGGGATGATCAAGAAGAGATCCTGGTCCTCCTCTGTGTGACCACCTTTCAAGTACTTGAAGAGAGCTGTCATTTCTCCCCCTCCGTCTTCTCTTCTCAAGGCTAAACATGCCCAGTTCTTTCAGTCTCTCCTCATAGGGCTTTGTTTCTAGTCCCCTGATCATCTTCATTGCCCTCCTTTGAACCTGTTCCAGTTTGTCTGCATCCTTCTTAAAATATGGTGTCCAGAACTGGATGCAGTACTCAAGATGAGGCCTAACCAGTGCTGAATAGAGGGGGACTACTATTTCACACAATTTGGAAACTGTTCTGTTAAAGCATCCTAAAATAGCATTTGCCTTTTTTGCAGCCACACTTCACTTTTGGCTCATATTCAGCATGTGATCAACAACAATTTTAAGATCCTTCTCGCATGTAGTGTTGCTGAGCCAAGTATCTTAGCCTTTGCTTTCTTTTCCCCTATGTCTAGAACTTTGAACTGATCCCTGTTAAATGTTAATCCGTTGTTTTCATCTGAATGCTGTAGCCTATCAAGATCACTTTGAATTCTGTTTCTGTCCTCCAGAGTATTAGCTATCCCTCCCAATTTTGTATCATCTGCAAATCTGGTAAGCATTCCCTGCTCTTCCTCATCCAAGTCATTAATAAAAATGTTGAAGAGCACTGGGCCCAGGCCTGAGCCCTGCAGTACCCAGCTCATTACTGCCCTCTAGTTTGAGAAGGAACCATTGATTACTCTTTGAGTATGATTCTGTGGTTCCACTATGGTTCCACCTGATAGTTGTTCCATCCAGCCCACATTTAGCCAGCTTGCTAATCAGAATATAGCTGACTGATCTGTAGTTCCCAGGTTCCTCCCTTTTGCCCTTTTTGAACATAGCGACAACATTAGCCCTCCACCAGTTATCCAGCACTTAATCCATCCTAAGATTTTGAGTGGTTCCAAGACTTCTTCAGCCAGTGACTTCAATACTCTTAGATGCAGTTCATTGGGCCCTGCAGATTTGAACTTGTTCAAAGTGATTAGGGAATTCCTTGACTGTTCGTCTATCAAAGAATGATTTGCACAAACTGCAATCCTGCCCCTTCAACTTCACATTTCCCAGAGGGTCATAGACCCTCTTTTGGGAGAAGACTGAGCCAAAGTAGGAATTGAGCACTTCTGCCTTTTCTTTGTCATCGTTTTGCCATCCTCATTGAGTAGCTGTGCCACCATTTCTTTTCTCCATCTTTTGCAATGGATGTACCTGAAGAAAGCTTTTTTGTTGCTTTTGGCATCTCTCGTTAACCTTAGCTCATTCTCAGCTTTAGCCTTCCTGACGCCATCCCTACAATTCCGTGCTACCTGTCTGTACTCTTCCTCTGTGGTCTGGTCTTCCTTCTGCTTTCTGTATGTGTCCTTTTTTGTTTTCAGGTCATCTTTAAGCTTTTTGTGAAGCCACATTGGCCTCTGCTGTCTTCAGGCAGCAAACTTAGTAATCTTGCCTTTTGAAAGACACATATTTGAAGGAACGTCAAGTAAACAGTTCTTTTGCACAGAAATCATGTCACATTAGACTGTATTAACAGTTCAGATCATTATGGTAGGATGACTTGCACAATATGCATTTACTTCCTAGTCACTGTTATTTAGTTTACATAACTATTTTGCATGTGGAAAATACTGTATTTTAATTTGATTTGTGTTTTTGTAAACTTCACAAATTATAATTTCTAATTAAAATGAATAAATTGGGGTTTATTTTTGTCATTACCTAAGAAAACTATCCCCCCCTGAAACCTCTTTTGTGGTGACTGATGTCCCAATCAAACCCCCATTTTTGTCTCTGCCCACCCAATGAAAATTGTCTCGCTATACTCCTGGACCCTGCCCACCAGTGGCATGTGGGCCCCAGAAGGTTGCTCAGATAGGAATGTGGCCTTTGGCCTGATAAAGGTTCCCCATCCCTTGCTGATGACGTTAAAGGACAATGCCAGCAATTTTTTGTTCTTTTTCTGCTCTGTGGAGCAAATGTGTGTATTAAAGCAGCATCTGCTTCTAGAGGAAAGCAGTTTCTGGGAGGGTATGTTTTTCAGTAGAGAAAAGGCAGGGAGTTACAAATGCCACAGTTTTCTGCTGCAACTTTCTCTCCCCCCCCCAGTACCCCCTCCCCCTGCTTTGTCAGGGTTCAAGGTATGTATTTATCCTTGCCAACACCTGTCTGGAACTCCTCTGGAGGAAAATGGCAGTGTGTGTGTGTTGAAGCAGAAAAGCCACCTGTGGGGAAAGGGTTAAGCACCTGTGTGTGGGGGGAAGGGTTAAGGTTTGTTTGTTTTTTGCTGGACTTCTGCTTCCTTCCCCTTATGATCTAAAGAGAGAGCAAGGGCTATATAGATACGAAGTCTTGGTTGATGAGAACAGTCAGATTGGTAGCATACAACAAAATTAAGGGAAAAATTAATGGTGTAAGATAAGGATGTAGAACCTGTGGCCGTCCAGATATTTGCTGAACTAATTCCCATCAGCCCCAGCTAGCATGTTCAATGGTCAGGGATGATGGGAGTTGTAGTCCAGCAACATCTGGAGGGCTTTAGGTTCCCCAGTCTTGGCATAAGATCTCCTTGGTTTGAATATTTTAAAATTAGTACATAGTTGGTCTCCTTTGTGAAATAAAATGCCTGTTGAGTCTTATACCTTTTGAAAACAAACACAGGTGAAAGCATACATACTTGTCAAAGAAGGATTCATTTCCCTTAGAGCAGCCTTTCCCAACCTTTGGGTCCCCATATGATGTTGGACTACAACTCCAGTCAACCCTAGCCAGCATGGCCAATGGTCAGGAATTATGGAAACTGTAGTCCAGCAACATCTGGAAACCCAAAGGTTGAGATGTAGGATAGGGGACTGCGGTTGAAGGAGGAAACTGATGGGAATTGGAGACCCATCCCTGGGGGTGAAAGTGCCTCTTATTTGCTCAAGGGGCTCTTGGATCTCACCCTACATACCAATGCATGTACAGTAGGGCCCCACTCATATGGTGGGTTACGTTCCAGACCTCCACCTAAAAGTAAAACCCGCCGAAAAGCGGAACTCTGTCAATAAAATGGCACCTGACACCCAAAAAACGCCGGAAAAGCGGAACAAGTGGCATATGAGTGGGGCCCTACTCTAATTGAAAGCTGCCGTATTAGCGGAATGCTGAAAAGCAGGCCACCGAAAAGTGGAGCCCTACTGTATGGGCAATATCTTTGGAAAATTGGACACTGTTTTTAACTGAATATGGATAAAAGAGAAAACTATTTCACAATGATGCTCAGATGGTACATTCCCTGCCCCTCGCCCACATACATATTACATACAGTAAATGGGAACCAGAATTCCAAGGACTGGAAATATTTTAAAAACACACACACACACACACGGGAGATTACTTTCTTTTACAATGGAGATGTACACTAACAAAAAAAAGGCCTAAGGGAAAATAAATAATGGAAATGGAAAATATTATTGGATATTGGATACCTCACAATTATATAGTCTCTCTTTATTAATATACACTAGAGATGGTGTTTATGCTCTAGATCAGCCTTTCCCAACCAGTGTGCCTCCAGAGGTTGTTGGACCACAATTCCCATCTTTCCTGACCATTGGCAATGCTGGCTGAGGCTGATGGGAGTTGTGGTCCAACAACCTCTGGAGGCACACTGGTTGGGAAAGGCTGCTCTAGATGCAAATAACTGATCTAATTTGTGGTAAAAGCTGTCAGGGTTATGTGTATCAGATAGTGGAGACATTTTAAAAATCTAGCTATTAAGAAATGGATAAACAAAGCATGTGATTACTCCTTTAAGGCAAAACCTGATACAAGTAGAAAAAGAGAAGGTGAATCAATGGATTTAATCAGTTGTATGCTGCTGTTATATGCTATGAAGTCAAATGCTATAAAATTAAAATGAAAGGAAATGGACAATATTATTTAAATGATAAATTGAAAAGAAACAATTGCCTCCTCCCAATGTTGCGTTTTGCTAAGCAAAACACATATGTATGCAGTATGTTGTTGAACTATGTGCCATCTATCAAATGGTAAACATTTTTAGAAAGATGGCAAGCTAGAAAATCGGGTTATTGCTGAAATTATTAGCATGCATGTACTTTGTCATTCTATAATCGGATTGTACAAGCACAAAATCCGTATCAGGCATAACATTCGGCATCCAGATAGTTTGCACTTAGCATCGGAGCATAGGAAGCTCTCATACTGAATCAGATCATTGGTCAATTTAGCTCAGTATTGTCTACACTGACTGGCCGTGGCTCTTCAGGCTTTCAGAGAGGAGTCTCTCCCGGTCCTAGCTGGAGATGGTAGGGATTGAACATGGGGTCTTCTACATGCAAAGCAGATGTTCTGCCATTGAGCTATGGCCCTTTCCGCAGGCCCTTAGTGTTGTGGAAATAGAGGCTTGTATACACATAGCCCCATGCTCAATCCCCAACACAATTAATTAAGAAAGTAATCATGCTGGGAAACATCCCTGCCTGCTGCCTTTGAAGAGTTGTGGGGGTAGACAGTAGGTCTGTCTACATTTGAGGGGGGCAGAGGCAAAGTCTCACATTCCACATGATGTTCACTGTCTGCACATTCCATGGCAGCTTCATGTGTTCATAGGCCTGAAAGTGACTGAACTGTAAAATCTCAGTAGGTCTGAGGAAACTTAGCAAGATACCAGAGGCCAGAGGATAAGATTTCAATGCCATGCACAACTCTTGTTTTCTCATCTTCAGATGTCTTTGCCTTATACTGAGCCATATGATTGGCCCTTCCAGTTTAGTAGGGTCTACTCTGATTGGCTGTAGCTGTCCAAGATCCTGAGCTCCCTGCCTGTCAACCACTTGACATGACATATGCCATCCAGTGAAAATGAGGAAAACAGTCTTGCGTGCCAAATTAGCACCCACTCCAGGCCTAATTTGGCCCACAAACCAGGGATTTCCCAGGGATTTCCTTAGATCCTCAACCAAGACTCTTTGCTCTGTTTGCTGCTTGTCAGAAGTGAAGCAAGTGACAACCAGTAAGGGGGCCCTTTTGATTGTGGTGCCCTGTTTATGGAGGCGCTTCTGGAGCCAACATTGTTTTCTTTCAAAGAGCCGTGTGAAACCCCTGTTTACTCGACCAGGTTTTTAAATTTTAAGCATTTTAACATTTTACAGATTGTTTCATCTCATCCACCAAGTTTTATGATGCGTTTTCATTGTTCTGACATTTTCATTGTCTAAACCACTCTGGAACCAGTTTTGGTGAAGAGCGATATAGAAATATTTATTTAAAAATACATAAAAACCATATGCCATGTGGGTCTTCTGGGATTTACAGTTGGAGAATAAAATTATGTAAAATTGGCCTATATGCAAGTATACTTTATTTGCACCATCCATACGGTCGAATGCAGAGTACTTCTTTGCTTTGTGCAAAATATGGTTTACCTTGGCACACAGTTTTTTTTGGGGGGGTAGCACAGAGTTCACACAGCCTATTACACCCACTACTCCTCGAGCAGACAATGAAGCAAAGACAGATATGATTGTATTAGAATATATATTTGTACAGGCAATCACTCTCATCCTGTCCTCAGATGCTGCTTCTCCTAGTGCTGAGCGTGCTGACGATACCGCTACCTGGGGATGGAGCGTTTCACCTGAACATCACAGAAGGTAAGAATCTCTGCTCCCCTGCCCTGGTTCTACACATCTGTCCTTTCCCTAGAGCTGTAATTTTGGTACACTTAATTCACCGTTTGATGCATATGAATTAAGAGCTGAAAGATGGCACTTTCGGTTATAAGACACTTTTTCCAGTTTACATCACACATTGAATGTCTGCTCAAACAAGCAATCTCATTATGTTCTTATGCCTTTGGCATTATTATCATTTCTCCTTATTTATTGAGCACTTCAAATATCAACTAGCCTGCAGCCAAAGGATATTGGCTGGCTAGTCCCAGTTCATGTGTGAAATTGCCTCAGATTCCTTTTCCCTCTGACCTTTTCCGCATGCCTCCTTCATTTTCAGCTAACCAATTTCTCCAAGGATGACTTCCAGTGTGAGGACCTCTGTAGCAAAGTGCTACCCATTAGAGCCTTCCCACCAGTACAGCTTACCCTCAATGGGCTTACCACTGATGGCCGTGAAGCAGGCAGCCGCACTGCCACAATCTGAGATGGGTGCATATGCGCAATTGCCATTTTGGCATTCCCACAATGTCCCAATGTAGCATTGTTCCTGCCTGCCTGCCTGCTGCTTCTCTATAAATATGAAGCAGATGGTAGGGGCAGTAATGGGTGGGAGGGCCCAACTCAAGTGCGGGAACTTCACAACTGCCTGACCATGCTGGGTGGTGCCACCAACCCTACTTCACTCAAATTCCTGCTTCTGTCCATTCTATGTATACCCTGCCCCATAGTTTCCCTCCCCCTCCAGGCCCTCCTCCAAGTTCTCAATCTGCCTCCATCCCACCCCTGGCCAAAGCTATCCCTATCCCTATGTGTGGTTTTATTCCAGCCAAATTTACAACTTTCCCTTCCGTCAGAGAATCTGAGCTGCAAACATCCTAACAGTTTTGTTCTCTTGAGCACCTGGAATGTTCATGAACAGGTCATGCTATCATAGCAGCTCAGCCAGCCATTGTCACAGTCATTCTTCCCCCCTTACAGTTACTTTGACTCATTGGAAACCAGGCTACATATGAACCAAAAAGTCTGCTTATTCATTGTTGGCATTTATAGCACTGAGTGGATCCAATGGCAGATATCATTTTGACCTACTCACAAGGGTTCAGGTTACTGCTATGTTTACAGTGCAATCCTATGCATGTTTCCTTGGAAGTAAGGCTAATTATGGTACGGCTTACCAGGTTTTTTAAGGTTGACTGATATAAGACTGGTGAAGATTCTAAAACTGTCACACACAGAAAATATTAACCTTGGATGGCCCCATTCAGCTTATAGTTCTCAACGTGTCAGGCTATGATCTGAGGGCACATGAGGCCACCACCTTGCTGAAGCTAAGTAGGTCTGGGTCTGGTCAGTGTCTGGATGGGAGACCACCTGGGAATCACATGTATGCCGCCTTGGGTTCCATGGTGAAAGAAAGGTGGGGTATGAATGTAGCAAACAAACAAACAAGTAAATAAAAATCACCAGGAATGAAGATGTACACCAAAAAAGCAGACATGCTCACCGGGTGGGGCAAAATGCTACACTACCTCCCTGGTAGGTGGGTTGCTGTTGCTTACTGGGAGAGGGAGGGGTGAGGTGGCAGGGAAGTTGGCCTGGTGCAAACACACTGGCAGAGCCAATCTGGCGCTCCTGCTGTTGTATTTGCACTGCACCATCCTCTCCTCCCTCTCTCCCCCTCCTGGTTGAAACTGACCCATTGAAATTAATGAACCTCAGTTAGTCATGTCTATTAACTTCAATGGGTCTACTCTGAGCAGGACTAGCATTGAATGCCACCCCACAATTTCAATAGAGGTGCAATTTGTATTACCTTAGTGGGGAACAAACCAGGTGGCCTGTGTGCTTGCTCATGCTGCCATCCAGGTGAACATAAGAACATAAGAAGAGCCTGCTGGATCAGGCCAGTGACCCATCTAGTCCAGCATCCTGTTCTCACAGTGGCCAACCAGGTGCCTGGGGGAAGCCCGCAAGCAGGACCCGAGTGCAAGAACACTCTCCCCTCCTGAGGCTTCCGGCAACTGGTTTTCAGAAGCATGCTGCCTCTGACAAGGGTGGCAGAGCACAGCCATCATGGCTAGTAGCCATTGATAGCCCTGTCCTCCATGAATTTGTCTAATCTTCTTTTAAAGCCATCCAAGCTGGTGGCCATTACTGCATCTTGTGGGAGCAAATTCCATAGTTTAACTATGCGCTGAGTAAAGAAGTACTTCCTTTTGTCTGTCCTGAATCTTCCAACATTCAGCTTCTTTGAATGTCCACGAGTTCTAGTATTATGAGAGAGGGAGAAGAACTTTTCTCTATCCACTTTCTCAATGCCATGCATAATTTTATACACTTCTATCATGTCTCCTCTGACCCGCCTTTTCTCTAAACTAAAAAGCCCCAAATGCTGCAACCTTTCCTCGTAAGGGAGTCGCTCCATCCCCTTGATCATTCTGGTTGCCCTCTTCTGAACCTTTTCCAACTCTATAATATCCTTTTTGAGATGAGGCGACCAGAACTGTACACAGTATTCCAAATGCGGCCGCACCATAGATTTATACAAAGGCATTATGATATCGGCTGTTTTATTTTCAATACCTTTCCTAATTATCACTAGCATGGAATTTGAAGGTGAAGGTGATGGACAACTTCAAAGACTCTGCTTCCTTTTGTTCCTAAACATAGCAAGCTGCCTTACACACAGATGGACTATTGGTCCATCTAGCTGAGCACTGTGTACTCTGACTAGCAACAGCTCTCCATGGTTTCAGACAGGAATCTCTCCCAGCCCTGAAATATGCTGGGGATTGAACCTGGTACCTTCTGCATGCCAAGCAGGTGCTCTACCACGGAGCTATGGTCCTTCCCGCGGCTCTTTATCTTTTAAACTGAACTTGGACTGGTCTGCCCTTCAAATAGAGGACTGTCCTCTAAGTTCAAATAGAGGACTGTCCTCTGTAAAATAGGACACTCATGCCTACCCTAGCCACTTCTTGCTTCTGTATTAGTTGTAATGAAGAGCGGGGCATATTTAGCCTAGGGTTGTTGCCTGATCAATGAAGTTGGCTAGTCTAGGCACTGATGATATTTAGTATGGAGTCTTCATGTGGATTTATCTTTTCAACATCTGATGCTTTTAAGATGGAAAGAGAGAGCTTTCTTTGTGGCAAAAACCTAATGCTGAATATCCTTTTAGCCAGCATAAAATAATATTTTTGAGAACTGAGCTGTAAGAGAAACTGCCCTGTGTTGCAGCTGTTACTTGTCACCCTCTGCTGAGATGGTGTTGAGAAGAATGTTGGATGTGCATTATGGACTACAGCGACCTGGGTTCAAATCCTCCTTCTGTCATGAACTTCACTTCAACCCACTAACCTACCTTTCCTTGAAGAATAGGATAAAATGGGATAGCACCTCTGAATACCTTTGGGAAAGGATGCGATACAACTGGAATAAATATGGTGTTATTGGAGTTTCTGTGCATCCAGAGAATCTGCATGCCAAATGTCTAAACTACAGCCAGTCCCTGAGGGAGCAATCCTAACTATGGGAAACCAGTGTAATTTATGCTGTCTTAAATTAAGCCAGTGTAAAGTATGCCAGATTCAAACCCCTTTTAGCTGAGCCAGCCCAAGCTGAGCCAGCCCAAGCTCCCTTATTCAACCACATAAACCATACTATTTTACTCCAAGAGAGTACACATGTCAATTGAAATGTATGGATGTTGTGTAAGATTTTTTTTAAGTATATTTTTTATTTAAAAGTTGGCTCTTTGGAGTGGCTCCTTTATGAGGAAGGAAGCCTTCCAACAGCAAGTCCATCAGCTTGTCTGAAAAGTACTTGCTGTGTCTACATTTAAAGATGTGCCAAATGTTTCTCTTCCTGGCTTAGCTCACTGCCAAAGATAAGGAAGGAACTGTTTTTCACCTGCTCTGGACTCCTACTGCAATCTTTTCCTGGCGCTTTTCACGTTTCTCTGCTTTTTCTACCGTGTCTAGCTAACAGCATAACCAAGTAAACAGAAATGGAATCATTGGGGGCAGGGGGAACACACTTTCATTCAGGTAGAATGGAACATACATGCGGTCAAAAGTTGATACTCTGATTTATTTCCAACTATAACTGAAATTAAGTTTGGAGGAGGATGAGGAGAATCCTGTCAGAGACTCAGAGGCATATTTAAACACTAATAGCTGAGATGGCCCACATAAGAACTGGAATGCTATCTGGAACACTGGCCTTTCAGAGATAAAGCCTGGTTCACATTCTGAAACTATTTTCAAATGTCCCCAGAATGTCCCCAAAATGAGTCTCCAAATGTGGTTTGCACTCAGAAACTATTTTCAAATATCCCCAGAGATGGAAGAGAGCTGCAAATAGGCATCAGTGGATATATCCAAGATTCTAGCATATCTAGGACTGAGCAACAGTGTGACCACCCTACCCACCCAAATTCCCCATGCCATGGGGAAACAAACCCCAAACAAAAAAAAGCATACCCCAAGACAGACCAGTGAGGACTGAACATGCTCCGAGGCATGGACTGTTGACTGATTGTGGAAGGGGGGGGGAAGGGAAAATGGGAGGGAGAGGCAGAAGGGAGGGGAGTGACTGGAAACCTGAACTGAAACACTTTACCCTTCAATGTTTTGTCGTTGGGACACTCTTGCAATCTATAAAAGACCATTCTCTAGTTATGATACCTTCTAGCATTGGGTCATTAAATGGAACCCAAAGCAGGAATATGCAGATGAGGGGTGGGCTATGTAGTGGACATTGGCTCAGTCCTTATAGGCTCCCATTGAGTTCTATGGAATTAAATCTGTTTCTGCAGTCAAGGTCACAATTAAGAAAAAGCTGGTCTAAAGGCCCATTCTTTGGCAACTTTGCTGAAGCTGTGTAGGTTTAAATATGATCAGCGCCTGGATGGGGAACTACCAGGGAAGCCCATGTACACCGCTTTGAGTTCCATGGAAGAAAGGTAGGATATAAACATGATTTAACCAATTTAGGCCTCAGGTCAGTGGTGTCTTTGAGTGTACCATTTTCATTTCCCCTATAGAAGGAGGGAATGGTTCCTTGCTATTAATTTCAAGGTGGGTGGGAGAGAGTCCATGGAGACAAGTGAGTTTCCCAGCCTCCACTAACAAGAGCTCGCTGGTGAGGAGACCTGGCCTTCATAATGACAAGCATTTAAGATAATGCTGATGAAAATCAGCATCCAGATCAGACCCACTGAGTTCAGCAGGAGTAAATATGAAGAACCCTGCCAGTGGCCCATCTAATCCAGCATCCTGTTCTCACAGTAGCCAACCAGATGCCTGTGGGAAGCCCACAAACAGGAGCGCAACAGTATTCTCCCCTTTGGCAGTTTCCAGTAACTGGTATTCAGAGACATACTGCCTCTGATAGTGGAGGTAGACATAGTCATCTTGACTAGTAGCCATGAATTTCCCTAATCCTCTCAGCCATCCAAGTAGGTGGCCATCACTATATCTTGTCAGTGCGTTCCATAGTTCAACTATGTGCTGTGTGAAGTACTTCTTTTGTCTGTCCTGAATCTTCCAACATTCAGCTTCGGGGGGGGGGAGCTTTTCCCCCTGACCATTTTCTGCATGCCAAGAGAACCACTTTCCCTCAAGACCTCTGGCCCTAGTATGCATAATGGAGGGAGCCTTGCAATGTGAGGGTGCTCCATTGTCTTGCTCCTTTTGGATTCCCTGCAATTTAGAATTCAGTGGCTTTTCTCTCTCTCAACCTCTCTCTCAATCTCTCTGCTCAGACCTCAGTCAGAGGCATATTTAAACACTAATAGCTGAGCTGGCCCACATAAGAACTGGAAGCCAGGGAACAGTGATAGCAAAGAGAGGCGATTATCTGTGTATGTGGCTCCATTTGTGCAGATGCTCCCATTGTTGTTGTTTTCCCTGGCAGAGTTCCTGCGCTGTTTAATAGTTGTGCAAAAAGCAGAAATTCAACAGATGAAGCCACTCCCATCTCGTGTCAGATCACCTGTTGGATTTCTAACAATCATGATGCTGTAAAATTGCCAGGTGCAGGTAGCTAGAATATATATTTAAAAAATCTCCGGCCTGTTCTTACACCTTTAAAAGAGGTTTGGTGCAGCAATTGGTAAAACCTTCCATAGCTAGGGTTGCCAGGTTCAGGGCCTGAGACTGATCCTGTAACTTCAGGAGAAGAGAAAGTCAGCCAAGTGCAGGTGTTCTTGCAACCCTGTAATGGGAAAAACCACAAGGTGGAATTCTCCCTTCCCCCTCCACAACTTTTAAAGATATAGAAGACTCTCTTGGTTGCCAGGCCCAGCCTCCAAGAGGTCTTTTGTATCTTTAAAAGTTGTGCAGAGAGGAGGGAGAATTCCACCTTGTGGTTTTTCCCATTACAGGGTTGCAAGAACACCTGCACTTGGCTGACTTTCTTTTCTCCTAAAGATACAGGATGAGGATCAGAGATTGAACTTGGCAATCCTAGTCCTACCTGTGCCCTAAAATCATCTAAGAAAGCCCTTCCCCGAGTGCCCTCGCAATCTGAAGTGCAGAGGGTGGCTATGAGCGAGAGGAGCTTTTTAGCAGTGCCCCCCAGGTGAGGAACAATGTCCCCAGAGCAGCCTTTCCCAACCTTTGGGTTCCTAGATGTTGCTGGACTATAGTTCCCATAATTCCTGACCATTGGCCATGCTGGCTGGGGCTTAAATTGAGAAAGGCTGCCCTAGAGAGCTTTGCCTGCTACCTTTGTTGTTTAACATCCTACCAGTGTAAGGCAAAGACTTTCATGTTCTCCAAAGATTTTTAACACTTTTTGACATTTTAAAACGTCATTGGAAGAACATTGTAGCATCTTTGAAAGACTGAAGTTATTACTATTGTCTGTCGTAATAGCAATTGGTTGTGCTTTTTTTTTAATTGATTAGGCTGTTTGGTAGTTGCTGTTTTATTCCCTATGTTGATGTTGGATGTTTATACTGAATTTGCTTGCATTATTATATAATATGCTTTAAGTTCTCTTTGAAACCTAATGATTGTATAGAATGTATGTACGTAGCTGAAAGAGCATAACGTTATCAGGCGATAGGGTGGCCGTGTCCTACTTTACAGAGGATTGTCCTCAATTTGGAGGTGTCCTCAAGTGGTTAGAGTGTTGGACTGTGACCTGGGAGACCAGGGTTTGAATCCCCACACAGCCATGAAGCTCACTGGGTGACCATGGGCCAGTCGCTGCCTCTCAGCCTCAGAGGAAGACAATGGTAAACCGCCTCTGAAAACCACTTACCATGAAAACCCTATTCGTAGGGTCGCCATAAGTCGGAATCGACTTGAAGGCAGTCCATTTCCATTTCTATTGGGTGGGCTGTCCGGTCCAAGTCCAGTTTAAAGGAAAATAACCATAAGAAGAGAGAGCAGCGGGGGCTGAAGTTGCCTGTCAACAGCAGACAGTATAGGAATTTAGGAAGCTAGCTTATATGAAGTCAGACCATTGGACCATCTAGCTCAATATTGTTGACACTGACTGGCAGCAACTCCAGAGTTTCACTTAGGGAGTCTCTTCCAGATCTACCTGGAGATGCCAGGGATTGAACTTGGGACTTTCTGCAGGCAAAGCAGATGCTCTGCCACTGAGCTATGGCACACAGGTCTCCTGGCCACCGTCTTCCCAACTATGGCAAGATCTGTTGTTTCTCTCTTTGACTTATAGTTATCTGAACCTATACATACAAATTAGGAAATGCAAACTGAATGCAAACTGAATGCAAATCGGTGCCCCCCCCCCCTCTCTCTCTCTCTCTCTCTCTCTCTGTGTGTGTGTGTGTGAGACAGAGATGCATTCCCTCTTTTTTTGACAATGTGTAAGTGGCCACCATGTGAAGCAACTAATAAATACATATATACATACCCAACTCTTCCCCTGCCCACAGATTCTCCGCTGTATTCTCCCTTCTTCTGCTGTTTTTTCTCCCAGCCACAGCAAGCTCCACATCTGGGATCATCAGGTGGAGAAAACTGCAGGTGCACTCAGAGGAGAAGTTAGTGAGGAAAAGGTTAAGCACCCCATCCACCACTTCAAATAATGCCCTTCTTGTGCTGCTTTTTAGGTGATTAGCAGAGCTTGAAGTGCCCAGATCTAGCCTGATGCCGATCATCTAGTTTGGTCCTAGTGTTCCTTTAATTTTTTATTAATCCAAGACAAAAAAAGAAAAAACTGCAGTTTATTGATGTGCAGGTTGAAAGCAGGCTGGGAATAAGCTGGCGTTACACCCCTGATTTATTCTCCTCTCTCAATCCAAACCACCAGTTTGTTTGTTCTTTAATCATACTGAGAGATTGGATTTGATAAGGTCGTATGTTCGCCTTAGACTCCACATGGTAGCAATTTAAGGTTTGGTTCATGAGGCCAGATGGAGTCAAAAGCTTTTCAGAACTCAATGAAGCAGGCAACAATAGCCGAAATCTGTGCTTCCTCTTTTACTTTTACTTTTTTGCAGGGCGGGGCAGGGGGGTATGTGTGGATAAATGCCTTTAATGAATATGAAAATATGGTTGGTGGTTTGCTGCTGCTTTGTCTGGAAAAGAAACCCACTTGAATGCCTGTTAATTACACGGCAATTTTCTTTGTGGAGGAGACTGCTGAGCGGTTTGCCTTCATTACTGGTAACATAATTATTAGATGCTGGGCACAAGCAGCAGGGGACAGCTATCTCCATCATACCCTATTTTTGAACCTCCCAGGGGCATTTGGCTGCCCACTGTTGGGGACTAAGTGCTAGGACTAGCTGGGCCTGTAATCTGATCCAGCGCAGCAGTTCTTAATGCAGCGGCTTTGGAAGACTGTGTATTTTTATTCTACTAAATTTCTAGGTCACTAAAACTCCAGGGCTATTAATAAGACCAACACTGTTCAATCAAAAAGGGGGGAAAGCCAATGGCCCCCATCCAGCCAGGGCCATACATTTGTATGTATCCATCTCAGCCAACACTATGTACAGCTGGCCCCAGTCAAATATTACTGTCAGTCACTTCTTCAGGATTGGCTGTCTGCCAAACAGCTGATCTGCACTACTGAAAACGCCTGAACTGTGCAAAGCCCCAGCTGCAGCGTACATAGAGTTGTTCCCAAGACACATCTACCTTAATGTGCAATTAATCCCAGGCCTGTCTAATGTCATCCCTGCCCACTCAAAGTCAGCCAAGATAAGGAGGTGGTTCTGGAAAAAGTTCCAGCTGAGACTTTGATGAGTTTTCAAGACTTTCTCCCCTAAGAGAATAAAGATTACAACACTGTGGAAAATGATTTTAATTTTGTTATAAGTTGTTTGTTAGAATGTTAAAAAAAAAAGAAATAGATGCCCACATCACCCTGAGAGAAATGTCTTGAAGTAGCTCTTGTAGAAAAGCCTGTAGCATCAGGGAAGATGTGTGTCAAGGTCGCTTAACTTGCTTAGGCATCGCATTCCTATGTTAGAGTAATGGCGCTTACACCCCCCACCAACGCCCTACCCTGAAGAAGAGAAAAACAACACCATATAAGGAAAATGGAAACTTAACAGGGGTCTTCCATGAGGGGAGAACGAAACTACACGTATGGGATTTCTTGTAAATGGGCTGATTTTGGGGAAATGGGCAGGGGCATATGCTGTACTTTCTATACGTAACTTTCCTGGGAGTAAAAAGGCTGGCTGCGCCCAGCCCAGGCAGAACTGGCCTGGCTATTTCTCCTCTTGCAAGAGTACTAATAAACTTGGCATATTTTACCTACTTGTTTCATAGTTCCTGGGTTTATTGGAACCTTGTGATCTGGGAGCGTGCCTAAGCCTATCAATATTCCAAAATATTGAGGCGTTATTGTTTAATTGATAACAACACTTAGGGGCTTTATAGTTTAGAAAAAAAGGCAGGTAAGGGGGGTATGATAGAAATGTATAAGAGCATGCATGGCATGGAGAAACTGAATAGAGAAATGTTTTCCCCCCTCTCTAGAACCCAGGGTCATCCAATGAAGCTGAATGCATTGCTGGAAGACTTAGGACAGACAAAAGAAAGGACTTCTTCACACCGCACATGGTTAAACTATGGAATTCACTCCCACAGGAGGCAGTAATAGCCACCAACTTGGACAGCTTTAAACGTGGCTTAGACAAATTCATGGGGGATAAGGCTATCCTTGGAGACTAGCCAGGATGACTGTGTTCTCCTTCCACTGTCAGAGGAAGTATGCCCCTGAATGCCAGTTGCTAGAAACCACAGGTGGGGAGAGTTGCTTTTGCACTCAGGTCTTGCTTGCAGACTTCCCATAGGCATCCAGTTGGCTACTGTGAGAACAGGATGCTGGACTAGATGGGCCTCTAGCCTGATCCAGCACAGGCAGGTCAGGGCAGTAATCTGAGGAACTGTGGAACAGGCTGGGAGTCAGGACCAAAGAGTAGGGCCAAAGGACAAATCAGGAGGGAGGAGCAAGCCAGAAGTCAGGAGCAAAGGCCAACTACAGATATAGGAACATAACAGGGCTCAGGAAGACCTCAAGCAAAGCTCAACTAGAAGAGGAATCCCTCTTATATTCCTTTCTGTCCAGAAGGATCCAATGGCCACCTTGGGTGGGTGAAGTCAGTCCTGGGCCTGAAAGTACATCATTGAGCATTTGCCACCTGCTCTTAAAGTTGCTTACCACATGGGACAGCTGTCCACAATTCGCTGCAGCACCAGACAGATTCAGGAGTGGTTACTGCACTATCCTCTTCCACCTTCTCAACTTACCCAGTCACTTTCATCGGTGCTTGCACTTTTCCCCTGTTTGATTCAAACAGCCTTGTGCAACCCTATTCCCATTACCTCTCATGGTCATTTTGTGCCCCTTCCCAAGGTCTTATGCGGCCTGCGAGGCCGGCTCCTAATTCTAGCAAGAGCTGAAACCATAAGGGGCTTCCCAGGAATACTGCCAACAGCAGCCAGTCAGGCCTTCCCCTACCCAGAAGAACTCATGGGTATTACTATTATTTATTAAATTTATATCCCACCCTTCCTCCTAGTAGGAGCCAGGGCGGCAAACAAAAACACTAAAACGTCATAAAAACAGACATTGAAATATAACAAAACATTTCTAAAATGTATTAAAACATCTTTAAAAACATATTTTTCAAAAAGCTTTAAAAGCATCTTAACAAACAATTCCAAAACAGATGCAGACTGGGATAAGATCTCTTATGCTTTAATTTGGATTCCTGCATTGAGCAGGGGGTTAAACTTGATGGCCTTATAGGCCCCTTCCAACTCTATGGTTCTATGATTCTTCACTTAAAAGGCTTGTTGAAAGAGGAAAGTCTACAGTAGGCGCCGAAAAGATAACAGAGATGGCTCCTGTCTAATATTTAAGGGGAGGGAATTCCAAAGGGTAGGTGCCACTACACTAAAGGTCCGCTTCCTATGTTGTGCAGAATGGATCTCCTGATAAGAGGCCCTCACCTGCAGAGCCCCTCACCTGCAGAGTGTATTGATCAACTGGGTTTATGAGGAGTAAGACGATCAAATATCCTGGTCCCAAGCTGTATAGGGCTTTGTATACCAAAACCAGAACCTTTAACTTAGCCCACTAGCTAATAGACAGCCAGTGCAATTCTTTCAGAAGAGGGGTGACATGCTGGCGATACCCTGCTCCAGTAAGCAGTTGCATTGCTGTATTTTGTACCAGCTGCAGCTTCCAGACCAACCTCAAGGGCAGCCCCACAGTATGAAGAGAAATATCACCAATCTGCTAATAGTCTGCTGCTGTAAAAAGCACAGCTACCGGGGCCAATTGAAAAGATGGCAGTTTTATGAAGAAAACATCTATTCGCAAATCCAGCTACATCATGAATGTAGGAATAAATGTGTCTGTGAGGTATTGATGGTAATCAGTCGCTCATTGTTTTCCCGAAATCATTCCTCATCGTTTATATAATGTGCCTGTGAAAAAAGCCAGTCCCCAATGGGTCTTTTTCTCAATTACATGTTTACAATAATTGCTTGATTTGCATGCGTGGCTCAGGTTTTCTCTTGTGTTGTGTCGTATTGAGCACACCTGTTTCCTTCTCTTTTGGCTTGGCTCAGTCAAGGCACAAACAAAACTGAGGATGGAGGCAGGGCTCAGAGAAGATTGTGCATCTACCTTAGCAACCATCCAAGAAAAAACCATGGTGTTAGGCCAGCTGCATGCTTTCTGCAGTGGACAGTTCCCTCAGCTTCAACAGGAAGGAGTATATTATATAACTTGGACTGTAACTATGATCTTCTGTTCTGTTGCTGTTGTTGTTTATCCACACCATACATTTCAAGCACATTGAAAGCACATGGCTTCCCCCAAAGAATTCTCAAAACTGATATGAAGGCAGCCTTTCCCAACCAGTGTGCCTCCAGATGTTGTTGGACTGCAGCTCCCATCAGCCTCAGCCAGCATTGCCAATGGTCAGGAAAGATGGGAATTGTGGTCCAGCAACATCTGGAGGCACACTGGGTGAGAAAGGCTGTGTTAAGGGAAATGTAGCTCTGTGAGGGGTAAACTACTGTTCCCAAGATACTTTTTGGGGGAAGCCATGACTGTTAAAGTGGTATAAATGTATTTTAAATGTATGGTGCGTACACAGGAGGGATTCAAGTACATACTGGAATTTTAGGATTGTGCAATTAAAGTGGATTAAAGGGCTCTGTTGCCCTAGCATAACAAATCCACTTTTTTAAAAAAATGGAATGTTTGTGGCTTGGAAAGTGATGGGGAGATGCATTGAAATGAATGATTGATTAATGGAAAGACATGTAAATGCCGTGTGAGCAAATCAGGGTGAGTGCTCTTTTTGGAGTATAACTGCCCTGTAAAAGAATCAGAACAAATGCTCGATAAAGAATGGATATGATCCAACTTCCACGTAAGCTTTGTGCAAACAAATCAGGAAGAATGTTCAATATGGAGGTGCCCAAAGAACAGAATTAAAGAAATTCACACATGCACAAGTGCACATTCACACATCGCCTCTCTTTTCTCCGTGCATTGTGTCACACTGCTCCCAATGTCTAGAATACTTTTTACCACATTCTGGGTGATATTCAGCTGAACCCGACTCAGAGTAAACCCAGGGAAATGAATGAACCTAAGTTAGTCATGTTCAGTTAACGTTAATGGATCTACTCTGAGTAGGACTAGCATAGAATGCCACCCTCTGTTCATTAACCCACATCCTTCCAGTCATTCCTCAGGACTGCTACCCGCCCATTGTCAATCTGCCTGCCACATCCTCAACCAAGCCTCAGCCATTTCCAGAAAAGAACTCTCCCTTGGAGAGAGAGCAAAGCACAACAGAAACTGCTCCTAGCTGTCTGGGATCTGTATTACTGGGCAACAGCTCCAGGACCAAGGTCCTCTCATAATCTCACTTCTCCATAATACCTGAATCAGGAGAGGCTGTGCAAACCCTGTGTCTTAATGCAGTAGTGGACTGGATGAGGGGCAATAAGTTGAGTTTGAACCCTGGGAAGAAGCTCTGTGGATGGTTGGTTCCTGTGTCCAGTGATCTGCTGGATAGGGTTGCACTCCCTCTAAAGGACGGTACTCCTGGATACTTATTTGTCATTGGAAGCCAAAGTGACCTTGGTAGCTAGGAGTGCCTTTTGCCAGCCTCATCTGGTATCCCAGCTACAGCCATGTGTGGATTGGGATAACTTGGCCACTGTAGTCCATGCATTGGTAACCTTGAGACTGGATTACTACAATATGCTTTGTGTGGGGCTGCCCTTGGGCCTGGTCTGGAGGCTGCAGCTAGTGCAGATGGTGACAGATAGCTGACAGCATGTGGCACATCTGCTAAAACATCTGCACTGGCTGCCCATATTCTACCAGGGCAGGTTCAAGGCTCTTGTGCTGATATACCAAGCCCTGAACAACTTGGGTCCAGGATACCTTAAGGACCACCTGAGCCCTTAGGTCTCAGCTTGATGAGATCATCAGGAGGAGTGCTGTTGGTTGTCCCCCATATTAACAGAGGCCTGACGGGCCTCAACCAGAAGTTGGGCGTTTAGTGTCACTGGTCCCATTCTCTGGAATGTTCTTCTAGCAGAGATTTGGCAGACATCCTCGCATTTGACTTTCAGGCTTTTCTTGAAGACTTTTTTATGCCGACAGGCCTATGCAGTTGTTTAAAATGTCTCTTGAGTAGCCAATCATTGTAGTGATTGTTTTGTACTGCTTTTAAATGTTTTTTTATGTTGCTGTGTGCCACCCTGAGGTTTTGTTCGGAGGTGGTATAGAAATACAAATAAACTAACAAATAAATAAAATATTAGAGAAACAGGCCCCATATAATATCCCTGCCATGTTCTCATAGCTTCCTAATCCTAACCCTACTCGCCTTAGGACACAGGTTAAAATTAGCCTTTCTTTCATATATGATTGACTTCTGCCAAGGGAAGAGAAATGGCCCAAGGGGATCCTAGTGTCCTTCCCAACAAAAAGGCACAAACAGAGCTCAAAACAGATCATTTTCTGAAGACATGGAGAGGCTCAGCTAATACCTCCAGAGGGTCCCTACACCTAGCTAATGAGGAAGACATCAGCCACATTGGCTTAAAATCTTTGTGGACTATCTCAATAACTAGCTTTTTCTATTTTATCTCTTCCCTATCCAAGCTGTCAGTATTGGAGGGATTCAAGTGCATTCCAGAACTTTAGGTTTGCGTGATTAAAGTGGATTAAAGAGCTCAAATTCTCTTTAAAAAAAGATTATTGTTTTTTAGTTTGAGAAGTGACGGAGAAATGCATTGAAAAGTGTGGGATGGATGAATGATTAATGGGAAGATGTATAAACACCGCACAAGCAAATCAGGATGAATGCAGGATGAAGGCTCATTGTGGTATAACCACCCTGCAAATTAATCAGAACAAATGCTCAGGAAAGACTGGATTTAATCTTACCACCACATAAGCTTGTGCAAGCAAATCTGGATGAATGCTGAATAAACAGGCCATCTGGAGGAGCCCTAAATTAGCTTTATTAAATTACGAGCATCATTGTGTCCAGTGATTAATTGCTGCTCTGTTTTTCTTCTACCTGATAATAATGAGAACTTTTAAAATAAAGACTTTCATGATGAGCCATTCTGGTTGCCTGCTCTTCCTTTCCCACCCCCACAGTTCATTGCCAGTCATTGGCCTCTTTCCTGCAAAGTTATGCATCTTCAAACCCTTTCAGATGGGGACTGTGCAGAGACTTAGCAGTATTAGGGAGCTCAACTCAGTGTCTGTTGGATTCTCCCCATTTATCATCATTTAGTTGTTCCCTGTGTTACACATGTCCAGGTGGCCTCAATCAGAAGTCAGGGATTTAGTGTCGTCAGTCCCATGCTGTGGAACATTCTTCCAGCAGAGATTGGGCAGCCATTCTTGTTTTGACTTTCAGGTGTCTCTTGAATACTTTTTTATGCTGATGGGCCTATGCAGTTGTTTTCTTGAGTAACCAGTTGTTTTGATGATTGTTCTGTATTGCTTTTCAAGCCTTTTTTTGTTGCTGTATACCACCCTGACATTTTGCAAGAGGGTGGTATAGAAATACTTTCACTGAAAAATAAATAAACAAACAAACTAGTATGTAAGGCCAGGGTTTCCTAAATTTATAATAGCTAAGCACAATTTTCTTTTCTGAATCAAAGTCAGAGACACCCCTTTCTTCCTATGTTTGAAAAAGTTTGGCAATAATGCAATGAAATAACACCCCCCTCCCCAGGCTTTCTTCATGAGCGGCTATGGAATACAGAACTTCCATGTTCAGACACAGTGGGTCATATTCATCTAAGTCCTACATAGAGCAGACCCTTTGAAATTAATGAAATTAAAGTTTGGCATGTCCATTAATTTCAGTGGATCTCCTCTGAGTAGGACTAGTATTGAATACCACCCAGTAGAGTGCTGACTGCCAGTTTGCTGGGGAAAAGTAGTAGCAGCAAAAGGGCAGGGCTTTTGCCTTCATGCCCTGCTTGTGGGCTTTCTAGGAGCGTCTGGTTGGCCACTGTTGGGAGCAGGATGCTGTGCTAAATGGACCTTTTGTTCTAACCTAGCAGGTCTCACATCATGTATTTATTTAAAGATGTTTATCCCACTCTTCAGTTCCTGCCCCCAGGCTTACAATCTAAAAGGAGATGACACACACAAAAATGACACAAAAGGAAAAATGGATTAGGAGGGAGGAGGAAATAAGAAAAGGCAGGTGCCAGTTCATAGTTACAAGTTTTACCAGCCAGGATGGAAACAGTTCTCTCTTCTGAGTGGGTGTCCCAGCTTGGAAGAGGTAAGACCCAGAGTGGTGACTAATGTAAAGACAGAACAGACAGTTTCATTTAAGGACAGGCAATTGTGTTGCATCTTTGTATCAGAATTGCTCACTGTCAGATGAGGTCATCTGCTTTGAGTAGGGGTTGTGGTCTCACAGGGAGCCTTTAATTTATTCACTTTCTCATGGCTCATGAGCTGTCCTCTCATGGCTTACTCCAACACACAGTTGGCAAATTACCATTTGTGGCTGAGAGAGACCCATCAAGGTCACCCAGGTTATAGAATGATAGAGTGGGAGGAATGTTGGAGGTCACCTAGTCTGACTCCCTGATCAATGCAGGATCTACAATGCTGGATGCAGCCACAACACCCCTGACAGATGGCCATCAACCCTCTGTTTAAATACCTGCAGCAATGGAGCACCTACCACCTCCTGAGGCAGTCTGCCCCATTGTCAAACAACTCCTACTTTTAGGAAGCTTTTCCTGAAGCAGTGGCAGCTGGTGTCTCCATGTCAGTGGGCAGTGGAATCCACTCCAGGTTCTAGTCTGAACAAATTTGGACTAAAACTTGGAGTGGATTCCACTGCCCCACTGACATGGAGCCGCCACTGCCCTAAAGCTTAGCTGAAATCTGTTTCCCTGCTGTTTCTGCCTATTGGTTCTAGTCATGCCCTCTGGGCAAAGAGAACAAGTCTGGTCTGTCTTCTGCATGACGGCCCTTCATATATTTGAAGATTATGACTCCCCTTAATCAGCTGTTATCCAGGCTAAACATGCCCACTTCTTTCAAATGTTCCTCCTTGGACTTGGTTTCCATATTTCTGAGGCCATCCAGGTTGTGACATACCCTGAGCAGGAATTTGAATTCAGATTGTTCCAATTCAAATATGACATCCTATACTAGAGATGGGGAAAAATTAACATTCAGTTCACATTGAAAGGTGAACCTATCAAATACACACATTCTGAAGCAGTATGAGAAGCAAAGTGCAGCCATCGTTCCAAATTTGCACCTCTCCAAATTTTGCAACACGGTTCTCCACCCAAGCAACATGTACAAAAATTGCATATAGTGAAAATAACATACAAAAATGCATCACATATTGAAAATTTGTATTGGGAAAGTGTGTACATTAGGCAAAATTACATACAAACATGTAGATATTACAAGAAATTTGCACTAAAATCTTAATGTACTTTCAGTTGGACTTTTTTTTCAGAAATCACAAACTGATGTGGAAATGTAGAGAACTGAATTTAAGTTCTAGGTTTAATAGCCAAAATAAAAACTGACAAATCACTGGGTCCAGATCACATCCACCCAAGAATTCTTAAAGTATTCAAATGTGAGATTGCTAATCTTCTAACAAAAATATGTACCTTGTCCCACAGATCCACCTCCATACCTGAGGAGTGGAAAGTGGCCAATATAACACCGATCTTTTAAAAGGGATCTAGGGCAGATCTCTGAAATTACAGGCTGGTTAACTTAACATCTGTCCCAGGAAAACTGGTAGAAAGTATTGTCAGAGATAAAATAACCAAGCATATAGAAGATCGAGCCTTGCTAAAGCACAACCAACATGGCTTCTGCAAGGGTAAAGTCCTGTCTCACTAATCTGCTAGAGTTCTTTGAGAGTGTTAACAAGCATATAGATAGAGGTGATTCACTTGACATAGTGTACTTGGATTTTCAAAAAGGTTTTGACAAGGCACCTCACGAAAGACTCCTGAGTAATCTTAGCAGTCATGGAATAAGAGGAGAGATCCTTGTGTGGATCATGAATTGGTTAAGTAGCAGGAAGTAGAGAGTGGGAATAAATGTTCTCCCAATGGAGGGCTGCAGAAAGTGAGTCCTCCAAAGATTGATATTGGGACATGTGCTTTTTAATTTGTTCATAAATGATCTAAAGTTAGGGGTGAGCACTGAGGTGGCCAAGTTTGCTGATAATACTAAATTGTTCAGAATTGTTAAAACAACAAGGGATTGTAAAGAGCTCCAAAAGGACCTCTCTAAACTGAGTGAATGGGTGATAAAATGGCAAATGCAATTCAGTGCAAACAGGTATAAAGTTATGCATATTGGAGCAAAAAAAATCTTAATTTCACATATACACTCATGGGGTCTGAACTGGTGGTGGCTGACCTGGAATGAGACCTTGGGATCGTAGTGGATAGCTTGAAGAAGATGTTGACCCAGTGTGCAGCCGCTATGAAAAAGGCAAATTCCATGCTAGGGATCATTAGGAAAGGTATTGAAAATAAAACTGCAATACCATAATGCTGTTATTTAAATCTATGGCATGGCCACATTTGGAATACTGTGTATCGTTCTGGTCAGTTCACCTCAAAAAGGATGGAGGTGGTTCAGAAAAGGACAACCAAAATGATCAAGGGGATGGAGCGACACCCCTATGAGGAAAGGTTGCAGCATTTGGGGCTTTTTAGTTTAGAGAAAAGGCTAGTAAGTGGTGACATGATAGAAGTGTATAAAGTGATGCACAGCATGGAGAAAGTGGGTAGAGGAAAGTTTTTCATAACACTAGAACTTGTGGGCATCCATTGAAACTGAATGTTGGAAAATTCAGGACAGACAAAAGAAAGCACTTTTTCATGCAGCACATAAGAACATAAGAACATAAGAAGAGCCTGCTGGATCAGGCCAGTGGCCCATCTAGTCCAGCATCCTGTTCTCACAGTGGCCAACCAGGTGCCTGGGGGAAGCCCGCAAGCAGGACCCGAGTGCAAGAACACTCTCCCCTCCTGAGGCTTCCGGCAACTGGTTTTCAGAAGCATGCTGCCTCTGACTAGGGTGGCAGAGCACAGCCATCATGGCTAGTAGCCATTGATAGTCCTGTCCTCCATAGTTCAACTATGGAGATCACCACCACCGTGAGTGGCTCAGGGGTTACATGCCCTGCCACCTGTGCAGCCGTGGGCAAGCTGCATAGTCCCAAGGAGCCCAGTTGCCCCCCAGCTGGCAGTTGCGGACAAGGAAGGGGCTGGCTTGTGCAGCTGTGGCTAGCTGAGCAGGCCTTCGCCAGCTGGGGAGGACTAGCCTCAGAGAGAGGCAATAGTAACCCCCCTCTGAATACCGCTTACCATGGAAAACCTATTCATAGGGTAGCCATAAGTCGAGATGGACTTGAAGGCAGTCCATCGTTCCCACAAGAGGCGGTGATGGCCACCAGCTTGGATGGCTTTAGAAGAGAATTAGACAAGTTCATGGAGGATAAAGCAATCAGTGGCTACTAGCCATGATGTCTATGCTCTTTCTCCATAGTCTGAGGCAGTGCTTCTGAGTACCAATTGCCAGAAGCCATAGGAGGGGGGAGTGTGCTTGCACTCAGGTCCTGCTTGCAGGCTTCCCCCAGGCACCTGGTTGGCCACTGTGAGACCAGGATGTTGGACTAGATGGGCCACTGGCCTGATCCAGCAGAGCTCTTCTTATGTTCCTATGTTCTAATCTCTTTTCTCCCTTTCCCATAAGGTGCAATGCAAATGCACTCCTGCTGCCTCTCTCCCTCCTTCCCTCTCTTTATATGAAGTATATACAATAACTTGTTATATTTATGGGTGTATATACAGATGGCCATTTATCAACTTGTGGGCATACATCCATATGGGGAGCCACCATCTGTCTGGTGCATCCACTCATGTGGTGAGGAGAGCGGTACCCATTCCTCTGCTTCCCTGGATTCCTAATTGGTTGCGGAAGTATGAGAAAGTTCTCTCCAGGTGGGCCGATGCTACGGATGTCAGCACCCCAGGTGGTTGCATGCTCATTCAGGATAAGTTGCCACCTGGGAAACTGTATTCACCCTGTGCTGATGCAGTTTGGTGACTATATATAGCTATAGAATAGCTCATGTCATATATAGTAGAACCCCTTTGTCAAAGATCTCCATTGCCAAGTAAAGAAGGTTTGTACAATTACCCGAATTGCCTAGGTGGGCAGTAGGCTCTCCAAGCAAAGGCTGCACAGACATCTGTGGGGGATGCTTTAGCCCTGGATTTCCTCCTTGAAGCAGGGGGTTGGTCTAGTCTCTTAGATCACCTCTGACTGTATGATTGTATGAATTACCCTCTTGTTTTGTCTCTAGCTGCAGCACTTCATCCTGGATTTGAACCCAATTCTGAAATGCTCCTAGGCTTCCAGAGTGACTTGTCAGATAATACAGGGAGGCTACATTCAGAAGAGGGGGCTATGGAAGCCCTCTTAGCCCTGTGATCCTTTAAATCCTACCTTTATCAAGAACTTTAAGAAATGGTGGGTGTAAGTGATCATAGGACAAGGGAGACTCAGGCTCAAATCCCTTCTCAGCCATGAAGCTCACTGAGCAACCTTGGGCTAGTCATATATATTATGTACAATATATTTTACACATGTTAAGGCTGTCCTTTGAAGTGGGGAATTGCTTGACCTGAAATGCATCAGGGACATTTTAAATTGTTTTATGTGATGTGCACATATATTACATATATTAAAGGAGTATTTATTTTCCAGCCCTTTCTCCAAAAAGCTCAGGGTAGCATATATGGATGAACACACACACATGTACACACTCCAGGTCACCCAAAGCTTTGTAGATGAATGAAGATTTAAACCCAGATCTCCCCAAACTAAATCCAAAGCCCTAAGCCAGTGATTCCCCAACTGTTTCTCCCACAGACCACTTGAAAATTGCTAGGGGTCTTGGCAGACCATTTAATGGTTTTTCTGCCTCCTGTAGCCACTGTAACGCACTGTGCTAGATGCCGCATGATTTTTAATTGTATTTTTATTTCTTCTTTTATTTCTTATATATTGTGTTCTATTGTATTCTATAAAATTCAAATTGTGATGCAATAAAATACCGTATAAGAAATGAAGATCAAGATGAACATTTAATGCAATGGATGCGCCATCCCTCATCTTTAACAGCAATCTGACAGACATGCCACAGACCACACACATGAAGTTCACAGACCACCAGTGGTCTGCAGACCACAGTTTGAGAAGCCCTGCCCTAAGCAGTACACCATGCTGACTGCCGTGATGCAGGCTGCTTTTAAATCAGTTTTCCTCACAGCTGTTTTTGAGATGCAGGACTGAACTGGTTCTACAGCTTGATCCCTTCTTTTCTTCTTTACTTTGCCTTCCACCCTTTCCCACTCCTCCTCTTCTCCTTCTCCCCATCCAGGCTGCAAACTCATCTTCCCTCCTTGGGATGGTGGCATCCGTTACCGAGGCTTAACCCGCGAACAGGTGAAGACTGCCCGCTTCCTGCCCTTCGACTATGAGATTGAATACGTATGCCGTCCCGAACGTGAGATCGTGGGGCCCAAAGTGCGCAAGTGCCTGCCCAATGGCACCTGGACAAACAGTGATGTCGAAAGCCGCTGCTGTGAGTCCCATGGGTGGTGAGGAGGGGAGACATTATATTGCAGCTGTGTGCAGATGATGCCTGGCTCTATTTCTCGCTGTCATCAGAGCAGTGGCGGCTGTTGGCTCCATGTCAGCGAGACAGTGGAATCCACTCCGGGGTTTAGTCTGAACTTTCAAGGAGTTGTCCAATGTGCTAGAAAGTTTGGACTAAAATATGGAGCAGATTCCACTGCCCCACCAACATGGAGCCACCAGCCACCACTTCATCATCAGAGTCAGGGAAGGCTGTGGAGGTGGTGCACCACTGGACTGAGTCTGACTTCAGTAATGAGTTGGATGAGAGCCAATAAACTGAAGCTGAATCCTGACAAGTGGGCTGGTAGTTTCCGACCCTGGGAAATTGGTGATTTACCTCTTCTGGATAAGATTGCACTCGCCTTGAAGGAACAGGTTGCAGCTTGGGAGTGCTCCTTGATCCAACATTGTCACTTGAGGTTCAAGAGCCATCAGGGGCACACAGCACCTTTTTCCAATTTTGGTTAGTCCATCAATGATGGCCTTTTCTGGGTAGGAATAACCTGGCCACAGTGATCCCTGCTCTGGTAAGTTCCAGGTTGGATTTCTGTAATGTGCTATATGTAGGGCTGTCCTTGAAAACTTGCTCAGAACATGGCTGCTAGAATTCTGGCTGCTTTATCTAGATCAGAAAAAGGGAATCCATGGCCCTCCAGATGTTGTTGGACTCCAGCTCCCATCAGTCTTCACCGGTATAGTCAATGATCTGGAATGATGGGAGCTGTAGTCCAACAATATCTAGAGCAGCCTTTCCCAACCAGTGTGCCTCCAGATGTTGTTGGACCACAACTCCCATCTTTCCTGACCATTGGCAATGCTGGCTGAGGCTGATGGGAGTTGTGGTCCAACAACATCTGGAGGCACACTGGTTGGGAAAGGCTGATCTAGAGGACCACATGCTCCCCTTCCCTAATCTAGATGGAGCCATATTGCTTCAGTTCTGAAGGAACTACATTGGCTTCCTATTTGCTACCAAACCCAATTGAAGGTGCAGGTGCTTACCTTTAATGCTCTAAATGGCTTGGGGCACAGATATCAGATGGAGTGCCTCCTCCTGTTATCAATCTGTCTGTGCAATTGTTAGATGAGGCCCTTCTCCTTGTTCCATCTTTAAGAGGAGGACATCATGTATGTAAAGAGAGGTCTTCCTTGTGGTGTCCCTGCAGAATGCCTTTCCAAGAGAGGCGATGCCTGGTGTTGATGCTGTATTCTTTCCAGTGCCAGGTTAAAACCTTTTTATTTGTCCAGGCATGTTAGGTTATGGTATTTTTAGCTGGGCTTTTTGTTGTTGTTATGTGCCTTCAAGTCGATCACGACTTATGTCAACCCAAATGAATCAGTGACCTCCAATAGCATCTGTCATGAACCACCCTGTTCAGATCTTGTAAGTTCAGGTCTGTGGCTTCCTTTATGGAATCAATCCATCTCTTGTTTGGCCTTCTTCTTTTTCTACTCCCTTCTGTTTTTCCCAGCATTATTGTCTTTTCTAATGAATCATGTCTTCTCATTATGTGTCCAAAGTATGATAACCTCAGTTTCATCATTTTAGCTTCTAGTGATAGTTCTGGTTTAATTTGTTCTAACACCCAATTATTTGTCTTTTTCACGGTTTGAAAATGTTTAAAATGTTCAAACAAACGAACTCTGGAATAGGGGCTCAAAATAGCCTAATAGATGAGAAGGGCCTCCAAATGCAAGCAAGGAGGTTTGGGGGGACAGTTTTATACAAGGTGCTAAAGAGGTTTCAGTTCTGGCTCCTTGCTAGATCTGCCACAACGTGGAGAGACTGCCTTTAGTAGCTTCGGTTCCTCCCACCCACTTTCCACAGTGTTAATGTGCCTTAGAGGTAGAGATCCTCAGGCCCAGGGGCCTCTCTGTCTGGCCCTCAGAATCCTCCAAAGGCCACACACCTCTCTCCTCAGGTCCTATCCCTCATTGGCCCTGCACTGCACCCCAAATGTGTTTGCTTGACTGGAATGTGTCCTTGAACTCTTATAACGCCTCTTGCTTGTCAGGATGGAGGATTGAAATGGGTATATGTAGAAGCTAGCGTACTGTACAAAGGTAAACATATAATTCATTGCCCCACCCACTTTTGCCTCTGGCCCCGCCCACCACTGTCATGTGGCTATCAGAAGGGCACCCAGAAGGGAATGTGGCCTTAGGCTGAAAAGGTTCCCTGCCCCTGCTATAAAATCTTTCACATCATCCTTCTAATAGTTTTGTCTGCTGGCTTTGCTGGTTTTGTTTATTTATTTATTTATTATTTGATTTATATCCCGCCCTTCCTCCCAGCAGGAGCCCAGGGCATTGTTTTTTTTAATCATTGTGGTTTTATTGTTGCTTTTATACTTTGTATTTCATCATAGTTTGTTGTACGGACATTCACGTTGGAAGATGGGAGCTTAACTCTTATAAACAAACAAACCTGTGTGGTAGGCAGAAATTCAACAGCTACAGCTTCTCCTACTCCATGGGGTACTGTGATAGGAAAGCTTCACCTATTGGACTTCGCTTATCTTAAAGCTATTAAAAGCCTTCAAGCCTTGCTGCTGCAGTGGAAGGGGGAAGGCAAAGTTAATTTCAGAGAGATGTTCAGTGGGTGTGACATCTCCCTAACTTGGTGCTCACATCACAGGCCTGGCAACAGCATGCAGCTTCCAAGGGTCCAGCACCTCAACAGAGCCCACAAATGCTTGTGGCAGCAATGAGCTGCCATTTTAAATTCCTTATAATGACCTACAGTTCCCAATATTGCGTTGCTCAGGGGTATTGTGGAAAGTTTCAAATGATGGCTTTAAGTTGTCTGCAGTTCCTGCCAAGTAAGCCCTTGGCTGGAGGGCCCCCACAAAGGGCATTTTGCTGTGCAGACTCCTTCAACCTTGGAGTCAGCCCTGCTTAGGATGCCTATCTATCAAGGGTCCTGAAAGCTATACCAGTCAGATGTAAGAATTGATAGGGTAGTTATGGAGCAGACTGTTCAGATTCCTAGCCCAAAGGCATATCCAGATTCTCAGAGTCATATGGGACCAAAAGTCAAGGAGTCCAATGTACTTGCTTAAGGACTGGAGCATCTATCCACCTGTGCCCACCACAAGTCAACCTGTGCAATCCAGACCACAATGCGCCACAGGCCTAAAGAACCTTCTTTCCCTATATTAAACTGCCTAGACCCTGAGATCATCATCTGAGGCCCTTCTCTCCATGCTACCTCCAAGGAAGGTCCATGCAAGAGAATGGTCCTTCTCTGTAGTAGCCCTCCATTTATGGACTGCTCTCCCCAGGGAGTCCTGCCTGTCATCATTTCTATTCAAGGCAAAGATGCTTTTGTTTTCCTAGGCATCTGGGCAGCATCCAAATGGTATGACACTGTACTGTTAAATTTTCTTGCAGACTTCTGGGGTCCATTTGGGCCTCAGGTGCACTTTTCATTGCGTAATTTACACATGGGTAGACCTACAGGGGTGTCACAAACTGTCACTCATACAAGGTCCCCACATTTCAGCTAGTTGCCTCTAGAAACAAAAAAACACTGGGATCCAAAAATACTCCAGAAATTGTGTTGTTTGCTCAATATGTATGAATTTATTTTTTTTTGGCTCAAGGTGCTTTGGTATTGTTAAGTACACTTGTGCTGACAACACAGACAAAAATGGTCTCTGGGGGATGAAGTTACCTCATCCTTCCACTGGAAATCTCATTGGGGCACAAATATACCCCAAGGTCAGCCAGTGTGATCTTTGTGTCGGGTCTGCATGAAGATTTAAAAATGTTTATGTGATTCTTATTGTGTGGGGTTTTTTTAACTTTGGTTGTACTTCAGCCTTTTTTGTTTTAATGGAAATTGATGCATAAATTGAAAAAAGCAAGCCACAGAGCAGGTGTGCTGCAGAAAGTACCTGCAGAGCAAATAGTTCTAAATGACTTCAGTTACCGACCTAAACTACATACAGGAGTATTGGGTCATGTTTCTGGAATGAATGCCCCCTTTCCTTTCCCCCACAGTACGCACCTGTCCCAAGATGCACCTGAGCCTGGAGAATGGGCAAGTGCATGTCCAGGCAATTGAGCGGGTGCCAGTTGAAGGCACCTGGGTGGAGTATCGCTGCAATCCTGGCTTTCACCTGGTGGGTAGCCCCCGCAGCAACTGCACCAAGGTGGGCCGTTGGAGTTCTGCCAAGCCTGTCTGCGAATGTAAGTCACAGAGCAGGACAACAATGGTGGGGAAGCCTAGACGGATGGAAGGCTATGTTTGGAACAGAAGGTTCTCAGCCTGGGTGGTGGGATCTTCCCCCCCCCCAAGAATTAAATGTGTGGATCTGTGACTTTAGCAGAAGTTTCTAGGGGGGGAAGTGATATTTTAGGTATAATGGACTTAGAATTGGCACCATAATAGACATATTTGATGCTTTTTTGTAAATAATATGTTCTGGCTTTTGTCCCTCTCATCTGCTGAGAGATTAATGAGTAAAGTGGTATTTCTATTTTAAAAAAGCACTCTGGAATGAAAGACAGAAGCAGTCTCATACCCATTGTTGCTTGGGAATTCTAAGAAACAAAATAATCAGTATCAGTACAATTGTTAAATCAGTGGTTAAAGTCAGTGCAGTCGTGAACGGTTCAGTCCACCATCTTAATTCAAAATGGTGTCCAGTTGTGACTAAACAGAGACGAACCCCTGCTCCTTGATCTCAGGTACCATCATGCCAAATTATGATTATGATATTTTGATATTATGATATTTTAAGAGGTGGCAAAATGCATAGCAAGCAAACAAACAAACTTTCCAAATCGTATAGTAGATGAGTTGCAAGATAAGGTGGGAGGAAGTGTGGGGTGGGGGTTGGAGGGAAGCCTAAGCCGTTTGCTATTCTGTAGCCCCCTATACTGTTTTAATAAACTGGTGGGCCACAACAGATATGCCAGGTCCTGGGGTGGTGTGAAGTTGCACTGTTGACAGGCCATGGCCATGGACTGAAGGAATATAGCAGGGGTGGCTGTCCAGATGTTGTTGGATTCCAACTCCCATTAGTCCCAGTCAGCTTGGCTAGTAGTCAGGGATGATGGGAGATTTAGTTCAACAACACCTGAAGGGCCACACATTCTCTATCCCTGGGTTACAGAATACAGCCAGATGTGCTCATCCTCTGTGCCACCTGTGTCCTGCGCACCACTCTGCCCACTTTACTATTCTACTGGCATATCTGACCTTCTGCTTCTGGCCTCTGCTTAGAGCCCTTCACCGGTGGAACTCTAGAATTCAATTATGTTGTTGTTTATTATGATTGAGCTTTCTTATAGCTTGCCCTTTTCACAAAGTGAATTCAAAGAGGCTTACATAAGAGCTGATCATACGATGTTAAAAAGAGGCAATATAAAATTACAACAGAATTTTAAAAAATCAAATAAAACATCAATTAACAAAGTAAACATCACCAAAATACACAAATCCAAGAGAACAATCAATTAAAGACCTCCTGGAACAGTGATGTCTTTGCCAGATGTATAAAAAAATTAACTGTCAGAGCCTGATAACGTTTCCTTCAGAGGACATTCCATTATCCAGTTCCTTAGGTGCTTGAGGCTCACAGAGTAAGCAGGTAGTACCTGGTGAAATTAAGTCAGATTAAACAGGTAAAGTCCAGTCAAGATGGGCAAGGCCAAGTGCACCAGGTAAGCTCAGATCAAGGCAGTGAAAGTCTGGTCAGAAGCTCTCTTTCTGCAGAGGACAGAGAAAAAGAGGACCTTGGATAGCTCCAAGTGATCTCTGCTGGCTGAAGCTCTTTCCTATCTTTCCTGTAGGAAGATGTTGTCCCAGCAGGACACAGAGAACACTTCCCACATAGGAAGCTGCCTTATACTGAGTCAGACCACTGACTCTACACTGACTGGCAGCAGATCTCCAGAATTTCAGACAGGGGGCATTTCCAGCCCTATCTGGAAATACTGAGGATTGAGCCTGGGACATTCTGCTGGCAAAGCAAATGCTCTACCACAGGGCTGAGAAAACCTATGTTGTTTGATTAGCTCTGTTTCTTTGGAGGAGCTGACTGGTTTGCTAAACAGCCCTTGCCAGATTTTTCAGTCTTTGACTTCTGCAAATCTGGGAAGGTGGAGATTCTGCAGGGGACTCTGAGGATGGTGTTAGGGCTGTGTCATCTGGCCAGGAGGGCCCCACAGATGGTACTGACGATTCTCACCCACTGAAGAGGCAGACAGAATTTCATGGCCATCAGAGTTCTCTGCTGTGTACGGCAGAGTTCAAGGGTCAGGGATCATGACGTCTCTGGAGTAGGTACTGATACCAAAAAGTCCTGCTTCTAGTGGCTGCCCACTGTGTCTCATTGGAAGTGTACCTGGAGCAAGGCTTCAGATGTTGAACAGAGCATGTGGGGAGGACCATATGGAAGAAGGCGGTCCTTAACACACCAGAACCAAAATAGCTTCCAAAATAAGCATGAACATAATTCTCAGCCTTACAAATAAAAGTTTGAACTTACCAATTGCAACTGGGGCAGTACTGAATGATGCACTAAAGTTTTATTAGATTTATCTACCAATTAAATCAATGAAGGCTTGCGATCCTAGATATTTTTAATCAATGCTACTCAATGGGCACCTTCCCATTCTACATCATTTAATCTGTCACAAAGAAGAGTATGTTCAACTTTTAAATTATTTTTTATAAAGAATTCCTAGCCCTTGTGAAAAACTGGCATGGGCACAGGGATTCTCCGAGGCCACCTTGCCCAGAATGCCTCACTCTGAGGTAGGACCTCTTCTTCAAAGTGAAGCATGAGGATGGGAGAGCCCCACAGGAGCTAGATGATGGTAGCAGCTAGGTAGGTGGGCTGGCCAGCTTGTGGGAGCTCAGGGATGCAAATTCACTGCCCCCTTGCCTGAGGCAATTGCCTCACTTTGCCTAATGTCAGTGCCAGACCTGAATACCTCACCACAGCTTTCTTGGGTCTGATCACTTCTCCCCTGCTCCCTTCCAGTGTGGCGCCCTCCTGTTTCCAGGTCTGGATCAGGTGAGTTGTGTTCTAATTGCCCTTCATCCATGCTTTACCACATCTACAAATCTGCCTCACCTTCATTCCTCCACTTTACTGCATCTTGTCTAGTTTTCTTTGTGACATATGAGGGTCTCCAATTCTGGTAGCCAGCTCCAGCTGATCATAAGGGACCCAATAGCTGTCAGGGCTTGTTCCTTTTGGGATTCTGACCCCAATAGTTAGGCTGCAATCCTATACACACTTACCTGGGAGTTAAGTCCCATTAAACTCAATAGAGCTTACTTTTGAGTAGACATCTCTAGGATTGTGCTATTATGCTCTGATTCACATCTCCACCAGCGTGTAAAAAAGGAAGAAATGTTAGCATCATGTGGGAGAACATATAGATTTGACATTCCTCTCTAATCCCATACTGACCTATATCCCCAGGCTGGAATAACATGCAGCTCAGAGCTCCTTTTGGACCAGGCTAGAGTGGCAGATTAGTAATGTGGCAGAGATAACAGGCAAGGAGAAGGGACAGGCAGGCAGATGTCCTGAGGAGAAGCTGGGAGTTAAAATGTGTGTTAAATCTTGCAACCCTTTTGCTAGGGCAGAAGAAGGGAACCTATGACCCTCCAGATGTTGTTGGACTGAAACTCCCATGATCCCTCACCGTTGGGCATGCTGGCTGTGACTGATGGGAGTTGGAGTTCCAACAACTAGAGGGCCAGAGGTTCCCCATCCTTGTGCTAGGGTCAAGATTAGCTGTGAGTGCTGTTGTTCTGGTCAAGCTCACAGAGGAAAAAAGGGCCAATAAATGGATTTCTAGGCAGTTAAGGACCTGCCTTTTAATAATGAATCAATCACATTCAAATAAATCTGCGTAAATATTTGCTTTTTTGTGTGTTTATCATCCAAACAGCAAACTCAAGTGGGTAAGCCTTTTCTGGGCTATTCCAAATTAGGCTGAGAGAGAGAGAGAGAGAGAGAGAGAGAGAGAGAGCATTGTGGGACTCAGCTTGTGAATGGGAAAGGCCGAACCTGCTGAAATAACCTTTGACACAATTGCGAAAGGTACAGAGGCTGCATACACATCATACATTTAAAGCACACGATTTCTTCCCAACAAAATCTTGAGAACTGTAGTTTATTTCTCACAGAGTGACAATTCCCAGCGCTCTTCACAAACTACAGTTCCCAGAATTCTTTGGGGGAAGTCGCATGCTTTTAAATGTATGGTGTGTATGCAGCCAAAAATCCCAAACTTCACCTCTCAACAAAGCCCATGTGATACTCTCGTTCTTTGGTAAGACCCTTGATCACAGAGCCTGCTCCAGGCATCCTCCCATGCCAGTCAGCACCCCACAATGGGCTTACCTGGCAATGGGCTTACCTGGCAACTCCAGTGCCAGGTGGCCACCTTATCTGCCTGCCCCTGCTCAATGCTCTCAGCATAGTGTTGCCCTGGAGTCCCTTTGTGGCAATCCTCTCAGAAGGTGATTCTATGAAATTATGAGGCCTGGTAGACAACTCCTCAGAGGTTGTCTCCTGCTTGTAAAGGGCTTTTGAACTGGAGGCAAGAAGACACAGAGTCTCTTTTTGAATGTGAGGGCTCATTCCTGGAACATGAAAAATTGTGGACATTAACCTCTCAGCACACACAGAGTCCCTTTCCCTCACAGCTCATTTGCTACAGTCAGTCATCTGTATCCTGGTCAGTGACAGTTAAGGTATTAGTGTTGTGGGACCCATCTCTTTTGCTGCCTTTATGGTGTTCTGTTCCATTTGGAACAATTTTACTTCTTTTATAACGGTTTTATCTGCTTTTTATAATTGTATGTTCTATTGTTGTCAATCCCCTCCCCTGGAATCTTATGGTGAAGGGTGGGTAAGAAATCAAATAAATAAACAAATCTAGGATGCAGGGTGCCTTAAAGGTTAGAAATAATTACATTCATTTTACCTAAATGTATGGCCCACCCTCCCTCCAATAAGTTCATGGTCTCCCCCACCCTCCCCCCATTTTCTCCCCACAACAACTCTGTGAGGTAGGTTAGGCTGAGATAGTGTTTGGCCCAAGGTCATCAAGTGAGATTTGTGGCTGAGCAGGGATTTCAATCTACGTCTCCTTGTTCCCAATCTAATACTCTAACCACCACACTAGCTATCATCCATGCATGCAAAAGACCTGGCTTCTTCACTCTTTAAACCTATGCTTAACTTTTCATTATGGTCTGCCTCCCGTTGTTTTAAATGTTTTTTTTTTGGGGGGGGTGGAATGGAAATCAATGACTCAATATGAAAATAGTCTGAAGGATAAAACTTCCTTCCTTCCTTCTCCTGTCCCCCATATTCAAGGAACGTTTCTGTCCTGGCTTGGTTGTCTCTTTGGGTTGTAACATTCATGGGGGAGGGGAGATGTTCCCGTGTGTCTTTGATGCATCTCAGCTGTTGCTTTCAAGGGCAGTGTCCATTGTGCTGAATGTGGGGCACACCTGACCAGAATTCTTGATCACTGGTGCTTCTTGGTGCAGCACCACTTATGTGGTCTGAGTCTCCATCCAGGCCCATTTGCATGCACACTTTGTCTCTCAGTCAAGTCTGGAGCTTGTTGCAAGGATGCCATTTATCCTGTTCTTTCCCTTTGGGTCATTTTTATGCTGTCAAGAGTGAGATCAGCTTCTTTCTCATCTCACATGTTGGAAGCTCACTCGTTTGAGTCTCTGATGCCTATTGTTTGCATATCTCTCATCTGCTGCCAGGAACTGGCTTGGGAGGTGACAAATTGCTCTCCTCATGTGGGTGGCCTTGGGAAGACTGGGGACATGGGAAGCTACCTTATACCAGATCAGACTGTTTGCCATCTAGCCCAATATTGTCTCCTCTGACTGGCAGCAGCATTCTGGGGTCTCAGGCAGAGAAGGATATTTCCCTTACTGGGACCTGATCTTTCTAATTGGAGGTGCCAGGGATTGAACCTGGGACCTTCTGCATGCAAAGCATATGCTCTTCTACTGAGCTACAGCCTTTCCTGATAAATCACTGTCCAAGAGCACCCTGACAAGGATCTTATTTCTGACATCCACATGCAGGGGTGCCCACCATCCCCAGAAGCACTGAATATCTTCAGGTCAGTGAATCTTAAGATATCCCTCAAGGTCCATAGCGAGATTTGCAAATGAAGTTCTTGTCAGTCAGAGTGAGTTCTGATCTGTTTCTCTCCATCCTTGGTGTTTCCTGCCATTCAGACAGGCAATGTTGAGGAGCTCTGAATCTGAGATCTCCAGGGTGTTGTCCACAAGATCAAAACTAGACTTCATCATACTGTTGTGCAAGGCATGTATGTGTTCTGCACAAGCACAGGGGGTAAAAGCATAGAAAGTGCCACTGGATGCACAATTCCACTTCTCAAGAATCTCACTGTGTGGGTTTTGAAGGCAGGTTTGTAACCCTTCTAGCTCTGAAGATACATGTGAAAAGTTGCGGGCAATGTCTGGTAAAATTGGCATCGCCATCAACCTTGTGATGCCTGAGGTGGAAATCTGCGTACAAACGTGTACAAAAGAGAAAAGAGAAAATTTTCTAAAAAGAGAAAAGTTTAGGGACATGGGGGCTTGAGGCTGCCTTTCCCCCCAGAAGCTCTTATGCTCTGCACTGGCTTAAAGAAAGCATGTAGGTGCTATAAGGTCATAGGAAGCTGTCTTATCGAGTCAGACCATTGGTCCATCTACTGTAGCTCAGTATTTGTCGACACTGTAGCATTCCACGGTGTCATACAGGAATCTTTCCCAGGCCACACTGGCAATGCCAGGGATCAAATCTGGGACTTTAAGCATGCAAAGCAACTGCTCCATTGACTGAGGGACAGCCCTTCCCCTTCAGTCAGTGATATTCTCTTCTTTACAAAGATTAGAGCCAGTATCTGTACTTGTTTTTTTATGGATTCTATGCTTGACCTTTGGGTCATGCCATTCCAGTTGCTTCTACTGTGTATCAGACAGGTTCTGATTTCTCTTGGGGCTCCTCCAGGTGACCTGTTTATTGAGTATTCATCCTGATTTGATTGCACAAAGCTTACGTGGAGGATGGACTATGTGCAATCTTTATTGAGCATTCATTCTGATTTGTTTGCAGTTGTACAACAATGAGTATTCATCCAGCATTCATTCTGATTTGCTCATTCGTGCATCCCACCCTTTTCAGTACCTTTCCCTATCACTTTCCGAACTGCAAAAAAATCAGATTCTTTTTTAAAAGCGGATACGTTGCACTAGGGCGACAAAACCTTTAAACTACTTTGAATGCACAAACCTAAAGATCTGGTATGGGCTTGAATCCCTCCCACAAAATACTGACAGTCTGGAGGCAACTTTGCCTCATTCACTCTATCCACCTCTCTTTGAAATAAAGAACATACAGTACCAGTGAAGGTCCTTCTTTTCTTCCCATTCACTGCTTTTTTGTTTCTTTTTTTTAGGCCCTCGAGCCCTCCCGTCATAAAGAATGTTGAATGGGAAAAATCCAGCCGCTTTTTACGGCCCATTCCTGAAAACAACAATAAACATTTGCATTTATATAGCAAATACAGCATGTTCAAATGCTTTATATACAGCAGACCAGTATTATTATCCCCATTTTTCAGACAGTGGGACTGAGGCTGAGAGAATAGCAGGCTGGTCTGAGGCCACCTATGGAGTTAGTGTGCAAGGCAAAATTCTAACCAGAGGATCCCTGGCTTCCAGTTTAAAAAAACAGATGAGGCAAATACTTGGTCTGTTCATAGACCCTCTGCTAAGAGGGTCATGCATCAAGAGGTCTCCATCACTGGGTACTCCGGCGCTCAGGCTAGAGACAAACTGAAGGCCTCCATTTGCTGTGTTACCAGTGCCAGCCACATAGAGCAAAGCACCCATACAAGAATGGAGCAGGCCCATCTTTCCACATGTTGGCTTTTTCTTGGGAAATGAATGATGCGGATTATGTGCCACTCTATATTTTTTAGCTCTATGTTCTCCATGGTACAAAAGTTCCAAAATGACCTTCAGGATTTACATGCAGCCTCTCCAGTGGCCTGCAGGTTTGAGGGCAGTAAGAGGACGTTTCTAACTGCTCTATATCTATACTGGTTATGAAGAGTTACTGTTAATCTAAAAATAAGGTTCCCTCCTCAGCTCAATAAATAAATAAATAAATATCCCCTGGAAAACTTGAGTGTTTCCCCATCCCTGGAACATGAGAATCTGTCTCATACTGAGTCAGACCATTGGGCCATCTAACTCAGCATTGCCTATCCTGACTGGCCATGGCTCTCCCAGTCCGACCTGTAGATACTAAGAACTGGGACCTTCTGCATGCAAAGCAGATGCTCTACCACATCAGCTACAGCCCTTCCCCCAAATAATTTCTGGATGTTTTACAAATCATGGGGAGCAAAACAGGATTCTTCAGGAGCAAGACAAGGTATTGTTGGGGCACTGATGATCCAGATTGCCTAAATGCAAGTATATGAGAAAAGGTTACCAATGGCAAAAGTTCCTTGTGCTTTGTTAAAACTTCCAGAATGTCTCTGGGGTAAGGGCCATAGTTCAGTGGTAGAGCACCTGCTTTGCATGTAGAAGGTCCAAGGTTCAGTCTCCAGCATCTCTGTGTAGGACTGGGAGAGAACCCTTTCTGGAAGCCTGGAGAGCTTTTGCCAGTCAGTGTAAACACTGCTGAGCTTGATGGACCAAAAATCTGACTTAGTATAAGGCAGGTTTCTATGTTCCCAATATGAAGTCCATTAATGGGTTGCATTGTATTTGTATTTGTTAGCTCAATTCCTCCCTTCCTTTAGTTCTCTGTCCTGCACTGAACAGAGGGAGTTGGACTAGATAACCTCCAAAGTCCCTCCAGTTCTATAATTCTATATTCCTAGCAGTTTGCCAGTGACAGCATGGAAACTTGCCAATTTATGGTAACATTCCATGGGATGAGAAATTTTATATGTTCTAAATGGAGCAGAGATGTATACAAGTGTATACATATGATGGGAAGGCTGTTTTTGGCAATTGCATCTTCATGCCAAATGTAGTGCACTCTGCCTCTTAAGTTCCACAGCCTTTTGCTTCATGAGCCAAAGTTTCCTCAGTAATTGGCCTCCCCACCACTGACATAAATTGCTAAAGCTAATACGTTCAAACAAACATCACCAGGTAGATGCATCTTCTTCTTTCCTCTTATATTCAGTGGAGGCTGGTGGCTCTGATGTCAGTGGGGCAGTGAATCCACTCCAGGATTTAGTCCAAACTTTCAAGGAGGTGTCCAAGGTGCTTCAGGTCCTTGAAAGTTCAGACTAAAACCCAGAGCGGATTCACTGCCCCACTGACATCGGAACCACCAGCCTCCACTGCTTATATTAGCAGTGCTTCTTGTGAGATGGGTCTTCCTAAGGTCATTGTTAAGGGCAATTCTAGCTGTCTTCTTGTCCTCTTTCCACACAGTTATATAGTGCATGCTTTGACTAGGCCAGAAGGCAACAAACTGATTTCCCTATTCCCTACCAGTATTGTTCATTCACTTAGTGACATGCGACTACTGAAAATCAAGCATTGAGGTCACCTCTTGTTTTTCATGGGCTATTTCTGGAGTCAGGGTTTTAAAGCCCACCGTGGGCCCATGTGACTCTGCCTCTCTCTGAAATTTGTCATCTTTAGCCAGGAATGAGTAAGCTCTGCCTTGTTTTATATCACTTTTAAAAATTATTTTATTTATTTACAAGCTTTTCGAAACTGATTCAAATTTTTAAAAAAACCCACAAGCCTAAGTGGTATACAAAAATAAGATAAAAACTATGAAACAGTATAATAAAAACAATAAAATATCAGTATAAAAACAGATAAAACCAGGAACAAGTAAGAACAGGAGCCGATCTTATGGGTCAGGGAAAGTGGGGAGGGGGGCTGGGGACAGGAAGTCTTTACAAGATGCCTGAAGCAACTGATCAGTGATGCTTCACATATGCCAGGGGAAGGGCATTCCACAGTGCTGGGGCAATGGTGAAAAGGCCCGTTTTTAGGTCACTGTCCTGTGATATTATTCTGTAGGATGCAGTGCCAGGAGTAAACTTTCCCCAGATGATCTAAATCAGTCGTCTTTATCCTTTTCAGATCTGTGACCCCCCCAATGTATTTGGGGACCTACTTCATCATTTTTACCAGGTATTTGTAGGATGGCAATTTGCTGTAACAACCCACCTTAGGGTTGACTTCAACCCAGTAGTGGATCCTAGTCCCACCAACTGAAGACCAATGATCTAAGTGATCTTTCAGGTCTATACAGGGACAAGTTGTCTTTCAGGTAACCCACTTGTTGGGCTTTAGACTTTCCCCCAACATGCACACACACACCACACAGTGTAGGAGCCTTCCTTGTGGCAGTTTTGAAGACATGGAGCTTTCTAAGTGGTGGGTAGAGGCGGCATTTTGCAACCCCAAGCACAAGACACAGATACCTTTAAATCACCCAGTTGCTGCTAGAGATAAGGCAGCCATGGTTTCTCTTGTGCAGTCATGCTCCCTTAGTCCTTTTGACTCTGCCTTTTATCCCCCTCCTGACCTACTGGATAAGCTGCATAGTGGGAGGGATGGACATCAAGGAGGGAGAAAATGGGAGAAGCTGCAACAGCCTCATCTTCATTGGTGGATTTAAAGATACGTGCCTGGCATCTAGTTTGCAAGCAAGATGCAACCCTGATTGTGAGAAAGAACTAAAATTCCTTGCCTGGGCACATGGGAGTAAATTGGAGGCTCTGTACCAGAAGGAAGCCTTTGCTTCATTCAGTTGCTTCCACCAGCACCCTCTTGAGGCCTACTGCGGAGGAGAGGAAGCAAGGCAAAGATCAGAATGAACCTGGACATGGTGTTGTTTCAGGGTCCAAATGTGGAGACCATGGAAGAGTGCTGGCAATTGCCTAGCAACCATTGCATTCCCTCTCCTTTCTCTCCCCCACATCACAAAAAAAAACCCACCTGTCCTCAGAATGGCCTATGGTTGAAGGCTGTGATGGTGGCGGCACACTGTAGTTTCTGGCCCATGGATATGTATTCTGGAGGAGCAGCTTAGAACTTTTTACTAGGCCCCAAAATGACTATGGGAGGCCCTACATGTACCATCCAGCTATGAAAGTGTAAATCCGTTATGTTCTTCTTGGTGTGTGTGGAACAGACAAGCCACCCTGTCATTCTGGGAAGATGTATTCATAGCTGTGGGAAGAGAGCAGTGCTTAACCAAGTGGGTAATATGAGCTACAGTTCCTCAGTTCTCAGAGAGGTGGAAGGGGGACCTAATATGTGCAAGCCAAAAGCCTGAGAGTCCAAATCCCTAGTTTCCATAAAATATGAACAGGGTCTAGAGCAGCTTTCCTCACCCTAATGCCCCCCAGATATTTTTGGGCTACACAGCCCCAGCCAACACAACTGGGAGTTGTAGTCCAAAACACCTTGGGGAACGCTAGTCTAAAGCAGGGGTGTTCTATGATTCCCATCATTTCTGACCATTGGCCGTGCTGGCTGGGACTGATGGGAGTTTAGTCCAGCAACATCTGGTGGGTACCATGTTGGTTATACCTAGACTCTCTAGAGGTTTACAGCAGGGAGATTTGGGGAAGCAAAATTCCACTTCTTCCCCCCCCATCTTCTTTTGCGTGCCCTTTCCTCTCACTAAGCCTCAGTTTCCCCACCAGGGGTGAATGCTAACGAGTGGCTGGTGAAAGTGCATTGATCTGCAGGGAAGCTCTTTATTCCTTTCTCTGTTTCCGTTCCTTTCCCAGCCACCTCCGCATGTGTCTGTGCCAGGAAAATGTCAGCAACCAGCAGGGAGGGGAGCTGGTGACATACACCACCTCCTCCCCATTTCCCAGAGCTGGGAAAAGAGCCGAGGACTTCACAGTGTGTCCCCCCCCCACAAAGCACATGTACCATCATTCTATCAGTTGGGCCCCCCTTCTAGCGAATCCAGGAATCCTGGCTCCCAATGTCTTTGTTCTAAGCCTGAAATCCATTATTTCTCCCCCTCCCCTCCCCGAAAAGATCTGATGTTATTTCAAAGCAACGTATTTAGCTCGTTTTCATATTGGGGGCCCTTTTCTGGTACTGAAGTAATATAAGGAAAGACTTTCTTCTGGTCAGCTGGAAGTTTAGAGGCATGATACATGCCCTAGATGGAGCTCCCTCTGCATGTGGGGCTGGGATCCCGTTGTCCCCGTGTCCCCATGGCTGTGAACCCCCCTTCTTTGTTAAGCCATTCCCGCTACATCCTCACATCAGTGCTCTCTGTGTCTCTCAGAACGCGCCTCTGCTTTTCCCATAGTGTCAATGTTTTGATCAGTCCCATCTGCCTTTTTCCCCTCTGCACCCTTGTCTCCACCCTCCTCCTCCTCTGCCTCCCCCTCCCCTGCTCGTTCTCTATGTCTTCATAAAGCTTCTCCCATCTCCTCTGCTCTCTTTACCCATCTCTCACCCCGTTTTGTCTCTTTTCAGGCTCCAGCAGACTATCTGTTTATTCAGCATTTGCCCTGGACTTCCATGGAGGTCATATTATGGGACCTTCCAGAGTCTTGCTATTTTCCGGTGGGATTCAGTCATGTACTGGCAAATTCAGGCTGAGCAATGATGGCTGATTGGGAGGTCTTGTGTGACAAACCCACTTCCCCAAAAGATTGGGTGATAAGGAAAGTAAGGGAAAGTGTGGGGTAACAAGTGGACAGTGTGGGGTAACAGTTGCCCTGATGCAATGCCTTCTAGCCTCCTCGCAAACAAACCAGAATAAATGCTCATTAAACAGCCAACCTGTTTTATTGAGCATGCATCCTGATTTGTTTGCAGGGAGATTAGACGACACTGCGCATTCATCCTGATTGGCTTGTACGGTGTTTATATGTCTTCCTGTTAATCATTCACTCGTCCCACACTTTTCAATGCATTTTCCCCATCCCTTTCAAACCGCAAACATCCTGATTCTTTTTTAAAGTGGATTTGTTAGGACTACAGAGCCCTTTAATCCGCTTTCATGGCACAAACCTAAACTTCTAGTACATGACTGAATCCCTCTTGCAGAACAGTGGCAATCAGGAGGCACCCTTCTCCAGCTGCTTCTGCAGCCTTCCTTCATGCCTCACTCCCATATTTTTCCTCTTTCTGAACCTCCACAGTATCTCCATTTCAGCTTCTCCTCCTCCTCCTCCCTGTCTCTGGCAGCCCAGCTCTCAGCCTCAGCTCTGTCTCTACCTTTCCCCAGCACTCCCTCTTCCAAGAGTCCCTTTCTGCCAGGCTACACCACCAGGTGTTTCCCCACTCCTTCCATTCATCTCCATCTCCCTTTTGTCTGTTCTATTCACCTTTCTTTGTCTATTCTTTGTCTATTCACCTAGGCCTGAGCCACCTTTTTTCCACATGCCTCCACCAGGGATGATCAGAGTTGGAGTCCAGCAACATCGGGAGAGTCAAGGTTCCCCAACCCTGCCCTGGGCCCTTTCTGGGATACCTTTTCCTCTGTGTTCATCGGCTCATCTCTCTCTCTCTCTCTCTCTCTCTCTCTCTCTCTCTTATTGCCTGCCTCTTTCTCCCCATCATTCCCTGATTTTTAATCCTCCAGGCCTCTAAGCACCTCTTCACTCTTAGTTGCTCCATCCAACCACATTTTCCTAGCAGCCATTTCTCTCTGCCTCCATCTCTTCCCCTTTCTCTCGACCCCCTCTTACCTTTTGCCTTTCTTCCCCATAATCTCCCATCCCTCACTTCAGCTCCATTTCTCACCACTTTCTTTCCCTCCCTCCTTCCAATTTCCCTCTTCCCTCCATTCCCCTTCCATCTCCATTCCAACCCCGCAATCCTTCCTTCCCCCTATATGCCCCAAGCTCTCCTTCATCCCTCCCTAGACGTCTCCCGCTAGTGGTCACTACTCCCGCTCTTCCCTTTCTTCATCCACCCAGCCATCCGTTCCTTCATCTGCCTTTCCCATCCCTCCATTCTTTACTCCACCACCTTCTCCCTCTCTCCCGTTCTCCATCACCCTGCTCTTTCCCTCCCCACTTATTTCTCCCCCCTTGCCGTCTCCACACCGCCATTTCTCCCCACGGTCCCCCGCCCAGGTTCAATCCCTGGCAGCATCTCCAGGTAAGGCTGGGAGACTCCTTGCCTGAAACCCTAGAGAGCCGCTGCCAGTCAGTGCAGGCAATACTGAGCTAGATGGACCAGTGGTCTGGCTCATGTTATGAGCAATCATCATTGATTCTCTCCCCCTCTTGTCTCCATCATCTCGTGTTATCTCCCTCATTGCCCACCTCTCCTATTGCCCCCCTTCTTCCTCCTCGGTCTTTTTCCCGCCCCTCCGTTCTCCACTCCCTCCCCTTCTCCTCCATCATCCCCAGCCGTCCCTACGCCTCCCCTAACTCCCCGACCTCCTCGGCCTCTATCTCTCCTTCCCGCGCCTTGGTTGCCCGCGCGCACCCTGCCTCCCTGCGCCGGGACGTGCTGGTGCGGTGGGCTCATTGCAACTCCCCGCGCGCCCTGGACGGCGGCGGCGTTGTTCCGCGCTGACATCAGCCCCCTCCTCCTCCCCCTCCCCCCATTTCCCCTCCCCCCACCCCTTGGCTGGCTCGCCCGCCCGCCCGCTCGCTCGCTCACTGCAGCACCGACGCCGGGCAGCGCCATGGAGGAGCCGGCTCTGGCGCCCTCGCCGCCGCCGCCGCACAGTGCAGCCGCTGCGCGCCCTCACCGCCGCCGCCGCCCCTGACCTCCGGCCGGCCACACCATGGCCTTGCCCGGCCCGCGGCCCGCCGGGGGCCCCCAGGCGGCCTTGCTGGTGCTCACGGGCTGGCTTTTGCTCTCTCCCCCGCTGGGCGCAGGCAAGAAGAGGCTGCACATTGGGGCGCTCTTTCCCATGACCGGCGGCTGGCCGGGGGGCCAAGCCTGCCTGCCCTCGGCCCAGATGGCCCTCGAGGACGTCAACAGCCGCAGGGACATCCTGCCCGACTACGAGCTGCGCCTCGACCACCGCGACAGCGAGGTGAGAGGACAACCCCCCCCCCCAAACACACTCCAATCCCCGTCCCGTCGAGGTGGGGACACGTGGGCTGTTGGGATGGGGAGGCATCGCTGTTGTTATTAGTGGCTTTGAAGGTTGGGCTGGGGGGGAGGAAACAGCCCATCGCACTGGAGGGGGAGCTCGGCGGTGTTGTCGGTGATGGGAAGTTGAGCTAAGTGGGGGGGTGTGCGTGTGTATGCTGTGCCTCATGGCCCAAGTGCAGCGAAGTGAGCCCTGTGGAGGACGCAGATGGACACACGGGAGGATGCATCCGCCTCTCCCTTCCCTGCAGAAATTATGTAGGGACACATCAAGAATGGGAGAGCCAAGGCTGCTTGGAGAGATCTGTCAAAGGAGGCCACTAGGATGCCCATGGGAGAAGGGCTGGCTGAGAAGACAAGGCAACCTTGAAAGCAGGGAAGTGGGACTCTGACTGTGTGCCCGCTTGCGTGTGTGCGTGAAGGTTCACTCCTCAAAACATCAAGGCAGCGTCCATGAGGGCTAAAAGGTGACGGATGAGGAAAGCAGCAGAGCGAGGCTGATGCCGAAGGGCTTCAAGCTGAACAAGGGAGTGCAGCAGATGACCCTATCCGTCCTCCCACCCTTTCACCTCGCTTTCATAATGGGCCAGAGCATCCCTTGAAAGAGCTCTTTTTGCAGCCCCATCACCTGTCCAGAGAGAGGGCTGAGGAAATGGGGGATGGGGTGAAGCTTGGTGAATGCCAACGGGCTCCAGGCTGCATGGGGGGGGGGAGGACCTGGCAGGGGCCACCGAGACGTATGGGGACTTTGGGAACGAATGTGCCGTGAGACAGGGTCGCAAAGGGCTCTGATGGGACGCTCTGGCCCAACATTGCAGCAGCAGCAGCAGCAAGGTGAAAGGGAGGCAGAAGGAGAGGCAAGGTGGGTGCAGACGGAAGCAGCAGCAGTCACCGCCGCCAGTGGTGTATAGAGTGGAAGAAGAGTTTGGGGAGCGTGATCAGAAATCAAGCTGATGGGCAGGGGCTTGCAGGGATACGGTTGCAGGGGTGGGTTATGCGAGGGGAAGGTTCACATTGAGACCTCCAGATGCACACAAGGGAGTGGCACTTATATGGACAGACCGAGGTGGAGATGTGCGTCCCGCCCCATCCCTGCCAAAAAGGACATGTTTTTAATGCGAGGAAGAGGAGGAGAAGCTGGGGATATTAAGGATCTAGCTTCTGTCAGGAGAATGATGTGCCTGTAGGGATGGCACTGTACGGCTTTGAGCAGTGTGATCCCGAAGAGCACCATTAGAACTATTGGTGCCAATGGAGTTTAGTGCTAGGGCTGTAGGAAGCGTTGTTTGTGTGTGGTGCTTTCCCACTGGCAGTATGGACCAGATTTGGGAAGGGACGTAGCTCAGTGGTAGAGCATCTACTTTGCACGCAGAAGGTCCCAGGTTCAATCCCGGCATCTCCAGGTAGGGCTGGAGAAAGACTGTGTTTGAAACCCTGGAGAGCTGCTGTCCATCAGAACAGACAATACTTTCCTCTTCTCCCAGGCATTTTAGCATGTGTTTTAAATTGCTTTTTTAAAAAATGTGTTTTTAAATGTGTATATTTGTTTTTAATGTTTTTAACTGTTGTGCACCGCCCAGAGAGCTTTGGCTATGGGGCAGTATACAAATGCAATCAATCAACCAACCAACCAACCAATCAATCAATAAATACATACTGTGTCGGATGGACCAAGAGTCTGGCTTGGTTTAAAGCAGTTTCCTATGTTCCTAAGGTTTGGAGTAAGAGTTGCTTTGATGGTTTTAGTGGGCCATTGTCTTTGAGACTGGGGATCCAAATGAGAGGTCTTGATGCTGACCTAGGAGTGGAAGGTGGGATGAGGGAGACAGTCATCAGTAAAGGCCACCAGCCTATGTGGATAGTTGTTATGGGGTCAGGATCATAGGGGTGTCATGACAGAAGTTTATAAAATCATGCATGGGATGGTGAGAGTGGACAGAAAGAAGTTTTTCTCCCTCTGTCATAATACTAGCACTTGTAGACATGCAATGAAGTTGAATGCTGGAAGATTCAGGACAGACAAAAGAAAGCACTTCTTCACAAAGCGCATAGTTAAGCTATGGAAGTCACTCCCAGAGGAGGCAATGATGGTTACCAACTTGGACAGCTTTAAAAGAGGATTAGACAAATCCATGGAGGAAAAGGGTATCAAAGGCTACTAGCCATGATGGCTATGCTCTGTCTCCACAGTTGGAGGCAGTCTGCTTCTGACTACCCGTTGCTGGAACCTACAAGAGGGGAGAGTGGCTGTTGCGCTCCGGTCCTGCTTGTGGGCTTCCCATGGGCACCTGACTGGCTGCTGTGAGAACAGGATGATGGACTAGATGGGCCGCTGGCCTGATCCAGCAGAGCTCTTCTTATATTCTTAAAGGCAGTGCTCCATTTGGGAGAGAACATAACAAGCTGTAGGTCAGACCCTTGGTCCATCTGTCTCAGTTCTGTCTACACTGATGGGCAGCAGTTCTCCAGGGTTTCAGACCCAGGTCTGCCCCAGCCCCACCTGGATATGGCAGGGACTGAACCTGGGACCTTCTGCATGGAAAGCAGATGCTCTGCCACTGAACAGCCTTTACTCTACAGCCTTTACCCAGAACACGTTCATCTGCATTTGGTTCCTCTTTGACTCTTCCTAGAGTCATGAACTTGATTGAATGCCTTTTCCAGGGTTGTTGGCCTAGAGCAGTGTTCTTCAGCCGTGGGTCGCCAGATGCTGTTGGACTGCAATTCCTATCACTCCTGCCACTGACTAACCTGGGAGGTGCAGTCCAAAAACATCCAGGGACCTCAAGGTCGAAGAACACTGGCCTAGAGGGACACTGGTGAAATTCTACTAGGAACTTCGGGGGGGGGACAGTTGGGGAGTCCCACTTTTTTTTACCGTGACAGCTCTTTCTCTCCTAGAGTTCACTTTCAAGCCAAAGTCATAAACACATTTTCCCACTCCTGGTGCTCCAGGATTTTATGAAACCGTGGGGAAGAAAGTGTCTGTGTATGTGTGAAGCACAGCCAGTATGAGACTGAGTTGGAGGAGTGTGCAAGACGAGGAGGCACTCCAGCATCCTAGCACACAAACTGTGCAAGAGCCTCTAAGGGTCTTGCCTGCCTCAACTGGGAACGTGTTCCAGAGTCCCCCACCCTTCAACTGCAAATATGGTTGCAGACAGATCTGGGCCTAGAGAAGTGGCCAGCCTTGTCAAGTATGCCCCTCCCAGCTGTTTACTTGTTAATTTATATATACTGTAATATTCTAAATAGTGTCCTGTGCGAAAGAGGCTGTGCTATTTAGGTAAGGGTGTAATGCAAAAGTGACCAGAGTTCTTTCAAATTTGATTCTGCAGACAACCAGCATGGCATTTATACAGCCAAATTCTTGCCGCATGATCTCCAGTTTATTTTTTTTTCCATTGCACATTCATGCTTTGTGTATTCATTCACTCTACCTCTTGTGCAATTGTGCTTGCTTTTGCACCCTAGGAAACTTCCTTATACTGAGTCAGACCACTGGTGTCTTGAGCTCAGCTCTGTCTACACTGACTAGCAGTGGCTCTCCAGAGTTTCAGACAGGGGACGTTCCCAGTCCTTTCTGGAAGTGCCAGGACTTGAACCTGGCACCTTCCGCATGCAAAGCAGATGCTGTACCATTGAGATACCCGCCCTTCCTAACGGTGCTTGGGTTCCCCATTGTACATGCTTGTGCCTTTCTTGAGGCTCAAATCCTTTTTGATTTCCAATACATGTGTTCATACCCGCAGACAACCCATCCGATTCCGGTCTAATGTGTTCCCACACCTTCACACGTCTGCAATTTATGTTCATTGAATTTCAGGATTGGAGCATCCATTGTGGCTGACTTATCAAAATGTACCATGGGCCCAAAATGGGAAGAGAAATTGGCAGAGTGGGGGGAATAGAACAGCTCTCACCGTATGGCTTAAGCCTTCTAGGGTATCCTCACAGCCAAGCATTGCCTGGGAGCAAGCCATGTCTCTTGTTGCCAAGCTGGAATGACTGTTGGCTTTCATCAGTAGTACTGGAAAGGCAATTGAAATGTAGCTCTTTGTTTCACATGTTGCGATAAATTAGGCCACCTTTTCCCCTCCCTGGATTGGGAAGTGAAGCCAAGCACCTTGCCCACTTTTTGCTGGGTTATTTGCTGGGATACTTACCTTTTGCCTTCCCAGTGGCACATGCCTGTGGATCGGTTGCATTGCCCTGGGCACGGTGAAGAGTAAAGGTGGCCGTGTGTGTGTGTGTGTGCGCTCGCATGTGTGCACACATGGTTTCCAAGAAGGCCCATATTGCAGCAAATTGAGTTTGCACTTCATGTTTAGAAGATAAGAAGAAATCAGGCCAAGGGCCCACCTAGTCCAGCATCCTGGTCTCATAGTAGCCTACCAGATGCTTATGGGAAGCCCGCAAGCAAGATCTGAGTGCAACAGCTACTCTCCCTACTTGTGATTCTCAGCAACTGGTATTCAGAGACATACTGTCTCCAACAGTGGAGGGGGAACATGGCCATAGTCCCATGTACTAACTTTGGCAAACTGATTCAGATTCTGTGCCTCCTCCTTCTCCGCCCTCCACAAACACAAGCGCCCTCCCACTCTCTGTCTGGCTGTGCCCACGCTCATGCCCCAATCTATGTATTGCTTCCATGTCCCCTGCTATCCGCGGCTGTAGACATCCGTCTCCCATAAGTCCCCGACTTTCTATTTACCCCAAAGCAAAGTCTGTCTCCTCTCCACCCACCCCCTTGTTCTCAGCCACTCTTTCCCAGACCCTGATCACAGCCACCCATCCGCCCCTCTTATCCATCAGTCTCTCTCTCTCTCTCTCTCTCTCTCGTTGTGTGTCCCTCCTCCCACGCACGTGCATCCAACACCCCTCCCCGCTTCCCAGTCCCTGCCGTGCTGGTTCTTCTTTTTCTCTCACTCCCCCTCTTTTGCTACCCTGCGTGCTTCTCCGTCACCCCCCCACACACACCCTGCATTCCCTTTTGTTCCCTCCCCATTGAAGCCCCACTCCCTGGCGCTGACAGGTTGCCGTGGCAGCGCCTGCCGATGGGGTTGCCATGGAAACTGATCCTCTTTCCCGGGCGGCAATGCCCTGAATAATTCATCATCCCCTTGCGGTGGAGGCAAAAGGCCAGAAGCCGGATGGGCGGCAGTGGTGGGGAGAAGTAGAGGGTGGGATGGCTGACACATTTGTCCAGAGAGAGAGAGGGCAGGGCAGGGTAGAGGTCAGATGGGGAGTGTGGGAACAGCTATACAGAGGGGAAAGGGCATTTGTTGCCTGTTCAGTCACTTGGAGGTAGAGGGTATATTGGCAGCTGTATTTTGGCACTAGCATGCCGACCTACTGTTCGGAAAGCCAGCAGGTCCCATGTTCTGTTTGTTATCTCAAAGAATGGAGCTTCCATGTTCAGAGACAGCGTATTTCCAATATCAGTTGCTTGAGACCAATGAGAGTGGAGGGTTGTCTCCCATTATGTCTTGCCAGTAGAATCGAGGGTGCAGGAGCAACCTGGCTGCTGGCCATTAATGGGGAGGAGGGCAGGAAGAGTGCTAGACTAGATGGGCCCTTTGGCTTATCCCAGCAAGAAAACCCATCCTTGGTTATATAATGACCCCGCTTGCGTTTGCTCTTGTCCCAAGTTTCTTTCTGCATATTGGTGACATAAAGGTGACTGAATCAATCTAATACAGGACTTAAGAGAGGAGGAGCCCAGGCCATCAACTGCCCACCACTGTTCAGACCTTGTGCAGGATCCAGCTTTGTCTTTTCTTCCGAGTGATGGTTCTGTCCCCGCCCTCCAACTCTAGCACAGCACCTCCATTGCTCAGGGCAGATCAGATCTGCCTGTCTGTTGACTCCCTGTTTAAAAAGAACCTTCTCTCCCCACTCCTGCACCAGACCAAGGACTCTGGTCCACAGCTGTTGGCCTTGTTTCTTAAGCCTGGGTTAAGCAGCGGAGACTTCTCCAAATGTTTTTGCTTTTCATAGGGTGGGGATCACCAAAGGGCAGCAGTCCACTTGAGAGTGGACTGCTTATCTGCATTTGATTCCCCTTTGCCACCTCGTCTTCCTCTTATCATCCTTCGGATGGAAATATAGGAAACACCGTTGGGCCCAAGGCTGAGAGTGCCAGTCTGCAGATTAATTCTACTTAAGTTGCACACCCAGGAACATAGGAAACGGCCTTATACTGAGCCAATCCATTGGTCTGGCTCATTCAGTATTGTCTGTTCTGACAGACAGCTGCTCTCCAAGGTCTCCAACAGGAGCCTTTTAAAACCCTACCTGGAGATGCCGGGGATTGAACTTGGGACCTTCTGCATGCAAGCTCTATGATTGCATCACAGTCCCTCAGGCCTTTCTCCTCTCCGTTCATCGAGCTTCCTCTTCAAGATCCATTTTGCTAGCAGAGCCTTTTTCATCCCATGCTATGTCACCTTATCCAAATTTCCATGGCTACCTCCCATCTTCGCTACTAACATACAAAGCGCTAACCTTCTGTGCCTGCTCCTATCTGATTCAATTGCAGCTCCTTTGGACAACAACCACATCCTGCTGCTGTGTTACGTACAATGTCTAGTATGTGATCCGGTTTGAATTAAATAACTGATTCAGCAGCAGTTGCCTTCAACCTTTCTCCAAGTGTCTCCTGGGTTTGTTCTGAGTGTGTGGGGAGTGCAGGTTAGGAATACATCAGCACCTTTGTGACAGGATTTGTGCTCTGTCCACCCTACTGCACATAGTGTGAACCTGGAGTGGCCACCAAATTCCTCTACGAGCTCCTCTACAATGATCCCATCAAGATCATCCTTATGCCAGGCTGCAGCAGTGTTTCCACCCTGGTGGCTGAGGCTGCGCGTATGTGGAACCTCATTGTGGTGAGCACCTTTTGCTTTGTGTGTGCGGTGGTTGTGGACGTTATGGGAGAAGGTCTTAAGGTGAACCAGGGTTCAGCTCAGCAACCAGTTTCCAGCCCTGAAATACTTGAGGAGAATGCCTCTGAGCATATTGCTCTCAACACTGAGCTAGCACGGCTTGGCCTGGGATCGTGGGAGAAAGTTTTCCGGTTAAACCTACCTGAGAACCACAATGGGGGCTTCCAGACTGTGTCTGTTTTCAGGTGGGATTCACTTGGGAGGTCTTGTGCAACAAACCTGCTTCCCCAAAAGATTAGACTTTTTGCAATAAGGAAAGTGACAGGAAAATGCATTGGCAAGTATGGAATAGCACTTGCTTTGATGCAATGTCATTTGACCTCCTCACCAACAAATCAGTGTCAATGCGCAATAAAGAGATCATCTGGGGGACTCCCCAGACATCCTTTCTGTTGCACATCCATGATGACTTATATTCATGTTGCTATCTGGGCCATCACACATTCGATACTGTTTGCACCTGCAGACATTTTGGGGTGGTTACACTGCGTCATTTCCAATTAGCGCATATCCTGTAACTTCCTGCTAAAGTCCCATAACTTTTTGTAGCACAAGTGTTCTGGTTTATTTTTGTCCCGCTTTTGTTGTGCTGTAGCCCCTCTGGACAGCAGTAATGTGGTAGCATTGGGGAAGCATCGCAGAACAAGCTGGAGCAGAATAAACTCACCACTAGTGCTCTCTTATTGTGTCAAGAACATGTTGCAAAATACACCTGCAATAAACACCAGTCTGGAGGGGCCCCAGAAAGTGCCCAGTGTCTTAGCCAGAGCACCTCTAGAAAACAAATCTGGGAGCAGACTGGAGCAGGCTCTTGAATTTGAGGGATAAGGCCAGAGTGTTGGTGGTGTGATGAAGCCAGATTTACATGCTTGAGTGAAGGGTGGGTGGCTAGGAAACCTTGATACTACCAGAGCTAGATGAGGCCGGTGTTGGCATGTTGGTCTTTTTAGCTATGCCTCTATCATCATAATCTTCTTCTTCCTTGCAGCTGTCGTACGGCTCCAGCTCTCCAGCCCTCTCCAACCGCCAGCGCTTCCCCACCTTCTTCCGGACGCACCCTTCGGCCACACTGCACAACCCTACGCGCGTGCAGCTCTTCAAGAAGTGGAGCTGGACCAAGATCGCCACCATTCAACAGACCACAGAGGTGTTCACCTCGGTATGGAGCCCCAATCCTGTGCAGAAACATCCAGCTATAACCTTTCAGGCATTCTGTGACTTCTAGCAGCCAGGCCCCAATCCCAGCCCTGATTATATATCACCATGATGCCAGGCAGGTGCACTGCTAGGTACTTAAAAGGTCTCTGGGCACAGGCCCATAATGTAACTATGAAGAAAAATTGCGTGTGCTCCTGAGAAATTAAAACGGTGGGTGGCTGGGGCCCCAACAACATTGTACTTTGCAGGGCGCCTAGGTGCCCTATAAGCAAGGTTTTTTAAAAAAAGTTTGTAAGTTTGAAAAAAGAGGGTGGAAGGGACTTGTTACAAAAGAGCCAAGGCTCAGATCCCCTGGGCTAACCCCAGCAATGCCCCGGATGCCAGTCCTAGCCCAAGAACAATACATGAGGTTTATCAAGTCTCCTTGCAATATACAGCCCCCAAGATTTGATCGATTCTAGCATTGACCAAGGACAACATTGATTCTCAAGGGTCCCCTTTAAGTTCTGTGGTGCCAAAGAAATGGGCTGCAATCTGTTAAACACGATTAACATATAAATCTACATTATACTGAGTCAGGGCTCATCTATTCCCTACTGCTTACTCTGGCTGGCAGCAACTCTCCATGCTGGTTGGGGCTGATAGGAGCTGTGCTCCAAAATATCTGGAGGGCACCAGATTGGGAAAGGCTATTTTAAGGGGTTATTTATCTACCTGAACTCATCTTGTGAATTCCCAAACTTCAGCAGGCTATTTAAGTGTATGTGTTTCACAGCACAAAGACCCCTTCCCTGAAGTGAACTCACAACCTTAAGGCTGAGCTCTTCTTCTTTAATCAATCTAATCTAAAACACAACTAAAAAGTAATGTCTTTTTAAGAATCTTAATCCTCATTGGATATGACATTTCCTTCAGCCATAACAATCATCCCTTGGTCCTACACAGAAATGGGCAACTCAAAATCCATGAGTTGTCCCATGATATTAGAATCCTGAAGCTTTCATCTTTCTTTCAATTTCTGGTCCTTATCATGATCAGGATATCTTGAAAATATTATCCTTAATGAGTACAGTCAAATCAATATGGATTATATTTATTATGCACGCTGTTAATTACAGGATAAGGTGGTTAGGCCCGGTGCTAGTGGGCAACCAGGTCAGGCACTGGCCAAGGGCACCTAGGGCTGGGAGGGTGGTGCTCCTGCTGCAGATCCCTGCCACCACTGGGGCGTGGGGCGTGATCGCAAATCATGACCAGATGGTGGTACAGATCAAGGAGCTGGAGCGTCACTCTCCCAGGCAACACCACCCCCACCTATGTGCAACCAGCACACCCTCAAATATGCCTGGTTGCGCATTATGCCTCCCAGGCATGCATGCTGATGCAGCGATGCAAGAGGTGGTGTGGCCGGGTTTATTTAGTGTGCGCACAGGGGCAGGGGCCCGCTGCGCTCTGATGCCGTCCCTGAAGGCTGGGGAAGACAAGTGTCTGGCTCAAGGAGCGTAGAGTCTAAAGTCAGACAGCTGAGGGGAGAAAGAAGGAATCGGATAGGAGAGATGTGCGGGAAATGAAAACAGGAAGAGGCAAGGATGTTGTGAGTATGCCTCCAGAGTGCTCTCTCTGGCATAAAGTGTATGTCTTGGTCTCTTTTTCCTACTGAATCTTAATAAATGTCATCTAAGATCTCTGCTGAGTGCTGTTTCTCTCCAAGATGTCCTATGAAGAATTACTGCCTTCTAGTTTCAGACAAGGAAATTGCGCAAATGGCACCAACAAGCAAGTGGAGCATGTCCACCAGCTGTGTCCCGATGATGTGTCCATCACATTAATGCAAATGTAAAGCAAATGAAGCTATTTTTGTGTGGACAGTGATAGGCAAATAGGCTACAGCCTTCCATGTTTCATTGTGGTACATTTCCACTGGCTTGCTGAGGGCCGAGCAATTGTCTTTCTGCTGAAACCTTTCTTAGTCTTTTGTCTAATCTCAGTTCTTAACCAGAGCCATTTAGAAATTTTGTGTGGCTATAGCGGAGTTGGTAAATGCAGAGCATGGCTGGTAAGAGAAACATTTCATGACTCTTACAGAATTGTGGGAATCTGTATTAGGAGTATTAGTATTTAAACTAGGGTCACAATGGAACACAGATTTAAGCACCTTTAGGGCCAGAATCCCATGTTACATTATTCACATGTTTATTAAAAAGATGCTTAAACTAACCATTTTTATTTTGAAAGAACAGAGAACAATCCCCATCCAGATTGGGGCCCTTACTTACTTATTTAAAACATTTGTATGCCACCCGTTATACAATAGATTCAGGGCAGTGAACAACAAAGCCATTGGTTTCCATGGACTTAAATCAAATGGCATTGGGTGCACTAAACATTGTATTAGACCAGGGGTGGGGAATCTACAGCCATCCAGATGTTGCCGGACTACAACCCCCATTGTCCCTGCTTATTGGCCATGCTGGCTGGGACTGATGGGAGTTGGAGTCCAGCGACATCTGGAAGGCAGCAGTTTTCCCATCCCTGTGTTAGATGATCACTCAGTGTGAGCAAGCTGGATTGGGACATAGTCCCAGCCACGGAAAATGGAGCTACTCACCCTCAACATTTCCTTCATAGACTCCCAGCTATCTTTCACTTGATAAAGGATCACCAGCAAATTCCTTTCTCTTTGACCTCTCCCTTACTTTCTCAGCTGTCGAGTTGTACCTGTCTCTTGCCTCCCGCGCCTTGCCCATGAGTAGGCCTCTACTTGCCAACAGGCTGTTACTCATCAGACGCATATAGCACAGTTGAGGGCAAGTAGCTAGAGGGTGGTTCTTGTTAAATCAATGCAGGAAGAAAATGGTTTTGGTTTTTTAAAAACCCTGCTATGCTGTAGGTCCTATCCATTTTGGGGGCACTTGTGGTTGCTTTTTCTTTTCTTTAAAAAAGAGAGCATTTTAAAAAGATAATAATGCTGGGAAAAACAGAAGGGAGTAGAAAAAGAGGAAGGCCAAACAAGAGATGGACTGATTCCATAAAGGAAGCCACAGACCTGAACGTACAAGATCTGAACAGGGTGGTTCACAACAGATGCTCTTGGAAGTCACTGATTCATAGGGTCACCATACGTCGCCGTTGACTTGGAGGCACATAACAACAACAACTTAACCTGTAATTGAGTCAAATTCTGTGATCTGACTGTGTTATGCAAATTAAGCTGTCACCTATTTTTGCATATGTTGGATAATTTGTTTTTGTTTTGCTTGCCATGGCAAGAGGCAAGGAGTTGTGCAGAACCCCTGTCCAGTAAAACAGTGCTGACCTTCCAGAAAAAGTTTCTGAAATTTTATTAGTTGTTATCCTACAGCTGCAGGGGCTAGAAACTTTATAAAAAATAAAAACTGAAATTCTTAGGAAGCTGCATTGTCTGTTGGATACCAAATGTCCTGTCTAAGTGAAATTGCAGAAGCACAGAGTGCACACATCTGATTTTGTTTAACCCTAATCCTGAAGTGTCACTATCGTCACCTACTTTAACATTACTCATACACTGAACCATTGCCCTACCAACACCTATTTCTTTGTCATCACGGTGCCTCCTTCTGTATTCCCATAGACCTTGGATGACCTGGAGGAGCGAGTCAAAGAGGCTGGCATTGAGATCACTTTCCGCCAAAGCTTCTTCTCTGACCCTGCTGTGCCTGTCAAGAATCTTAAGGTGATCAAAGTGGTTGTGAGGGGTGTGTGTACTGCCATAAGTTTAGGATCATCATACCTTAGAAACTACCTTCTCCCCAGGTAACCCGCTGAAATCTCTGGGACCCACCAAGGACTCCCACTGAATTATATTACCTATATGTCACGTTCAGAAGCAAGAGCACAAAAAAGAGGCATCCATGTGCCTCCCCCTCCCAACTCCATAGGAAGCTGCCTTGTACCAGGAGTAAGTGTACAACTAGGGTGCTACTGGAGGGGTTAAGACTAGGGTGGCCACATATTTGCATCACATGTGCACATGCTAATTTATATGCAGGTGCATAGTTAGAAATAGTTCCTATAATTTACATTGACAGTACATCCCACCCAAGTGAGGAAGATAGCGACCTGATGATCTGTGTGCCTGCTCAGACTGCTATCCAGCGGCAAGTTCGAGGCCCCTGCTCTTAGGCTCCTTTGTCTTTAAACCTGAACTTGGACTGGCTATCCCTTCAGGCAGAGGACGCCTTCAGATGGAGGATTCATGGGTTTTTATTCAATGCAGCGCTCAGCAGACCGTTCTGTCGGCGCAAGGGTTTCTCCTTCGTGACAGAATGCTCTTCCTGTCTCCTCTCCCTGTATGCCCCTTAAATCTGTTCTGGGTTTTCCCCCAACCCTCCAGAGTAGATTTGGGGACAGTTGGGGGGTGAGGAGGAACGGGAAAATCCTGTTGCATTAGCCCTTGCGTTGGCACATCTCTTTAGCTGGAAACTGCCCAAGGTCACCCTTGAGGGCCCCTTCATTCAATCCATGAAAGGGGATTACGGGTGCAATCCTAACCCCTGACTGGCAGCAGCAGGGCTTGATGGAACAGCACAGCTAGTGCTACTTCCATAGCCCCGGCACTTGTGCTGACCAGAGAGGGGCAGGGGAGCCAGATAGTGGGAGGGGCAGGGGTGAAAATGCCCCTTCACTGTGCCAGCGACCATGCTAGTGCAGCAAAGAAGCCCAGACTGAGCCCATTGCTGATGTGTATTTAGGATCCAGGGGATCCTGTGCCAGCCCAGTCCTGTCCCCTCCCCACCCCCAAACGCCTGTTTTAGGGGTTTCTGCTGGAATATAAATTTAATAAATAATCATAGTAATACCACCGGCAGCTTCTGCCTGCTGTTAGGGTATTTCTTCACTGGAGAAGACTGCTCAAGCTGGGCAGAGGTTGACACCACCACTCCATTAAAAACCAGCATGGTGGATGGGGGTTGTGGATTGCTTTGTCTTTGTCTATGTGTTTTTGCACGTGCAACCCATGTGCTTTTACTATGTGGGGCAGCTTCAGGGGCTTTGTGTGGGGGCCCATGTCCATCTTGCAATCTGACAGCACAATCTTATTCATGTTTACTTGAAGGCAAGCTCCGCTACGTTCAGTGAGGCTTAACTCCTCAGTATGTGTGTTACATAGGCTTGCTGCCTTCAAGAGGGTACATCTTGTGAGCCATCGCCCTACGTCTCCGTGGCCTCTGCTCACCTCTAGAGAAGGGAGTCATGCCTCCATCCCTGCCTGCAGTCAGTCTGTAGGTAGCAGCAGCTGCACAGCCAGCTATCTTTTTAGCCTGGGGAAGGGAGGGTTGATATTTGAGAATGCCCCTGATGTGAGCAGGGGTGGGTGCATGGTGTGCAGTATTACTCCAGGCAATAGAGTGTGTGCATGTGTGTATGGCGAAAGTAAATTAGGTATGAGGCAGGTTACCAAATCAATTCATTGGATCCTCCCCACACACCAAACTCCCATTACTTGGCTGACTGCTGATGATGTTTCTGTATAGTTAGATTTTAATAGCTATACTGTACAGAGATTTTGGTTTTTGGTTTAGAAAAATGTTTTTAATGCATGGTTATCGAGATACCATTGAAACATTGATCCTGTGTTAGAAATGTATTGTTGCTGTTGTTCTTGAAATACTTATTGATTTTTTAATATGTTTGTTTACCTTGTATACGATACATACGAACAGAAGATGAGCCCTGCTGGATCAGACCAAAGGCCCATCTAATCCAGCCTCCTGTCCTCACAGTGGTCAGTCCAATGCCCGTTATCAGCCTGCAAGCAGAACTCGCATGCCACAGCCTGTCCTTGCCTGCATCTCCCAGCAACTGGTATTCAGAGGCCTGCTGCTTCTGACAGTGGGGGGAGAGCATAGCCATTGTGGCTAGTAGCCATTCATAGCCTTCTCCTCCATGAATTTGCCTAATCCTCTTTTAAAGCCACCCAAGGTGATGGCCCTCACTACCTCCTATGGGAGTGAATTCCGTAGTTTAACTACGCACCATGTGAAGAAGTACCTTCTTTTGTCTGTCCTGAATCGTCCAACATTCAGCTTCATTGGTTGTCCACGAGTTCTAGTATTATGAGAGAGGTTTTCTCCCTGTCCACTTTCTCCATGCCATCCATAATTCCCAGCCACCTTTGAACACAATTTCTTTTGTGGAAAGCTGGCGTATAAATTAAAAGTTCAATCTAAAATCCGTGAGATTGTCTTACATGCCTCCATGCTCCAAGCCACGGCTACACACCTGCTGCAAGCCTGCTGTTTTGGGTGGGCAGGGAGGGTGGGGGGAACTGCCACTAACATTCAGTGCTTCGCTCGTTCTGGCAGCTGCCATCCCCTGAGCTGACAGATGGACAGGCACCCTCCCCGCCCCCCAGTCCTCCTGACAGCTTCTGCTCAGGAGAGAGCTGATGCCACCAAAATGAATGAGCCAGATACTGCAGCAGTACTTAACATCCCTGCTGGCCTTCCTTCCTTCCTTCCTTCCTTCCTTCCTTCCTTCCTTCCTTCCTTCCTTCCTTACAAGAAGCATCCAGCAGCAGCAGCACTCAGAATATAGCTGCTTGTTTTCTTTTCCTATGAGTGAATGGCTGTGTTCATCCCCGCAGAAGAAAATTAGAGCTGTATATTTTTATTTGTCAAGTTGCTTTGAGTCTTTTTTATTGTATAAAGCAACTGATAAAGGAAAATAACATTAATCATCATACTTCCCTCCTACTTCCCTCCCCCCCCCAAGAGTTGTGCCCAGGGGTGTAGTTTTCTGGGGTCTCGGGGTGTGTGTCTAAGGCCCCTTACTTTTTTGGGAACAGGGTCCCTCTGTCTCCAGCATTCTACAAACCAATCATCATGAAAGGAGAGTGTGGTGGCCACTAAGAAGAGACTTGTAACATTCCTTGTCCTTTCAGAGCCATCAGAGTGAAAGGAGGTGAGTCAGCCACTGAGGAGACTCTTCTCAGTAGCTAACAGTCTCCCTTTTCATGCTTATTGACTCCTAGGAATGTCTGTTGTGGGAGAAGGCATTGACAAGGATTGCATTCTCAACCCCACAGCAAAAAAGGCGGGGTACATGGCTGTGGCTAACATGAAGGGACCCTGCACTTCTGAATTTGTCTCTACACTACTGGTTGTGCCACCTAACTTTATAGGGCCAGGGTACCTTATAAGCATTGGATGGTATTCTGCGCCAGTCCTATTCAGAGTAGACCCCTTGAATTTAATGGACATGACTAACTTAGGTTCATTAATTTCAGTTGGTCTTCCCAAAGTGGGACTTAGTTAAATGCAACCTATCATGCCCATTCCTCTGCCCTCCCCCTCTTCCCCACAACAAGGAATTTAAAAATCATGACATCAGAGAACCAGGTTTGGTAGGGTCTATTAATCATTAATGAAACCACATTACAGATTCACTGGCATTAGGTCTGCAGGAATAAGCAACAGAAAAAAATAACAACCAAATGGGGGAGTGTGTGTTTCACGCCAAATGCCTTTATTGCCTTCAAATATGCAGAATTCATAGCTAGATATGTGCAACCACCTTGTGTGCCAGTCTTGATTAGCAGCAGTAAGTTCAGGACAAACAAAAGAAAGTCCTTTTTTGCACAATGCACAGTTGGCGCAGGAATTCACAATTAGATGGTGATGCCACTAGCCTGGATGACTTTTTGAAAGGATCAGACAAAGTCATATTAGTCATGGTAGCTAAATAGAATTTCCATAATCAGAGGGAGCATACCTCTGAGGACTGGTTGCCTGCTGAGACACACAATCGGAAATAACCATCACACGCCGCTTGTGAGCTTTCAGAAGCATCTGACTTGCCTCTCTTAGAAAATTAATGCTAGGCTGGATGGATCCTTGGTCTGATCCCAGCAAGGTAATTTCTATGCCTCTGCATACCAGTTGCTGGGAATCACAAGCGGGCAGAGTGGCTGTTGCTCTAAGGTCCTTCTTGTGGTCTTCCCATAATGGGCATCTGGTTGGCCACTGCTGGTACAGGATCTTGGACTACATGGGCCTTTTATGTGGCCTGGTCCATCAGGACGTTCCTGATGTTCTTAAGTTCTCTGGCTTTGTTTCCACAATCTCTGAGAAACTTCTTTACTAATCATCCTCCCACGTGTCAGTTCATTCTATTGCTAAGGTGTCAAATAATCAACAAATTGGGAGGTTTTATGTTTATCAGTGTAAAAATGAGCAGTGGAAGCAACAAATTCTGGATGTCATATTAATGACATAATAGCACACAAACTCATTTCCACTGACACATTTGGGCCAATAGAAAGCAGCCTCCCCTTTCATGCTGATTGGCTCCTAGGAGCGTCTGTTGTGGATCCGGAGAGGACACGAAGAGCAAGGGACACGAGGAAAAGTAGAAAAAGGGGTGTGGCTGTGAGAGGGTGTGATGTGACTCTCATGAAGGGACCCTGCACTTCTGAATTTTCCAGTGCACTACTGACCTCTGCTTTCATATGCCAGTAGGATAGCGGTAGGGTATATACACAGATATGTATACCTGAACGGATAGATGTACGTTTCATTCAAGTCACTGTGTGTACAGTAAGCTGCATGCTCATACTTTTGTGATTAATATTTGATAGTGTTTGTCTCTGTGGGAATTTCTTCTGGTCATCTGATCCCTCTTTTCCCCTTTCAGCGCCAGGACGCTCGCATCATTGTTGGGCTCTTTTATGAGACTGAGGCACGAAAGGTCTTCTGTGAGGTAGGTGCTCAGAGGCGGAGGCGCCTGTTATCCTCTCAGGGAGTACAGGAGGCTGCAGCGGCAGTGCTTCCTTAAGTCCATCCCATCCCACCAGCGTCCCTAGAGATAGGTCCTGGTGTTGGAACAGGGCCTCAAATGTGTGTTGAGAGGGAAGGAGAGAGATTCATGTTGTTTTTACTCCTTGGATGTTTTTACCTACCCACCCCGTCATCGTAAAACCCCAGGGCAGGTTACATCAATGTAAAAATACAATATTAACATCAGTTAAAACAATTCATAATCAAAAGAATAGGGTGGGTCCTTAAATTGCTCTCTCTTAGGTGTCAAAAGCCAGGTGTGACTATACAGTGAAGGTGTCAGACACATCTCTGTGGGGAAGGAATTCCATAATTTAGGCCAGGGGTGAGAAACCTTTTCTGGCTGGCAGGCCAGATCTTTATCTCCCTACCCCCTGGTGGACCAAATGTGGCAGGTGGGCAAGGCTGCCCACCTTGTCAGTCGCCTGGCATCACTGTGTTGTCATCTGATACTGCAATTTGAAGTCCCAATTGTCAGGACTTCAAAACACAGCAAGGTTTGAAAGATCTTTTGCTGTTTGCAAGGGCTCTAAAACAACCCCCACACTCCTGTTTGAGCCTCTGGTTTGTGGAGGTTCAAACAGGAATGCTGGCCTGCTTGAACTGAGCAGGATTTAATCCCCACTCATTAGCTGGTGAATGGGGATTAGAACCTGCTGTCTTGGTTGCACAAGCCTGTTCCTTGCTGGGAACAGGAGCACATACCCAGTGCAGGATTTAACCCTGGTGATGTCAGCTGATGGACAGGTGCCTGTGGTTTGGAAAAAATGGCCTCACGGGCCAATTTGGACCCCTTAATGTCCTAAGATTGGCCTGAGGACCAGAGGTTCCCCACTCCTGGCTTAGGGGCTGACACCCCCTGAACATTCAAGAGTGGCAGAACTACTGTCTGCTGAGCTTAAAACTTGAGAAGGCCTGTAGGGAAGAGTGTGGTCTTTCAGATATTTGGGGCCTAAGTTGTTTAGGGCTTTAAAAGCTAATTTGAGCACCTTGAATTGAACCCAGAAATTCACTGGCAACCAATGCAGCCGTTTTACAATAGGGGTTATGTGAGTTTTAAATGGGACCCCAGCCAGTAATCTGGCTGCTGCAGAGATAGTAGAAAATGTGCAAATGGTAAGAGTTAGATAGGTTAGTGTGTTTGTGTGAGATAATGGACACGTGGAAGAATGTGTGCAGCCTGTCAGATGGCCTTTTGAGGAGAGCGAGATTTTACATTTAAAGTTAGAAGTTAGAAATGAAAGCTTACAAAAGGAGCAACAAGGGTGGCACTGAAGAGGTTAAGACTAGAGGGCCCAACTGTGCAACTATGTCAGACTATGACAGGGATAGGAGACTAGATGTGGCATATAAGGATCTGTAGGGTGGATGAGTCTCAGGACAGGCAGGCAGGCAAGCTGTGTGCGTGGTCCTAATTGGAGCATTCTTCTTGCTGGTTAACCTTCTCCTTTCCTCTTTTGTGGCACTGGGGCCCAGGTATACAAGGAGCGCTTGTTTGGGAAGAAGTATGTCTGGTTCCTGATTGGCTGGTATGCTGACAATTGGTTCCGCATCAAGGATGCCAATATTAACTGCACAGAGGAGGAGATGAGGGAGGCAGTGGAGGGGCACATTACCACCGAGATCGTCATGCTGAACCCAGAGAACACCCGCAGCATCTCCAATATGGTGAGGGAGAGTCTCAACGGGCAAGTGGGCTGGGGGAGGGCACTCGGTAGTTAATTTCTAAAATGATTGCTTGCCAGGACTTGCAAGCTCATTTGGAAGTCACACTCTCAGGTTTGGAAACCCTCACCTCTTAGAGCAGGGATGGAAGGATCTGTCAATTTTGGTTCTCTCGTTTTCTCATTTTTCCTGTCCTAAATTCAGTTCTCCACATTTCTGCAGCAATCTGTGGATTTTTTTTAAACATCCTCGTGAAAATTCTTCAGCATTTTAGTGCTCCTACTTCTCCTAATAAAACACATATTTAATGCATTTGTCTAACGTACACATTTTTGCAAGTAATTTCTCATAATATATGCATTTGTATCTTATTTTCACTAATATATTCATTTTTATGCACACTTTCCCCTAATGTACGCATTTTTGTAAACATTGGTTGGTTGGAGGACTGCATCGCAAAATTCAGATAAGTGCAAATTTCAAAGGGATGGTGGTGTTTCAGGTCTCATTTTGTTTCAGAAAGTGCGAATTTAATAGATTTGGCATTAAATGTGAATTGAATTGAATTTCTCCTCCATCCCTACCCTGAATCTGATTATTTGGTGGCAAAGGAAATGTATTCTGCATGTCTTCAAAAGTGCTGATTCTGGCTGAACATCAGGAAAAAGGTCCTGACTGTTAGAGCAGTACAACAATAGAACCAATTACCTAGGAAGGTGGTGGCTTCCCAACACTGGGAATATTCAAGAGGCAGCTGAACAGCCACCTGTCGGGAATGCTCTTGGATTCCAGGGGCTGGACTTGATGGCCTTATAGGCCCCTTCCAACTTTACTATTTTATTATTCTGTGATAAGTGGCTTGTGCCTTCAACAACAGTACTTGAAAGGTTGCCATGCACAGGAGGGCCAGGATCTCTTCTTGATCATCCCAGAGTGCAGGACATGGAATAATGGGCTCAAGTTGCAGGAAGCCAGATTTTGACTGAACATCGGGAAAAACTTCCTAACTGTTAGAGCGGTACGACAATGGAACCAATTACCTAAGGAGGCGGTGGGCTCTCCAGCACTGGAGACATTCAAGAGGCAGCTGGACAGCTACCTGTCGGGTATGCTTTGACTTGGATTCCTGCATCAGGAGGAGTTGGACTTGATGCCTTATAGGCCCCTTCCAACCCTGCTATTCTATGATTCTGTTGATTCATGTCTGGAGCTGATTTTGAGGGTGTGTGGGGAGGAGAGCTGGAGAGGACAGGAGAGAAAAAGGCAGTTCCATTGCATGCACAGAAGTCTTACGTGAGCAGAGCTCCAGTGCTGGATACAGCCCATTCTTGTATCAGCCTGACCAATAATTACATGTAAGGAGATAATTTTTACCTGTCCTTTGTTCCCCCGCCCCAGACATCACAAGAATTCATTGATAAGCTGACAAAGCGCGTGGAAAAATCTCCAGAGGAGACAGGTGGCTTCCAGGAGGCTCCGCTAGCCTATGATGCCATCTGGGCACTGGCTCTAGCACTCAACAAGACCTCGACTGAGCTGATGAAAAAAGGGATGCGTCTTGAAGACTTCAATTACAATAACCGGACCATCACAGATGAGATCTACCGGGCCCTCAACTCTTCGGCCTTTGAGGGCGTCTCGGTGAGCGGCTCCTGAACCCGATCTCCTGAGCACAGAATTTGAATGTTTGGGATAAAGAATGCTCATGTGACATTTTATTTATTTATTCATTTATTTGCAGCATTTGTCTGCCACCCAGTAACAGTGGGTGGCATCCAACAAAGTAGTTCTGCTAGCGCAAGGACTTTGGGTGTGCCACGGAGTTTCCCCTCCCTCTCCTCAACCTGTGCATTCACCCCTCACACCCCTAAATCTTTTCTGGGTTTTCCCCTGATGCTCCAAAGCAGATTTGGGGTGGGTGTGCAGGGAGAGGAGAGGGAGAGGAAGTTCCATTATGCAAGTGGAGATGTTTGCACTAGTGGAAATGCTTGGTTGGATGCTGTCCAGCGTTCTCTGGGCTGTTTACATCAATGAACACGTTAATAAAATCAGTTTAAACACATCAGTGGCAGCAAGTAAAATAGCATGATTAGATAACACAGGGTCACTGGAAGCAGATCTAAAATGCAATGGGTTAAAAGCGCACAAATCTAATTTCCCGCCTGGGAAAATAAGATCTTCACCTGGCACTAAAAATAAAAGGAAGGCGCCAGGCGAGCCTCTCTTGGAAAGGCATCCATAATCAACAGAAAAGACAGTTTCCCCAGTAGCAACCAATCACACCTCACTTTGCAGGGTACCCAGAGAAGGCCCCCAAAATGATCTCAGTGTCCATGAGTAGGTGAATATGGCATACACTACCCATAAAGCTTAATTCTGCAACTCATGGACTTTTGCAAAACATGCTTATTTTAATTAAACATGGATGCATTAACATTCTCATTTGCAAGCTTACTGTTTTGATTTTTGCAGACCTTTTTCTGTGCAGGGTAGACCATCAAGGAACTCTGTTGTGGCAGGAAATGGTAGGTGGGTAAATAGGAACTGGTGTAGGGTATATGAGAAGGAATGGATGATCATAGATCAGGGATAGGTGTGTATACCTTCAGGGTAGTTTTGGATTACCAGAGATGAGATGCAGACAAGAGGTTTGCTTACAAAGAGTTAAAATTTATTGAGTAACTTACAGCATTCAGCCAAGTATTCCCAATAAAAGTGGATCAGTCCCACCGCTCTGCAGTAGCGGACGTCAGAGACTGAACACCCATACTGGGCACAGGTCATGGTTATATAGCATAAATCTTGGCACATATCATTGGTATACACATGAGGTTACATATATGATTAATGAGATTATACACTTTGAAGTAACATATTATGACATATAATTGGCTGTTCTGATCTTTTCACAGAACATCTTCAAAGCAAACTAATTGCTAAAAACTATAGTATCGTTCCAGGTGCACCTTAGTATCCTCCCTTGGCAAACTTCATAGCTATCATCTTTCATTGACCGTTACCTGACTTGTGTACTAACAAGCCACAGCTGCACTATCTGCTCATTGACCGTCCTTTCGACCCATCCATTGTATCCTTGAATCTATGCCTATCAGGACTCTCTGAAGTCTAACAAGGTGCCTTCCAATATCATACTAGGCAAGCCAACTATAAACTGCCTACTAATAAACATATACTTGAACCTATGCCTAATTGGGCTCCTTTGATGCCTTTACACTTAACAAGAAACATTCCCAGCATCATACTGGGCAAGCCATCATATCCTCATTAAAACACCTAGATTAGACTGCAGGTGGCTATGAGGTGATCTGACATACCCAAAGATGCTGGGGCCTGAAAGGGGAATACAAGCCTCCAGGCTTTGCTAACAAATACATATTGAATATATATTGATTAACTTAAGGCTATAACAGCTTGCTTTAGGCCTCTACTTGCTGGCTGGAAATACCAAATTGGTACAGGGTATACAAGGTGTCTCAGGCAGCATGCAAAAACTCTCCTTGTTCTACCTAACGCTGTAGGACTTCTTGTACATTTTCATACGTTTCTTCTTAACAGGATGTTTGGACCTTGAACTACTTTTTTTAAATGAAAACAGATTCTCAGGGACATCAATTCTGCCCTGCAACTGAGACTTAGGACCAACAATAATAATATGGCATAAGTAGAGTTGTAAATGATGCACCCAAGCTGGCCACAGCTTGCCAACTTCAGATATTGCCTTATTTCACACATGCTCCCCAGAAAAACCCTTCCCACAAGAGATGCTTGTCTGCTGTCACCTACTGTTGGAGTCTGTTGCTCCTTCAGAATAGCACGGGAGGGAGACCGTGGAGGATTTAGACCCCACTGCTCACCTGTGGCTGAACCTTGGAGACCCTGTATTAATATACAGTTTTTTCCTTCTCTCACCAGGGGCATGTGGTCTTTGATGCCAGTGGCTCTCGGATGGCCTGGACCCTCATTGAACAGCTTCAGGGTGAGCAAGAGCTGTCCGTAGCTGTACTGGATGTATCAGAAGAGTTATTTTCTCTTCTGGCATATTTCTGCAAGGCAGCTGTTCTCTGTGGTGCAGGGATCACCCACGATGATCTGTAAGGGTCCGTTTGGAGGGCAGCTATTTGATTCTTTATGGCACACAAAGCCATATTGTACCATACACAAAATACCATTCCTGATTAACCTCCCACATTACCCAGTGCATCGGTCCAGAACTCTTTGTTACTGAATTTGCTTAGTTAATTCTTCCAGCATTCAAACAGGTTGAAAACCAGTCCTCCAGTACAGAGATGGAGAACCCATTTACTACATCGCCACTGGGGCAATCTATGGAGAGCCACTTCTCATTGGTGGGTGGGGCCAGAGCCCACAGTGGGCAGGTCTCCCTGATCTCTTTGCCACCCCTTCACTCTCTCTTTGTCTTCCTCCTTTCTCTGACTCTCTGGCACCCTTTTCTTCCTTTCCCCCCAGCGCAGTATTTAATCTCCCTCCACACTTCTAGGCTCAGAAAGGCATTCACATTGGCCTAATATAACGTTCTGCCATCTGCTCTTTTAGAGGGAAGGTTCCACAAAATTCCCTTTGCTGAACGATATTGCCCATGTGATATTGGTGCTATTGAGATCGCAAATCATTTTCTATTAGAATGTATATTTTATAATGCTCTCCGTAGACGGTTTATTACCCCTTTTCTCCAGAATTTGCCGGGCAGGGATGTAACTTTTTATGTGCATTACTTCTTTGCAGACACAGACTCCGGTATTACATATAAGGTTGCAAACTTTTTTGCTGCAGTGATTGATTTGCGCAAAGTGCTTATAACCCAGGGACTGCTGCACTTTGCAACATCTGTCTAAATAGTTTGTATATATATACTTTTAGTGGATACTGCATTGTTAACCCTGTTTTGTAATGTCTATGTTTGTATGATATATCTTTCTGGTCATCGACCATAATAAATTATTCATTCATTCATTCTCTCTTTCTGGCATCTCCTCCTCCGCTCTCTCGCTCTCTCCTCCCAGCAGGCTGCTGGAGGAGGGACAGATCCCTCTTGCCAAAGATTCCCCCCCTTAATCCTTCTATTGCTCCATCCATTTTGGCTTTCTCACCCCTTTTTCCCCTCTCCCTCCCCCAATCCTGTTGAAATTAAGCTGAGGGCCACAGGTCCCCCACCCGCCTCTGATAGTTCATTCCACCTTTCTAACTCAGCCCTTGCTGAAAGCAAGAGGGACTTCCCTGCTTGACCCTCCTACTGTATGAAATGCCTCCTTCTCCCAACAGATGGCATCTATAAGAAGATTGGGTATTATGACAGCACCAAGGATAATCTTTCCTGGTACAACAATGAAAAATGGATTGGTAAGAGAATAAAGGAATCTCCTTTCTTGAACTAAATCTCAATGGGGACTGAAATAATGTATGAGCAGGAGAATGTTAAAGTCATGGATCAGGAATGGGGAACCTCCAGCTCATGGGACACTTGTGGCACTCCAGGAGGTTCTGTTTGGCCCATGAAACCAAAAAGGTTCCCCACCCCTGTAGTAGATTATTCTACATTTTAAGTAAACCTGTGGGCTGTTGTTTTCTAAATCAGTAATTACTTATTTTTGGCAGTACCTGGTGATTTTAGATTCATTTGTTTATTATTTGATTTATATCCCGCCCTTCCTCCCAGTAGGAGCCCAGGGCAGCAAACAAAAGCACCAAAAACACTCTAAAACATCATAAAAACAGATTTTGAAATACATTAAAATAAAACATATTTAAAAACATTTTTTTAAAAGCTTTAAAAACATCTTTTTAAAAAAAGAGAAAATGTTTAAAAACATCTTAAAAAGCAATTCGGACTGGGATAAGGTCGCTACTTAAAAGGCTTGTTGAAAGAGTAAGGTCTTCAGTAGGTGCCAAAAAGATAGCGGAGATGGTGCCTGTCTAACATTTAAGAGGAGGGAATTCCAAAGGGTAGGTGCCACTACACTAAAGGTCTGTTTCCTATGTTGTGCTGAACAGACCACCTGATAAGATGGTATCTGCAGGAGGCCCTCACCTGCAAAAGACAGTGATCAACTGGGTATATAAGGGGTAATACGGTCTTTCAGGTATCTTGGTCCCAAGCTGTATAGGGCTTTGTACAGCAAAACTAGAACCTTAAACTTAGCCCGGTAGCTAATAGGTAGCCAGTGCAATTCTTTTAGCAGCGAGGTGACATGTTGGTGATACCCTTCCCCAGTGAGCAGTCTCGCCATCACATTTTGCACCAGCTGCAGCTTCCAGACCAACCTCAAGGATAGCCCCACATAGAGCGCATTACAGTAATCCAGATTGGAAGTTACCAGTGCATGAACAATAGTGGTCAGGCTATCCCGGTCCAGAAATGTCCACAGCTGTTTTACCAGCCAAAGCTGGTAAAAGGCACTCCTAGCCACTGAGGTCACCTGGGCCTGTAGCGACAAAGAAGAATTGAGGACCACCCCCAGACTATAGACGTCTTTCAGAGGGAGTATAACCCCATCCAAAGCAAGCAACTGACCAATTATCCGAACTCGGGAACCACCAACCCACAGCGTCTCTGTCTTGCTAGGATTCAGACTCGGTTTACTGGACTCAGCTTCAGTTTTGTCTTGCTAGGATTCAGAGTCAGTTTACTGGCCCTCATCTAGCCCACCACCGAGTCCAGGCAGCAGTCCAGGGATTGCACGGCCTCTCCCGATTCAGATGTTACAGAGAAATAGAGCTGGGTATCGTCAGCGTACTCTTGACACCTTGCCCCATATCTCCTGATGACCACTCCCAAGGGCTTCATATGGATGTTAAACAGCATGGGGGACAAGATAGTACCCTGCGGCACCCCACAGCACAACTGCCAGGGGGCCGAAAGGCAATATGCTTTGTATATAGCTGTAGTAGTAGGAGCAACAACAGCAGTTGTTCCATTGAATCAAATCAAGCTTGTTCCAAGAGTGTGAGACATTCTGGGTTAAATTCAAGTGGTGGGAGAGGGACTGGAACTTTGAGGGGAGTGGCTGTAGCTCAGTGGTAACAGCACATGTTTTACATGTAGAGGGCCCCAGGTTTATTTCTTGGCATTTCCTGGTAGGGCTGCTGCCAGTTAGTATGTAGACAGTTCTGAACTGTATGGACCAATGGTCTGACTCAGTATAGGACATCTTCATCACTTTGAAGATGTAGCCATCTAATACTGGAGCAATAGTTAAGTTTCTGTAGCTAGTGATTGCATTCCAGCTTACTGGAGCACTTAACGATCTGCAGCAGGGAAGGTAAACTGCTGGCCTGCAGGCCAGGGCTGGCCCAACCACCAATGTTATCCCCCCTCCCCAACCTTGATCTGATTGATTGATTGATCTGAAGGGTGAAGAGACAATGATTTCCTCTCTGTAGTGATGCGGGACTGTATAAACCTCTCTGCCCAGATCAGTGTTGCAATGTGTAGGGAAATCCCTCACTTCTCTTAAAAAATCAGTAAGGAGGAGACTCTGTTAGATAGGTAGGTAGGTGCTGTTGATGCTCCCCATGGTCTACAGCAGGGGTGGGGAATCTATGGCTCTCCAAATGCTGTTGGACTCCATCAGCCTCAGCTAGCATGGCCAGAGGTCAGGGATGATGGGAACTGTAGTCCAACAACATCTGGTGAGCCACAGGTTCCCAATCCCTGGTGTAGAGCATTAGTCTTCAATTGGTGGGTCAGGACCTAGTAATTGGATGCCGTGTGACCTAAGGTGGGCTGCAACAGCAGCACTACCACCATAGAAGCATGTGATTTAAAAAAGATTAAGAAGTGGGTGCACATATTCATGGGCTAACATAGGGGTAGCCAACATAGTGCCCTCCAGATGTTTCTGCCCTACAACTCGCATCATGCCTGACCATTCACCATGCTGGCTGGGGCTGATGGGAGTTGGAGTCCAATTACATTTGGAGGGCACTACATGGGGCACCCCAGGCTTATACGTGCTCACTTTCTTCTGATTGTAAATTGATTTAACTTTATTTTTATGTTTTGTACGCAGTCTGGGGACCACATGGCGAACAGCAAGTAAAAAAATCCAATAAACAAATAAAAATAGAATAAATGAAGGTGGCTCCTGGGTCTGAAAAAGTTGACGACTAAGGCAGGAGGAATGTAGGTGATCTCATCTCAAGCCTAGATGGTCTGGTAGGGACTCTGTAAGCCTGGGTAGCATCTCACCTCAGGAGTGTCTTATTGAAGGAAGTAGTAGAATAGTTCCCTGTGATAGGCAGAGGAGCACAACATGAGGAAAAGAAAGAGGCACTAAGGGGTCCCATGGATAGAGAATGTGGGAGGTGTACAATGGAGCATGCCCTTTCCATGATCACTAATTTTTTAGTGGTCAATTTTCATGATCTTATTTATTTATTTAATACCACAGTCTCACATAAATATCAAGGTGGTGCACAACTCTATATACAAATACAATAAAAACATGAAACACGATAAAGACAATATAAAATCATTAAAATCACTGGGCTAATCTTAAGAAAAACGTACACGAATAGGCCTGTTGGCATTAAAAGGTCTTCAAGAGACACCTTTTAATAGTGAGGGTGCCTGATGAATCTCTGCCTCGATACAGCAAAGTGGCCACAGATTATTGATTTTAGGCATAGCGTCCAGTTGTGTGACTCTAATAACTCATGATCCAAAATAATAATTTGAGATGATATAGTTCTTAATGTAATACTTCCCATTTTTCTCCTTTTTTGTTAATTTTCTTTGTAAATATGTGTGGTTTCACAAAAGTGAATCAAAATTCCACCACATATACGTATATACACATATACAGACACAGTGAACTGCAGAGAATGCATTTTTTCAACTATTATCACCACATGGGAACATCCATGTCCATGGTGTCAAAAGTCCAGTCTGCGTATGTGTTGGAATTGCTTTTTAAGATGTTTTTAACCTTTTTTTTAAGATGTCTTGAAAGCTTTTTAAAAAATGTTTTTAAAGATGTTTTGTTTTAATGTATTTTAAAGTCTGTTTTTATGATGTTTTAAAGTGTTTTTAGTGCTTTTGTTTGCCGCCCTGGGCTCCTGCTGGGAGGAAGGGCGGGATATAAATCAAATAATAAAAAAATAAATCTAAAATCACCAGGTACTGCACAAAAATAAGTAATTATTGATTTTAAAAACAAACAAACAAATAAATAAATAAATAAAATGGCCGGGGTCAGCCAGCCCTCTGTCTTCCAGGGTCACAGAAAGGGGCAGGCAAACCATGCATGGAAAAGAAAAGTTAAATAATCTTCCTGGATCTTAATGGCAGAAAGGAATGAGGTGACCAGAGATTCTCTGCTCTTCCCCATACGCTACAGGGGGTGTCCCACCAGCTGACTACACAAAGGTCATCATCACTTTCCGGTACCTCTCCCAGAAGCTCTTCATTTCTGTTTCGGTGCTATCCAGCGTGGGTATCCTATTGGCCATCATCTGTTTGGCCTTCAACATCTACAATGGGCATGTCAGGTGGGTGACCCTCAGCCCACATAGACACCACTTCTCTGCTGTAGAAGGAAGTGCTGGCGCTCAGTGGTAGAAGATATGCTTTGCATGCAAAAAGTCCTAGGCATGGGCTTTGATACCTCCAGGTAACGCTTGGAAACACCCCTGTTTGAAACCATAGGAAGCCACTGCCAGACAGTGTAGACAATACTAAGCTAGATGGACCAATGGTCTGACTCAGTGACTATATGGCAGCTTTCTATGTTCCTACTTTGGATGCTGCTGCCTAGTCCTGGGCTGCTTCCAGACATGGACAATATAACAGCACCCAAACATTGCTATTCTGCTTTAACTGGAAATGAAATAGCAACTCGGCTTCCAGACTCCTGGAATCTAAATAACATTCTGCAGAAAAGTGGACAGTCCCTCTTTTCCCAAATGTTGGAATGGGGCAGGCAATTTTCATGGTGTGAGAGGAAAGTATCATTGCATTTCTAATCATAACCCTCACTCTCCCACTCCTGGCTACAATTTAAAGGGGGAAAAGAAGAGAAATTGATATAAAGGAAATGCTAGTTGGAAAGGAAAGGGTTAAGTTGATAGAGTTGATTCCTAGAGAGGCGAAATTAACTACAAGCCATAACCTGCCAGAAAAGCTATTGAATAGCTATGCAGTGGGTCATCTACACCTGGGGAAATTGTGCAGCTGTTCTGTTCAGTTAAAAAAAGTCAGATTATCTGACTTCTGGGGCTGGGGTAACAGAAAATGAGCAGGAAAAACATGGGAGGAATATGCTTTGATCAAATGTTTCATAAAAAATCAAGTTAGCAAAAGCAAGGTTATCCCCCAGTAGATGCCCAGTGTAGAAGCAGCTCTGTACATCTTCTGAGGTGTCTTGGCCTCAGTCTCTGCCACTTACGCAAGGGCCAGACCAACCCACTCTCTATGTTCCATTGCCTGCATGGTAGGAGCTTTTCTTCGTTCTCACCCCACTATGGCTCTTGAGCTGCAGGAGGGTGTACAGCCTAGTTAAGGTAACCTTAATCTGTTGTTCCCCATAGTTTGGGGACAGAGGGTAGCAGGGTTTAGATCCCTGAGATGCAAACCCCCTTTAGGTCTCTGACAGATTCCATTCCTTCACAGATACATCCAGAACTCACAGCCGTACCTCAACAACATGACAGCTGTGGGTTGTGCACTGGCACAGGCGGCTGTCTTCCCACTCGGGCTGGATGGCCTTCACATCAGCAAGGACCTCTTCCCCTTTGTTTGCCAGGTACATAGTGGACTCTCTAGGACAATCAGTGTGGAGTGTCCTGTATTGGACATAGACCAACAAGCAAGACTTGCACACTGGGTCATTTCTGAGTCCAATATATGTTTTTTCTTCCCCCTGGGACATAAGTGAGATCTTCCCATTGAAATTTATGGAGGAAATCCAAGATTTTCACATAGGCACCAATCAGGCACCAATGTACCCCCCGCTCCCCAAAAGAGAGCAAAAGGTAGCTGTGAATGGAGCAGTTCACTCTCTTTCTAACTAGGGACTTGTTTTTGTGGAAAGTAGGGTTTCTTTTTTGAAGAAAAAAAAAAGATGTTAAAATAAATCAGTGGGCCACAAGGCTTCTGCATGCAGCTGAGCACAAGCTTGAGCTGGGAGATGGCCTGAGGGAGCAATGTAAGAGGATTGACCTTTGCTGAAACCTCAAAAATATTTCATAAGGATGATTTGGGGCTGGAAACCCAAACTAGTCTCAACCCTGCTCCTGAACTGCTATATTATTGGTGGATGACACTGTAGGGCTGTTGTACGCTGCTCTCTCTCTTTCTCTCTCTTTTTGGCCACACCCATCCAGGCTACAAAATGAGGATATTATTTATTGTTACAATGAAAAATCTTAATTGACTACTGAAGCTTAACTTACCTACGTGATATCATCTGTGCTGCTGTATTTTACCAATAAAGACAAGTAGATGGCAGTCTTAAAGTTTTCAACTGTAAGTGATTAGTTATCAGTCTCAGCCCATCTGATAATCTGGAGATAATAATAAAACATTGGTTATGACACTCCTTCCTCTGCAACCTGCTGTAAGGGGCATAACAACAGTGGACTACACTGCAGGGTTGCTGTGATCTCACGCTGCATTGTAAGGACAGCCAAATTGGAAACACTGCAAGACCGTTGTATGGTACACTCTCAGCTTGACCCACAACCTGAAACATTAATATTGGGCTTCATTGTATTTAGTTGCCCCCAGTACCCCCAAACTGCTGTACAGGGAGAATAGACTGCATTTGCACTGAAATTTGCATTGGCCGGATTATTTTATAAATGGTTAATCAATCAATCAATGACATTGCTCAAACAAAAGAAGACTGGAGCTAGAAAGAGCATGAGCTCCTCCTCTGGTTGCTGCAGTCTTTTGTTTGGGACTGAACACAGCAGTGTCCAGTCACAGCTATGCCTAACTTCAAATCTGGCATTTCCCCATTGATTTCTATGGACATTTCAAAAATCATTTCTTCCTATGTGTAGCCAGAAATCACTTATCCATACAGAGGTATGCATCATTCTGAGTTGTATCCAACGCTGCTGTGCAACTAGCGCAGCAGACGTCCTCTTACACAGTGGAACTTCCCCCTCCTCTCTTCTGGGCAGCCCCCCGCACACCCTCAAAATCTGCTCCAGAGGGTTGACGGGTTCTTTGACAAGCTGGGCAAAGTATGGCAGCTGAAAGTGTTCTTACCATGCTTGGGGGGGGGGCTCCAATCCACAGGCTCGGCTTTGGCTCCTGGGATTGGGTTTCAGCTTGGGCTATGGCAGCATGTTCACCAAGATCTGGTGGGTGCATACTGTTTTCACCAAGAAGGAAGAGAAGAAAGAACGGCGGAAGGTGAGGTGCTTTGTCTATTCACTATGCTGAGTCTGAGACTGGTTGTATAGCAGGGCTGGGGAAAGCTGTGGCCCTCCACATTTTGTTGGGCTACAACTCCCTTCATCCTTGATCGTTGACCATCTTGGCTAGATCTGATGGGGAGTTAGGGTCCAACAAAGTTGGAGGGCCACAGCTTCCCCACTGCTGTTGTATAGCTGTCAGAGAGGTATCCATGTTTTTTTTTTATTATTATTATTATTATTATTATTATCTTTATTTATACCCCGCCCTTTTTCCAAACTGGAACTCAAGGTGGCTAAGTCAGCATTGTGGCAAAACCAACAGTCGTTTTGCACCTCGAAGACTCACAGTTTTATTATGGCACAAGCATCCATGGACTAGAGCTGCATCTGATGAAGTGGACTGTAATTCATGAAAACGTACACTGTAATAAAATTGTTTGCCTTTAAAGGTGCCACAAGATCCTTTGAAGGTTTTGGGTGTGTATAGCAATGCTGTGTGATAGGAAGAGGACTTGGCAATACTGTAGCAAGTATTTAATGAATGGCTTTAAAAGAGGATTAGAAAAATTCATGGAGGAAAAGGCTATCAGTGACAGCCATGGTGACTATATTCTGCCTCCATGATCAGAGGCAGTATGTTTCTGAGTACCAGTTGCTGGAAACCGCAGGAGGGGAGAGTGCTGTTGCTCTCAGGTCCTGCTTTCAGGCTTCCCAGAGGCATCTGGTTGGCCACTGTGAGGATGCTGGACTAGATGGGCCACTGGCCTGATCCAGCAGAGCTCTTCTTACGTTCTTTCTCTTTCTTCTTTATACCATTGATAAAGCTGGGACAGCTGGCTTGGTGGTGTACAAAAATAGAGTGGTAAGTCTGCGTACATACCATACATTTAAAGCACTTTGAAAGCACATGACTTCCCCCCAAAGAATCCTGGAAATTGTAGTTTAACCCTTGCAGAGCTATAATTCCCAGCACCCTATTACAATTCCTGGGATTCTTTGGGGGAGGCCATGTGCTTTAAATGTGCTTAGTGTGTACAAGGAGTCAGTGCCAACCCAGTGCTTCCATGGATCTGGATGGGTGCTTTGGGGGTGATCTCGAGAGTGAAGACTTCTGTTTCAGAGGAGATCAGTGTGACATCACCGCCACTCCCTTGTTTCACTCTCACAATTACTAATGCCGATTAGAGTTTCCTACTCCACCAGATCTTTTGTCTTTCCTATCTTGTGGGTGTGTCCCTGGGTTAAAGAGTCTTGAGCGGAGTGGTTCATAAAATACAGGAAATCTCAGGTGTGGTGTAGAGGGCGGCTTGTATGCGTGGCCTTTAAGAAGCTCTGATGTTTTCTTATGTTCTAGAATGCCCCTTTGAACTGACCCAGGGCACTTCCAGTTTACTGAGCATAATTTGTTTGCAAGGAGATTAGACAACATTGGCTATTTAATGAGCATTCATTCAGATTTGTTTGTGGGGAGGCTAGATAATGTTGTGTCAAAGCCAGTGTGTTATTCTACACTTTCTAATGCATTTCCCCATCACTTTCCTTATCACAAAAAGTCAGATCTTTTGGGGAAGTGGGTTTATTGCACAAGATCTTCCTATCAGCTATAGTTATGTGACCTGAATTTGCCAGGATGTGATTGAAACTCCCACCCTCCCCAAAAGATAGCAAGAGACTGGAAGTGCCACAAGTAGCTCTAATGTTTTCGCCCCTTTGAGCTGAATTAGGCCTCTGTTCCTCATACTCTTTTCCCTCTTTCCCTCCAGACTCTGGAACCCTGGAAGCTCTATGCCACCGTTGGGTTGCTCGTTGGGCTCGACTTTGTCATCTTGGCCATCTGGCAAATAGTCAGCCCGCTGAAGCGCACCACTGAGGTAACACCCTTGTGTCTGCTGCTAATGTGGGTAGGCTTAAAGACCCTGCAGCTTGATCAAACTGAGTTACCTTCCCAAATACAAGATAGGCCCCATCTGCATTGTACATTTAAAGCAGGATCATGCCAGTTGAAACAGTCATGGCTTCTCCCAAAAAATCCTGGGAACTGTAGTTTGTTAAGGGTGCTGAGAGTTATTAGGAGACCCCAATTCCCCTCACAGAGCTACAGTTCTCAGAGTGGTTCTCAATCCCTCTTCCTACAGTTCTCAATCCCTCTTCCCAGGGAAGTCTGGGGATGGTAGCTCTGTGAGGGGATTAGGGATCTCCCAACATCTCTCAGCACCCTTAACAAATTACGGTTCCCAGAATTCTTTGGGGGAAGCCATGACTGTTTGAAGTGGTATAATACTATATAGTGCAGATGGGGCTGTGTTCTGTGTTGGGCTTAATTTGTGACAGGACTCAGCTGAGGAAATCAGTTTTCAGCACAAGGTTTAAGATCCTTTCCCAAACTCGAGCTCTCCAGATGTTTTTGGACTTCCAACCCCAGTAAGCCTCAATCAGCATGGTCAGTGGACCTGGATAATAGGAACTGTACTTCAGCAACATCTGAAAGGCAAAAGGTTGGGGAAACAGGCCCAGGGCAATGGATTGTGCTGCCTGAGGCAAGTAGCAGCTCTGTCGTCGCTACCCCCCAGCTCCTCTCCTTCCCACTTCCCCCCAAACTATCCCATCTTAAAGTTACAAGTAACTTTTTGAAATTTTCTGACTTTCAAATAACCTTTCTAGCTGCTGCAGCAAACCATAGTGGTGGCTCAGGCACTCTCCTGGCCACCTTGCCCAGAAGGCCTTGCTCTGAAGAAGGGCCCCCTTGGATCTTCCTCACAGCGAGGCAAGGCAGGAAGGAGCAGACAGAGGGGCTGACAAAGAGTCTTGCCTTGTCAAATGGTTGGGTGACTAGCCAAGCTAATAATGAGGCTAGCAGGGAGCCCAGAGAGTGGGGAGGGGGGTGGAATTGCCCATCTCCGAAGACAGTTGTTTCATCCCTCCTCATTAGTCTTATGTCTGTAGAACAGGCATGGGAAACCTTTGACCCTCCAGGTATTGGTGAACTACAACTCCCATCATCCCTAGCCATTGGCCATGCTTGCTGCATCTGATGGGAGTTGTAGTTCAGCAGTATGTGGAGGGCCAAAAATTCCCCATACCTGCTTTAGAATAATGAAGAGGAATGCCACTGAGCAAATGCTGAGTGCCTTTCTGCCCACCACTGAGCAACTGTAGCCTGCCTACACATATTTAGGATAATGGAGCAGGGTGTCCAACACTGATGGCAAAGCTTCCAGCCAGGCTTGACCCCCAGTGCCTCTCTTTTAAGGACAGAACATTGTTTCCCAAAACAGACCCAGCATGCTTGCCTATTTTTACAGTGGAAGCAACCACAAAAGGAGACTCCACACTCGCAGTGAGCAAGTTGTTCCATGGACAGCCTGACCTTAACAACGGGTGGGGAACATCTGTGGCCCTCCAGATGTTGTTGGACTCCAAATCCCACCAGCCCCATCCAGCATGGCTAATGGTCAGGGATGCTGGGAGTTATGTCCAGCAACATCTGGTGGGCCACAGATGTTCTCCACACCAGCCTTACTTACAGTAAGGCCTGCAGTCAAGGTTTTCAGTAGAGATGTGAAGGCCTGAGAAAAAAGTGGGGAAAATGAAAAAACAACAAAAACAGGTTATTTCCATATTCCCCCAACCAGCCATTGCCCCACCCGGGCCTTCATATCTCTAGTTTTCAGTCATAAATATCTACATGCACAACGCTTATGCCAGTATATGGACCATAGAAGAATCTTCCCCTCACTCCATTTTGTCTCCTGTTTCTTTCTGTCTCTTCCCACATCCAACTACATGATCTCCGCTCTTCCTTCCCACTTTGACCATCATCCTGACACTCTCCCATAAATTTACTGGTTCCTGCCCACCCTTTTAGCCCTGTCACACTTTTGCCCACCCATTAGCTGTGTGCCCACCTCTCTCCTCCCTGGCACATGTATGGTTCATGTCAAGATTTCACCGCCACGACCACCCTGCGGGTTTAAGGTGTTTGCATAAGGTTAGCTTAATCTGATTTCCTGAAATGTAAACCTGTTGCTTCATGTTCTGTGTACTTGATCATTCACCGCACCCCCTCCCTTTATTAAACATACATAGCCTTGTAACTAATGGATTCTCACATGGGACAATCCTCATGCAGAATTCCCATGTGGAACTCTGTTCCACGTAAACAGGTGAAGTGGCTCTCAGATCCTTAGCCTGCTGTCACCAGCTTTCTTTACAGGCAAGGCATGCTGCAACCCTGGAATGCTACCAGCAGGCGACTTACTTTAAAGCTTTAAAGGACAACCTCTTCCAGCCAGCTAGCCTTACGCTATACTGCAAAATGGCATGTAATGGCCTTTTTTATAGTAATGAGTACAAGAAACCCACTCCCATAAATCTGGTTGGCATCTTACAAGTGGTACAGTTGTGACAGAGGAGAGCCATGATAAGTTCTCCCAATGGTCCTGTGACACACACTTTAAAGCTGTTGCCAAGGAGCACTCTAAATTCAATCGGAGCAGCAATAGCTGAGAGAGGGGTTATTTAACCCCTTGTCCATGCTGCTACCCTGATCTAAATCTCCCCTCCCCGTTGGAACAGCAACAGTGAAAGGGCAGGCATGGTACAGATTGTTTTCCATTGTGGATCTAATGACAGCTTTACAAGGTAATTTAGATCAGGGAAACAGCATAGTGGGAAAGTCCTTTCTCCACCGCCCCTGTGAAAACATCCCACCCAAGGGGGAGGGGGGTTGTCAGGAGATGCAGAGATCTGGTGAAGGTCCGTAGCTCAGTGGTAGAGCATCTGTTTTGCATGGAGAAGGTCTCAGGTTCAATCCCCAGCATCTCCAGGAAGGGCTTGGAGTATCAGCTGTCTGAAATTGTGGAGAACCACTGCCAGCCAGCCAGCCAGCCCATCAATGGTAGCTGGTGCCCACTGGGATTGGTAGGGCAGTAGACAAGGAGACCAACAGCAGGTGGAGACAAAGCCAATCACAAGCAGAGCCGCTCCCTGACTGGTTGTAAGTAACACAGCAGAGAGTGGGGCCAGCTGAGAGCAGACTGAGGTTCGTGGGGCACTACCTCATTTGCCCTAATAGGCACTGCACCCCACCCGGTACTGAGCTAGATGGACCAAAGGTCTGACCGACTGTAAGGCAGGTCCTTACGCTCCTGTCTCCTGCCTCATGGCAGGTGCAACGCTGGCATTGTTAATAACATTCAGGAGTATCTTTTTGACCAAGCACTGCAAGCAACAGTTAGCCATGGTTAAGACCAATGTGGTGCAGGAGAGGCTCTTCGAACAAAAGAATCTCACCAATAATTAACCACTTGTCTGTCAAAGGCTGAAGTTTACAAGCTTCCTGATTCCATAATGGTTAGAATGTGAAGTTTTACAAGCTTTCATACTTACAGGCATAAACACTGAGCTGTCACATTCAAAGTCCCCACCACCTCTTCCTCGTTGCCTGAATTTGTTGACCATTTGTTGCCTGAATAGCATCCTCTGAATCCTTTTCAGATTGTCTGTGCCCTGCTGGAATCATGGTCCCCCCTGTAGAGGGCTGCTAGGCTGAGTAAAGTTGTGTAGTTGTTGCTTGAGTTGTGGGGGGGAACATATTACATAGTAAAAATGAGAAGAACAGTTGTGGGGCCCTTGTCCCATTTGCCAGAGCGTCTTAGCAACTGTGTCTCTGGGAAGGGGCTGGGGCTCCCCTACTCAGGAAGTGCCGTGGCTCCGTGGTAGAGCATTGCTTTGTATGCAGAAGGTCCCAAGTTCAATCCGCACCACCTCCAAGTACAGCTGGGAGAGACCCCTGTCTGAAGCCCCAGAGAACTGCTGCCAGTCAGTGTAAATAGTACTGAGCTAGATGGACCGATGGTGTGACTCGGAATGAGCTAATTTCCTGTGTTCCTATATATATTCCTCTGCAATTGCTTGAGGGAGCCTTAACCATTCAGTTGGCATGAAGCCAATTTGTGGCATAATTTTTCACAACTCTTCTACGGGCCAAACTGCATGTAACCTAGGAACATAGGAAGCTGCCTTATACTGAGTCAGGGCAGTGGGCCATCTACACTGACTGGCAGCAGCTCTCAGGCAACAGCGTCTCCCAGTCCTCCCTGGAGATGCCAGGGAATGAACATGGGACCTTCTGCATGCAAAGCAGATGCTCTACCACTGAGCTACGGGCCCTTCCACAGTGGCTGAGGATTCAAACAACAGCGTCTGTTGTCTGTGAATGTAGCTCTGCCCCTATCAGGTGCAAATCAGGGTGAGAGGGTGTGTGCAATTCAAGGCACAAAGGGGGGGAATGATGCCAAACCCTCCTGCCACTTCCCTCCACATGGATGGCTTATATTGAGTCTATTGGCCCATCTATATTGGGCCATCTAGCTCAGTATCGTCTACGCTGATTGGCAGCAGCTCTCCAGGATTTCAGGCAGGAAGTCTCTCCTTGCCCTACCTGGAGATGCTGAGTATTGAACGCGGAACTTTCTGCATGCCAGGCAGATGCTCTACAACTGAGCTACATCCCTTCCCCAGGTGGAAGGGACGGGCGGAGGAGGCAAGGTGGCAGATACAGGGAGGGTTTCCTTCAAATACACCTGCCCACCTGCCCCTTTCCTCTTTACACTGCATCTCCCCTACTTCTGGACATGTGGTTGGGGTAGGCTTGAGCCTGCTGGCGTCAAGTGTACTTTGGCCCACATAATGCAACAGTTAAATAAATGCCTGGCCCTGTGACTCATTGTTAACTCATGTTCAGTTTGTTATCTCCTTCGGCAATTAAATCCTTCTTGGCAACACAGCTGCTCAGGCTGTTATCCTTCCGATATCTTCCTTCCTGTGTCCCCTGAAGGAATTCACCAAAGAGGAGCCCAAAAGTGATATTGACGTGCTGATCCTGCCAAAGCTGGAGCACTGCAGTTCGGAAAAGATGAACACTTGGCTGGGTGAGCCTCTTCAGCAAAGCCCAACTTTGCCCACCCCTCTCCCCAATGTCTGTACCAGGAGTTCCCAAACAGCGATCCACAACCTTCATTCAGATGGCCCATGGTGTTTCTGTAAAAATGTAATTAAAAATCATACAGCATCTAGCATTGCACATTACAATGGCTACAGCAGGCAGAAAAACCATTAAGCAGCCCACCAAGGCCCTCAGCAATTTGCAAGTGGCCCGTAGGAAAAAAGGTTTGGGAACCCTTGTCTGTACTCTCTTTCCTGTCCTCCAGAAGGCCTGTTTCCCCATCCCAGGCCTACTAGAGACCAAAGACTCCTCCAGACTGGTTTGTTTGCTTGCTTGCTTTTGTGGGTCTATATTGCAATATGCCATTGACGCAATAATAGTGCATTTGTGGTGTATTTATCCTGGACCATCCACACATGCCATTTCATTAGTTGTCCTGCAATGCTTCCCCAATTCTCTTATACTATAGCACAACAAAAGTGGGACAAAAACTCCCCTAACATATTTGTGATATGAAAAGATGCATGATTTCACCAGGAAGCTACAGGACATGCACCAAGTGGAAACGAAGAAGTATGTGTTCCTTGAAACACTTGCAGCGCAAATCATATTGAAATTGGGATCACCTACGACTACTGCAATGCCATCATGAGCACAAATCTTCATGAATGCACAATAAAAAGGATGGAAGGCTCTCCAGATAGCCTGTTTTTACTGACCAATAGATGACCTGTTTATTGACCTAAGAACCAACTTCCTTCTTTCAGCCTGGTGTCCTACAACACCATTCCTATATTATTACTTCTGCCCTCAGAAGTTCCTCTTGGACCAGAGCTTGGAAAAGTTACTTTTTTAAACTACAACTCCCATCAGCCCCAGCCAGCCATGCTGGCTGGGGCTGATGGGAGTTGTAGTTCAAAAAAGTAACTTCCAAGCTCTGTCTTGGACATACATCTTCCATCCCTTTGATGAGCAGCTGTAGGGAACTTGGAAGGAAATGCTGGAGGATAGAGGGGCAGTGCAAAGCTAATCAGAGATGGGGGGAGGGGGCTTGAGGCTTAGAGTGTGATTGTAGTGTGATCTGGGGATGGACAGACAAGCAAGCAGAATTGCTCTGCTGGAGACACCTGGGTCACTTCCACATGACTTGTTCATTGAGCATTCATTCTGATTTGTTTGCGGGGAGGTTTCACGACGTTGCATCAGGCCATTGTTACCCACAGCTTCCAATGCATTTCTCTGTCACTTTCCATATTGCAAAAAGTCCAGTTTAGGGAGAGGTTTACTGTTGTGCAAAAGCACAAATATCAGTTGTAATTGTGCAGCCTGAAATTGCTGGCATGTGACTGAATCCCACCCAAAAATAGTTTACAGTCTGAGAGCGCACAGAGTGTGACAGGGATGGTGTTCCCTGCATTATGTGGAGCAAAATAGATCTCCTTCCCATCCTAAAGTTATTTTGTGCTTCTGCTTTTTCTTTCTTTCTTGAAAAAATCAGTGTTGGCTTTATTTGTTGTGTGTGGTTTATTTTTTATCATAAGATACCTCGAATGTTTGATAGAAAGATAAATATCAATCAGTCATAAACAAGCCATGTTCAGGAGTCCACGGCCACCCCACCCAAGGTCCATCATCACCCTTCCCTCCTCCTGGCCTCTTCACCCTTTTCCTCCACCACCACCTGGGCCTCTACTGACACCTCCATCTCTACTTGGCTGCAGGGATCTTCTATGGCTTCAAGGGGCTGCTTTTGCTTCTCGGCATCTTCCTTGCCTATGAGACGAAGGGTGTCTCCACTGAGAAAATCAACGACCACCGAGCGGTGGGCATGGCGATCTACAATGTGGCTGTGAGTCGCTTGTCAGGGCGCTTGACTGGCTTGAAGGGCTCAGTGCTCCCCTGAGTGAGTGAGCTTGCTGCTTTGGCGCCAAGAGAGAATTGAACCAGGATGGTGGTCATGAGAAAGCAACAAATCCTCCTGATCCCAAAACCTCCAGGGAGGAAGGCCAAAGTTTTGCCAGATGTTTCTGCATGTGGGTGGTTGCATGAGCTATCCTGGTTTGCAGTTCTACTGGTTTCATGCGTGGGCTGGGGGGAATCAGAGCAGGGAATGTGCCATGCAAACTACGGTGCTGCACCAGTTGGGCCAATCCTTGATTTAAACCCCTGTGTGGATGTGCCCTTGGTTTTGGTGTCTCTTGAGTCACCCTCGGAAGGGCCGTAGCAGTGGCAGAGCATCCGCTTTGCATACAGAAAGATTCACTCCCCAGCATCTCCAGGTAGGGCTGGGAACGTCCCCTTCCTGAAATGCTGGAGAGCCACAGCCAGTGTTGGCTTTATTTGTTGTGTGTGGTTTATTTTTTATCATAAGATACCTCGAATGTTTGATAGAAAGATAAATATCAATCAGTCATAAACAAGCCATGTTCAGGAGTCCACGGCCACCCCACCCAAGGTCCATCATCACCCTCAGTCAGACAATACTGAGCTGGGTGGACCAAGGGTCTAACTTTGGGTTGCCAGGTTCTTGGCCTGAGACTGATCCTGTATCTTTAGGGGAAGAGAAAGTCAGCCAAGTGCAGGTGTTCTTGCAACTCTGTAATGGGAAAAACCACAAGGTGGAATTCTCCCTCCCCCCTGCACAACTTTTAAAGATACAGAAGACCTCTTGGAGCGGGCCTGGCAACCAAGAAGTCTTCTGTACCTTTAAAAGTTGGGCAGGGTGAAGGGAGAATTCCACCTTGTGGTTTTTCCCATTACCGTGCTGCAAGAACACCTGCACTTGGCTGACTTTCTCTTCCCCTAAAGATACAGGAACAGTCTCAGGACAAGAACCTGACAACCCTAGTCTAATGCGGTATAAGGGAGCTTCCTGGGTTCCTATGTACCCTGGCTACATGCTCCCTCCTTTTGTGCTTTCCCAGGTCCAGCCTCCACTTTGTGGGTAGAGAGGGTCACTCTGTGACTGGGAGGCCCATTTGTCCTGAACATCTGGGTTCAAACCATATCATGAGCCACATGTAGCCTTGGAAAAGCTGCTCTCTTCGGTTCTCAGGGTAGTATCCAGGGCCAGCCAGAAGAGACCCATTGAGACCCATTGAAATTAATGGATCTATCTAAGTTAGTCATCTCCATTATTTTCAATGAGTCTGCTCTAAGTAGGACTAGCATTGGATACCACCCTCAGCATGTAACATTGCAGTGGGTTGTATTCAACTAAGTCTGACTCAAGGTAGGCCCAGTGAAATTAATGAAACCTAAGTTAGTCATGCCCACTAACTTTAATGGGTCTTCTCCAAGTAGGACTAGGGTTGAATACCACCCGCTGCCTTTGTGGGGTTTTGATGTCATGTTGTATGCAATAAATACTGTTATACGTTCTGAGCTGTAGGGACAAGGTTGGGCTATAAATCACAGGTGGTAATTTGCAATATATAGCGCCATCTCTCCTGTACACCCCCATTTTCTAGACCCACACAGGAGGCTTAACCTGTCTCAATCGTTCCCTGTCATAGGTGCTGTGTCTCATCACTGCCCCTGTCACCATGATCCTGAGCAGTCAACAGGATGCAGCCTTCGCCTTTGCCTCACTTGCCATCGTCTTCTCCTCTTACATCACCCTGGTTGTGCTCTTTGTGCCCAAGGTAACAACCAGGGATGAAGTGGCTGGGATCAAGCTGTAAACTGGCAGCAGCTGGCACCTAACATGGTATCCAGCATACCTTGCCAGAGGCCCAAGAATCTTGGATTTCATTCACCAAAAAAAGGACAAGTTTCTAGTCCTCATAGTTTACAGAGCTAGACATGAAGCAAGGATAATATCCTGAGATAAAGTCTGTGAGCCTCCACCTATTTATTTCAGAGTAAGCACCACTGAATGTAGTGAGGTTTGCTTCTGAGTAAACTGACATAGCCTGATGCTACGCTGAGGGGTGGGGCTCCCATCGGCCATGGAGAGAGACTGTTTTGCTGTTCAAAGCTTCCTGTTACCCCTGTCCCTATTCACCAATCCCAGCCTTAAAGCATGTTAGCATCCCATTGAGTCCTGTTGCAGATCCATGGTCTCTTAAGAGCACAAGAACAGAAACAGGCTAACCTGCTTTCACAATAGATCTTACTCAGGATAGCTGCCGTTGTTTGGCAGAGGGGGCGTAGCTCCGTGCAAGAGCGTCTGCTTTGCATGCAGAAGGTCCCGGGTTCAATCTCTGGGTCTCCAAGTAGAGCTGGGAATGTCTCCTAGAGCGCTGCTGCCAGTCAGTGTGGACGATACTGAGCTAGATGAACCATGGGTCTGACTCAGTATAAGGCAGCCTTCTATGTTCCTCCCACATCTTTAATCTCCAGCTTATGTAGGTAAGGCTACCTGGCTGAACTCATAAGAAGTTTTTACGCCCCTTTCTTCTTTAGTACAGGCAGCTATCCAGTATCTCCTTCCCATTTCTTAAACTCTGTTATGTAAGTAACAATGTCAAGCAGTGAGGCTTGTGCGGATCAATGCCACAGCCTCAAACTATCCAAGGGCAAAGCTCAAGGCCAACAAGAAAGAAAGAAAGAAAGAAAGAAAGAAAGAAAGAAAGAAAGAAAGAAAGAAAGAAAGAAAGAAAGAAAGAAAGAAAGAAAAGCTTTATTTTAAGGGAAAACAAGCCCTATAGGCATGTGAGAAAATAAAAGAAACCTAAAAAGGCATGCCTGCTACCACATAAACCAGACTTCAGTGCTGAAAGCCAAGCAACAGAGAAGGTCAAGTTGCAAAAGAAGGAACAATGTGTTCTGAAGTCCCAGTCTGGCTTCTCTAGCATTCCTTTAGAGCTGTGTTCTGATCACGAAAATGAAGGTACAGCTAAGCATGGCCCAACTGCACCCTTCTAAAGGACGCCCCCTCCTTCACCCACTGTTGGGGGGGGGGAATGGTGGCCCCACTGAGGGCAGCTATTTCTCCCCTCCCCAACAATGCCTCTGGAAGGGCCCTACCTTGTGATGTGACATCCTTCTGCTGTAGCTTGTGTGTCGCTTCTTACAATGAGGTGTGGGCCATGCGGCTGAGCACCGCTGTGCGTGCGTCCCTGTGTGACCTGTTCTTTCAGATGCGGCGCCTCATCACTCGGGGAGAGTGGCAGTCGGAGCAACAGGACACCATGAAGACCGGCTCCTCCACCAACAACAACGAGGAAGAGAAGTCTCGGATGCTGGAGAAGGAGAACCGCGAACTGGAGAGGATCATTGCTGAGGTGAGGGGAGGGGGCAACGTGTGTTTGGGTATGGCAGACAGCAGTGAAGGTGGGGTCTCTCCGCCCCTTGCCCTGCTCTTCCTACACTGGGGGGGCTCGTCTCTTTTTTCTTTTCTCGGGCGAATCCTTGTACATTTCCTGTGAACCTGTATAAAGGCTACGGTTGAGGAAAGGTATTTGTTTAACAAAAACAAAGCACAATGAAAATTTCCACTTGAACTTTTCTTTGTTTTCTTTATAAAGCTGCTCTGCACTGAAAAGTCCCAGAGTGTGTACATCCGCCATTACAATCAAACTCAATGCTGGGAACTATAGATCTGTGAGGGGTCTCCTAACATCTCTCAGCACCTTTAACAAACACCTTTTAGTTGTTTGTTTGTTTATTTGTTTATTTTATATCCTGCCCTTGCTCCCAGAAGGAGCCCACATGACTGCTAAATGACTGTTAAAGAAGGCTTTAAATGTGCACTAAAATGACATGTGATGGGTGGTGATATCCAATGTTAGTCATATTTTAAGCCGACCTGTTGTAGTTAGTGGGTCTGCTCTGAGTATGACTTAGTGAGATATCCCCCATAAGGTGTACAGGGTGATGTTTTGATTATTATTTTGATGATGATGATGATGATGATTTACATTTGTATACCGCCCCATAGCCAAAGCTCTCTGGGCGGTTTACAACAATTAAAAACATTAAAAACAAATATACAAATGTAAAAACACTTTTTTAAAAAACAATTTAAAAACGCATGCTAAAATGCCTGGGAGAAGAGGAAAGTCTTGACCAGGCGCCGAAAAGATAACAGTGTTGGCGCCAGGTGCACCTCATCAAAGGGATCATTCCATAATTTGGGGGGCACCACTGAGAAGGCCCTCTCCCTTGATGCCAGCCTCCCAGCTTCCCTCTGAGTAGGCACCCGGAGGAGGGCCTTTGATGTTGAGCGTAGTGTACAGGTGGGTTCGTGTCAAGAGAGGCGTTCCATCAGGTATTGTGGTCCCAAGCCGTGTAAGGCTTTATAGGTCAAAACCAGCACCTTGAATCGAGCTCGGAAACATACAGGCAGCCAATGCAAGCGGGCCAGAATCGGTTTTATATGTTCGGACCGTCTGGTCCCTGTTACCAATCTGGCTGCTGCATTTTGCACAAGCTGCAGTTTCCGAACCATCTTCAAAGGCAGCCCGATGTAGAGCGCATTGCAGTAATCTAATTTGGAGGTTACCAGAGCATGGACAACTGAAATCAAGTTATCCCTGTCCAGATAGGGGCGTAGCTGGGCCACCAACCAAAGTTGGTAGAAGGCACTCTGTGCCACCGAGGCTACCTGAGCCTCAAGTGACAGATGGTTCTAGGAGAACCCCCAAGCTACGAACCTGCTCCTTCAGGGGGAGTGCAACCCCATCCATGAACACCCACCATTTACTATCCTTAGCACTCTTCCTAAATTTTCAAAGTGCTTCACATATGATTTCAGTAAACCACATACAATAATCTACATGGTAAGATTCTGCTAGTCAAGAGAATGGATCCTGTTTGGGATGCCAGGCAACCTCAGGGCTGGCTGATCATTACTTCTGGGCTCTATTTGTGAATTCATAGAATAGTAGAGTTGGAAGGGGCCTATAAGGCCACTGAGTCTTAAGCATACCTGACTGTGGGAATAGTGCAGGGATGGGGAACTTGCAGCCCTCCTGATGTAGCTGGACTCCAACTCCCTTCATCCCTGACCATGGCCTGTGTTGTCTGGGGCTGATGGGAGTTGCAGTCTAACAGCACCAGGAGGGTCACAGCTTCTCTATTCTTGGGGCAGTAGTTTTGTGGCAATGGAAGGATGTCCCTTTCCCCATTTTTGACCTGCATCACCAAGACTACACCATCAAGATGTTGGGAGGGGAAGGCTGCCACACCTTTTTCACACATTTCCCCCCTTCCTCTTACAGAAGGAAGAGCGTGTCTCTGAGCTCCAGCAGCAGCTCAAAGAGCGGCAGCAGCTCCGTTCACGACGGCGCTCCTCCAACTGCGCTGCCGACAACCACTTCAACAACTCGGCCTCAGCGTCAGCAGCCACCGGCCCCAACCTCTACCAGCCCAGCCTGCCTCTCGTCCGCTGCCTCGTGGCCGAACAGGCAGACAAGCTGGGGCGCAACAACTGTGACGGCAGCCGCGTCCACCTGCTCTACAAGTGACAGTTTTCCTGGGCAAGCAAGACAAAGGGGGAGGGTGGGTGGTGCCTGCACAGCCGGGGTGGGGTGGGCAGAGGCTTGTGAAACTGGCGAGGAGGGACTTGTACAGTTGGCTGGGGAGTGAGTTTGGGGTTTTTTAGGGAAAAAAGAGAAATCATAATCTCTGGTCTTTGTAAAATATCTTTGTGTCCGTCCACCTGCCTGCCCCTTGAACCTGGAATCCAGGTGCCGATTGTATGGAGACATATTTTAGAAGTAGCAGATTGCAGGGACCACCACCGCCTTCTCCTCCCCCTCCCTTCCCAGATGCATATGCACACTTGATGACTTTTCAAGTGTTCTTATCTGGGAGGAATAGCAGTTGGAAAAGCTATTCAGGCAGAAGCATTCTGCAGCTGTGTGCGTGTATGCGCGCACATACGTGTGTGTGTGAGAGAGAAAAAATACATCAAGATGATGAAGAATTGCCTCCTGTGGTTTCTGTTCCTGGGCGCTTATCTAGATAACAGTTACTGGCTGCTACAGTTAAGACTGTTGCAAAAAGCCATGCCAGTTCTGTGTACGGTTCAGCAGCAGCGTAGCAGTTGTACTGAGTTACTGACAGTCATGCTGTCAGCCACAGTGGAATCTTTTTCTCCTCGCTTACCACAGGCATATTGCTTCTCGGTGTAGCCTGGTTGTCTGGGACAGGTAGGCACCGAACCTCAGAAGTAGTCTGCCTGTATAAACAGTATTTAAAGGGATCCGTTTACTCATGGACCAAGCCAGCCTGTTGCACCATCATGTGCAACTTGGTCTAAGCACTTTTGTTTGAGGCTGTACCTTATAACCTGAACCAGGTCCATGCAGTTAGACTGTAGTGGGCTGATTTTGTATGTTTTGTCATTGAAATGGTCCAACTACTCCCCATTCTGATTGTCATTGCTTGAATTAGGAACCCAGAAACAAGCGCATACACACACGTATCCATTCCCCATCTGGTTATGCTTATAGCTGCACTGGACAATACAATCAGACCTCAGTTTTGACCACCCTTGATGCTTGTGTGTACTATCATGAGATGGTGTGCAACTACAACTAGGTCATCTGCATGTAAAATTGAAGAGTGATGCCCAGGAATGATAGAGATGGGGCTTAAGTACAGTTAGTTAGCTTGTAGGGCAACAGAGGGTAAAGCATACCTGTATATCAGTTGCAGAATGCAATGGTTAAATGTGGACAAACAGGTTATATCTAGAGACTGTAAGGAAACCCAGCCAGGTTGCTTCCTTTTAAAGGGGGTGATTAGCCCCAAATGACAAGAGCACCTTGCTAGCTCCATCGTAACAAAGTTCTTAGGAAAGCATAATTCCTAAGGATAATGGGTGGGCAGAGGCACCTTAAATGAGTGGGCTGACTTGAAGCTGTTGCTACAGGATTGTTGCCTGATCTGCAACCTCTGCTTTTCCTTGGGGCATTGGCCCTCCTGCATTTGGACTTTGGGCCATGGGGAAGGACCATACTCGCCACTAATGCCTTCATCTCTCCTCTTCCCACTGAGTGGCAGATGGTGGCTCCTTATCAGTGGGAAAGTGGCATCCATCCTGGGTTTTAGTTCGAACTTTAAAGGAGCTCTCCACAACTCTGAAAGTTCAGACTAAAAACTGCCGTGGATTCCACTGCTCCACTGACATGGAGCCACCAGCTGCCACTGTTCCTCCCCTCCCAACAAGAGATGTAGGAATCTGGAACCAGTGACAGTGAGGGCTGGACAGGATGCTGATAAATATTAGGAAGACAATGGTCAGTAGCTACCTTATGACCAGCCCTGAGGTTGCCTTAGTCGCTTGCATGTATGTATGTGTGCATTGTGCACACATGTCAGTACCAGTTTCTCCCCACACTTTTCTATTTTGAGCACTTTATTGTCCCAGCGGATGTGAGGAGTAATGGGTGCTGCCAAGGGTTGGAGGAGAAAGAAGGGGAGCCCAGGTGCCTGCCAAATGTCCCCATCCGGCGTACAGATGTTCTTCAGTAAAATAATACAATATGAGATTTGGGCTCATGAGTCATCTGTGAAGTAAACACTTTCCTTAAGTTGCACTCCATCTTTCTATTCTTGCACCAGCTGGGGTCCCTAAGATTTATATGAATTGTTCATGCTTTCCTCTTCTTCCACATAGATGCACACCATCCATTCATTACCTTAAGTAATATTAGTTTCCTTAATGTAAAGTACAAAGCTGTTCTGGGAACTGGAGTGGGGAGGTTTATTGATGACTTCATATGTGCCAGCCAATCAGTGCTGACTACAACTGGCTTCTGCCGCAAACTTGCAAAACTAGTTTCTTTCAGTGCTCAACTCTGGAGAAGAAAGGTATCCTTAGAATTGAATGCAGCAACGGTGCTTCCAAATTGGTTGTAAAAAATAGGTATCTGTCTTCAGCTGAAGCTGAAGCTGAACAGAGGCCTTTAATCCATACACAATATAGGCTCTGTCACTAATCCCTACGGTAGTGGGGTTGATAGGCTATGAGTTATATCCAGAGTGTTTAGGAAAAACAAGGCTGGGATGGGTGGGGAAAAAACAATGATGGAAGCTGATTGTAGGGAAGGAATGGAGCAGCTGCAAAGGAGGACTTTAAGCAGCTGACTCTCAGCACCCTGAACAAACTACAGTTCCCAAGATTCTTTCAGGGAAGCCATGCCCCTTTAAGGTCGTCGAAGAGTGCTTTCAATGTATGGTGCGGATGTGACTCAAGTGCTCCTGACCATCCTTCCCATGCTTCTCTCCTCCATAAGGAACATAGGAAGCTGCCTTATACCGAGTCAGACCCATCAGTCCATCTAGCTCAGTATTGTCTACACAGACTGGCAGTGGCTCTCCAACATTTCAGACAGAGTCTCTCCCAGCCCTAATTGAAGATGCCAAGGATTGAATCTGGGACCTTCCACATGCAAGGCAGGTCCTCTTACACATTCTCTTCTGTCCTTGGCCGAGGCATCTGCCTGTATATTTATCTTTCTGATCATAAGAATCTAGTAATCACTATCACTAGATTAGGGGTTCCCAAACTGTGGTCCGTGGATCACCAGTGGCCCACTAGCTTCATTCTGGTGGCCCTCAGCATGTGTGTGGGTTCATGGTTGAACATAGGAAACAGCACTTCCATCATATTAAATTTTCATACTGATTTTTAATTGTGTTTTGATTGCTCCTTTTATTTCCTATATTGTATTTTATTGTATTACAGTGTGAATTCTATGGACTTCAAGTTGTAATATGATAATATACCATATGCAAGAAATTAAAGAAGCAATAAAAATACAATTTGAAATCATATAGTATCTAGAACAGCACATTACAATTGCTATGGCAAAAACAACTTCAAAGTGGTCCGCCAAAGTGGTCAGCAATTTTCAAGTGGCCCATGAGGGAAAGAAGTTTGGGAACCACCACACTAAATTATTCTTGCTCTAACTCTCTAGAGCAGAAGTAGGAAGTAGCTAGATTGGGGTCTACTGGTAGATTGTTGGGTGATTCATGGTAGACCTGCACAAATTTCCCCATCATTTCACAGCAGCAATTATAAAACAAGTCCCCCTACACTAAGAATCCCTGCTCCATTAGTAACTCAGCTGTTTATTTGTACCTGCATATCCAGGTTATCCCAGGGTATGCTTTGGGGGCTACAGTTAAGTGGTTGTGGACACACTAGTCACTTCAAAAGCAGCAAGAATGATTTTTCTGATTGCATTTTGAAGCGACTCTGCTGGCCACACCTCCCTTCCCCTCTGCTGACATCAGATCTTTCAGGACCGCTCAAAGCGAAGTGTTGAGCCAATCACTGTCTCACCTGAGCCTACAGCAAAGTATTTCCATTGGCCACACCTGGAGGGGCAACAGGTTGATCAACCAATCAGCAAAATCTGCCTGAAGCTGTATTTAAAAAAACACTCAAGCTGATATCTGGCCAGGTTTTACAAGTAAAAAGGCACACAGTTTGACTACCATTGTGAGCATCTGTTTTCAGAAAACAGGTGAGGACGCACTGGAACCAGAACAACAGTGTGTCTCTTCCCTAAATAATTGGCTCTGGCCCTTGAGCTCTTATTTTACAACTAGCCAAGGTTGATGGACCTTCTAAGTAAAAGAACAATGTAGATCCCATACTGTAAATGTTTGTCCACTCCTCTAATGCTGACTGCCATGTTTTCTAGCCAATGCATCCTGCATGCTTATATTGGTGTGTGGGGTTTTTTTATCCATTTGTGATCCTGCAGGGGTTTAATTTTTTTTAAAAAAGTAATACTGTTCAGGAAAAAATATGTATTTGGGGGAAAGACAAAGGGGAAGGGAAAACAAATATTTGGGGAATCCTTTCAATCAGTCTCATTGGCAACAAGTATCAATAATCTTGCCGGGATGGTTCCACAAGGGTGTCTGCCCCAAGGTTTCCAGCTAGTGGACATCACCTTGATAGCTCACAGAAAGCCATAAGGAGAGAAAAGGAGACACATCATCTGTCCAGAACAAGTCCTGAAGTGGTTCTTTAGAAACCTGTGAGTCTCTGCTGTAATAGATTTAACTTTCCAAATGTGGTTATGTGATTGCAGGCAAAGCCTTGTAAAATGTGGTGGCAGGCTCAGAAAGCAGAGCTGAAGCTTCTTGGGGTAGTGGAACTCATCCCTATAAAGCTCAAGTTCTTCCACAGGCTTCCGTTTCAGCCCCTCTGATCATAAACCCAAAGTTGTAAACATCTGGACATGGATATACATATATTTGTAATCAAGGCTGATTTCTTTACAGGATCATGGCAAAGAAGCAGTTTTAAGGAACATCTGAGAACAAAGTGTTCATGATTTTGGGGCCACTAGCATCACTAGGGATGAAATCATGTTTGCTTTTGCCCAACCAAGCAGAGCAGGAAAGCCAAGACATACAACAAAACTAGAAACAATTTGCTGGAGCGTTAGATTTGAGGATGTGCAAAATCAGATTGCCTACTTCTGAATGGGCCTCTGGTGCTGCACCATCGCCAGGAATCTGCAGGAATTGGCCGCTGATCGTTTTTATCTGCACTTTAGCCAATAATGTTTGTGTTTTAAAAGTTACCAAAACAAGTCAGTCAGGCTTTCCTCAAACCCAGGTGTGGGGAAGCTGTGGCTCTCCAGATGTTGCTGAACTTCAACTGCCATTAGCCCCAGCAGGCATGGCCAATGGCCAGGGATGACAGGAGATGTACTCGGGGATATCTGGAGGACCAAAGTTTCCGCACCCCTGCTAATCATTTTGCAACCGTATTCTAACAACAGTTATGACTAGTGCTGAACACAGACATCCCAAGCCCAAACCAGATGATCCTTGCTTGTCTTTTGAGATGCCACCCCCAGCAGGGCTCTCATGGCTTTGATCTGTGTGTGGCAGGTAGAAATTTAACAGGTGAAGCCACCACCACCCTATTACCACATCTCTTTATTAGGAAAGGCTACATGGTGTGAATGTTTGCTGACTGTGCAGCTATTCAAGACTGCTGGAAAACAAAGCAATTGCCCTGCAAGAGCCAAGAGGGGCTGGTCATTTCTCCAAACTGATCTCACATTACAAGCATGCAAGCTTATGTCATCTGTTAAGTCCCCATTTTTGTAACATGTTAATTAAGCTAGAGAAACTATCATCTCAGAGCTGTACTCAACATTGGCTTGGTCTTAGGGCCAGCATCAGAAGTTAGTGTTGTTGGGCATCTGCCAATGCCTCTGACACAGCAAGGGGCCCACCTTTGCTTACTCACAAAGCCCTGTGGGCCTCCACACCAAGCAAGTCAATGGTGGCAGGTGCAAGGAAGAGCAGCTGCTTCCACTCCCTCTGGGCAGTGGTGCAGATTGGGACCAGTGGGACAGGGTGAGTGGGTATGCAGCAGCAACAGCAATGAAGAGGGGAGGTGAATCTGGAGCCAGCACTGCCTGGTCTGCACATGAAGCAGAATGAAATGGTAGAGTTGACTGGAGCACTTCAGACTCTAGGTGGAGAATGCCATCTTCAGTTGCTTCCCCATGAACCAAGCTTCCTACAAGTTAAAAACCAAGGAGACAAAGGTCCTGTCTTCTTTGCCCATGCTACGTTTCTGACTGCAGAATGCCTTTGTTTGCCATAAGGGAACGTTCAAAAATGCAATCCCCTCCCCTTCTTCCAGGAATAATATGCAGTCTGCCACCTCAGGGCTCTGCTGCCCCATTCTGCAATGTAGACCCCAAGCCAATGGCCACTTTCCCACATTGTAGGGCACTCCTGTGGAGTATGAGGAGCAGGGCTGCTCTTCTGACTCCTCCCAACAAAGTACCCCCACCACCCCTGACCAGAGCGTGGCGTGTTGAGCAGAGAGGTAAAGAAAGCAGCTACTTGCCCATAGCAGCTCCACACGAGAGCAGGAAGGCTAACTGCGCTGGTGTCTCACGTGGAGCCCCCAGGCACAAACAGCTGCGTGCTCAACAGACTCCTTTTGCAGACCTCTACACTCAACCTGCAAGGTCGGGGTGGTGGGGCAATGCAATGTAAGAGCCCCACTCCTGCTGCTACACATGAGTACCCAACACATGAGTAAACGCATGAAGGGCTAGAGCAGATCAGAAGCCTTCTCTTGCCCATGCACGGAGAAGATGCATTCACACTCTCCTGCTTCTGAGTGCATTAAGGCAATTAAAGGGTAACTAATGCACACTGTGTCTGTGGTGGGAACTTCTTGGGACAGTTTAAGTAGCAACTCACTGGTAAAGTGCACGTGCAGCTGCCTCCGCAGCTTCAGCAGTCCCAGGTGGGCTCAGTTTTCCCCCCACCCTGCTGCCACATTTCCCCCAGCAACCTGTGGCTGAATGAGGCAAGCAGCCTTTGTGCAAGCACAAGACTACAAGTGGTATGGTCACAACAACTGGTACAGTCACGACAACTGGAAGACAGAAGGAGAAGTGAGATCCCACTCCTTCGCCCTCCACCTTTCACCCCTATGGTGGAAGTAAGTGCACATAGGAGCGGTTTGCCCCAGAGCCAATGCTGTGATTTCCTTGGGGCCGTCCTCCCATTGAAACAGTGTACATGGACGGCATCAGAAAGATGTAAATGCCACAAGTAATTAAGCCAATGGTAACCAGCAGGGCTACTGCCAGGGCCACGTAGAACGGCCAGCCAGAGAGGCCCAGGACACGGCTCGCGCCTTGTGGTGCCGGCCTCCCGACGTCGATACTCAGGCTGACGGTGTTGAGGGGAGACCCTGGCTTAGGCCCAGCTTGAGCACCACCTCTGCCCCTACCCGGCAGGTAGAGCAAGCCCCGGCGACGGTCAAAACGCACCGAGCCTGGGGGGATGGGCGCAGAAGAGAGCTGGTCCAGTAGGTCGCTGCGAGTAGGCAGGCCCGGCAGCCCTTTGCAGGAAGGGAAGGTAGTTGGCGCCCGGCAGACCGGGCAGGTGAGGGCATTGACATCCTCAGATGAGACGTTGATGCGGGCCAGGCACTCCAGGCAGAAGATATGGCCACAGCTCAGTTCCTTGGGCAGCCTGAAGAGCTGGTCGTAAGGGGTGAAGCAGATCACACAGTCTAGGGTGCTGGGCTCGGCACTGGCCGCTTCCTCCTTGCAAGCCTGCAGTTGGGCTGTTGCCTCAGGCTGGAAACTGACATCAGGCTGAGCCATGGCCTACTGACATCTACGCTGGGCCCGGAGACTGAAGGGGGAAAGGGCTGAGGGCCTCCAGTTCCGTGTCAGCAGGCAGCATCAGCACTCAGCCACCCTGTAGAAACAGGTTGGGCCCGTGTTGACATTTCTGGAAAGGGGAGAGAAAAGCCAAATATTTACCCCATATGATAAGGGGCAGCACAACTGCTCTGGTACAGGGAGCCACCTTCCTGCAGGTGGATTAAAAGGGAGGTGCTCTGCCTGGTCTGGAGATACCATGATAGGGTATCCAAGATAGGTGGAACAATGCAAACCACATCAACTGCCAGTCAAAGTCAGCGCAATGCTATGTACATGCCATATATTTAAAACACATTACTTCCTCCAAAGAATCCTGGGAACTGTAGCTTGTTAAGGGTGCTGGGAAGTGTCACCCTCTGAATAGCAAACTACAGTTCCCAAGATTTTTTAGTGGGAAGTCATGAGCTTTAAATGTGTGCTATGCCCGCAGCCCAAGTCTCTCTCACGCACTCTGTGCTACAAGTTTTATGCCTGCCCCTGCTAGTAGTCCTTGAACACCAATTTGTTTCATCCCCAAGCAGCAACCCTATTTATGTGCTACTTGTCCAAAGCAGCAACACATATACAAAGGGCTGCCAATTTAGCCCCATTCCAGAGAACACAAACTCCTCCCTCTGAAGCAAGGAGCCTTTCCTGTACACACAAGCTCTCCCCATACTATCTATCCATCTATCTATCTATCTATCTATCTATCTATCTATCTATCTATCTATCTATCTATCTATCTATCTATCTATCTATCTATCTATCATTGATTTATATCCCGCCCTTCCTTCCAGCAGGATCCCAAGGCGGCAATTTAAAACCTTGGAAGATCAGGCCTCAAATTGTGCTAGGAGCAGACACAGCTGGGATGATCCATATGACTGCGAGAGCTGGGCTAAACACGTGTTGTCTCTATGCAGGAGTTATTGTTATTGTTGTTATTATTATTCCCAAATTGAACACTCAAAGCAACTTAAAACATTAAAAATTAAAAAAATGAAATGGACTGCCTTCAAGTTGATCCTGACTTACGGCGACCCTATGAAGAGGGTTTTCATGGTAAGCGGTATTCAGAGGGGGGTTACCATTGCCTTCCTCTGAGGCTCAGAGGCAGTGACTGGCCCAAGGTCACCCAGTGAGCTTCATGGCTGTGTGGGGATTCGAACCCTGGTCTCCCAGGTCGCAGTCCAACACCTTAACCACTATACCACACTAATGTAAAAACAGGAATAAAAAATCCTAAAGTACTCAAACTACATAAAAACAAAACACAACTTCTCCCCATCTAACTAAAAACAAACAGAAAATTAGACTCCAAAGGCCTGGGTGAATAAAAATGTTATTGCCTGCCACCTAAGAACAAGCAGTGATGGCGCCAGTCATGCCTCCCTGGCGACAGCATTCCACAAACGGGGAGCCACTGCTGAGAAGGCCCGTTCTCACATTGCCACCTTCTACACCTCCATCAGCGGGCGCACACAGAGAAGAGCTTCAGATGACGAATGCAGAGTTAATCAAGTAATGGCCGTAGCTCAGAGGTAGAGCACCTGTTTGGCATGCAGAAGGTCCCAGATCCAATCCCTTGCATCTCCCAGTAGGACTAGGGCAGAACCCTGTCTGAAATCCTGGAGACCCACTGCCAGCCGGCATAGATCACAGACAGGGAATCTGTGGCCCTCCAGAGGTTGCCAGACTACAACTCCCATCATCCTTGACCATTAGCTGCACTGGCTGGGGCTGAAGGGAGCTGGAGTCCTAAAGGCCACAGGTTCCCCATCCCTGGGTGGGCAGACAACACTGAGCTAGGGGAAGCAATGGTGTGATGCAGTATAATGCAGCTTCCTACGTTCCACACCCAAGAGGGCTCTTCTTGCTACAGTTCTGATAACATACTTGCGCTGACTGAATGGGAAAGGAAGGGGTGTCATGCTCTCCCACTCCCCCCGCATTCGGCATAGCCTCTGGACAGCCGACATGAGTACGTTTCGTACACATGTAGGGTTCTATTCAGAAGGCGTGATGAATGTGAGGGGAAGGGGGCTGTGCTCCAGCTGTCCCCAAGCATATTGAAACACTCACAGAAATACCATCTGAATGGAGTTTCTGCTGGTTCCTCCTCAGTCCAACATCCCCTGCGCCCTAGATCTGCTCACACAGCCTGCTCTCTTTGCTCCCCTCATCCAGATACTTCTTGCTACCTTTAGACGTTCACTGCCAGCACTACCATGAACTCCCCTGCTCCTATCCCATCTTTTAAACAAAGTTTCTCTTACCATTAAGCCACTTGAGGTGTTTTGTTTTTTTAAAAATCCCAATCTACAGCAGCCTTCTAAAAAGCCAGTGTGGTGTAGTGGTTAAGGTGTTGGACTAGGACCTGGGAGACCAGGGTTCGAATCCCCACACAGCCATGAAGCTCACTGGGTGACCTTGGGCCAGTCACTGCCTCTGAGCCTCAGAGGAAGGCAATGGTAAACCCCCTCTGAATACTGCTTACCATGAAAACCCTCTTCATAGGGTCACCATAAGTCGGGATCGACTTGAAGGCAGTCCATTTCATTTTTCACAGCCTTCTCACGCTATCCCAGTACTTTTCTAGCAGAATTATCCCGATCAATATTTTAATATGCATCAAGGAAGGCTTTGCACCGATACCTGTTGGACTCCAGGCCTCTGGTCTGAGGCAGGCCTCTTAAGGGAGCTTACTTCCCAGCTTGTCTCTCTAACCCTGTGGAAAATTCTGCTCACTCCCTAGGGCAGGACTGGGGAACATGTGACCCCCCAGATGTGGCTGGACTCCAATTCCCCTCAATCCTAACTAGCGTGGCAGCTGTCAGGGACAATGGGAGCTGTAGTCTCATGACAAACAACTGGAGAGCCACAGGCTCTCCAACCCTGCACTAGTAAGAAATTAGCATAATCTTCCACAGGATTCGGGAATGTGTGTTGACAGAAACGACTCACAGAGATCCTTCCTAAGGTACACCAAAGCCAGGGTCGAGGTGATACAAGGATCCAGAAAAATAAATCTTTATTTCTCCAAGTTCTTCTCCTAACCTGCTATGGAAACATTGGAGGGCAAGCCTGCTCTGTGAAATATTTTCTTTCACGGAATACCTGATTTCCCAACTTTTATACTAAGGTGATCAAAGTAAGACATTGTCAGCTTCAAACATAGCTAGGACATTCTTTTTCTCAATTCAGATCAAACCTGATTTTGGGGGAAACACATCAAATTATAGTTTCATACGAAACAACAGGATAGACATAAGATAGAAATGGATTACGGCTAATACTATCTGTACGCTGCTTCCCAAACCAGCGGTGGGAGCACACTGGATGCAGAGTAAATGGGAGTGTGTACACCGTCAAAGAAAGAAGTTATTGGATTAAATAGTATTTTGAAAAACAACCAGAAAGCAAGCTTTCCAGTTACACAGAACTCTCGCTCAGGCAAAAGTGTTCAGAACAAACCCTGTGTTAAATATTGAGGCTGAAGTTAACCTGGCCAAAAGCAGCTTTTGGCTTTACAGCCCTTGTAGCTTCATACTTGTGCTGTTCAGACAAGAATGGGGCACAAGCTCTGGATGCTCATTGAACCTGCAAACCATTCCTGCCTTTGCAAACGCTCCTTTCAGATCTGCACTTTCAGATGGTTGCAGATGCTGCCATGTCCAAAGCCACTTTTTGCTAAGGGCTAATGAGACAGCAAAGGGGGAAAGACTTAACGTTGACTTACATCAACTGGATTACATATGGCCTTGCTTTACTAGGAGGTTACATCATCCCCAAAGATTGTGGTTTTAAAAAAATAAATAAATCAGCAAGTTAGTAAAAATAATAATTGAACATAGGAAACGACCTTATACTGAGTTAGATCACTGGTCCATCTCACTCAGTTTTCTCTACACTGACTGGCAGCAGCTCTACAGGATTTCAGATAGGGAGCCTTTCTCAGCCCTACCTGAAGATGCCAGGGTTGGAACCTGGGACCTTCTGTGTGCAAAACAGGTGCTCCACCTTTTCCCTCAAAACCCACCAGTCCTGTCAGGGGAACTAACCGCCTAGCCAGATTTTGATTATTCTTGTTACTGCTGCACTTATTGTGATTTTTTCTGCTCCATTGTTTATGATTGCATTGGGTGGCTTTTAATTCTATTATTGTACCCCACCCTATTATCACATTGCAGAGAAGGGCAAGTTAAAAATATTTTCAACAAACAGTCACAACAGCCTCACTTACCTGGGGCATTTTTCTATCTCTTAATACTGATCTGGCTTCAAAGGACTCATAAGAAAACCAGTCAGTTTAAAAAAAGCATTTGTATCTGTAAGGGGGGCAGATGGAAGGCAGGTCAACGTTATACTTTATTATTAGTGAGCCCAAAAGGACTTTAACAAGCTTTCTGTTGATGGTCAAATAGGAACATCAGAAGAGCCTTGCTGGATCAGACCAATCTAGTCCAACGTTCTGCTCCCACAGTGGCCAAGCTGAGGCTTTTGGGAAGCCCACAAGCAGAACATGAGCACAGTAGCCTTTGTTATTCATGCTCCCCGGCAGGGTTTATTCTAAGCTTTTTTCCTACTGCGCAAGCAGCCAGCACACTGCCCACCCCAAAACTAGTCAACTAATTTGTCCCATAATATGCTACTAGCAGGGCTTTTTGTGTGACAGGACTTGCCAGTATGTAGTACTTGCATCTCTTTTTTTGCTGCTTATGCCAGCCATTTTGTGCTGGCACTCACAGTACTTGTATCAATATATGTGCCCTGCCACCTCATTTTTTTTTATTGAAAAAGCACCTACTAGTAGTATCCTCCGTGGCGCAGAGTGGTAAGCGGAGGTAATGCAGCCGAAGCTCTGCTCACGGCTGGAGTTCGATTCCAACGGAAGGAGGAAGTCGAATCTCCGGTAAAAGCGGTCGAGGTCCACTCAGCCTTCCATCCATCTGTGGTCGGTAAAATGAGTACCCGGCATATGCTGGGGGGTAAAGAAAGGCCGGGGAAGGAACGGGCAATCCCACCCCATATATACGGTCTGCCTAGTAAACGTCGCAAGATGTCACCCTGAGAGTCAAAAATGGCTCGCACTACAAGTGCAGGGACACCTTTACCTTTACCTTTTAGTAGTATAAGGTTATGAAGATTTGAAAGCAACCAGTAATTATCTTCATTTTTTATTTTCTCATTTATTTTTTTAAGAAACTTATTATTATTATTATTATTATTATATCCCACCCTTCCTCCCAGCAGGAGCCCAGGGTAGAAAACTACCTAGCTCCTTATTAAATCCCATATGAACAACTGCACAAACTTATTTCACACTGCACAATTTTTTTGGACACTGCACAAAATGTATCTAGCTGCATATTAGAATAAACCTTGCTCCCCAGCAAGTGGCATTCAGAGACATGCTACAAATAAGGAACACAAATCTCCAAAAACATCATCCCCTCCCCACCATGAGAAATGTCCTCCTTTTCCTGAGACTTTTCTGGAAAATTTTCATCTCTAGACAGCATGTTTAACTTATTCATCACATCATTGCTCTTCCCACCTTGGGTGGCCAGGTGCAAAAGGAGGCAGGTATCCTGGCTGCACCTTTAATAGTAGAAGAGGAATTGCAGCAGTAGGAAGGGGTGGAGGAGAAATTCAATTCAGTTCACATTTCAAGCTGAATCTATCACATTCACACATTCTAAAATAATAGGTGAACCGAAACACAGCCATCCTTCGAAATTCACACTTATTTGACTTTTTCAGTGTATTTTGCCAACCAAAATAATGTTTACAGAAATCCATATATTAGGGTAAAGTGTGCATAAAAATGAATATATGATTTTAAAAAGTGCAAAATGCATTATATTAGGGAAAATAGGTTGGAAAAACATTCATCAAAACAGCATACAAAAATGTGTATATTTGGAGAAATTCACACTAAAATGCTGAAGAATTTTCATAAGGACATCCACAAATTGCTGCTTAAATGTGGAGAGCTGAATTTAAGATTGGGAAAGGGAGAAATTGACAGATCTTGCCATCCCTAGCTGTAGGTTACATAAGTGACACCTGTTGGAATTCCTTCTTCTACCCTGCTATTAAAGGTGCAGCCAGGACCTGTCTTGCACCAGGCCATCCTATTCGTCTCCCCCCCCAACCCTGCAAAATATCCACAAACCTCCCCCACAACCTTCACCTTGCTATTTTGGCACTCACCATCACTTAAGGAGCTCTTGCATTATGAAATACAGGATTGTCTAGTCAGCCTTCTAGAACTTTGTTCTCAAATTATGAACCATTCCTTTCAAAACCTGAAACATCCCATAAATAAACAAAAACTCTGGCAACTCTGTAGGACTGCTGACTGAGTAGAAAATGGAGGGGGGACATTTCTGTGGCTTTAACAAAACCCTGCTCTGCAGAAATCTGCAAGTAAAGCATTTCACAGAAAGGAGATAAGCATTATCAGCTGCTAAAGGCTGCATGGAAAGCCACCGTTAAAGACACAGGAGAAGGGGCTGATTTTTTTATTTTTTTAAAAAAGTTGCTAATTGTGTTTTAAATTGTTTTTAAAAGATATGTTTTAAATTTGTATATTTGTTTTTAATGTTTTTAGTTACTGTAAACTGCCCAGAGATCTTCGGCTATGGGGCGGTATACAAATACAATCAATCAATAAATAATAGTTCCTGTTCACACACTTATGTGCCATGCCCTGTTTGGGGATTCTGAAGTTCCACATCAAAAGAATCCCAGATGTCACACCCAGAATTGTTCAAATATGACTTACTTCCTGCCTTCATCTCAAGAGTTAATTTTAGCCTTACAACAACCCTATAACATTCTCCTGAGGGGTACCAATGTTAGTCTGTTGCTGCAAAAGCTAAGGGCATTTTCAGACAACCTGTTTATTCAGCATTCATCCCGATCGGTTTGTAGGGAGATTAGACAACAATTGGCTATTTAATGAGCATTCATTTAGTTTGGGGGTGGGTGGGTTATTTTTTTATTTAATATCTCACCCTTCCTCCTGAAGGAGCCAAGAGCTAGATGGTGTTGCAAAGCAAGCATTATCCTCCACTTCCAGTGCATTTTGCTGTCACTTTCCTTGTCACAAAAAGCCTAGTCTTTTTGGGAAGCAGGTTTGTGCACAAGACCTCCAAATAAGCTTTAATTGCACAACCTGAATTTGATGCTATGTAATGAATCCTACCTACAACCAGCAACAGTCTGGAAGTGACCGAAAACTACCTTGCCAAAGAAAACCCTGTAAAGTAGGTTAGCCTGCAAACAGAGAGGGATTTAGGCACAATCTTATGTAATCTAGTTTGTAAGTAAGTCCCACTGAACTTGATGGGACTTACACTGAGTCCACAGACAAAGTTGTATGCTGTTTAACACTAGAGCATGATGGTTTGTTTATCTATTTAGAGCATTTGCACGCCACGCTTCAGCCAAACAGGCTCCCTGTTGGGAGTGGCTTACATACAATCAATTAAAACAAAGCAGTTGTTCCACCACTGAGCTACTGCCCTTCCCCAAACATCAACATCAGGGCACCCTCAAAAGGCAAAAATAGGGATAGTATAAGGTTAGAATCGTTGCCATTGGTGGTTTAATTTTTTTTTTAATCTATCACGTTTTTATTCCATCAAGCAACTCAGGTCACAATAAGATAAGGTTGCCCCATATGTTGATCAACAAACTTTCAGTGCAATTCTATGTAAGTCTATTCAATAAGTCCCACTCGGTTCAGTGGGATTTACTCCCTGGGAAGTATATAGAATTGCAGCTTTTGTTTAAATTACGATCAAGAAATGTAGCTGAGCCTGAGCTGGTGAATTACCCAAGGCCAACCTTCATCATCGCGGAGAGATTTAGACTTTAGGCATCTTCTGCCAGATTTTCTTTCCTCCTTTACATTTATATCCCACCTTTCCTCCAAGGAGCTCAAGGTGGTATATATGGTTCTCCTCCTCCCCATTTTGTCCTATGAGGTAGAGGTTTGACTAGCCCAAGGCCACCCAGAGGACTTCATGCTGAGGGGGGATTTGAACCCGGTTTCTCAGATCCTGGTCCAACACTCACTACACCATACTGGAAATATCTCTGGATAGTAGTTTCACCACTATAGTATCAACTATACCACAGTGATAGTCAGAGGAAAGGGGATGGATCCATAACCTAGTGGTAGAACACATTCTTTCCATTTAAGAGGTCCCTGGCAGGGTGGCCAAATGAAAAAGAGGGCAGGGCTCCTGTCCTTTTGTGCAGAAGAGGGAATTTCAGCAGTCATGGCTGCTCATCTCCAATTCCTGGCATCTCCAGATTGCAGATCATGGGAAAGGCCTCTGCCTGAGACCCTGGGGAGCTTCTGCCTTGCAGAGTAGACACAGGAACTCAAGAAACTGCCTTATACTGAGTCAGACCTTTGGTCTATTTAGCTTAGTATTGTTTACACTGACTGGCAGCAGCTCCCCAGCGTTTCGGGCAGGAAAACGCCAGTAGCGGCTGGTACAGCAGCATGGGTGGGGTACCATTGCTCTCTAGGCTTCCAAACATCGCGGGTCGCTATCGCTGACCAAGAAAGGAAAAGACAGGGTGCAGAGAGCTCGGGGTAGTGCGCAGTGGCAGGAGTGTCCGATTGGCTCTGCTGCATGCACTGCCCTGTACTGAGCTCCTCAGGCCTCCCCCCTCCTGGTCAGCGGCAACAACCTGCCATGTTTGGAAGTCAGGAGAGCAGCAGTGCTCCACCTGTGTTGCTGTACCGGCTGCTACCGGGGCACTCTTAGCCGTATCTGGAGATGCCAGAGACTGAACGTGGGACCTGCTGCATGCAAAGCAGATGCTCTGCCCCTGAGCGACAGTCCTTCATTGAAAATAGTGAGCTAAGATGGACTAATAGATGGACTAAGCAGACAATAGCTTTGGAGGTAAGGAATGAAGATTTCAGCAGTGTCCTCTTCTCGGGCACTTTGCAGGCTGGCATCACATCAGCTTCATGGTCGCGCACAACCGGTTGTTGCATGAGCGATGTAAGAGGAGGCTGTGCTTTGGTCAGCCATTCCAAGGCATGGCAGGACTACACAGAGCAGAACAGTGTGGCATCTGCATGGTATCGTAAGCATGCGATCTACAGTGGATTGGGGGGATAATGTCCCACCAACTTTTCACAGGTAAAAATAGGAACAAATATATGAATAATAACTACTATTCCATTCGATCAGGCTATAGGAGAGAGAGAAAGATGGGATTGCCAGCCTCTCCTCCTCTGGCTCTCCTGAGCAAAGTTGGATTCTTCGTCTCCTTGAAATCTTTCCATTCTAGCTGGCTGCTACAAGAGCCCTGTACCTAAGAACTACTGTGTAGCACTTTTGCCTCTCCCCACCCCTTAAATCCCTTTTCCTTTTCTCTCACGTTTTTAGATTGTCGTCTCATTACTGTTATTTGTAAGCTGCGTTGGGAGCCTGCTTTGGCTGAAGTGCTGGATAAAAACTGCTTTTAAATAAATAGATACACTTGCAAAAAGGAACACACCTAACAGGCACAAGCACATCATCTCTTGTGTAGAGGGGCTGCTCTCTATGCATTGTGTGCTTTATCCACTTGCTCTGCAATTACACATGTACTGCTATATCTTTTGGAAAGATGTTTGTCTTTTCTCCACGCATTTGGACACCTCTTAATATAACATAACCAAATTTTGCATGATGGTTCCTGAGATCAAGGAGCAAGGTGTTGTCTATGTTTGGATACAGTTGGATGCTATTTTGAATAAAGATGGTGGACTGAAACTTTCAAAACTACACTGGTTTTATTATTTATTTTTATTATACTTATATCTCACCTTTCCTCCCAGGAGCTCAAGGTGGCATACAAGGTTCTCCTTTCTGCACATTTTTAGGGAGGTTAGGCTGAGAGACAGTAACTGGTCCAAGGTCACCCAGTGAGCTTCATGGCTGAGTGGGGATTTGAATCCTGGTCTCTCAGGTCATAGTCTCGCACTCTAACCACTGTGCCACACTGGAGCTCACAGTGGATTTTAGCCACTGATTTCAAAACTGCATTGATTTTGTTTATTTCTCAGAATTCCTGAACAATGCCAGGAACGAGGCTGCTAGCAGGGACATAAAACGCAGGGACCTGCCCTATACCAAATAAGATAATTGGTCACTGAGCTCAGTATTATCTAATCTGACTTGCAGGGGCTCTTCAAGGCTTCACAAGGGGGGTGTTCATAGCCCTACCTGGAGATTCCAGGAATCTGACCTGAGCTCCTGCAAACAAGAGACTATGGATTGTAATGGGCCTTAGTGCTCATGTACATTGAGATGCATCAGGACCAGGCCAAAACACTTTGTCTTCCGGCAGAGTAGCAAATGACACCCCCATCCCAAGTGAAAGTGCCCAATATGATCCTAATGTGGGTCAAGTTATTTTGGGCATCAGAGGCAGAATCCCACAAGTGCCTCTCTCCTCCCTGGCAGTACAAATGCAGTAAGAAAGTGAGTAACTAACAGCTTTCTTTCTTTTCATGACAGCCAAAATCAGCTGCCTCAGGCAGATGCCTCACTTTGCCTAATGGTAGAGCTGGCTTTAAGCATGTGCCCTCGGAGCCAGAGGCACCTTCTTTCCACACTGATCTTCGAGAGACTAGGAATATCAGAGAATTCCATCAGAAATGAAAATGGGGGTGGAAATTGCCACATTTTGCATGTTTGCCCAATGTCAGGAACAGAAACCATTTTTTCTAGTCTGCAAATGTTACATAAATAATTACATTATATTCTGCATTGTTTTTACATTTTCCTTCCATTTAAATGCATTGAAGTTAATTATGTAATTAATGACATAATCAATGATGTTCATTTCAGCCATAGCACATAGCATGATGAACAAAGTAGGTTTGTAGCAGAACAGAAACAGTGCTGACCATGTCAAACAAAGGATGGGATGGGAATCGCTGCCTCCTTACATCCCTACTACAGACCCTGGAGAAGGAGGTGAACCTTGAAGAATGACAACTCTAGCAACTCATCCTAACAGGGCATCCTTCAAAAGTCAAAAGTAGGAGCAGCAATTTACTGGAGACAGGTACCTGAAAAGAGGAACTGTCCCTGGTAAAATACAGGGACAGCTGGAGTGTATGGCTGTAACTGAGAACATATCCACACCTTACACTAAACACACCTTTAAAGCACATGGCTTCCCCCAAAGAATCTTGGGAACTATAGTTTGCCACTCACAGAGCTATAATTCTCAGCACCTTAACAAGCCACAGTTTCCAGGATTCTGTGGGGGAAGCCATGCGTTTTGAATGTATGGTGTGGATGCGACCTCAGACACACTCAGAAACACTGACTTTCTGGATAGGTAGGTATGGGGAGGAGGGGGGAGAAGTGGCACACTGCTCATTGTGTCCATGCACACACATTTACATGTGTCTGAACTAGAGCCACAAAGCATCATCAAACATGCATTTCCCCCTCTGGCAATTAGAAGCCTAGAGTTGGATGGGCCCTCAAAGGCCACCTAGTCCAGCCCTCTCTGCTCAATGCAGGACTGCAATGCAGGATGTGACTATAGACACTCATCCAACCCCTGCTTAAATAGCTGTAGTGAAGGAGAGTCCACCACCTCCCATGACAGTCTGTTCCACTGTCAAACAGCTTGGGCAGTCGGGAGGGTTCTCCTAATGTTCAGCCAAAACCTGCTTCCTTGGCATTTCCACCCATTCGTTCTAGTCCTACCCTCCAGAGCAACAGAGATCAGGTCTGCTCCAGTGGTGGCTGGTGGCTCCATGTCAGTGGGGCAGTAGGATCCACTCCAGGTTTTAGTCCAAACTTTCAAGTCGCTGTCCAAGGTGAAAGCTCAGACTAAAACACAGAGCAGATTTCACTGCCACACTGGCATGGAGCCACCAGCCACCACCGGTCTGCTCCGTCTTCTGCATGGCAGCCCTTCAGGCAGCTGAAGACAGAGATCCAGGCTAAACACACCCAGCTCTTCCAACCTCTCCTCACATAGGAGTTGGTGTCCAGATCAAATGCTAGACGTCTTGGGAAGGGGCCTGAAACTTGGATAACTCTAGTGCAGTCATGTGGACACCAACAACATTTTAGAGACCCAGCCTTAAAAAGGTAAAATGGGGGCAATGTTTTACCAAGAGATGCAAAATGAGTCATAGCGACCGTCCCTGAGACAGTTGGAGCAGATGTACAGTTTGTCATGTACTTCTCTCTCGTGGTGCTTGCAACATCAGATGAGGACTGTGTGGGGAAAGCAGAGCACAGCGCATATAAAGAGAGCCAAAGAGTTCTCACATTTTGTTATACTGAGGATCCCTATTCTAGTTTGCATGTTCTTTATGGACCACTGCCTTATTTCACTGCCTTGTAGAACAGCTCCCAAATTCTCCTCCTGCACTGGTCTTTCTGTAGCCTGATCACGCAAAGCTATATGCACAATGCACTTGCACTTACACAGGAGGGAGAACTGTGCAAACAGCTCAAGAGTGCATTGAAGTTTTCATGGTTGCTATTGCTACTTGCAACACTGAAAAGGCTAGCTGCTTTTCTTTTTTTTTAAGAAGTGGATCGCCTCTTCAAAGGAACCTCTGGCTCTTCTTCAGCGCCTTCCTCTGTTATTTCCATTGTGGCTATAGGAGCTGCCTGAAAGCACTCTGGAGCTCATTGGTAATCCTTAGATCATGGGTGAGACACAGAGGAACTGGAGGAGGAGACCAAGCAAGGGGATGACCTAACAATGCAGGGCTTCTTTGGATTCAGAACCCACTAGAGCTTACCCAGTTTCCAGAACTTATTTCCAAATCCGATACACTATCCTAGAACCGGTGAAGTAAGGTACACCTGTGCCAGAGTGTCCCTGAGCACATGCAGAATGCATTTTCCTCACACAGCTGAGCAACTACAAACAGCTCCAATATACCCAGCATGGGACTGATACCTTCCATATTACAGAATGGGATTGTCTCACTTGAGACATTAGAAACGGTTACTTTTGCTAAATGAAACGCATTACCCAAAAACCCTTGGAATTTCATTCTAAATATTAAGCACGTAGCAGACATTGTTTTAAAGATGCCCCTGCAACCATGAGGACTAGAAGCATGTGTACCGTTTGTACTGTATTCCTCTGTTATGTCTGTTTGTTTGTTTGTTAAAAGAGGAGAATTCTCAGCCTCGGGTGGTTGCATTTCACCCTCCAAGGGGCAATTTCAAACCTGACATGTCATCATCACATGCCGGTATATTCATTGCCTGAACAAACAATGACAAAGCATGCATGCGCTGGCAAGCACTGAGTGCATTGTTAGTGAGAGTTTCACTAGTTAGTGGGTCATCAGAAAATTACTTTCAGCCACAGAAAAAGGCCTTTCCCCCTTTCACTAAATGTTGCCCCCTCCACCCACACTGACCACTTTCTGCTTTCACCCCGAGAAAGTCCACTGTCCCCACTCTGGAGGGCACCCCTGTTTTCACCATCTCTGCCAGCCTCTGAACTCCTGCCCAGCTACCTGAGGCCTCTGCAAAATTCCTCCTCCCCCCCCCCCCGTACCCTGTGACTTCCTTGTAAACTCTCACCTGACCTCCAAAGGCAGGAGTTGTCCTGCTGGGAGAGATCCGTCTCCAACTACCTGAATGTCAGATTCACTCCGGTCAGTCTCATTGTGCTTCTGAGCTCTTTTGACTTTCCTTCTGCATCAGCCTCCTCTCTCCAGTTGCCGTTTGCTCATAGCCACTCCCCGCCACTGGAATCTGCCCCCTGGAGAGAATGTATTCCCAGGTCACACCCCACCTCAGGGCTCCACCTGCTGTGAGGCAAGGCAGGGGTGACTGAGCCGGTGCCACCACATTCTCTCCTTGAGGCTACTTGGGGAGGAATTTGCCAGCACTTAATCCTTCCTCAGAGTTTCTACAGTGCCTCCTTCTGACCTCAGCACCCATTGCAAGCTGCAGAGACCATCCTTCCCACAGGAGAGTGATTCCTTCAGCCCATTAAGAGGTCCTTACAAACCGGGCATATCCACACGCAAGGCCTGCAATCAGTTAGATGGCAGTACATTTAGTTGGCCTTACTTGAGGAAACAGCTCTTTCGAGAATTAAATCAGAAGTACAATTGTCATGAATTCCATGGGATGGAGCTCCCCAACCAGCCATGGCTCGCACAATCCAATTCAATAATTTTAGAAGCCTTTGCCTGCCATATAGCACTTGTATGATTTAAATACCACCTACTTGTAGATTAATTACAACAGGTTATAAATCTCTCTCTTAAATACTATAATTTTCAAAATGTTAGTGTTCAGAGGAACAGGATGTGTGTGGAGGAAAAAGCATATGGGGAGAACCATGTGGGGAGAATAGCCCACCTGGTGGTAGACAGCTGGTATAGCACAGTGGGGAGGAGAGCCTGGCTGGAAGTCCAGAGTCGGTGGGTTCAAATCCCCACTCGTGTCAAGGGCCAGCTAAAGATCAACCCCACAGTGAGTGGCTCAGGGGTTACGTGCCCTGCCACCTATGCAGCCGTGGGCAAGCTGCATAGTACCAAGGAGCCCAGTTGCCCCCTAGCTGGCAGTTGTGGACAAGGAAGGGCTGGCGTGTGCAGCTGTGGCAAGCTGAGCAGGCCCTAGCCAGCTGGGGAGGACTAGCTTCAGAGGGAGGCAATGATAAACCCCTCTGAATACCGCTTACCATGAACACCCTATTCATAGGGTAGTCATAAATCGGGATGGACTTGAAGGCAGCCCATTTCCATTTCACACCTGGTGATCTTAGGATCCTCCCCCACCCCAACGATTTCAAAAAGAGCATCCACTAGCCAAGATCTTAGATCGAGAGTATCAAAGCATGAAAAGCCATAATCTAACAGAACATACAGAAAATATGTTCCATAATAAAGATACAGATTCAGAAACTGATACGAGGAAGCTCGTAGAGGGAGCCTTCAATATGGACAGCTGAAAGTGAGGCAGAACATAGAATTTCTGCCTAGTAAACTCAACAGGTAGATCCACATATGTGCGACACATACATTTTGTAGGGGGTACTAGAGGTGCCATTGTAAGTCAGTACAAAATAGCAAAAAATAGCCACAAGTAGACTAATACATTGAAAATGAGTTATTACATAATTTTAATCCTGTCAGATTAAATTAAGAGCGTAAAAAGTGCCCTGCTGGATCAGGCCAATGGCCCATCTAGTCCAGCATCCTGTTCTCACAGTGGTCAACCAGATGCCTCTGGGAAGCCTGAAAGCAGGACCTGAGCGCAACAGCACTCTCTCACTTGTGATTCCCAGTGACTGGCATTCGGAGGCATATTGCCTCCGACAGTGGAGGGATAATTAAAAAAAAAAGTTCAGAGGGTGATATCCAGTGCTTCCCCTCGGCTGATGAAAGGCATCCGTCATCAGAACAAGGATGGAAGGCAATTTTCAGTAATTCCTCTTTCCCCCGCAGCACTCCCTTGTGTCCCTCATAATCTGCTCCATGGGGGGGGGGACATAAAATGTGCAGGAATGGCTGACAGTTACCTCTCTCTCTTATTCTGCTGGTGGATGCTCTGTCATCGGATGTCATCCATAGCTTTGTCAGTTATCCCTTTGGTCAGATAATCAACATGTTTACTTCTTATTGACCGATTGGATAGAATAAGTATCTGGAGCCCTCCCCTGATATATCTGTCGTGATGCAGCTTAGTTGGCATGCCTGTGCCGGCCTAGCAGGGCTTCCACTGTGTCCCAAACAGCTCCTCAGCCAGCTGAGGTCTGAGGTCCTCTGACCTTCCACTGTCCTGGGAAGAGGGACTGACTGAGAATTATCATTCTGTGACAAGAATAGGGAGTCTCCTGACAATTCTCAGCTCCCTTAACAAACTACAGTTCCCAGGATTCTATGGGGGAAACCATGACTGTTTAAAGTGGTATAAGAATGCTTTAAATGTATAGTGCAGATGTGACCTCTCTTGCCTCCTCGCAGAGGTGCATCTGGCAACTTCACTATACAGTTTTTGACGAATGCTGAAGACTCACCTCTTTACCTTAGCCTTTGACATCTGAGATGTATATTTTTAGGATCCACCCTATTTTTGTGATGTTTGTGATTATACATTGTTTTTAATTGTTTTAAACTGTTGTTACCCATCCTGGGACCTCAGGGTGAAGGGCAGGTAAAACAACAACAACACATGAGGGGACCATGTTGGCTAGCCCCACCCTCTAATGCTCCTGTTGCCATGTCCCCTGTTCATTGGGAAGGGGCCCTATGTGCATACAGGGGTGTAATGATCCAGTATTCAAGCTTGGTCATATTATTCTATAATTTTAGAAGGCTGTATAATCTTCAAAGGGGGCATAGCTGTGAGGGATCATGGCTGTGAAGAGCATGGCTGTGAGGAGCATGGCTGTGACCATAATGAAGGGACCCTCCACTTCTGAATTTGCCATGACACTACAGCGGGTGCACCAATGTATGCGTGTAGCAGTCCACCATATCAGGAAGGATTATGTCATGTGAGGAAGGATCCTGAGCCGATGACTTTGAAGAGCTCAACACTCGCATGTCCCCTTCTCAAGGTTGCTGAAGGTGTGGTCCAGCCCACACAGCCTCACGGTACCTGAATGTGCCTGACCTCTGGTTGCTTCTCCCGATATGAAGCATCTGGGACTCTATTGGTGGTGTCACTGTTGGGCACTACCCAGTTGGCATTGATCTGTGACAGGGTATTCTCAGTGGCAATTCCCTGCTGAGGTCTGCCTGTCTTCCTTATAATTAACCTTCCAGAGGAATTTTTAAACATTCCTGTTCACCCAGGCATTTGATGGGTGAAAAACACTGTTCCCGGCATCCTCGAAATGATTAGCTGTGAGGATGCATGACTGTTTTTACATGGAAGCTCACAGGTACCTGTCAGGCGATTTCTCTCTCTCTCTGTGTGTGTGTGTGTTAATTAATTTGCAAAACTTTATACACCTCTGCATAAGCTTTCAAGCTCCCAAGTTTGGTACTAGAAAAAAGGATTTGTAAGAAAGGTGACAATTCAGTGGAAGGGCCTGGAAGAGTCCCTGAGGCTAGGCCTCATAATCACTTCCTGTCATTCTCTGAGAGAGGGATGACACCCAGCATCTGCAGAAACAGCACAGCCCATGAACATTTAGGCTCCTGCAGACTTGGCAGGTCCTGTTCAAGTCTGACTTGCCTAGCCAGCCTAAACCTTCTGCAGCCGACAGAACCAGATCTATTTCGCTGTTGCCAGGACGAAGAAAGCTCAGAAGAGATGCTAAGAGGGGATGGGAGAAGCCCAAAGGCTTAAAGGAGCTCCCCCTTCGCTTGGGCTGCCCCTTGCTTAGCATGAAGAACCCATTTGATCCTCCACATCAGCCTTCTCCAACCTGGCACCCTCCTGATATTTTGGACAGCTCCCATCAGCACCAGCCCCGATGGGCTGAGACAGACTCCTGGGAGTTGTAATTGAAAACATAGAGAGGATGCCAGGTTGGCAAAGGCTTGCACCCACAATAAAACACCAGTCTGGGGGGGTTGTCTGTCACAAAGGGGTCACTCTGTAAATCTAGGGCGAGGAAATGCATGCAAGGCAGATGCTACCACTGCACTATGGCCCTTCCCCATATTGGAGTCCAACAACCTCTGGAGGGCCAACAGGTTCTCATACCTGGGTGTAGAAGAAGGAGTATAAGGAGAGTGGTGCTTTTCTCCCCCCTACACAACAGCTGCACCTTCCAGAAATCCCTTTTCTACAAAACTGTTAAAGGCACCAGACCGCCTCCTCCTTTGCAACTGGTCACCCACCCTACGGAGTGGCCTAGCCTGCAGCCCTCCAGATGTCATTGGGCTCCAGCTTCCATCAGCCCCAGCCAGTATGGCCAATGGCAAGAAGTTGTAGGTCACCAAAATCTGAAGAACCACAAGATAGCCACCCCTCCTCCTCACCATTCCTCACAAAGATCACCCCTTGGCTACATCCAGGGACTTGGTCCTCAATGCCCCCCTCCAGATTTCCTTTTTATCACACATTCATGATGTTTCACGCTCGTGATGGTATCGGGGCAGACATAGGTGATCCCATTTTCAATACTATTTGCACTTACAAAATTTTGGGGGCAGTCATAGGGCTTAGTTTCCAATCAGGCATCTCCTGTAACTTCCTGATGAAATCCCATATCTTTTCATATCATAATGTGTGTGTGTGTGTGTGTGTGTTTTAAGGGGAGGGTGGGTTGTCCCACTTTTGTTGTACTGTAGCCTGTGCCAGAATAAACCCACCACTAATGCACTGTATTTGTGTCAAGAACATGTTGCAGAATATACCCACGATAAAACAACCATCTGGAGGGGTTTTTCTGTCACAGAGTAGTCTCTCTATAAACCTCTGGTATAGCGCTACCTCAGTGACGAAGGAAGGCTGCCATCTGTTGGCATGATCTTTTGGTGAGCTACAAAGCAATGTGTTTTCTTATGGCAACCTCTGCTGGCAAAAGAAATATAGAAGTGTTCATGTTTCACAACCCTTGAGCTATTTTTACAACACATTTTTAAACCAGTTTTGGCTGCTCCACATACGTTCCATGGCAGTTTTCAACACTTCAGTCTTACGGAATTGCAGTCTTTAAGACAATGCCCATTCACAAAAGAGTATTGTTTGGGGGATGGGGGGTGTCAGAGCATTTGAATTTTTAAAGGCCACATTTTAAAGAATGTTTAGTATAATTAAATCACCTTCGTGCCCGTACTCCGTAAGGAGCTGTGTATCAGTCATATTCACAACAGTGGTGAAAGAAGCTAGGGTCAGGATACCAACATAAGGCTTAATAGTGGCATCAGCTATAAGCTTTAGATCCAAGGTTCCCAACCTGTAGCCCCTGGGCAGGTGGTCTGCGGCATGTCTGTAAAACTACAGTTACAAATCAGGCAGCATTTGGCACAGCACACTACAACAGCTACAACAGGCAGAAGAGCCATTAAGCGGTCTGCCAAGGCCCTCAGCAGTTTTCAAGCGGCTCATGGGGAGCGGGGAAAGGTTTGGGAGCCCGCATTTTAGATCATTTTAAAATGTTGGGGCTGTGTCCTCAGAATAGGGAGCACAGGAAACATAAGAACCTGCCTTATACTGAATCAGACTATTGATCCCTTGAGCTCAGCATTGTCTACACTGACTGACAGTGGCTCTCCAGGGTTTTGGCAGGCGACATTCCCAGCCTTACCTGGAGATGCTGGGGGATGAACCTGAGACTTTTGGCATACAAAGCAGATGATCCAGCAGTGAGCCTAGCAACCCACAACAGGTTGCAGAGTTTCATTTTTAAAAAGAGAGGTGCTAGCATTCTTTTTTTTAAAAAATAATTTTTATTTCAACTTCAGCAATAAACATTCCCAAACGGGGGTAACAAATACATGAGATACAGACTATGACATAAACACCTTCAAAGATAAATTACAAAAGTCACACTTACTTTTCTTGTAGGTCATAAAGAAAAGAAAAGAAACAAAAAATAGCCAGCTGAACAAGAGAGACACGTAAAAGGCAAGTATTACCGAGACCACACCAGCAATACAAATGTCTGCATGGGAGAAATGTAAAAAGAGCTACTCCTAGATGCAAGTCCCCAATAGTGTACATCAGGAGTCCCAAATACGAAGCAACTGAGTTGGAAGATTTCTGTGGTTCCAGGTGCCAGCATGCTTAGCCCTGTAGCAGCCTGCAATCTGCCTGAGAACAAAGCCCTGCTTCTTAATTCTAACATTTAGAATCTAAATGAATGGGAGCAGTTGCAACAAAAGGAACTCTGTACATGCCCAGAGGAACTGTTATTCTGGTCTTTAAAGAAGGGGCATAGCCAGGAATGAGAGGGGTGATGAACATAAGAACAGCCCTGTTGGATCAGACCAAAATCCCATCCAGTCCAGCTCTCTGTTTCCCATATTGACCAACCAGATGCCTATGGGAAGCCCACAAGCTGGACATGAGCTTAATAGCCCTCTTCCACTGCTGTTTCTCAGCAACTGGAATTATGGAGTATGGTGCCTCTGATCCTGGAGGTAGTGTATACCCTTTAGGACTAGTAGCTAGCGACTGAAAGCCATATCCCCCTTATTTTGTCTAATCCCCTTTTAAAGCTGTGCAGCTGGTGATCATTTTGTCACAGTGAATTCCATAGTTTAACTATGTGATTTATGAAGAAAGACTTCCTTTTGTCTGTCCTAAATGTCTGTCCTGAATGTCTGTTCAGCTTCATGGGATGAGACCAGGTTCTAACATTATGAGAGAGGGAGAAAACATCTCTCTAGCCACTTTCTAATTTTGTAATACTTTTACCTTTTTTTCTAAATGAAAAAGCCCCAGATGTTGTAACCTTTCCTCACAGGACAGCTGGTCCAGCCCACTGATCATCTTGGTTTATGAGATTAGCAGTTTTATTTTCAGTCAGTTTGTTTATGATTTATGAGTTTATGAGACTGGCAGTTTTATGTTCAGTCCGTGTCCGAATGATCCCTAGCATGGGATTTGCCTTTTTCACTGCTGCTGCTGACTAGCCCAACGTTTCCATTGGGCCATCCTCCATGACTCCAATATCTTTTTCCTGGTCAGTCACTACCACCTCAGAATAACCCATCGTGTATGTGAAGTTGGGAGGGGTCAGTTGCCCCAATGTACTTCTGTTTACATTGAACAGCATTTGCCATTTTGTGCCCAGTTCAGAAGGATCCTTTGGAGCTCCTCACATTAAACTTTTATTGTTTACCAACGTGGCCACCTCACTGCTCACCCCTTATTCCGGATCATTTTTGAACAAATTAAAAAGCACCAATCCTGATATTGATCCTTTGATGGGAGGCATTTCTTACATCCCTCCACTGTGAGAAGTTAAATTTATTCTCACTCTGCTTTATGTTCTTTCACCACTTACCAGTCCATAATAGGACCTCTTTTGGGACCTTCTGCATTCAAGGCAGATGCTCTACCACTGAGCTATGGCTGTTTGATCCTTGCTAGCTGCACCATTTTGTTCTGAGACTCATTCCCACAATCCTATGAAAAAGAATGGTGTTGTCTTAGAATGTGTTGTCCCTTATGCAACTGTTCTTCAGCCTTGGGTCCCCACATGTTGTCAAACTACAACTCCCATCATCCTTGGCCATTGGCTAAGCTGGCTAGGGTTGATGGGAATTGTAGTCCGACAGCAGCTAGGGTCTTATCCCGTGACTGCTAAGTTTACACAGGATACTTTGCTGATGGACTTTGTCAACAGCTTTTTAAAAGCCCAAGGGTACAATATCAATTGGATCATCCACATGTTTCAGAGGGGTTGGGCTAATGCTGCCTTCCAGAAACTTTTTTGTAATTCACAACACTCAACTGCAAATATTAAAGAGTATCACTGAGAAAATAAAAATGCCTGGGTATCTGCTTTAACCTATCCACACAATTTCCCACCTACAGTAGCAGGATGTATTTTGACAGATAGCAGCTCTTCAAGTTCACAAAGTTGTTTCCAAGCACCCTGCAGGATTTATTTTTAAATGCATTAATTACATTACATTTGTACAAGGGTGGCCCAAGAAATGTTACTGCCTGAGGCAAGGGATCCCCATCCCCACCCCAATTCCACATACAGAATCTGAACAGACTAGCAGTTGAAACTTGCTTCAACACTGGTGATGGAACATTGCACTCCCCTATACCTGAGGTCAGCAGGGTACATAGAAGGGTGCAGAGAAGAGGAATTTAGGAGTCGCAGAGATAATGATGGAGGAGGCTGCTGCTACCCCTGGGATCTGCCTAATGCTAGGGCCGGGTCTATCATTTATTTCACACCTTTCTTCCATAATAGAACTCATAGCTCATAGAACTCATAAGTAATAAGGGCAGCCCAAGGTCACCCTGAGCTAGGAGCCAAATCCTGAAAGAACCTATATCTTAGGAGACAGATCCTAGGAGAAGGAAGCCCATAGAAAGCTAGTTTTCAACACCACCCTAGCAGGAAAGCTTCAGGGGACACTGTAAACAAGGCTAAATTCCAGTCGGAGAGAAGGGGAAAAAGGAAACTCCACCAATACATACAGGGAGAGAGTCAGCTCAGTCCTTGCTAAAAAGGGCAGCTTTAGCCTTCCTGAAACACAACCACAAGCTCTGTTTCCCTAGGTTCAAGAAAGGTCAGGCTGTTCTAGGTGGGAAAACAACAAACAAAAAAGACTTGCCTGGAAGTCGCAGCCCCTTGCTTAGATTAAAAGCAGCCAAAAGCTTAAATAGCCCCGCCCATCGCTCAGGAAGGAAGCCTGCCTTCCTGCCTTCAAAGGAAGGAAGCCTGAGATAATCCTAAAGAGTTAAGCCCCAGCTGATAGTTGAGCCATCAGCCTCAAATAACACATCATTGGCTGGCAGCAGTAGCTGGGAGGAACCAGCCACACATATAAAGTCAGAGCACCCTAGCGAGGGAGCCTGCTCCACGAGCTAGAGGGAGCCCCAGCTGAGGAAGCGTCAAGGCGAGTTAAGCAGCAGAGCGAGGAGGCCAGAGCCCCCCACTCTGCCCATCCGTTCCGTAACCTCAACTAAACCGCAGTCTCCAACCCATTGACGTAATAAACCTTAAACAAAACTATGCAGGTAAGAAGCCAGCAGGGGTGTGGGGGCTTTCCAGTGTTTTACACCGCCTGCAGCATGTACGACTATCTGCCTGTTGGACAGAAGTCGTGGGTGTGCTCCCGGTGCAATGAGCTCCTGGCTCTCCGGGAACGACTTCATTTCCTTGAGGCCAAGGTAGCGGACCTGGAAAAGCTGAGAGAGGCAGAGAGGTGTGTGGAGGAGGCCTTCAGGGACGTTATAGCTGTGTCCCACTCCAACGATGATAGCTCTCCTGCTATCATGGAGAACGGTGGTCTCGGGGAAGGAGAGCATCCAGCTGAGGAAGAGGGAAACGATCCCTTAGAAGGGACCCATTCCTTGGGGGATGAGCAGCTATCCTCTCGTGCCGAGGATATATCTCCAGGGGGTGGAGGGATCCTTGTAGTGGGTGATTCAATCATTAGGAACATAGACAGTGGGGTGTGTGATGGGCGTGTAGACCGCAAGGTGTTTTGCCTGCCTGGTGCGAAGGTTGCGGATATCGCCCGTCGTTTAGATAGTTTGGTAGACAGTGCTGGGGAGGAGTCAGTGGTCGTGGTGCACGTTGGCACCAATGACATGGGGGAAAGCAGCCGTGAGGTCCTGGAAGCAAAATTTAGGTTGCTAGGTAGGATGCTGAAAGCCAGGACCTCCAAGGTGGCTTTCTCTGAAATGCTACCGGTTCCACGTGCAGGACCAGCCAGACAGGCCCAGCTTTGCAGTCTCAATGCGTGGATGAGACGATGGTGTCGGGTGGAAGGGTTTGGATTTGTTAGGCACTGGGGAACATTTTGGGACAAGCCGGGCCTGTACAAAAGGGACGGGCTCCACTTGAACCAGAATGGAACCAGACTGCTGGCACTTAAAATTAAAAAGGTAGCAGAGCAACTTTTAAACTGACTGAGGGGGGAAACCCGACAGGAGCTGAGGAAGGTCCGGTTTGGAATAAACCTCCCCCCTGGGATAAAAACCAAAGAAATGATGAAATTTTAAAAGGGGTAGGCCTAGAAGTAGGCATTGTGAGAGCAGGGGCACAGGATATAAATTCAGAAGAGCAAAATTACCACAGGCCTAACCACAAGTGCCAAAGACACTTGAAGAGAGACACTGCTTACAAGTGCCTGTAAGCTAATGCTAGGAGCCTCCGAACCAAGATGGGAGAACTGGAGTGCTTGGTCTTAGAGGAGAGCATTGATATAGTGAGCATAACGGAGACCTGGTGGAATGGAGAAAACCAGTGGGATACGGTTATCCCTGGATATAAACTATATCGGAAGGACAGGGAAGGACGCATTGGTGGCGGAGTCGCTCTATACGTGAGAGAAGGCATTGAATCCAGCAAGCTCAAAACCCCAAAAGAGGCAGACTGCTCCACAGAATCATTGTGGGTGGTGATACCATGCCCCAGGAGGGACTTAATACTGGGAACGATCTATCGTCCCCCTGATCAAAATGCTCAGGGAGACCTTGAGATGAGATATGAAACTGAGGAAGCATCCAAACTAGGAAATGTGGTAGTAATGGGTGACTTCAACTACCCGGACATAGACTGGCCGCATATGTGTTCCAGTCATGACAAAGAAGAAAAGTTTCTAGATATTCTAAATGACTATTCCCTAGACCAGTTGGTCATGGAACCGACCAGAGGGACGGCAACCCTGGACTTAATCCTCAGTGGGGACCGGGACCTGTTGCGAGATGTAAGTGTTGTTGAACCAATTGGGAGCAGTGACCACAGTGCTATTAAATTAAACATACATGTAAATGGCCAATTGCCAAGAAAATCCAACACGGTCACGTTTGACTTCAAAAGAGGAAACTTCACAAAAATGAGGGGATTAGTAAAAAGAAAGCTGAAAAACAAAGTCCAGAGGGTCACATCACTCGAAAATGCTTGGAAGTTGTTTAAAAACACTATATTAGAAGCTCAACTGGAGTGCATACCGCAGACCAGAAAAGGTACCGCCAGGGCCAAGAAGATGCCAGCATGGTTAACGAGCAAAGTCAAGGAAGCTCTTAGAGGCAAAAAGTCTTCCTTCAGAAAATGGAAGTCTTGTCCGAATGAAGAAAATAAAAAAGAACACAAACTCTGGCAAAAGAAATGCAAGAAGACAATAAGGGATGCTAAAAAAGAATTTGAGGAGCACATTGCTAAGAACATAAAAACCAACAACAAAAAATTCTATAAATACATTCAAAGCAGGAGACCATCTAGGGAGGCGATTGGACCCTTGGATGATAAGGAAGTCAAAGGTGTCCTAAAGAACGATAAGGAGATTGCAGAGAAGCTAAATGAATTCTTTGCATCTGTCTTCACAGTGGAAGATATAGGGCAGATCCCTGAACCTGAACTAACATTTGCAGGAAGGGATTCTGAGGAACTGAGACAAATAGTGGTAACGAGAGAGGAAGTTCTAGGCTTAATGAACAATATAAAAACTGACAAATCACCGGGCCCGGATGGCATCCACCCGAGAGTTCTCAAAGAACTCAAATGTGAAATTGCTGATCTGCTAACTAAAATATGTCACTTGTCCCTCGGGTCCTGCTCCGTGCCTGAGGACTGGAACGTGGCAAATGTAACGCCAATCTTCAAAAAGGGATCCAGAGGGGATCCCGGAAATTACAGGCCAGTTAGCTTAACTTCTGTCCCTGGAAAACTGGTAGAAAGTATTATTAAAGCTAGATTAACTAAGCACATAGAAGAACAAGCCTTGCTGAAGCAGAGCCAGCATGGCTTCTGCAAGGGAAAGTCCTGTCTCAGTAACCTATTAGAATTCTTTGAGAGTGTCAACAAGCATATAGATAGAGGTGATCCAGTGGACATAGTGTACTTAGACTTTCAAAAAGCATTTGACAAGGTACCTCACCAAAGGCTTCTGAGGAAGCTTAGCAGTCATGGAATAAGAGGAGAGGTCCTCTTGTGGATAAGGAACTGGTTAAGAAGCAGAAAGCAGAGAGTAGGAATCAACGGACAGTTCTCCCAATGGAGGGCTGTAGAAAGTGGAGTCCCTCAAGGATCGGTATTGGGACCTGTACTTTTCAACTTGTTCATTAATGACCTAGAATTAGGAGTGAGCAGTGAAGTGGCCAAGTTTGCTGACGACGCTAAATTGTTCAGGGTTGTTAAAACAAAGAAGGATTGCGAAGAGCTCCAAAAAGGCCTCTCCAAACTGAGTGAATGGGTGGAAAAATGGCAAATGCAATTCAATATAAATAAGTGTAAAATTATGCATATTGGAGCAAAAAATCTGAATTTCACATATATGCTCATGGGGCCTGAACTGGCGGTGACCGACCAGGAGAGAGACCTCGGGGTTGTAGTGGACAGCATGATGAAAATGTCGACCCAGTGTGTGGCAGCTGTAAAAAAAATTCCATGCTAGCGATAATTAGGAAAGGTATTGAAAATAAAACTTCCGATATCATAATGCCGTTGTATAAATCTATGGTGAGGCCGCATTTGGAATACTGTGTACAGTTCTGGTCGCCTCATCTCAAAAAGGATATTATAGAGTTGGAAAAGGTTCAGAAGAGGGCAACCAGAATGATCAAGGGGATGGAGCGACTCCCTTACGAGGAAAGGTTGCAGCATTTGGGGCTTTTTAGTTTAGAGAAAAGGAGGGTCAGAGGAGACATGATAGAAGTGTATAAAATTATGCATGGCATTGAGAAAGTGGATAGAGAAAAGTTCTTCTCCCTCTCTCATAATACTAGAACTCGTGGACATTCGAAGAAGCTGAATGTTGGAAGATTCAGGACAGACAAAAGGAAGTACTTCTTTACTCAGCGCATAGTTAAACTATGGAACTTGCTCCCACAAGATGCAGTAATGGCCACCAGCTTGGACGGCTTTAAAAGAAGATTAGACAAATTCATGGAGGACAAGGCTATCAATGGCTACTAGCCGTGATGGCTGTGCTGTGCCACCCTAGTCAGAGGCAGCATGCTTCTGAAAACCAGTTGCCGGAAGCCTCAGGAGGGGAGAGTGTTCTTGCACTCGGGTCCTGCTTGCGGGCTTCCCCCAGGCACCTGGTTGGCCACTGTGAGAACAGGATGCTGGACTAGATGGGCCACTGGCCTGATCCAGCAGGCTCTTCTTATGTTCTTATGTTCTTATAGCTGTATACATAGGGTACCAAGCAGTCTACTATCAGTCACTGACCAGATTCAGAGCTGCTCAGTTTTACCAAGCTTGCTGCATCATGTATCTTCTGTTCTGACCATAGCTTCGGCAGGGATCAAACCGGAAACGTTCTGTGTGCAAAGCAGGAGCTGAACCGCTACACTCTGGCACTCCCTATTGTCAATATCTTCTGTGAAAACAGTAGCCAGTCCTCAGACATGCACCACAGCAGCTTGTTTTGTGACGCTGACTCTTCAAACATCCCATTCTAGGAGTCATGGTCCAACAAAAAGGTTTTAGGGTGGGAATTGACCGGTGCTGTGCCAACACAACCGAGATGATGCTTTGTGTCATGCCAGCGTTGCAAACCAGTTTACACTGTACGACCAGGGGAGCAGGATCAATTGGTACCAGCACACCAGACATCTGACAGGTAAGTTTCCCTACACGAACCTCATGTAAACAAGCAAGACCTGTGCGTTAATTACCTTGTACAGTAGAGGATCCCATGCATTTCAACAGGGCCCAGCATAGGAGTCTGCCTTGATGGGTTGCATGCATCCTATGGGTCAGATTTCAGTCCTACCCACCTCCATCCAGTCTTGTGGGACAAAACCATACCCTTAGTGCACTTTTCATTGTGCGGTTTACACATTGGTAGACCTACAGGGTCGTCTTTACAGGACATCATCACAAATTGCCACCTGTACAACTTCCCTAAATTTCAGCCTGTTACTACTTATCCCTTTCCTTATGGAAACAAACAAACAAAAGCACATAAAATGTCCCAGAAATGCAGTGAGGTGTATTTACTACCCCAGCCAATGTTCGCAGATTGGGGTAATAAAAACACCCCATGTTTTTTTCATACAAAAATGGTCAGGGACAGGTCAACGAAGAGCACTAGAGTCAAATGCACAGAACCATTCTACCTCCTCTACATAAGTGTTTTCAGGCTCTGGGGGTTTGGGTATTGTCAAGCACACTTCTGACACCACAGACATAAAAGTTATCTGGGGTCAAGATATCAGTGCACCATATATTGGAAATCTCATTGTGATAGAAAATACACCTGCTGCTGTGGCGCATGTCTGAGGGCTGGTTACTGTGTTCACAGAAGATAGTGGCAATAGGCAGTGCCAGAGTGTAATGCCTTCCACACAGAAAGTTTCCAGTTTGATCCCTGCCAAGGCTATGGTCAGAACAGAAGACACATGATGCAGCAGAAATACATCCCCAAAATAACCATTAGTGGAGGGTTTTCTTGGCATTGGATGGCTCTATCTTGACTCGGCTCATATTAGGACCACTCTTGGTACCCAGAACATAATGATGGTGAGATGGGAGCAGGCAAGATCTCCCATGCCGTTCTAAGGGCATTTTTGATCAACAGGAAGCCACAGGCCCTCGGGTAAACCTAGTTGCATGGTATGTAGTTATGACTTGCTTTGAGAGGAATTGGAACTAACATGCAGCAAAACAGGCAGAACCTGTCCCACAAAATCTTAGTAGAGCCAACTGGGTCAAACTGCTCTGTTTTCCATCACAACAACATACATTTTTCAGAGAGGGCAGTGGACATGGACATTAGGTTCACCTCAAATCCTAATGCAGAACTATGGATTTATCCAACCCGTTCAAAAAGTTATTTACATTGGTGGCCATTTTTACCTATGTTTCTATATATAAAAGCAGTGGTAGGGAACCTGTGGCCCTCCAGATGTTGTTGGGCTCCAACTCCCATCAGCCCCAGCCTGTATGGCCAAAAGTCAGGGATGACGGGAGATGAAGTCCAACAACATCTGGAGGGCCGCAGGTTCCCCATCCCTGTTCTAAAGTGACAGGGGATGAGTACAGTCAAGCAGCTTTCCATAGCCACGTAACAATGATCCATGTCAGCTAACTGAACTACTTGTATGCAAGCTGCATATCTCTGCACACTGGAAGCTGGGAATCAAGAGGGAACACAATCATCTTTGTGCTCTGCTTGTGAGCACTGAGAGCAGAGCTCCTAGGCATAGTTGCAAACTGGAGAAACACCACACACACACACACACACACACACAACCTGCAACCATGTGTACACACTCATTCACCCCCACCACCCCATCAACAATTAGGTTGGGAAAAAGTGATTTAACTTTCTCCCCAACCCACAGCTTGGAAGTAATTAGTTACAAAAACATTTTTTATTTATTACTTTTTTGAGGAATAAGTGGGTAATTTCTTTACATTTTTATTGTAATAGAACGAGGAGTAATGCTATTACTTTTGAGGTGTAATTGTAAGGGTTCCAGCATTACTTTGGGGCGTTACTGGGAGGGAAGTGCAGGCGAAGTCTTCTGGTCCTTTGATTCATGGATGAAAACCATGTGCCTCAAACTGGGCTTCTGAGCAGCTTCGCTCTTCCCTCATGCTCTGTGGGTGTTTAGGAGGCAATGAGGGAGGAGGTGAAGAGCGAGATGGGGGTGGAGTGGAGGAAATAATTGTTTAAAAAATGGACGGTGGTGGTGAAGAATGGAGTGAAGGGAGAAAGGAGCTGGAGGGCAAGGATGTGGTAAAGGAGGAGAAGAAGGCAGTAGTGGAATGGAGATAAAGAACTGTGGAGGTGAGAGACGATGATGATGATGGTGTGTGTGTGTGTGTGTGTGTGTGTGTGTGTGAGAGAGAGAGAGAGAGAGAGAGAGAGAGAGAGAGAGAGAGAGACTGTGTTTGCACTTGGCACATGAAGCGGCCTCCTCCACCCTCCCTGGCTACTTTGATGCATTTGCAGTGTTCTAACTTTTTTGCACCCCAGGGGAAAATGTTTGCTTGGGTATGTGTGCCTTTAGTTGGGGGCAGGGCAGGGTCCGGGAGGTGGTTGAGTCAGAGGGATGATGCTTTGTGTACTGGGTGCATGTGGGGCAGGGGTTGCACTTAGTCTGACACACAAAGATCTGAGTGGTGGCCTCTGCCTCCCTCCCCGCCTCCCTTACCAGCTGAGACCACCACTGCTATCTTATGGATAAAAAGAATTATTCTATTACCTATGTCTTTCTGTGTTTATTTTTAATGTTGTTTTAGGCTATTTAGGTGTGCAGCAGCCAAGACCAGCACTTTGTAGGCACTCTAGTTTTTTTTTTTTAAGAAACTTAACTTTAATTGTAGTGATTACTTTTGAGTAATGGTAAAGTAATCAATTACTTTTTGAACAATTGTAATTGTAATTGTAATTTATTCCTTTTGGGTGCCAGGAAACAGTAAATGTAATTTATTCCTTTTTAAAAGTAATCTTCCAAGCTCTGCCCAAGCCTAGTGGGGGTGATCTTCTTGAACAGTTCATCTGCGGAGACAAGAATAAGCCTTCCCTCTGCAGCTGCAAAATCCAGGAAGATTCCTCCCTCCCATAACAATTAGGCTTCAGGGGAGTTAATTCTTCCCTCCCCACCCGTAGCTTCCCCCAAAATTGCCCGCACACTGCAATCTTGGAAAAGAAGCCTAGCCATCTATCACTCAAGCTTAATTTCGGCAGAGGGATGAGACCCTTTGGGTGCCAGGAAAGACCTTTGTGGGTGGATGTGCACCCGGGCCCCCCACATTGACAATCCATGACCCAGAGGTTATTTAGCTGATCCATTTTGAGGACAGAACACTGGATTAAGATCAACTATGGTCTGAAATCTTTACATTTCTTCCTTTCTCTTTAGTGAGGCATTCTGTGTAATTGACTGAGTAAGGAACTGCTTTATACCGCGTCAGACCGTTGGTCCATCTGGTTCAGTATTGACACTAGATATCTGCAGAGGAAAAGCCATGCATTAGCGGTTTGAATTCAAACTGTGTCCTCCTCCCCAGACTTCAAAGGGACTTGCTCTAGCCACCATTCAGCTAACCGGTGGTTACAGCAAGCCCCTTCCAGTGCCTATCAGTGTACCTTCATAGAGGTTGCTGTAACCATTGACCAGCAGTTGGGCAGTTACAGCAACCTCCTTTGAACTTTGACAGCTGTTTTTTGACAGTCCCACCCGCCTGTCAAAGTTGGTTTGCTGGAGGAGGAAGTAATTAAGTCCCCACGTCTCACTCCTGATCTACCCTGACTGGTGGTGGTTCTCCAGGTAGAACTCTTTCCCAGCACTATCTAGAAATTCCGGGAATTAAACCCAGCATCTGAATGCAAAGAATGTGGTAGTACCACTCAGTTACAACTCTCCACCAGCGGTTATCATGCCAAAGTTTTTATAGGAAAGAGGTCACTTCCTTAAACTCAGGAAGTGGGCTGAAAAATTCTCCACTTTGCATGAAATCTTTAGAGCACTTAGTGGATGAAGGTCGTAGTCCAGAGGAGCATCATCAGCACACGCATACATATTGAAATTCCTTTTCAGTTGGATGTAGGACTTTAGCTGAGTGGTAGAGCTTGAATGCAAAAGGTCCCAGTTTCAATCCAGGTAAGGCTGGGATGGGCTCCTGACAGAAACCCTGGAGAGCTGCTGCTAGTCAGCGTAGAGCAAATTTCTTCAGCCTCGGATCCCCAGATGTTGTTGGACTACATCTCTCATCATTCTCATCCAGCTTAGCCAATAGCCAGAGGGGAGTTGTAGTCCAACATCTGAGGACCCAAGGCTGAAGAACACGGTGTAAACAATGCTGAGCTAGATAGACCAATGGCCTGACCTGGTATAAAGCAACTGCCTATTTAATTAAAGCCCTCTTGGGGTTTTGGCATAAGAGATTTAAAAGGAAGCTTAAGGAAAAGTGCAGTTGGCGCACTGGTGTTTTTACTATGCTTTATGTAGCACCATCAATCTGCATGGAGCTTTGAAAAGTACAAGACAGATCCTGGTCCCAAGGAGCTTACTATCTAAAATTAAACACAGGGAAGTGAGGGTCGCAGAAACACGGTTAAGCAGAAGAATATGTATTTATTTCAGTCATGTGTACTTAAAATGTGGGTTACAGTAGGGCATGGTGACTAATTATTGCTGACAGTCTCCCATTAAACATTATTGCAGATCTCCCAACTGTTGTTTTTTGATACCAGAGAGTGTTAACAGGATTCCTGGTGCAAAGAGAACCCTCTAGGTTGCACCCAAAATGCTTGCCTCACATTATAATCTACAGATCGTACTTATAAATGTCCTGAAGCATAAATTGGGTTTTTTAATTGACATCCTTAGAGAATTTGCAAGGCCAGCATAGCCAGGGACACAGAGAAAAGGGGCTGTGTTGATCATGCTGTTCCAAGCAAATATATAAAAAGCCTGGAGATTAGGAACTGTGCACAGAACCTCCCATCTCTCTCTCTCTCTCTCCCCCCCCCCCTCTCTCTCACACACACAGCTTGAAAGTGTTTGAATAATGGGTGCAATCTCAGAAGTTTTATTAGAGGGCCAATTTGTCCAGCGGTAGGTTTTAAATACAGAAGATTGTATCCCATGTAATCCTACTCAGAGTACACCTATTGGGCCATATTCAACTAAATCACTGTACTAGCAGAAGCCAGTGCAAGAATTCCTGCTAGCGTAACACAACTTCCCTGCTTCTCCTCCCCCCAAGTGCCCCTGCACCCTCCCCAAATCTGCTCTGGAGGATCTGGGGAACCTCCTAAAACATCACTTGTGTGGGGAGAAGGGAGATCCATTGGGCAAGCAGAACTGCTTGCACTGACAAAACAATATCCTACATAGAAAACAACCCACTGAAATTAATGGACATAACTAACTGAGATCCGTTAATTTCAGTGGGTCTGTTTTGAGTAGGACCAGCACTGGATACAACCCTGCATATAGCTCTCCCCCTACCCCAGTGGCAGAATAAATTATGAAAAGGGAGCCAATATATTTAATTGGCATAAATTGCAGCATATAACTTTTCATGGTGTTTTGGTTTTTTTAAGGAAACTGCTCAGTCTGAACACACAGATCAATGATTAAGGCTGTAATCCTAACCCATTTACCTGGGAGAAAGCACAACTGAATTAAATAGGACATACTTCCGAGTAGATGTGGTTAGGATTGCACTGTTAGTCCTCCAAAAACATTTGAAGTAAATTGGGTGCTGCAATTAAAGCACTATTTGTGCAGGGCTGAGCTGTGGATAGTTGTACCATCAAACAGGTTTTTCTAACAAAGAACCTTTTGTGTGTGTGTGTTTAGTGCAATAACAAGTTTTACAGAAAGATGAGCTTTTTGTTTGGATGCAGTTCAAAGCCCATGATTTGTGTGGTGGCATTACTGACCTCTGAAATGCTTCACTTGTGCACATCATAAACACAAATAGCTGAATTCACCCTCGCTAGATAAACTGGAATGGAAACATGTCCACACACCGGCGGTCTTGCAGGAAGAACAACAGTCCAAGCTGGTGCTTACAAGTACAAAGGTCCAAGCTGTATACACTACTTATCCCCAGCTGAGAGTTAAGTAAATGAGGTAACCTAATTCTTCTGCTCCTGCAGATATGTAAAAGATGACATACACCTCCAGAGAGCCTCAACTCTTCCACATTCCTTAAGAAAATGGGTGGGCAAAAGGCAGAGCAGGATCTTCTGGTAGATCTCTGGGAAGACTTGCAGCAGATCTTCAGGGGCCTTTTTCCAGGTTTCCCAGTCTACTGTAATGAAGTGAGCTGGGCAACTGCTGGAGGATATTTTCAACAGTGGTACTCCACTTTCAGAGCATGCCCACCTGCCCACTTGTGACTCCCAGCAAAGGATATTCAAAGAAATACTGCCTCCAACCATGGAGGCTCCTCATGGCCAATAGGCTCCTGCCAGGAGGAAGGGTGGGATATCAATCAATCAATCAATCAATAATAGCCACTGATAGCCTTATCCTCCATGAATGTGTCTAATCCTCTTTTAAAGCCATCCGTGTTGGTGGTTATCAGGGCCTCCAGCGAGAGTGAACTCTGCAGTTTGTGTGCTGTGGGAAGGCAATGATTTTGTCTGTCCTGAAGTTTCCAGCACTCAGCTTCGTTGGGTGTCCCCAAGTGAGAGGGAGGAAAACTTTCTCTGTCCACTTTCTTCATGCCATGCATAATTCTATACATTTATTGTGGTCTTTGTGCATTTATTGTAAATTGTATTCTATTGTTTAGCTAAAACACTCAAAGAACTTGGTGGGAGAGCACACAAATGCGAGAGATAATGGAGGGAAAGCGGGTGGCCCTCCAGATGTTGCTGGCCTCTAGCTCCCATCAACCCCAGCCAGCATGGACGGCACTGAGGGAAGATGCAACCTGGAGTCCAACCTCTGGAGGACCACAAGTTCCCTGCCCTTAATCACAGTGCATTGCCATACAAAGAACTCAACCTCAGCAACAAAAAGCCCACAAAAAAATACCTCCACAGTTTAGTAAGCATCTAGTCAGTTGAGTTCAGTCTGCTCCTGTCTTCTGAACAGAACAAAAAAAATAATCTGCTGCTGTGGCCTCTCCTGTTACTTGTCATCTCTCCCTCTCACTCACTGCTCAAGTGAGTGAAGCGCAGGTGCGGAAGTTAATGCTACAATGTGATTGGCTAGGAGCATTCTAGAGTGGCACCCTAAGTAGTGAAAATCTTTGTTTAGCGTAGTAACGGCCTTGCAGAAAGGAAACAGAATTTTATTCACCATCATTCAGACTGCACATCAGTTTAGTCAGAGGTTGGTGTCTGAGATATTTTATTTCCTTTGTTAGCCTTTGTTGCTTTGTTTATTGTTGTTGAGTAACCGTACTACTTCCTAATTATACTGGTGTCTGATGTAAATGAGAACATTCATGTCATATAAAGATACCTGTGAAGAAATTATATATATATATATATATATATATATATATATATATATATATATATATATATAATATAAAAACTTTGTTTAGCTGCTCATGGTACCCTAGCAGAACCCACTGAAGCAGCAGCAGAATTGTGAGTGCTGGGTTACAACACCCTCCCTGGAAGCAATTTCCACAAGGTTTTTGCCGTTGTTTACAGGATGAAGGGCACCCTGCTGGACAGAAGAAGCAACTTCTGAATATGAAGCAAAGGCAAGAAATCAGTCTGTATTTGTGAATTTATTGGGGGGATGAAAGAGAGTAGGTGGTTAGCAGGGCTCCATCCCAAACACCCTTTATTACCAGCCCTCCACTGCTTGGGACAGATAGGTTCTCTCTTCCATTTAACAAAAGCAACAACTGTCTGGCTACTGAAACAAGTAAGTTTTTGGAGGAAATCAGGAGTGGATTTTTGTGTGGAAAGACTTGAGAGCTCAGTTCTTGTAATGAAAAACAATTCCTGAGCTAATCACTTGCTCAGATGTAGTTTTTATCCTGTTTAAATTAAAAGTATCTGCCACAGCAAGTCACTACGCAAACCCTTAGTGGATCGCAGGGTCTAGCAAAAAAAGAAACAAGTAGACCATAAAAGTTTGAAGACTGCCCAGCTAGGGTTTAAACCAGGTCAGTATGCTTTTGCAAGCAGCTAATCAGGTCTATTTGTCTGCAGAGGGGCAGACAGAAACTCTTCAAATTCCCCTACCACTGTCAACATGAACTTGTATCCATCGAAGTCCTCCTCAGAGCAGACCCACTGCTACTAATGGACCTAAGTTAGTCATATCCCTTAATTTCAAAGGGTCTACTTTGAGTAGGGCTAGCACTGGCTACAACCCCTATGGTCTGTCCTATGTAAATTGTTCTACCTACCTGCCACAGTCCCAGACCATGGTTTCATTCAACCTTACTAAAATTAAGGAGATCCAAGTTAGAAATTGTGGGATAACCCAAAATATAACACCATCAGTCTCATGATAGATAGATAAGGAGGATATAAATGTAATAAATAAATACACATTGCAAAAGCAATCTAGCCAATTTAGTATATGGGAAGCCAGAGCTTTCAACAGGAGGGATGTGCAGTCAAGAAGAGCATCCATTTACCCTTTTTGCTCGTTCTCCAACACTTTCCAGTAAAAAGTATGAATTCCACCTCTTTAAACAATGAAGACTTAAATAAAGGTAATGTGGGTATGATGGCAATCTCCCTGGGGAAAGGTCATTTTGATGCAGTTATTTCTGAGACAACCTAACCTGGTGCCTCCCAATGTTTTGGACCAACTTCCATCGGCCCCCAACCATTGGCAATGCTGTCTGGGGCTGAGAGGAATCAATACTCCAAAGTGCCTGGATGGCATCATGTTGGGGAAGGGGGCTTTATGAAATGCCATCTACTGTACATTAAACAGTAACTGTGCTATTAGTCCTATTCCCAGCTGCACAATATCATTTTAACAATATCAGCAAATACCCAGCTGAACTGAACTGCCTTCAAGTCGATTTCGACTTATGGCAACCCTATGAATAGTGTTCATGGTAAGTGGTATTCAGAGGGGGTTTAACATTGCCTTCCTCTGAGGATGAGAGTCAGTGACTGGCCCATGGTCACCCAGTGAGCTTCATGGCTGTGTGGGGATTCGAACCCTGGTCTCCAAGGTCATAGTGCAACACTCTAACCACTACACCAACTATTCTCCTTGAATTTGTATAGCCCAACTTCACAAAAAGGAGGTCCTCACCATACTTTTAAAGCACATCTAATGAAGTACATGACTTCCTCCAAAGAATGATGGGAACTGTAGTTCATTAAGGGTGCTGGGAATTTGTATCACTGTGATGGGAAAACTAAATCTGCTAGAATTATTTGGAAGAAAGTCATTTGCTTTAAATGTGCATTGGATGTGCTTTAAATGTCACATGACTTTTCAGCTGAGTTTAAACTTTTGACTCCATGCAGTCACTTTTTCCCCCTTCTCATTGTAAAGGTTGGCCACTGATAACAAGTTTCCACATTTTAAATGTCATTTACTAAGTGGATTTTTATTAAGCAGAACATACTTCATTGCATTATACTGAATTTAAAAGTATTTCACTAACTGATTTTAGATTCCCAAGTTTAAATCTGCCCCCACATTGGCATTTTATAGCTTCCAAAGAAAACTAGCTAGGCATAATATAAGACTTCCTAAGGAAAAGCATTTTAGGTTAAAAAAAAACCCACCTAGAATGGGGGTTCTTAACCAGTGGTCCAATGAATGGGCTTCAGGGGATTGGTGAACCAGGTATTAAAAAAACCCATTTCCAATGCAATACAATTACTTGTATATATTTATTTATGGGAGCCTACAGCTTTCCTGAGATTCTCAAAAGGGTCCATGACCCCAAAAAGGTTAAGAACCACTGTCCTAGAACTGGTCCATTAGACTCATGGAACTTCCTTTAGCATAGGGACCTTTTCAACCTGAGGTCCACATTCCTTTCTGGACAACCTTCCAGGACCCATACGCCAGTGGATGGCAGGGTCAGTGGCAGAGTGGGCAATGAGTGTAAATTTCACATTTGTACAGTAGGCTACTGTACAAATAGGACATACAAGTAGGCTACTGTACAAGTAGGCAGGCAATGGTAAACCACCTCTGAATACCTCTTACCACGAAAACCCTATGAACAGAGTATCCAAAATGCAACACGAGATAGTGCTGGAAGATGAGACCCCCAGGTCAGAAGGCACTCACCAAGCTACCGGGGAAGAACAAAGGACAAGTATGAGTAGCGCTGTGACTTGTGACGCACCTGAGTCAAAGCCAAAAGAAAGCCCAGATGCGCACAGATGCAAAAGGAGAGTCCAGAGTTGTACAATGCACACAGTAAGCCACAGACCTGAACTTACAAGATCTGAGCAGGGTGGTCCATGACAGATGCTCTTGGAGGTTACTGATTCATAAGGTCGCCCTAAGTCGTAATCGACTTGAAGTCACATAACAACAAAATTAAGTGAATCCCGAGTTCCTTTTTGCCTGAGGGTGGAAGCAAGTGACCAATGGTGATGCAGTAGCTGCTTGACATTTGATAGTTGTGGCTGAACAGACTTACCACAGCCTTTGCTTACCCAGATTTGAGTTGTTGCCAGAAGACGGCCAGAGGCCAAGACATCAGCCCTGTGTGTGGGCTGAGCTGCCAAGCAGGAATATCTAAAAACAGCCACCTCATGGTAGCTTCGCATTCCTGATGCTGAGTTAAAGAACTTCTATTTAAACCAGGGCTGGGGGATTACTTCCAGCCGCAGGGCCAGTTCCATAAGTGGTCAGACATCCATGAGGCACACTGACAAGAGGAACTATCAGGTAAATGAAGCTTGTGGTTGCAATGAAACCAATAGGGAGTGCACTCTACATCTGTGAATTCTTTTTGAACTTTGCTGGCTTGAAGTTCCCTATCCCTGACATCTGATGTGAGAAAAAGTAAGCATAGTTCACCCAAAATGGCCTGGTGGCCAAACTAGACCCAAGGGTTGGAGGGTTCCTACATTGATTTAAAACAGTCAATGCTGTTATATAAGTGAGGTGGCATCTGATTTCAGGCTCAGTTGGTACGTCCTTCACATTTCATGGGCTGTTTAAAGTAACGGCCAAAGCTGTCCCCTATGGCTGTGTTTGGACTGAAGGGCTAATGCCTCCTCATCTGCAGAATTTACAGGACTCCAACTCCCATCAGCCACAGCCAGCATGGCCAATAGTCAGGGATGATGGGAACTGTAGTCCAATGGAGGGCCGCAGGCTCCCCACCCATATCTTAGGCTATTGCACTTCTTCAGATCTAGAGGCACTCCAAAAATCATACATCTGTGTACCTTTCATATTTTGGTGACAATGCTGCATTCAGTCAAGGGGATAGAGTATACCATCAAAGGTAAACAGGGGAAGCATATGGTGCACAGGATGGCAAATGGCCTAACTATCTGAAGTGGTCCTACTCTAGAGGGAACAAATGCCCAACAGAGGACTGAACCAACTCTGTAAACCAAGTGGCACAATTTGGAACATGGAGCCCAACCACATTTCCCGCCTTAGCAATAGTTGAGCTGTTATATACCACACCCAGTGATCCCTCTCAACCTTTTCTCAAAAAAGAAAGCTGCCTGTGAGATGCTCCAGGTAAAAGGACCATCACAACATGTACTCTCCCCTTTGATTAGAGTCCCACATGCCTCAGAAAGTGAACTCCAATGCAGAGAGAAGTGAAACAGTATGAAAACAAGAATTTATTTGCTTTGGATCTCCAGCAGCAGCAGCAGTTAACGGTTGGACTTGGCCACACGTTCCAACTCGTCCTTCTTCTTGATGGCATAAGAGTTGGAGGAACCCTAGAAATGGGAAGTAACTGTGAGACACAAACCAACAAGCCCAGATGCATTGCCCCAAGCTCAGTCTTAAGCAATTTGCTCCACAAATTTCTCCCAAAAGGGCCACAATTCCACCCACCCTCCACAAATGCACACCTGAAAGGAATTGTTATAGAACAGCCAGCGCAACTGGTAGATGCATATAACACATCTCTTCAGCTAAGCAGACTATGGGTTAAATGCCACTACACTACAATCTTTTTGTGCCAAATACAAGAGCATATGTCAAGCAGTCATCTTATAATTGAGAGTATGTTGGCAGCAACTCTTAAGCAGCTACTGAGAATGCTGTTAACAGCTGGACCTACAGCAACCATGGGCTGGTATGGCAGAGAAGTTTGTTTCAGAAACTGTCCCTGCTGCTACAAAAGGGCACAGAGTTCTACTGAGCATCCCTCAGGCAACTTCCTGCTAAAGCCTTCAAAGAGTGCTACACATATTTTGCAGTTAAAGACAGCTATCATAGGAAAGCAATGCATTCTCAGGATAATATAGTGAGGCTCCTATTTACCATTCCCTCACCTAGACACAACAACCTTGCTGTTGATTTTCCTGTGAGAAGTCTTTGCTCCTACATTCATTTCTTTAATGCATTTCTGCCCTGCCTTTCAGGACACACTGGTCTTGCAAGGTGTCTTACATAAAATTTTAAAACATAAAACATGAAAACACAGCAATACTATAAAATACATTTTCAAAATTAAAAAGCAGTAGCAGTTAAAGATTCCAAAAGAGCAAATTAATAAACCACACACACAAAAAAGCAGGCTTCAAATGAGCTCATATTCCAGATGTCAGGATTCTGTTTAAACTTGAGATCCACCCCACCAGTTTAGCTTGCTATTAGTGCATTCTCACCTTAGCTGCGTTGATCAGCTCATCTGCTAGGCACTCAGCTATGGTCTTTATATTGCGGAAGGCAGCTTCACGCGCACCAGTGCAGAGCAACCAGATAGCCTGCAGGGAGAGAGATAAAGTTGGCAAGAAGAGTCAGCTGAAACAATACCAATCTGCTCTTTCTTACCAGACAATCCCATACCTGATTGACACGACGCAAAGGTGACACATCGACAGCTTGTCTCCTCACTGTGCCAGCTCGACCAATACGGGTAGAGTCTTCACGAGGGCCACTGTTGATGATGGCATTCACCAGGACTTGCAGGGGGTTCTGTAACAAAGATAAAGAGATAAAGCAAGTTAAGACCACAATTCAAGGTTATGGTGTTAAGGCACATGAGGCCACCACCCTGCTGAAGCTAAGCAGGTCTGAGTCTGGTCAGTGCCTGGATGGGAGACCACCTGGGGACCACATGTATGCCGCCTTGCGTTCCTTGATGAAAGAACGGCGGGATATAAATGTAAGACGAATAAATAAAACTAAGTCTACTCTGAGGAGAAGTGTGGTTTTTACAACAGTCAGTGTCATCTAGAAAATAATACTAGAGGCAGACCCAAAGTCCAAGTTTGCTTAATCAAACTCAAAACAACTGGATCAGACTTATGTAAGTCATCTCTCTCAGACCAACTTTTCCCCTTCTGTAAAATCAACACAGCCCACAAATGTGAAGATTAGAAAAATATTACAATTACAGATTCATATGCAAGAAATGATGTAAAATGATGTGTGTATATATATATATATGTGTGTGTGTATATATATATATATATATGTATATGTATGTATATATATATATATATATATATGTATGTATATATATACATGTATACGTATATATATATATACATGTATACGTATATATATATACATGTATACGTATATATATATACATGTATACGTATATATATATATATACATGTATACGTATATATATATATATACATATATATATATATACATACATACATATATACATATATATATACACATACATACATATATATATATATACATACATATATACATATATATACACATACATATATACATATATATACACATACATATATATATATATATATACACATACATATATATACATATATACATACATATATATATATATATGTGTGTATTTTAATCGTATTAATTGACATTTCTAGTGCAGCTATATAGGAAACACAAGATGAACAGCAAATCAAAATAGCCCAGTATACACAAATCTATACAATTTTATACCTATTTTATTTGTCTTTTTTCACCCCATCAAATCCAGAATGTTCAACAGAGGAGAGCTCCACTAGAAATGTCAATTAATACGATTAAAATACTCATGAAAACACCTGTTACAAACCGAACAGTCCTACAGGAGTTCTGGAAACCTTGCAATGCTGTTTTATGTGTAAAAAGTATGGCTACTTAACCAGTTAGGGAAATAGTTACTAAGCAACAACTAACCATCTGTTCTATTACAAGCTTTCCATGCTTCAGGAAATCTGAAGAGCAACTACACCATATGCTTGAAATTGTTTTGTGCAGCATACCTTGGGACAAATGTTCAAGGGAGACAGCAAGTTCCTGTATTGCCCCCATCTTTGTGCAGCAGTTCTCCAGGACAAGGTCTCATCCAGCTTTACTGCAAGAGTGATGGGCACAAAGCTGTCATAGTTCTGCACTGTGTTATGGTAGCTATGAGAGAAGATTCACAGCTACCATAACACGGTGCAGAACTACAATAGCTTTGTGCCCACCACTCTTACAGTAAAGCTGGATGAGACCCTGTCATGGAGAACTGCTGCACAAGGACGAATCTTCTCTCTCCACTGGTTTTAGTATCAGAATAGAAAGCACATACAATTAACACGGAATTGCAACATACTTTTGGCATGGGATAGATCAGCACTGTAGTTGCAAGAGGGTGGGCATTTGGGCAGAGCATATCTCTTCACTCATAAGAAGCGCCTGCTGGATCAGACCAAAGGCCCATCTAGTCCAGCATTCCATTCTCACACAGACCACCTATAAGAAGCTCACAAGAACCACCCGTGCAACATCACTCTCACTTGTGATTCCCCATAACTGATATAGAGACCTATCTGCCTCCAACAGAGGTGATAGAACATTAGCATCATGGCTAGCAGTCACCGATAGCCTTATCCTCCATCAATTTGCCTAATCTTCCTTTAAAGCCACCAAAGTTGGTGACAATCACTTTGTCTTGTCAGAGCAAATCCCAGTTTAACTACACACTTGGTCAAGTACTTTCTATGTCTGTCCTTAATCACATTCAGTTTCATCTGAGGGCCCTGTGATGTGTTGTGAGGGAGAAAAACTACTTTATCCACTTTCTTCATACTGCAAATGCTCTTCTACACTTCTATCACATCACCTCTTACTTGCCTTTTTCTAAACTGTCTTGAAAGCTTTTTAAAAAAATGTTTTTAAAGTTGTTTTATTTTAATGCATTTTAATACGTTATGTATTATGTTTTATGATGCTTTAAAGTGATTTTAGTGCTTTTGTTTGCTGCCCTGGGCTCCTGCTGGAAGGGTGGGATATAAACCAAATAATAAATAAACTAAAAAGCCACAAATGGTGTAACACTCTAAGGAATTGCGCCAATCCCTTTGATTATTTTGGTTGCCCTTTTCTTAACCTTTTCCAGCTCCATAACATCCTTTTTTATTTATTTATTTAGTTTTATTTAGTTTAATTTATATACCGCCCTAAGCCCGAAGGCTCTCTGGGCGGTGTACAAAAAGATAAAAACAAGCACAATATATAAGTACAATAAATACAATAAATAATAATAATAATAAAACAAACAATGAACCAAACAACATCCAAAATACGGAAATGCTGTTTAAAATACACTTTAAAATGCCTGGGAGTATAAAAAGGTTTCCACCTGGCGCCGAAAAGATAGTAGCGTTGGCGCCAGGCGCACCTCATCAAGGAGACTGTTCCACAGTTCGGGGGCCACTACTGAAAAGGCCCTGGTTCTAGTCATCACCCTCCGAGCCTCTCGATGGGATGGTACTCGGAGGAGGGCCTTAGATGTTGAGCGTAGTGTACGGGTAGGTTCATATTGGGAGAGGCGTTCCACCAGGTATTGCGGTCCCATGCCGTGTAGGGCTTTATAGGTCAAAACCAGCACTTTGAATCTAGCCCGGAAACAAATAGGAAGCCAGTGCAGACGGGCCAGAACAGGTGTTATATGAGCGGACCTTCTGGTCCACATCAACAATCTGGCCGCTGCATTCTGGACTAGCTGTAGTTTCCGAACAGTCTTCAAGGGCAGCCCCACGTAGAGCGCGTTGCAGTAGTCCAATCTAGAAGTTACCAGAGCATGAACAACTGAAGCGAGGTCGTCACTGTCCAGATAGGGACGTAGCTGGGCTACCAATTGAAGATGGTAAAAAGCATTCCGTGCCACCTGGGCCTCAAGAGACAGGGAAGGATCGAAAAGAACTCCCAAGCTACGCACCTGTTCCTTCAAGGGGAGTGTAACCCCATCAAGAACAGGATGAACATCCACCATCTGAGCAGAGAAGGCACTCACCAACAGCGTCTCAGTCTTGTCTGGATTGAGCTTCAGTCTGTTAGCTCCCATCCAGTCCATTATCGCGGTCAGGCAACGGTTTAGCACATTAACAGCCTCACCTGAGGAGGATGAAAAGGAGAAATAGAGCTGCGTGTCATCAGCGTACTGATGACAACGCAGCCCAAAACTCCTGATGACCGCACCCAGCTGCTTCATGTAGATGTTGAAAAGCATGGGGGACAGTACCGATCCCTGAGGGACTCCACAATGGAGAGTCCAGGGTATCGAGCAATGTTCCCCAAGCACTACCTTCTGGTGGCGACCCACCAAGTAGGGGCGGAGCCACTGCCAAGCAGTACCCCCAACTCCCAACTCCGTGAGTCTTCCCAGAAGGATACCATGGTCGATGGTATCAAAAGCAGCTGAGAGATCAAGGAGAATCAACAGAGTCACACTCCCCCTGTCCCTCTCCCGACAAAGGTCATCGTACAGGGCGACCAAGGCTGTTTCGGTGCCAAAACCGGGCCTAAAACCGGACTGAAGTGAGGTGACCAAAACTGTGCACAACATTCCAAATGTAGTCTCACCAGAGATTTCTATAATGGCATTACGATTTTGGAAATTTTGTTTTTAATCCCTTACCTATTCTAACGATTCCCAACATGGATTACATTTCACTGAGCTATCCATTATGACCCCAAGGTTTCATTCCTGGTCAGTTACCCACCAGGTCACACCCTATGAGCATATTTATGTGCATAACTTTACACTTGTTTACACTGAATTGCATTTGCCATTTCACTGCTCATTCACCCAGGTTGGAGAGATCCTTTCGGAGCTCCTCACAATCCCTTTTTATTTTAAGCACCCTGAACAATTTGAAATCTTCTGCAAATTTGGCTAATCTTACTGCTCACTCCTAATGGAGAGATGTAGAAAAGTGGGGTCCCTCAAGAATTGTTATTGGGACCTGAACAAGTTAAAAACATCCCAATCCCTGAGGGACTCCAATGTTCATATCCTGCCACTAGGAGAACTGTCCATTTATTTATCTTCTCTGCTTTCTGCTCCTTAGCCAGTTACTGATCCATAACTGCTAAGCTTACTCAGGAGGCTTTGGTGAGGGACTTATCAAAAGCTTTTTGAAACTCCAAGTACACAAAAGCAACTGGTTCACCTCTATCTATATACTTGTTGACACTCTCAAAGGACTCTAAAAACTTAGAAAGACTGAACTTACCCTTGCAGAAGCCATGCAGGTTCTGTTTTACCAAGACATGTTCTTCTATACAGTAATGTAGTGTTTAATGCATAAAATGCTTTCCAGCAGTGTTCCCAGAACAGACATTAAGCTTGCCCCTATTTTCTCAGCCCACTGGCAGCAGTATGATAGCTAACTTGCTTAAGTAAATAATCTGATGTTTAACCATTATTTTTGTGCATCAAGCCACATTCATGTTCCTTTTTAAACATAACATTACATACACACATACTGCAGCAAAGAATGCTTGAAAAATACTTCCAGTAAGTGTGGGACCTTTCTGGGATTCTGTTCCTACACTGGTAAAGGTTCACATCATCTGTGGTCCTTTACAGTTACTCAACTGCTAGCATGCTGAATTTTCTTTTCAATGTGAAATAGCAACAACAATGGGCCTCAACAATGAATCAGATCGGATGGAAGAAAGGCAACCTAGAGAGTCAAGACATATGAGACTACTCTTTCCAGAATACATTACTAGGCCTCAAATCATATCACAGAAGTTTCTTTCTGGTGGGTATTTATTCATCTTCCGTTCCCCAAGCCTCCAGGATAAAAAGAAATCTCACAAGTTGTCAGTTTCCATGGACAGCTTTTCTGCCAGGCCCCGCTCACCTCTCCTGTGAGCAGATGGATGATCTCGAAGGCATGCTTGATGATGCGCACAGTCATGAGCTTCTTACCATTGTTGCGCCCATGCATCATCATTGAGTTGGTGAGGCGCTCAACAATAGGGCACTGGGCTTTGCGGAAGCGCTTGGCAGCATAGCGCCCAGCACTGTGGGGCAAATACTTTGCATATTTCTCCTTCACAGCAATGTAATCCTGTAGAAGCATAAAGAAAAAAGTATTAGGGGACGGGAACTTTGGCAAGGAAGCATGCTCATTCTCCCACATCCACAAATCGAGCCAGATGACAAGACTGCCCTGGACCCTGCCTACTGAGTTTCTTTACATCCTTCTTTTTCCATACCTGCAAGGAGATGTCACTGATCTGCACATCATCAGTGCTCCATTTCCCAAACAGCTTGATATCAGGGGTCTCTGCCACAGCAGGGGCCGTCTCCCAGTCAGTCATTCTAGGGGTGGAGCAAAGACCTATTAGTTCCCAAATGGGAATATGTAGAGCACGTAAACCACCCGTTCTCCCTACTATACAAGAGTGATTTTCTAACCAGACAGATTCAAGTGAGGCCTTATGCATGTGAAAGCTACTGCATGTCTCCCTTGAGTGGTACACAGGACAAGAAGACTTGTGAAGGCACATTTTAAGCAGCATGATTTTTCTATGGGTCTAAGTATTAATTATGTGGGCAAGCCTCACAGCACAGATACAGTTTAAGGGCTGTTTATCACACTGAACGTAATCCTCTATTCGTTTGTGCATATGTACAGAATAACCAGAAATGCTATATGCTCATTCGTTCATTCAAATCTGGGTTACCGGGCTGACTACTAGACTCACCACTTGGGCCATTTCCAAAACAAAATACACTCAAGTTAGCCAACATGGTGCCCTCTGATCATCCCTAACTACTGACTATGCTGGCTAGGGTTGATGGGAGTTTGAGTCCAGCAACTTCTGAAGAGCACCACTTTAGTTTCCCCTATAATATACTGTATTTTGTTTACAGAACTACACCACTGCTTTGACCCTTCCTCTTAAAGTTGAAAACGTGGCAACCCAAATCCTTGTAATAACACAACCTAGACAGCATGGGCTGGTTTGTGCAAAAGTTATGAGGCCATATCTTTGAGCAAATAGTTAACATGCAAATGTCTCTACTGGTCCCTTCTGTAGTGTTTTTTTTAAAGAGGAGGGGGCACAGAGATCTGTAAAACCAGGCCTATGCTTTCTTTTGGGAGGGGTGAAGAAAGGACAAGACACTCGAAATGGGCATCGGGTTTTTTTGGTAGAGTAGAAAACACAACATAAAACGTCCATGAAGCTGTGAAGTACATAAAATATGTACCACAAAGCCAGCAAAATGAAACGGGGGGGGGATGACGCTGCATGACACATGCAAGTCTAGTTAAAAACGAAGGCACGGTGGAGAGAAGCAATTTGTTTCTGTAAAGCCCGACGGCTCGCTCTCCCTTCTTACAATTACTGTTTTCTAAAATAAGAATAATTCATCACATTTTTCATGCCGCCTTCCTCCCCCGCCCCCCAAATCAACGGAACTCAATCTGTTATCTTTTCCCCCTCACAACAACCCCGTGGTGTAACTTTGAGAAACGCTTAAAAGTGGCCACATGATGAGCTCGGCAGTCATACAAGATTTGAACCCGCGTCTCCCTGGCCTCATTCCGACACTGCAGCAGTTTTACCGCCGCCGCCCTCGATTTCTCAGCGCCTCCCGCCTCTACCTCCCTCCGGCCCCTGCCACATGTGCCTTTATGGCGGGGCGCTCTCTACCGGCCTTCTCCCCCACCCGGAGGCCTCTTTCTAGCCCTCACCCCAGTTAATATTCTTCCCCTTACATTGCCCCCCCAACAGGCCTCTGCTTTCCACCCCTTTTCCCCGCTCCGCAAAAGCTCACATGGAAGCTCTTCGCTCCCCTCCCCGTGTCCGCTCGCTTGCTAAGGCAGAAAAGGGCCCCGCGCGGGGTTACCCAGAGTCTTATGCACGGGCTACCGCCTTCCGGCGCATTAAACGCATGCGCAGCTACCAGCACCCGGTTTCCAGCCAGACTTTGTATTAATAGGCGAAGTTCTCACGTGATTGTCACACTTTAACGCATGCGGGGTTAGGGTGTGCTCTCTTTTTGCTTCCGTTTAAAAATGGCGGCTTGCATGCAAAGGGGATGCCAAGCAAATTCCGCTTGTTTTACTTATGTTCTTTCCGCTTTCTAATACTGATCTTTTCTATCTGTATTTGATTTTTTTTTGGTGTCTCTGCTCCCTGTAAATGTTGGTAAAGAGATTCTTCTCATTAAAACGTTTTGTTTATCCAGGTAGTGTTTTTGTTATATTTTATCGCTTTGTTTCAGGACTAGCGCATGCGTACCGCTAATTTTAATATAAGCATAACTTCTTCCTTAAAACGAGGGCAAATTGTCCTTGCTTTCCTTTAGTCTGGATTTCACCGGCTTCCTGAGACAAACGCATGGGAAAAAGCACTGTAAGGGAGGAGTGGACGGTTGTGAGGAGAAAACCGTTGATATCGCAGTATCATGCAGACCTGAAACGTAAGAGCCATCTAGAGCCCTGGCATACTTAAAGGTGTTAACTTAAGGTTATAAAGACACAAGACAGAGCTACAGAAACTGTTGGCTTGATCATGCCACCAAAATATTTATTAATTAAATATATTGCAAATAAATCTTTATTGCTGAGCTGTTGTAGAAATGTATCATCCTCATTTTCATACAGCACTTACTCTATGGCATGTCCTGCCCTTGTCAAACGTCTCTTTGCATCTGCACAGCCACCCCTGACAGGTACACCCAAGCTGCTGCCATGCCCTGTGCTGACAGTTGTATGCAAAACCTGCTGCTGCTTCTAGTAAGTCACTGGTCTTGCCCCCGATGAAACAGTGAGCATTTTAATGTACATTAAGAACTGAGAACTGAGAACAGTGTGCTTGGGGTAAACCCTCATTAACTAGTGTTAATAGGGAAAGTGTTGTTACATACTTGGCATTAGTCCTGCCACTTTTCAAAGCTCCCATATCACTTACTGATGTTTAAAAGATTTGATTTGTCTTTTGTTGTATCCATAGTAAATAGATTGCATTGTTCCCGTCAAGCACAAAGAGGACTCCCCCTGCTTCTCTTCCCTTGGCCTAGGACAAACCCTGCTGCAGGCCTGTGTTAAAAAAACTGATCTGTGCAGAGCATGAATTCATAATCAATATTCAAGACACAGAGCTAGCTCCAGAGTGAGGGGACCCATGGCAAAGTGCCCACTTATGGGCCCCCTCCTATAATGTGGGTGCCCTCTGTTGGTCCCTTTCGTACTTTGGTAAACACTAGTGGATTTATCTGGCAGCACTGAGAGGCTGGGAGCCCCCACTTAAATTCCCTACAATGGCTTGGAGTGATGCTACATCAGGCATTCTGGGAAATTTCTCAGCCATCTTGTGCCATGGGGAGTTTGTTTGTTTTTTAAAAAGTACACAAGGCAGGTGTTAACAGTAGGCTCTGTCAGGGTGCTGGGTCCCCAGGAGCTGCAAGGATGTTGTGTTCTGACACTGAGCCTAAACAGACAACACAGACCATACCCTCAATCATATAAAACAGCAGGCTTGCAAGCTGTTGGCACCAAAAAAGGGTCTTGGTGATTAGTATGCTAAAGGGGGCAGGAAGTGAGTTTCTCATTCTCCCATGTGTCTTGTGTATTGTAACTAGTCTCTGACATCAGAGGCAACAGTTTCCCTGTAGTTTGAGCCCCACTATGTCCCAGTTAAGCATTGAAGGAGAGCCCAAAACACACTTGAAAAAACAGACTGTCTCCTCTCACTGGTGCACTCAGATTTCTGTCTCAATACCTAGAAAATCTTACCAGTTCCTATTATTTTTTTTTTGAGGGAGATTTTTCCCCTGAAGAAATTCAAAAAATCTATATACACAAGATGTTCTGGCATTGACTGTATTTAATATTTAACACACAAATTATATTAGTGACAGATTAGGATTTACTGAATAGATTCTCAAATAGAAAAAAAACCTACCAAAGTTTCTTACCATTCATAAAACCGAACTCCCCTTTAAACTCTTGGAAATGTATTTTTGAGGAAGGCCAGAAATATGTACTTACTCTTTTAATGTGTGTGTATATATAATGGTTGAGTTTCTTGGCAAGCTAGTGTACTTCAAGTTAAAAGACTGTAACATTTGGTATTCCATTCTGTGATTGCAGCCAGTCATGTATTTCCCCTGTTCCCAGGTGAGAAGAAATGATTCTGAACCATTCTAGCATTTCCAGCTCTTTACTTGTATGCTCTTTCTATCCATTTGCTCTGCTTTTTAGGTGTAGACCAATTCAAGAACCTCTTTCATGTTGGTACGAGGGTGCATGCGGCGCTGCCGCAGCCGTTTAATGCTGCCATCCACATCGTAGCCGGTCTGCTTCTGATGAATGCACTCACGCAAGTAACGCCGGGTGGCATCAAGCTGCTGGATGTTCTCAGCTGTATCTGCTATAGAGCGATCTAACTGAGCAGTGGACTGCAAAGAGAGTGCAAGGGCAGAGAAAAGAATGTAAAGTGTTTTGGGAATCCAAGAGAAGGTTCCTACCCACCAACTTCACATCCACAAAGTGGGCTTGCATTGTGTCACATGTACAGTTACTTCCATTTAGTAATTTTTAAAGACACGTAAGCTGGAGTCCTATTCCCATTTACCTGGGGAGCAAGCTCTATTTAATTCGATAGGATTTATATCTGAGTAGACATGTTCAGGATTATACTAAGCTGTTGTTGTCACTGAGAGAGGCGTTATAAAGTGAGGAGGGTGTCCTGACATACAGAGTTTGAAATAATCCAATTCCTATGCATACAACATGGGTAGGGAATCTTTCAGCCCAAGGGCTGCATTCGATCATGAGCAACTTTTCAGGGGCTAGAGACAAAAGTGGGTGGGGCGATGGATTTGACAGTAGGCTGCATTCCAGCAATTCAAAAGCCTCAGATTTCTACACACGCACACATACCCACACACACACCTCCCCATCCAGGCAAGCGAGAGTATTATCACAGATCGAGGACATATTCCAGATAGACAAAAGCACTTGAGGAAGACATGGATCGGGGCCAGTGAGGATTTTGGCCAGGGGAAAGGGAGCATCAAGGGCCAGATAGAGAAGCCAGGAGGGTCACATTCAGCCCCCAGACCTGAGGTCCCCCCCCCGATATACGGTATGTACAAAAGAAGGACAAGAATCTAGAGATTTTTTTCTGAAAACCTGGCTTCCATTAACACTATTTCTGAATAGATATAGACCAACAGAATTAGCACCTGTGGACATTTTGAGTTAATGTATTTCCTGAACAATTTAAATTGTTATTTGTTCTAGCTGAATGTTTTGGTTAAATAATTGCACTAAGCAAATATAGGAAGCCAAGAAATCTAAATCTTTGTTCTGTTAAATTAGAACTCTTGTTTGTTTCCTTTTTGCAAAAGTAACTAGATACGTTGTAGTACAACATATCAGTACAAGTATAGGTCTTATCCCATGTCTCCCAGCGATAATGACTTATCCACTAAACCCATCTGCCTCATCACAAAATACTTTACTGGATAAATCATTATCGCTGAAAGGCAGTCTTGTCCTGCTCCTTCCACTTCCTGCTCCACTTGCCCAGTGGTATCTCTTTCTATCATCATACCATCCAGTGCTTGAAAAAAGATTTGCAACTCTTGAAACCTAATCTTATGCATGGGTCTTCAGAAGTAAGTCCTGGTAAGACTTATTTCTATAGGTTTGCAATGCTAGATATTAGCACCAACATTTTAACAACCAGTGCTCCTAGAGCTGGCTTTGTACTAAATGTTTCAATTAAATGTTGCCACCCTGGACTCCTTCTGGGAGCAAGGGCAGGATATACATTTCCCAACATAAAACAAATGTCACCTTACAATAATTGATTTTGAGTTTCAGTGTTTCAAAATAAAATATCATACAGAACGAAATTACAGTGTACCATTTGTAATTCAGTAATATGAGAGCATTGGTCGGGTCTGATTATTTTGCAAGGCATGTATTCCGCCCTTTCTCCCAGTAGGAGCCCAGGGATCTGATTACTTTTGCAAGGCACTATATATTCTGCCCTTTCTCCCAGTAGGAGCCCAGGGTAGCAAACTAAAAACACTAAAACATCTTAAAAACAAACTTTAAAATATATTAAAACAAAACATCTTTTAAAACATTTTTTTAAAAAGCTTTAAAAACATCTTAAAAAGCAATTCCAAATAATAATAATAATAATAATGGAGTTTCTCATGAGAAACTTCCTAGTGCAGCCAAGGAGGCACAGTGCTTTGCAAGCCAATAATCAGCTTTGTTGGCACCTGCAGAGCCCTGCACCTTTGCAAGCACCAATGATCAGCTCATTACCAACACTTGCAAAACACTGTGCCTTTGTCCACCATAGTTTAATTTCAGACCATATTGCCAAAGGAAAATGGGTGACATGATGTCACTGTGCTGTCACGTGACTGACAAGTGGACAGCCCCACTTTCAGAATTGATCTGCAGTGGGCAGGGAGATAAGAATCTGGTCCACCATTTAGATCTAGTTCCCCACTCCAGTTATACTCCATTTAAAGGCCCAATCAGGCTCTTTTACCTGGTTGAGGATTGCAGCTTCAGGTAGCTGTGTTCCGACATGTCTTTGGTACACTTGCACCACCGGCCTTGTCAGCTTCTCCCGTGTCTCCAAGTACTTGCTACTTGCAGGACCCTGTGGATATGCAAATTATTCAGAGTCAAAGCAGGATTCCAAGCAGGCAGGGAGGGAGGAAGATGTGAGGAATTACAGCAGTGCCCTAATTGCTCACCAAGGCCATTCCCCGGGTAATACACATCTCATGCTGAAAACGTTGGCAGCGATGCAGAGTGCTGCGGGTTCCTCCCAAAGTCATGTCGAGACGTTCCTGCCAGAGAGAAAGAATAAAGGAATCACTGAGCCGGGTCGCTTAGGAACATGTGTGCGTGTGTGTTGTGCACATATATGCAAACAGTAGGAGCAATTAGTGAAGGTGGTGAATTTCCAAGTGTAAGTTATGCCTACTTGAGCCCCTAACAACTGACAACAGGTGGTTGACCTTCTTTGACCCAAGGGCTGCCAACCCTCCAGGGGGTGCATGGCAGTGGTGGGTGTCACCATCCCACACTCTTGCATGTACACACACGGACACATGCAAATCAGCTGAAGATGGTAGTTATTGCTCCTCCCTGCTTTTTTATTTTATTTATTTAATTAACAAAATTTATATACTGTGATTGTGAAAAATCTCTAAGTGGTTTACAAAAACCATTAATATATCAATAAAAACAAGTAATTAAACATTTTATAAAAAGATTAAAAAAACAGACTAAAAAGACATTAAAACACATCAGCATCTATGTGTCTGGATAGGCGTGGCTTGCCTTGCCTAAGCAGAAATGTTTTAAGCAGAATCCGAAAAGATCACAGCGGAGGCCCCTGTCTGATGTCACTAAATGGTTGATCTGATGACTGGGGAGGGAATGATTTGTATCCACATAAGAGCCAGTGTGGTGTAGTGGTTAAGGTGTTGGACTATGACCTGGGGGATCAGGAATCCCCACATAGCCATGAAGCTCACTGGGTGACCTTGGGCCAGTCACTGCCTCTCAGCCTCATGAAAACCCTATTCATAGGGTCGCCATAAGTCGGAGTCGACTTGAAGGCAGTACATTTACATTTTAAGGGTGCTAGACTATTTCAAGTCTGGTTTTTTAAAAATCCTCTTGGTGCTGCTGTCATATACAGTGGGGTCTTGGGGAGGTGGGGGAGAAAATTTGCTTGGGGAGCCACATCAGGCCCCAGGCTAGAAGGAAACCACCCCGGCTTACAGTATCTTGGAGATAAGCAGCACTAGAGTCAGGAGGAGGATGCACATCATGAGGTTAAAAACTCTCCTCTCCATGCTATATACCAGCATTATCTATTTTTAGGCGTCAGGCAAAAACAGTTCTCCCAGGCATTTGACTCCTGATTTTAGAGGGCTTTTGGTGGGCTCTTGATGCTGTAGTGTCTTTTAGGGGGTGGGTTGTTCCACTGCTGTTATATTAATGTGTTTTTAACTTTTCATTTTGTTTAAGTTTTTATACTGGTTTTACCTTTTTAACTGTAAGTCATTTTGGGTTCACTTTTGTAAAGAAAAGCAATTAACAAATGTAATAAATAAATATACTCCCCCAAATCAGCCATATGTGTTTTTATTATTAGTATTTGGAATACTTATAAACATTATAGAATACCATAGTAATGTACAATAAAAATTCAACAAATAAAAACATAAACCAGTTCTCTAAAGGGAAATCTAATGCTGCTCATGAGTCAACTCATCCTTCTGATGAAAACAGTGAGCAGGCAGCTATACAGAGGATAAAGTGAACTCTCAGATATCCTGTACCCAGGTTGTTTAGGGCTTTATACACCAACAATAAAATCTCAAACTTGGCCCAGTATTATAATGGCAGCCAGTGCAGTTCCTCAGCACTGGTGTTATGTGTTATGATGGATGGCAACTACAAGCTACATTCTGCTGCAGAGCTGGTATTACACAGCACGCGTAGAGGGAAGGTTTCAGGAGGAAAGGAAAGGGGGGAAAGTGTCATTTGAGACTCCAAACTGTGCTGCCAAACTCCTGTTCTAGGCTCACTAGAATTCTGAGTAGAGAAATCCTCTTGTATTTGCATATCACCAAAACCAAAATGTAGGTTTCCACTAACTTAGATGGGAGCCCTGGCTCCTACTGGAAGGGCAGGATATAAATCTAATAATATTTATTTATTTAGACTATTTCTATACCACTCAATATATAAAAATATCTCTAAGCCGCGTACAAAACAGTAAAACAACTATAACAAGTATTAAGATTTAGCAGAGGAAGTATTGAATAACACTTGAGCAGAGGAAGTATTTAAAAACTTTCCTGCCATTGCAAATAGCAAGTGTGCGTGGGGTAGGGAGAAATTCTGATTGGGACCATGATGACAGAGGCAAAGAGTTAAAGCCCTCCTTCTCCCATGCCAGTCTTGGTGCAGCTCAGGGGTCCCCAGGGTTGGTGATTTTTTTTAAAAAAAAACCAACAACATGCAGGAGCTAATAACATGAATCATATCACATCTAGTTTGGCCCTCAGCTACTGCCTATCACCACATTTTGTAGCAATGACTTCAGTATATTAATTATAAAGGAGGAAAAGGTACAAGACCCCCAGTACTTTTCCCATAAGAGGATGAAACCAATAACTTTCTGTTTTGTAAACAACTAAGCCAACTTTTCTGCATTGCAGAGGCATGGACAATCTAGAAGGGAAGAACAGTTTTGCTGGCTTAGAGCAATGCAACTCTAGCAGATAATTAAGTCTCACAATGCATTTATCGAGGCTGAGCCTTGACATTGAAAACACATTCTTGGCTAACAAGTGGATCTGCATGCACATGCAAAAATGATTTCATGTATGATGTGGCAAACGTATCAGGGTGTTAGATCTCCCTTTACCTTATGACAGAGAGTCTCATCCCTCTTGCCCTGCAAGCTGTTTTCAATGGTGTTGTGAGCTGTAGTACGAGTGTTCTGTGCATCTTTGATGGCCTTTTGCAACTGTTGGACCACATCCTTGGTAAGAAAGGTGAGGCGTCGGCCCTCCTCTAGAGTTGCTGCACACTCTAGAGAGTGGAAGTGGAGAAACAACAAAGCTTCTTAAATCTGGTTTGTTGGTTGGACTAAATGGTTTAGGATATCCCAGCTTCAGTTCAGTCACTTTTTGCCAGTGGATTATTCTCTTGCACTACCTGTTAAATAATCTATTCCTATTTTAAGGAAAGCCACTGATTTCAATTGACTCTGAGGAGGGGAGGTCTCAGTGATGCTGCTTCCTTCCGCTGTATCGATCCATTTTATTGTTTACAGCTCATTGTTTTAGTGCAATAATATTTTTGTGGTTTTGCCAAATGTATTTTTGCCAAGTGTATTTTTTTCTGTTAAATTTTTATGCAACCTGCCCTGGGACCAATGAGTGAAGGAGAAATAATATGAAACATTAATAAATAATTTTCCTCACAGAAGGGCTGTTTCCCCTTACCTGGTGTAAAGGCTCCAATGGGATCAGGGATCGGTGTCTGATTTCGCTCCACCCAGGGGGATGAAGGCCGGCTTAATCCCAGCCAGGAATCACGCCCAGCCCCTAGGAGAACCATGCGCAAAGGCTGTGGCACCAAGTCCAGGACACGACCGCGTTCACCACACAGTGTGTCCAGAGTTTGTCGACATGTGCCCAGTGCCTACAATGAGTAATTGGAAAGAGGAAACCATGATAAGAAACTGGCTTCCATTCCCCGCCCCCATCTCCCCAATTCTATCTCCAAGAAATATAAGATGTGGGTCTGAGCCATGTCACTTGGCTGCAGCAGATGGAGAAAGCTCAGACTGCCACCATGGATTATCATTCAGCTCCTCCATTCCCAGAACAGCCTCCATCAGTGACCATTCCATCTGGTTATTATGGCACCTCATTGTGTAAGATCATATCCATACCATACATTTAAAGCATATGGCTTCCCCCAAAGAGCTCTTGGGAACTCTTCACAGAGCTATAATTCCCAGCACCCTTAACAAACTACAGTTCCCAAGATCCTTTGGGGAAGTTATGTGCTTTAAATGTGTATTAAATGTATGATGTGGATGTGACCTAACAATATAAAATGGAAGGTACTTGAGCTTGCTTCTTTTCTCGCCCAGTTTCTTCTTCCTTTTGTGTAATGCCTCTTACATTATAAAATGTGATTATGAAATATAAATTGCCTTGCATGCTTTGGCAAGAAGATGGATTACAAATGTACTAAGTAAATAAACAAGCAAATAACTAATCTGATTATGACACTAATGGATGCCTGAAGAAATATGTATCAAACCTCTGATGTAAGACTCAAAATATCAGAAACCACAGAGCCCATCAGTGGCAGCTGGCTCGGTGTTTTCCATGTACGTTCATTCTTCAGATAATTTATGCAATGTTTGATCAACAAGTTAAGTTTATCACATTACCTGAATTATAGAATACGGGCATGGTGAGGCCTATATTAGAGATTAAAGCCCACCATGGGCTGTGTCTCCATAGATGCAGCTGAATGTAGAAGGGCAGTAGTAACTGACCTGGGCTACCTACTTTAGCAGGGTGCTTCTTCATGATGATTTGTGCAAGTGCACTAGATTAAAAAGACAGAGGGGATGCCACACTATGACAAATCACCATCACAAACCACATCACCAGGTCAAACATTTTCCCCAGGTAACTGCATCCATGGGGACACTCTGTATGAAGGATTTTAAAGCATATGAACTGGCTCTCTATTGTTTGCAGGCATGTATCCATGGTATCCTCCTGGACCGCCTAGCTGGGATGGGACTTGAGGGCACTGTTTTGCAGTGGCTCTGGTCATTCCTGGAGGGGCGAACCCAGGAGGTGGTATTGGGGAACTCCTGTTTGACTCCTTGGCCGTTGGCCTGTGGAGTGCCTCAGGGTTCAGTTTTGTCCCCTATGTTATTTAACATCTACATGAAACCGCTGGGAGAGGTTGTTCGGGCGTTTGGAGTTCGGTGCCACCAGTATGCTGATGACACCAAACTCTATTTCTCCTTTCCACCTTCTTCCAAGGAAGCTGTCTTGGTTTTAAACCGGTGTCTGACGTCAGTGGTGGATTGGATGAGGGTGAACAAATTGAGGCTTAATCCAGACAAGACAGAGGTGCTCCTGGTCAGTCGTAAGGTAGATCAGGGAATAGGGATACAGCCTGTGTTGGATGGGGTTATACTCCCCCTGAAGACACAGGTTCGCAGTTTGGGTGTCCTCCTGGACTCAGCTTTAAATTTGGATTCCCAGGTTTCTGCAGTGGCCAGGAGGGCTTTTGCACATTTGAGATTAGTGCGCCAACTGCACCCGTTCCTTGACCCGTCCGATCTGGCCACGGTGACACATGCCTTAGTCACATCCTGTTTAGATTACTGTAACGCGCTCTACGTGGGGCTGCCTCTGAAGACTGCTCGGAAACTTCAGCTGGTACAACGTGCTGCAGTCAGAATGTTAACTGGGGCTGATTACAGGGACCATACAACTCCCCTGTTAAAAAAGCTCCACTGGCTGCCAGTTGTTTCCGGACACAATTCAAAGTGCTGGTGCTGACCTATAAAAGCCCTACACGGCTTGGGTCCAGGCTATTTGTCAGACCGCATCGCCCTCTATATGCCCGCCCGGGCCCTGAGATCCTCAGGAGAGGCCCTTCTTTCAATACCTTCATCCGCACAAGTACAACTAGTGAGGATACGAGATAGGGCCTTCACGGTGGCTGCCCATAGGCTTTGGAATTCCCTCCCTAAGGAGATAAGAATGGCCTCTTCCCTGCAGTCCTTTCGTCGACAGGTAAAAACTTTCTTATTTCAGCAAGCCTTTGATTCTGAAGGTGGCTAAGGATAGACCCAAAAGGAGGTTATATTGTTCTTGCTTGTTTATTTTTTAATTATTCTGATTTTATGAGTTTTTAATTATCAGAAACAGTTTAATGCTATTTTAAATTAGAGTTCATTTTTTAATTAAATCTGTCTATATTTATTTATTTATCTATTATATGCTTTTAACTTTGGTAGGTTTTAATTGTATCTGTTTTTTATCTGGAAGCCACCGTGAGTTCCAATTTGGAAAAACGGCGGGGTATAAATAAAGTTAATAATAATAATAATAATAATAATAATAATGTGGGTAGGTGTTTGATATGTGTGTTTAAGGGATTAAACCTGAGAGATATCCTCATAGGACATCCAGCAATAGTTATTCCAGAGCATCATGGGAGTTTTTATCTCCTGACAACAGATGTAGAGAAGTCACACAACCCTCTGGTTCTCCCACAGCAGAGGTGGGTAACTTGTGACCTTCCAAATGTTGTTGGACTCCAACTTCCATCTAGTCTATGGTAATACCCAGTGATGTGAGCTGGAATATGATCATGCCATCTCTCCATTCAGGGATCCAGTGCAAAGAGTCAGTTTTAAGACATTCTGTTTGCTATTTGTGTGAAGACTGAGGAACTGTGTGTTGGATCCTCATGAATGCATTCTGTGCAATTTTCTAGCAAGTTATTCAGAGTCTGATCACCTGAGATATTAGGACTCCCCTTTTCAGTATAATAGAACACATATTGCAGCTTAAGAAAACACATTTTATGTCCTCTGTTTTCCATTTAGAGGTGATAATTACAAGTACAAAGCCTTGCTATGTATTCAGATATTATTTTTCATGTGCTGATGTCCATCTGGTCTGCCTCCCTTGCCTTTAGGGATTGTGGAATATTGTCTCTCTTGTTTCCTACCTTGAGATGATCTCCTGACATTGCCATCATCCCTTCCAGCTTGGCTTTCAGTTTCCGGAACTCCTCCTTTTCCCATTTCATTATTGCATCCACCTTGTCAGATACCTACATAACAGTGAAAGGAACAAACATGGTGCCCACAGAGCAGAAGAATGGTTGCAAACTGGATTGTATATATTAGAAACAGAAGAGTGTGGACTTTTTCTGATTTTCACAGAAATCTCTGAGTAGTGTCCAGCCAGCTGTTAGCTACCTATACTCCTAGCTTGGCATAATAACTCTCAGGCATAAGTGTTCCTGGATAAATCAGAAACATATTCTCCCAGCAAACCCATGTTCTAAAACCTAGAAGCCAGTCCTGCATACTGATTTTGTTTCAGAGCACATTGCCATGGGCTCCCTCAAACAAAATCTATAAAATTGGTTCTGCAAATTTGCTGTAAAAACTAGCTGTAGATGGCATTTGTTGGCTAATCAATGGCATCACCAATGCCACTTCTCTCATCCTCTGAGCTGTTTTGTAACCGATTTTAAAATGTTGGCATTATTTTCTTAATGAATTATGAACATATAAATGTAAGCATACCCACACCAATTGGCGGTGGGGTGGATAGCCCTCCTGAAGAATTATGGACGGGGCAAAACTGACAGCTGAACCAAACTTTCCATGCACAGTTTTGTCAGCAAAGTAGATTGCAAAACCAGGATCATACTGTGGGTGTTAGATATGGCTTCTTGTACTTCTAGGGCATTTTGCTTAAGATAACAGATGATTTAGGGGGCAAAAGGTTTATAATATTATGAATGTTGCAGAGAAAAAGGAGAGTGGATTTTTTCCTCCCTCTCATTATACTGGGGTACTCCAATGAAAATGTAGGTTGAACAGAGAAAAAATTAATGTCTTCACACAATGCATAATTATTAATTAATGTATGGATTGCACTGCCACAAGATCTGGTGATGGCTTTTAAAAAAAAGATTTGACCAGGGCTGGGGAACATGTGGCTTTCCAGATGTTTTGGGCTCCAACTCCCATCAACCATAGTCAGCATGGCTGATGGTCAGGGATTATGAGAGTTGTAGTCCAACAACATCTAGAGTCCAATAGGTTCGAGGACTTCCCGGAAGGAGTGCTGGCTGGTGGTCGTCTCTGAGTGAGCTCTATCTCAGAGGAAGCTTATTTCAGTTAAAAGTCAGTCAAGAGTTTAGGAGACAGGTTTGATATATATTATATACTTATAGCTGATCTGTAACAAATCGGAAGTCAAGTTTTTCTTTTTCTTTTATTTTTTTCTGTTGTATTGTTTTTGTTGTATTTGTATTTGTTTTTAAAAAATTTGAATAATAAAAAAATTATTATAAAAAAAAAAAAGTCAGTCAAGAGGAATTTTTGACTGGCGTAAATGTTCTCCAAGATAAAAGGGGAACTGAAGAGATTATCCACGGAACTCTGTCGAGCTGTAGATTGCTAGATTTGATCAGGAATCCCCCTGAGATAAGAAGGCATTTCTAGCAGCGGAAGACAGAGTCTGGATTTCCAACAGGCTGTGCTGAAAGTAAGCAAGTCTTTTTTTCTTTCTCTTTTAAAAACGTTTTTAACGAGCTAGCCTCCTTCTGTCTAAATCTTATCAACTACCTTAAATTACTATCGTAAAAGAGACTTGTTTACGAATCAGCAATTCAGAAACTTGGGTGACTCACACTTTTTTCGTATTATACAAAGCTAAGGAAGAAGGGAGCAATTCAAAGAACCTGCTTTATTTTTTATGACAAAAAGCTGGCTTAAAGCTGGAATTACAAAGATTAAACGGATAAGAGGCAACTTATTAGATAAGATGATTTGATTATTTGAAGGAAATATATCTGAGAATATTTTTTTTATTTTATTTTTTTTATTTTGGATTAAATTTTTTTTTTTGAACAAATCTGCTGTTCATGTATCTTACTAACTGCTGGATGTTGAGAACTGGATTTGTTTTACATTCTTGAATGTGCTGGAGATAATAACTGTGTTGATTAAACAGGCCTGGAATATTAACTTTTTTGTTGCTGGGAGAAAAGAAACTGTTTGCCTCTACAGAGCTGCTTGCTAGTTGGGCGGTATATAAGTTTAACAAATAATAATAATAATAATACATTGGCTAATAATAGAAAAGGTTTTTTTTCCCAAGAATGACAACTAGGAAAGCAGCCAAAGTTTTGGAGCGAAGAGTTTCAATTGATACACAGGAAGGGATGGACATGTTCCAGAAAATTATGGAGGGATTTAGTGATTTTAAACAAGAGTTGAAACAAGAGATGAAACAGGACAGACAACAACTTAAAGATGAATTTTGCAATATGAAAAAGGATTTTAAAGATTTACAAGATCATATTAAAACAGAAGTGGGTGAGATTAAAAATAACATTGGGCAACTAACACAGGATGTAAAAAATGTTAAAGATAAGGTGCAAACCTTAGAGAATAGAATAGATATTACAAATATGGAATTGGAAAAGAATTTGGATTATATTGCTGTTATGGAACTTAGAGATAAAGAACATTGCTTGAGATTCCGTGCAATCCCTGAGGAAACAGGTGAAGATATCAGAGAGAAAATTGTTAATGCCTTGGCAAAATCCTTCGACAGGAATGAAGATCGGATGGAATTTGAAATAGATAAAGTTTATAGAATTAATTCCAGATATGCAACAATAAAAAAAATCCCAAGAGATGTGCTTGTTTATTTTTTAAAAAAGAGGACCAGAGATATGGTTTTGCAACATCATTTTAACAATGTCTTCAAAATTGACGGTAAAGAAATACAGGTGATGAAGGAAATTCCTGTTAGGCTTCTACGTAAGAGAAAAGATTACGCTTTCTTCACAGAAAAACTTAAACAATGTAAAATTCAATTTAGATGGGATGTTCCAGAGGGAGTGATTTTTACATTTAGACAACAGAAGTATCGATTAAATACTGTTCAAAAAGCAAGGGATTTCTTGAGAAAAGCTTCAAAAGACATGGAAGAAGATAAACTCAAAGACATGGACATAATTCCTGGGAAACAAAGTCAACAGAAACAGGTAGAGGAAGAAAAGGATGATGATGGATCAAAGGGAGCAACAGGCACAGACTTTTCTAAAATACATGCTTAAAAATGGATTACAAATATCTAACTTGGAATATAAATGGAGCTAATTTGTCACAGAAGAGAAAGAAAATATTTCATTATTTGAAAAAATTAAAATTGGATATAATTTGTTTACAAGAAACTCATATTAAGAAGAAAGATTCTAAATATTTAATTTGTAAAAATTTGGGTGAATAATTTATTTCGGCAGGATTCAAAAAAAAATGGTGTGGTTCTTTATATTAATTCACAATTGTCTCCTAAATTGATATTATTGGATGATAGTGGCAGATTTGTGGGAGTTGAAATTACCATTCAGGGTACAAAAATTTTGATAGTGGGCATTTATGCTCCTAATGAAGATAAAACAAGGTTTTATACTGGACTTATGGAAAAATTATCAGAGTTTGCATATGATCATTGGTGTGTCATGGGTGATTGGAATGGGGTAATTTCACCAAAAATGGATAGACTTTCTGAGAAAAATATTAAAGAGACACAGGGCAAATTGCCAAAGATCTGTTTCGAATTGATGGAAAATTTAGAATTGGTGGATGCTTGGAGATATATAAATGACAATGCAAAGGAATTTACTTACTTTTCAGAAAGACATAAAACATTTTCGAGGATTGATATGATTTGGATGTCTAAAAATTTAGCGAAAGATATTTCCAAGATGGATGTGTTACCAAAAACCTTTTCGGATCATAATCCAGTGATATTGACTTTAAAAAAAAAAATCTTGGATTTAGATGGAGACTAAATGAATCTTTATTACAGAATGATAAAATGGTGCAGGAATGTAAGAAGAAATTAAAAGAGTTTTTTGAACACAATTTACATAAAGGAACAGATGAAAATATTGTTTGGGATACAAGTAAAGCATTTATGAGGGGATATTTTATTAAATGTAATTCTGAATTAAAAAAGAAGAAACAACAGAAAATGCAATTAATCTTGGAAGAAATAAAACAAAAAGAGGAAGAATTGAAAAAGAATCCAACTAAAGCCTCTACTGTAAATCAAATTAAAATGTTACAGAAACAAGTGTCAATGTTGACAGTTAGAGAAATTGAAAGGAAATTAAACTTTGCTAAACAAAGGACTTTTGAATTTGCAAATAAACCGGGGAAATTGCTAGCATATAAATTAAGAAAAGAACGACAAACAAATCTTATTTTAAAGATACAAGAAGGAGATGAGATGTTGACAGATAATTTAAAAATCCAAAGGGTTTTCCATCAATATTATTCAACTTTGTACAAGTGTCAGGAAATTCCCTCAGAAAAAATAGAAGAGTATATATCCAAACAGAATTTGCCTAAAATTACAGATCTTCAGAGACAAGCTATTAATGGTCCTATTATGTCAAGAGAAATATCTGAGGCTATAAGTAAAATTAAATTAAGAAAGGCGCCAGGACCGGATGGTCTATCAGCAATGTATTACAAATGCTTGGAGGAGGAACTTTTACTACCTTTACAGTATACAATGAATTCTATTTTACAAGAGGGGAAGATACCGGATAGTTGGGAAAATGCCAATATAACATTAATGCCTAAAGAGGAGCAGGATTTAACCAAAACAAAAAATTATCGGCCAATATCTTTATTGAATAATGACTATAAATTTTTTACAATGATTTTGGCTGAAAGAATGAAAATAATATTGCAACAATTTATTCAGGAAGATCAAGCGGGGTTTTTACCTAAAAGACTTACGTGATAACGTCAGGAATGTTTTGAATGTGTTGGAATATCTAGAACAACGAAATGACATACAAGCTGCTTTGATTTTCTTGGATGCTGAGAAAGCATTTGATAATTTGAATTGGAAATTTATGTTTAAGGTTCTAGAGCAAATGGACTTTGGAGATAATTTTATAAAATGGATCAGATCGATTTATACATCACAGAAGGCACAGATAATTGTCAATGGGGATTTAACGGACTCATGTGAAATACAAAAGGGTACAAGACAGGGATGTACATTGTCCCCCCTTCTATTTATTCTGGTTTTAGAAGTGCTGCTTAGAGACATAAGGCAAGACAAAAGGATTTCGGGAATAAAGATAAAAAAAGAGGAATATAAATTGAGAGCATTTGCTGATGACTTGATAATTATTATTAATAATTGTATTAGAAAATCCCTTGGAAGGAATCAAAGTATTGATGGATAAACTAGAAGAATTTGGACCATTAGCAGGATTTAAGATCAATAATCAAAAAACGAAGATGTTGGTGAAAAATTTATCTTTAAGAGATCAAAACGAGTTAATGGAGAAGATAGATTTTAAAATAGAAGAAAAGGTGAAATATTTAGGTATCATTATGACAAATAAAAATTCAAAGTTGTTTCATAATAATTATGAAAAACTATGGACAGAGATTAAGATTTGTTAAAATGGGATAAATTACAGTTGTCATTAATGGGTAGAATATGTGTAATAAAAATGAATGTATTGACGAGAATGATGTTTCTATTTCAAACAATACCTGTCATATCCTCTGATCTACCTTTCAAACAATGGCAAAAAGATATTTCTAAATTTGTTTGGCAGGGGAAAAAACCAAGAGTTAAATTTAAATTATTACAAGACGCCAAAGAAAGAGGAGGGCTGGGATTACCAAATTTGAGACTTTGTTTTGCTGCTTGTTGCTTAGTCTGGATAAAGGAATGGATTCTATTGAGGAATAAAAGATTATTGGATTTGGAGGGTCACAACCTGAAGTGGGGATGGCATGGATATCTATGGTATGATAAAGTAAAAGTTAATGTGGATTTCAATAATCATTTTATAAGACGTCCTTTGTTGAATATATGGAATAAATACAAAACAAGGTTTTTTCCGAAAATACCACTATGTGTTTCAAGTCAAGAAGCATTTTATAGAAGAGAAATGGCTGGAAAAGAGAAATGGTTAACTTACCAAGAACTATCAGAAAATGTGCATGGTGAATATATAATGAAAGAGAGAGAACAACTAATAAAAGAAGGATATAGTTCACAATGGTTTGCCTATTTACAATTGTTAGAAAGATTTAAAATGGACAAGAAAATGTATGGGTTTGAAATAAATAAATCTGATTTTGAAATAGGTTTGTGTACAAATGATGAATGTATAATTGCAAAAATGTATAAATTTTTATTGAAAATGGACATGGAAGAAGAACAAGTAAAAGAGTGTATGGTTAAGTGGGCAAAAATTTTTGGTTATAATATACAAATGGATCAATGGGAAAATATGTGGAAAAAAGGTTTGAAATTTACATTATGCTATAATCTTAAAGAAATTTTTTTATAAAATGATGTGTCGTTGGTATATGACTCCAGAAAAGTTGGCAAAAATGTATAGCAATGTTTCTAATGTATGTTGGAAATGTAAACAACAAGAAGGATCTTTTTATCATATGTGGTGGTTGTGTAAACAGGCAAATCATTTTGGGCACAGATAGGTAGGATGATGCAAAAAATCTTAAAGATAAATATTCAGTCAAAACCAGAATTTTTTTTATTGGGTTTTATGGATAAACAAAAGGAAAAGAAATATGGAAGAATAATATTATATATGATCACGGCAGCAAGATTACTATATGCACAAAAGTGGAAAATGGAATCGATACCAACAATGGAAGAATGGCTATTGAAATTAATGGACTTAGTTGAGATGGACAAATTGACATGTCTTATTAGAGAAAAAACGACAGATACATTTCTTAAGGAATGGAAGCCTCTTTTGGACTTTTTGTTGAAAGAAAAAAATGAAATGATGATAATGGGATTTGACGATTAATTAAGATAGACTTTGGAAAAAAGTGAATTTCGTATGTTTTAGGAGACAGGTTTGATATATATTATATACTTATAGCTGATCTGTAACAAATCGGAAGTCAAGTTTTTTCTTTTTTCTTTATTTTTCTTTTCTGTTGTATTGTTTTTGTTGTATTTGTATTTGTTTTATAAAAATTTGAATAATAAAAAAATTATTATAGAGTCCAATAGGTTCCCCACCCTTGGATTAAGCAATTCATGGAAGATAGTCTATCAGTGGCTAGTATCTTTGATAGTTGAATGGAACCTCCATGTTCAAGGGAAGTAAACTTGTTTGCCAGACATTGGGTAAGCCCTGTTTGTGATTTTCCCAAAGAGATCTGGATGGCTATTGTTAAAGACAGAATGCTGGACAGAATGTGTGGGTGGACTGCCTGCCTTGCCGGTGTTCTGTACAAAGCAGCACAAAAATTATGTCTGGGTGGGGAGATAGATGCAAGGTGAATCTGAATGGCCCACAAGATGTTTAGAAAAAAGAAGCACTTTGGCTCAGGCATGCAATAAATGCCATGCATAGCACACTTGCCACATGAGATTTAGTGATTGGAGAACATGCAGGGTGAGTTGGCTTGGCTGGCTCATAAGTGGTGGATGGATTCAATGTGTAAGCACATGGACTTGACGCAGGTCTCACCTTCTCCGTTTCTGGCCGATGCTCCCGAATAGCTTGGCTCTGCTTGTTGGTAACAAGGCCCTGGCGGATTTGATCCAGAGTGGCATTAAGCTGCTGTCTCCAGCGCACCAGTGCCTTAAACTGCTCGTTAATCTCTATGAAGGCCTGGCGCAGACGGCTTACCACCTGCCGTGTGTCCCTGATGTACTGGGCCACAAACTCATTGTTCTTGGTGTTGCTATAGTCTCGGCAGCAGGGCAAGGCTATCTTGCATATCCAAGGAGGAGGTTTTACTTTGCTTCTCCACAGGGTCACCCCTGGCCCTTCTGGTGGCTTCCTCCTCACCTCTCCAGTTGACAGGACATCCAACTTAAATTTCCAAGAATCGGTCTTAACCTTGCGCTCATATGATGTCTCCTCAGGCTGGCCTGGGGGTTGGACTGAACGCCAGAGATCCAGTGCATCCTTGCCACAGCGTTGCGTCAGCCGGGTGGTTTCATGCACTGTTGCATGGGTGTCCTTGTGCCATTTCTCGGCTCCTACCGGGCCTGTCAGCAGGTGGGCAGGAGGTCCCATAGCTGTGACTGAGCTGCTCCTGCCAAAGGAGAGCAGCAAACATCACACCGCAATCCTGATGTAAGGTAATGGGCTAAGATTCTTCAACAGTGCAAGAGCAGGCTACCAAGTGATGGGGTGAAGGTTGAGCAGGACTAGTGATAAACAGCATAGTGGTCTGAGATGAGAGGGAGGGAAAACCAGGCTACTGAAAATGGATTTGTTCACCTGTTAAAATGCAGTTAGGGATGCAGGAGAGATTCTTATTCAGTTCACATTTAAAGGTGAATCTGTCTAATTTGCACTTTCAAAACTGAAACACAACCATCCCTCAAAATTTGCATGGCTCCAATTTTGCAGTACAGTTCTCTAGCCAAGTAATGTCAACAAAAATGTACATGGCTGGGTAAAGTATCCCTAAATATGTCTATATTTGTGAAAATAACATACAGAAATGAATTATATTAGGGAAAATTGAAAATATGTATATTAGGCAAAATTGCATAGAAAAATATGTATACTGGAGAAATGTTGATGAATTTTCATAAGGACGTAACAACAACAAAAAATAAATTGCAAACTAGTGTAGAGAACTGAAGTTAAGATTGGAAAAATTAGAAACTGAAACTGACAGATTTGCCCATCCCAAAATGCAGTGGTCACCAATGGTTCAAATGTCAGTAAGTAGCCATGAAATACCACTCTAAACACCTAACAACAGCTTAACAGTTCTAAAATTGTGATTTCCCAACCACCACAACCCCGGTCCCAAATTTTAACATTTGCAAATTCTAATTTGGAATTGGGCTATATGTAGCCTCCTACTTCTAAATATGTGAGTATGGAGAATATCATATTTTGCCTTGGGAATATCAAATTTTTGGAACCAGAGTCTGAGTTACAGCAACATTTGTGGTGAGGTGGGTATATTGAACCTTTGCAAATGCTGTAAATCAGGTTTTAAAACTTTAAAATTTGGACTGGGATTTGAATTTTGCCCAATAGCAACTTCATGTCTAAAATCTGTCTGTTCCATTAAATTGTCACAAAGTCCTTTGACAGGAGCACCCCCCTCCTGTGCTCCACACATTCCAGTGATCAGCACTGACATTGCTTGAATCCTCATTGTTATTAGCCTTGATCTTTCCTAGCCCCTTTCCTCCCTTGCTTCTGTTTATCCCATTCAGTAGCTCCAGAAAGTTGCCGCCATCTCCTGCAGTCTGTGTTCTGGAGAATCTTCTTCCTCTCTCCCACATTATCAGGTTTCTTCCTTGTACTACTCTTACAGGGATGGGGAACCTGCCAGAGCTTGGAAAAGTTACTTTTTTTAAACTACAACTCCCATCAGCCCCAGCCAGCATGGCCACTGGATTGGGCTGATGGGAGTTGTAGTTCAAAAAAAGTAACTTTTCCAAGCTCTGCCTGTGACCCTGCAGATCTTACTGGACACCAGCTCCCATCAGCCCAAGCCAGCAAGGCCAATGGTCAGGATGACTGGACTTGTAATCCAGCAACATCTGGAAGGTCACAGGTTCACACATCCCAGTGCTACAAGCCTGGCTTCGGAGCAAGCCCACCTATGTGATTATACTTGAGCAATTATTCTGAAGGCCCCATGTACCACTACTAGGGTGCATCCAGACAAACAAATTCAACAATGAGCCTGCTCTGACAGCACACTCACTGTAGATGTCATATAATCCACATTTTGTTTTATTTTATTTGGAGATTTATAATAACCAAATGTTACCAAAACATATATAATAAGATAAAATAAAATTACAGACTCAGTACACTAAAAGTAGTAAAACTACTTCTACAATTGTACACTTCATATTGCATAAAATGACTTGGTTACACTTCAGGGAGAGTCTTAAACAAAAATAACTTCAATAGCTGCCTAAATATCAAGACTAGGCACTTGTCTGACATCAGCTGGTAAAATATCAGTTGCTTCTCCTTCTGATCTACTTGCGAGCAGTTTTTTTCCAGGTTTGAGCAGAAGCTAGATTTGCGCAGAGCTGAGTGCCCAGCCCTGATATCAGGTATCCCAACCTTTTTGGGTCCAGGGGCATATTTGGAAATGTAAGAAACTGTTGTAGGCATCACAGAATACCCAGTTCACATTAGAAAAATTGTTGGTCCTCAGAACCATCATCACCACTCCGCAAAGAAACCAAGGGAAAACACCTACATGCTCTGGAACAAAGAAGACATGGACAAAAAAGTAGACACCCCTCCCCCCAAGCAATGACAAGCCAAGAAAGCCCCACCTCAGTTTAAAAAGGTGGGAGGGACTTGGTAAGCAAAAATTGGCGTGCCATAAGGTGTTGTGATACCTACAGGTGCCACGCTGGGGGCTCCCAGCCTGATGTCATGAAGTTCTCTCTCCACTTCTTGGCACTATGCCCAATGGTGCTTTGAGAAGTGGGGAGGTGCCTTTGTGATTGCTACAATAGTTGGCTGCTCTGTACTGTGTACAACATTGCTCTGATTGGCTGTCCCTTGTGCCAGTCATGAAGCCACCTCCCCCATCTTCTTAGAACAGTTTTCAATTTTTTTTAAAAAAAAGCACAAAAAAACCCTCCTCAAATGCACACAGATGTACATCAAATAAATGCTTAAGAAGAAAACCATGCAGATCCAGGGTGGAGGTGAGGGTGGGGAATCCAAAGTTAAGAAGACATTGCCTGCAACGGGGGGTTGGGGTTGGGGGGGAGAGTTAGCAGGCTTTTCATCATGAGGCTATGTGGCAGCACAGGCATAAATGAGGGGAAAGTAAAGTATACACCCCACAGGAAAGAAAAAATACCCTCACACCTGCTCATGTTTCCTGGTGTATCTGTATGCTATCTTGTAATGCTGTAGAAGAATGGATCTGAATTTACATCCTTTTACTGTACACTAAGAGCCACATTAAGAGCCGGTATGGTGTAGTCATTAGAGCACTGGTCTTCAACTGGTGGATCACAGCAGCAACATTACCACCACGCAAATATTAAATGAAAAAGTGGGCCCCCAAATGCATGTTTGGACAAGGTGGATTCTTAGTCTGAAAAAGCTGAGGATCGCTGGGTTAGAGTGTTAGATTAGGACTGGGGAGAATCCCTGCTCAGCCATCAAGATCACTGAGTGACCCTGAGCCAGTCACTCAGTCTCAATCAGCTTAATCTACCTCACAGGGTTGTTGTGAAGATACAATGAAAGGGTGAAGAGAGAAAATGATTTATGCTGCCTAAACTCCCTGAAAGAAGGATGGGTAGATAATTAATAAATATTTTTTTTCATTTATGATTGCATTTATACCTCACTTTTCCCCCAAGGAACTCAAAGTGATGTACATGGTTCTTCTCTCCTCGTCTCCATTTTATCCTCACAACAACCCTGTGAAGTAGGTTAGGCTGAGAGCTGTAACTGGGCCAAGGTCACAAAGTGAGCTTCTGGACTGAGTGGGGATTTGAACCTTGGGTTCCTGGTCCTAATCCAACACTTTCACCACTACAAAATCCTATATTTCATAACCTGCTACATACACTGTAGACTTACTCCACAAAAACATACCAAACTGGCTTGGCGGATCAAATCAGCTAGTTCACTCTAGTCTCCAAGAGTGGCCTTGTTCATTGCTGGAGGAAGCCCAGTCTTCTCCGTGGCCTGTAAAGAGGAATACCAGAAGACAGTGTCCAGGGTTAGGGTATGAAATATCCTTACAGGCTGCCCCCTAGCAGTGGAGGCCTTGGGAAAGATCAAATGCTGCACCTCATGGCCTGGGCCTTAAAGGGCTCCATTGTGTCAGAGTACGGGTATGAAGAGTGGAGGTGGATGGAGGAGGGGGTCAGATTGGATGGTTCTACCTGAGCCATGTTTACCTGGGTCCAATAAGGCTGAGATGTCAAGGGCAATATTAAGGGCACAGGTCTTGGGTCCAGCCTTCAGGGAGAGTGTGGGAGGCATGTGTCTCTTGCCTCAGAAACAGATTGTGAAGTCCTCCAAACAGGCTTTCTCTCTCTGTGACACAGGCCAAGCTGTCCCTTCGCTTCAGCGGTGTTGGTTGCCACGGCAACATGGGCTCGCCTCACAATGCTGCTGCCTTCCCAGAAATGGCTTATATAGCAAAGGCAGCAACAGGAGCTGCGAAGGAGCAACTGGGAGACGTGTCTTCCAACACTGAACAGATAAAAGCAAGCACATTTGATTTGCAATTTAAGCAACAGAGACATTCCAGATGTCACATTCATTTTATTACTGATTTGTTTTGTGACATCTTAATATCCAGCCTTTTTTCCAAGGAGCTCAAGTCAGCAAGTACCATTTAAAACAAACAACAACAGCCCTGTAACACCAAAAGCTTGTCTGTAGCACGGGGAGGAAAAACCAACAAAGAGTTTTGTGGCACCTTAAAGACTAACGAATGCAGTATGTGCTGAAGCTTTCATGGACTAGAGCCCACCTCATCAGATGCATGAAGTGTTATCCTGAGTTACGTGCAGGTAGGTAGCTAGCCGGACAGTTGGAGGATTATAAAGAGGTCAGAGAAAATGAAATGCAGAAAGCTGGTGACAAATGTATGAACAGCGGCCATTCAGAAAATGGATGTTGGTGATATAGACATCTGCCATTACAATTGGACAAGACCTACCCTGGGAGTGAGTACTTGAACATCTGGGTGCATTGCTTGCTCCCCTGGATTGCTATCTCTTGAGATACTGAGGGATTGGGACCCCCTGCCTGGCTGAGAGCCCAAAGAGAAGCTGCACTCAGTCTTGCAGCCTCTTGTATCAGCTGGGTCAGAGAGCATAAAAGGACAGCAGCCCTTGGCCAGCACCAAAGGAATGACACCACCGTGTATATAGTCCCTTGGGGAATCCCAAAGGAGAGGGCACTACCCCCCTTCTTTTTTTTTTATTTCCCAATCTGAAGGAGGTTAGATAGCTGGGAGGGCCTCAGGCACGTGTGTTTCCTGTGCAGGATGACAGCCTGTGCAGTGAATGTTAGGAGAAAGTGTTCAGATGCCTTCAGAAAGAAAGAGTACAACTGACAGAAGGCTGCCCTCCCTGGGTGTGAGACAGACGGGGAATAGAAGTGCCCCAATGTTACAGGAATTTGATAGGTCTTGTGTACTTCCAGTGACACTGTTCCCAATTCTTGCAGATGTCTACTGGGATAATTGGTTGTAGGAGATTTTGTTGGTGGGCTGTTGTTTGTATCATCATCAGCATAATCATCATCATCATTATAATTAGTATTAGCATTTGTTGATTGCCCTTCACCCAGAGGTCCCAGGGTTGGTTACAAGAACCTTAAAACACTGCATTTAAAACCATTAAAAACAACCACAATCATGTGTTTAGGAGCAGCCTGCATAGGGAGGGATAGGGGTGATACCACCCCAATTTCAGTGATCAGGGGTAGAGGGAGGTATAGCTATGGAAGTAATGGAAGACAAAGGCAAGGCTATCTATGCCTCGCTCCTTGTTCCCCCTCCTCCCATGGACAGGTTCCTTGGTTGTTCATCTGCTTTGCCCACTGGACTGCTCATGCTGTTGTTTAATGCCAGATTGGTACACAATAAGGCCACACTCATCCCATAATATGATCATGGATGAGGGTGCCGATCTGGTGTGTATTCCTCAGATGTGGGTGGGTTAGCTAGGAGGAGTTGATCTGACCCAGCTGTGCCCACCTGGATACTTGAATCCACTTTAAGTCCAACACATGCATTAAGGGGCCCACTCGGTGCAACATCAGCAATGCAGTCTGCATCTGTATTGGAATTATTTTAAATATGTTTTTATTGTTTTATTCCTTGTTTGCTGCCCTGGGCTCCTTTTGAGAGGAAGGGCAGGATATAAACCGAAGAAGAAGAAAGAAAGCCAATTAACACATGTAGTATGATTAACAACAACACTGATTACATTCACACACCCTGCGCAACCATGTGTCATGATAACACTTCATGCATCTGATGTAGACTCTTGTCCTATGCCATAATAAATTACTTAGTCTTTAAGGTTCACTAGACATTTTGCTGATTTTGCTTCAGCAAGCTAATATGGCTATCCTTATGGAAGTCTGCAGAAGGGGGGTGGTCCCAATAAGCCATAATCCCCAGATGTTTACTTTAAAACAATAGTAATGGTAGAACGTGAGATATGAGGCAAACTGTACAGGCACTATTCTCCTCTGTTGTGAGAAACTAGCCTGCTTCCCATGCAGAGAGGTACATCTGCAGATGTCTAAAATGTCACTCTGTCTTCTAACCATTAGCTGGTAGCTGCCTTCTCACGGGAAGCTTTCCTGGTTCACAGTAGGTGCAAGGGCTAAATCACTGAGGGCACTTAGGTCAAGAGGTTAGATAACTGTAATACCCACTGTGGGGGGGGAGCACATGTGGGGGAAAGGACTGGTTTCTAAGATCCCTGGTGATTGGTGGTTCGAGAGGTGTCTTCTTTGGGGATGCGTTCTTGGTTCCCAGTTGAGATCTCATAGAATGTGGACAGCATTATCTTCCGCACACAGTCTACTAATTCTGGGACATCAGCTGGGCTCAATCCCTCAGTCTTTATTGGAGGGAGGATCCGGATTGTCACTTCCCCTTGGAGGAGAGAAAAACACAGGAACTGTTGTATTGATGAGCCATTCACCAAGGAAACGAGAATGAAGCTGAAACTGAAACACCCACTAGTTTGCAGGGAAAGTAATAGATTCACCCTGACATTAGGAACACAGGAAGCTGCCTTATACTGAGTAAGACCATTGGTCGATCTAGCTGAGCTCAGTATTGTCTACACTGACTGGTAGTGGCTCTCAAGGGTTTCAGACAGAGAACATTCCTAGCCCTACCTGGAGATGCTGGGAATTGAATCTGGTACCTTCTGCATGCAAATTAAGTGCTTTGCCACTGAGCTTCAGAGTAAACATGCATTAGACTGAACTGTAAGACTAGAGCATTCCCTCTGCCTGAGGAGCACTTGGTAAATTCCAAGACAATTGAAAACAAGGTCATGGACCTTTAACCCTATGGCTGCTGAAATTTATTTCTTTATTTGAAACCTTTACACCCCGTAAATGGTGTAGGCTGTGTGGGGGAGATCTGCTGATTGCTGCTGACCAATCAGCAGCAGCTGACTAGAGCCATGCACACTTTCAGTTTTTGTCCTTTCCTGGCAGCAGTATTCAGTGGCTGTTTGTGCTCTATCTACTGTGTTAGGATGCAGGCTAATGCGAAAGTGCTCACTAATCCTCCTGCAAGCTGATATTTGGATTTGAAAATGTACACAAAGGAAAAAAGTTTCTCTACCCTTAACCAAATAAATCTTAAAAAGAACAGAGTTAAGGTTATAAATTATATAAACATGGACTTCTACTTTTTCATAGGATAAAATGAATAGTACAGTAGGGCCCTGCTTTTCGGCATTCCGCTAATACGGTGGCTTTCAATTAGAGTAGGGCCCCACTCATACAGTGCTTGTTGCACTTTTATGGTGTTTTTTGGGCGTCGGGCACCATTTTATTGATGGAATTCTGCTTTTAGGCAGGTTTCGTTTTTAGGCGGGGGTCTGGAACGTAACGGGCCATATGAGTGGGGCCCTACTGTATAAAGAAATATAAGGAAAGCACTGTGATGGACAGTGCTAGGTTCCGCCCTTTTCTGTCGTTGGCCAATCCTGAAATTGGAATATTGAGAAGGGGGAGAGTGTAAAAAGACTGTTTTTTCAGTTAAGTGTATTCAGTAGAGGGTTTTAAAACAGAGAGATAGTTGGGGGCTGGGTGGGAGTAGGTTAATATAGAAATATTAACAGAGTTCAGGGAAAGGTGAAGATTTGTAACATTGTAACTGTCATGTTCATGTGCCAACTTTACAGCTTGTCTCAAAGAAGTTCTTGATTTACAAATAAAAAGTTCTCTTTTTGTTTTACATTACTGCCTGGATCACTTGAAGGTGGGAGGAGTGATGAGTTGCAAATAATATTGGAACCCATATAGAACTGGTCACATACATCAAAATATATTGGGACACACACTCTGCATTTTGAGCAGGGGATTGGGTTTGATGGCCTTATAGGACCCTTCTAACTCTACTATTCTATGATCTGTTTTACTGCTCCTGATTTAGGGCAGTCACCTCATAGGCTGTCAGTAACCCAGGAGAAGTTACAAAAGGCAGGTGAAGTGGGACAGGTAGGCCCTATGAGGGAAGAATAGGACTAGTGGAGTAGACCTGGTTTCCCTCATCTGGGGTTTTATGAGGGCTGTCACAAGGACTTCTTTATCCCGCTTACAGGCCACTGCCAATCAAAAATAAGTGTTGCTAAAATGTAACGGTCAGATGCATTTCAATGTTTGTTGGCTTCTGTGGCCAAATATTTATGGTCTAAGACAAAAATAAATACAAATAATAATGGTTAGGAAATTGGATAAGAAAAACATTCTTTTAGAAACCAAAATATAGGACAATCTTATCACTTACCCAGAAGCTTGTTTAGATTTTTTTTTTTTACCAATCTGGGATTCCAAAATAGACATTCAAGCAATTTCCAAAGTCAATGTGAAGCCACAGAGTGACACAGTTGTATGCATCTGCCATTTTTTGAAAATGTGCCCAGAGATCTTAGTGTTAGGTTATAAAGTCAATATGTGCATTTAACATCATGGCTGTGCCCCGCATCTTGTTCTCGATAACACGGGAAATATTGAGGAGCAGCACCAAGGTGGCCTTAACTTGACTTGAGCCTAAGATGTCGGTTTACTTCCCTATGACACAACCCTTTTGGCATTCCAGTGGCTCAAAGAATAAAAGCCTGTTTAAGCTGGAAACTTCCCCTCCCCACTCTTCCTGTTTACTCCTGTTTCACCTTGGGAGTTTATTGTTTCGCTTATAGTTGCAAAACATAACATGTATAAAACTGTTAAAAGTTCTCCTGTTACCCCACAATCTCCTGCATGCAAGTCTAGCAATATTACTTTGTCGTCATTCGAAAAGCACCTGGTTAATCGCTAAGGGCTCCAGTTCAGCATTTCTTTTTTTCATAGAGCGCTTATCTCAAGGGCATGTGAAATACGCATACCCATATTCTGAAAGATGGTTTGATGTTTCTACTTATGTTCTCCCTCTGCAACCCTTCACCTCCTGTACATGTTTTTAGTTATGATGACAATCAATTGTTTCTTTGTAGTCCATGACGCTTCACCCCATATTGTAACTTTCGGGGTAAAATCTATATATTCTCTGACCTATCAAATAAACGGGTTCCCACGCTGACCTGCCTTTGGGCTAGTAAGTATTGGGTTCCCCTTTGCAAAGGAATTGTGTCTTGCTTGCTTGATTTCTGATAGTGGGGTAAATTGCTCACTTCTCCGCACCCCTCCCGGGTGAATGCGAGTTGAGGAGACAGAGACGCCTCGCGTGTTGGGTTTGTGCCTAACAATAGCTATTTCAGATTGAGCAGAATTATTATTTCAAAAGACAGGGTTGTATTCAACTAAGTCCTACTCAGAGTAGACCCCCTAAAATTAATGAACCTAAGTTGATGTTATATGCCTTCAAGTTGATTACGACTTATGGTGACCCTATGAATCAGTGACCTCCAATAGCATCTGTTATAAGCCACCATCTCTTGTTTGGTCTTCCTTTTTTTCCTACTCCCTTCTGTTTTTCCCAGCATTATTGTCTTTTCTAATGAATCCTGTCTTCTCATTATGTGTCCAAAGTATGATAACCTCAGTTTCATCATTTTAGCTTCTAGTGATAGTTCTGGTTTAATTTGTTCTAACACCCAGTTATTTGTCTTTTTTGCAGTCCATAGTATGGCTCAAAGCTGTCCTGCAACACCACATTTCAAATGAGTTGATTTTTCCCTTACCGGCTTTTTTCACTGTTCAACTTTCACATCCATACATAGGGATCGGGAATACCATGGTCTGAATGATCCTGACTTTAGTGTTCAGTGATACATCTTTGCATTTAAGGACCTTTTCTAGTTCTCTCATAGCTGTCCTCCCCAGTCCTAGCCTTCTTCTAATTTCTTGACTATTGTCTCCATTTTGGTTAATGATTGTGCCAAGGTATTGATAATCCTTGATAAGTTCAATGTCCTTGTTGTCAACTTTAAAGTTACATAAATCTTCTGTTGTCATTACTTTAGTCTTCTTGATGTTCAGCTGTAGTCCTGCTTTTGTGCTTTCCTCTTTAACTTTCATCAGCATTCGTTTCAAATCATTACTGGTTTCTGCTAGTAGTATGGTACAGTTTGCATATCTTATTTATATTTCTCCCTCCAATTTTCACACCTGATGGCATTGCTCTCAGCTTCTTCAACACTCTCAAATCCCCTCACCACGTTAAGGTGTGCATCCAAGAGGGGGTAACCTAAGTTAGTCATGTTTATTAACTTCAATGGGTCTACTCTAAGCAGGAGTAGCATTGAATACCATCCACAATTTTCACATTTTTGATATGTTGCATAACCTTTGATGCCCATTGTGCACCCTTGTCCCAGGTGAGATGTCCATCTTCCCACCCTAATTACACAATTTTGTTGATGTAGAAAGACTCTTGGTCTGACTTAATATAAGGGCAGCTTCTTATCTCCTTATAGTAGCATTTTTGTTTTGTTTTTAAATGTGTGTTTTACAGTGCAATATACAAAACTCTAATATAGTCTGTAGCTCAGAAGGAAGCTGGTGAATTCTCACCTACAGATGGTGAAGTGGAAGACTGGAGCTTCTGCTGGTAGGAAGCTGTCTTATACTGAGTCAGACCACTGCTCCATCTAGCTCAGTATTGTCCACACTGACTGGCAGCAGCCCTCCAGGGTTTCAGGCAGGGAATCTCTCCTAACTCTACCTGGAGATGCCAGGGATTGAACCAGTGATGTCTGTGTTATGGAATGCACTCCCTGCTGAAGTACAAGAGTCCCCATCTGTATTGGCATTCACTCTGCTTTTGAAGATAAACCTGTGTACCCAGGCACTCCCTCACTCTCTCAACCTAAGCCTCCTGTTTGAATGGTGTTGTTGTTTTAATGGGATTGTTTTACTGTCTATTTTAATTATGGATATTTACCTTTTAATGTTTGTGTAACTAGTTTTATATTTTCTGAACTGCTTAGAAACCTATTTTGGCGGACTTCCGGGAAGGGTGACTTAGCCTGTGCCTGCTTTTGAGACGGGCTCCTGCCTCAAAAGAAGCTTATTCAGATATATCAGTCAGATTTTTTTTTTTTGACTGATTAAACTTCTCCCGGGTAGGGAGAAACGAAGAGATTAACCTCAAAGCCTATTTTTGTTGGGACGACCAGATCTCATTAATTTATGGGACGAGGTCCAGCCGACGAAGGTGGGACGGATTTTCAACAACAAGCTCTATCTGATAAAGCGAACGTTCATCTTATCTTCTAAGAGAGAACGCACTAACAGGCAAGCACCCTTCTTTCTATATTTTTCTTTTACTTGACTTAAATTGTTGCTGTTTAAAAGAGATTTGCCAGATTGATCGGTTTTCGACATCTCACTGGGGAGCCATAACTTCTCTCTGCTACTCACTAATTAATAGCTTATCTCTGTTTTTGTTGCAAAAAGCTGTCCTGGATTTGCATTCTAAAGATATACACAGAAGAGGGATTTCTATTCCAGATTTTTATTTTGAAGAATATTATATTGTCTGAGACTACTCTCTTTTTGGTCTATTTTATTTTGACGAATCTGTTTCCTGACGACCGCCATTAATTGTTTCGATCCTGGGAACTGCATTTTGTTTACTTAAGCATGGAGAGATAAGGCTGTCTGCTCTGTTTATACTGTGATGTCACCAAGTTTGGAGTATTAACCCAATTGTTGCTGAAATAAGAAGTGGTTTTCCTATATTTTTCTTTTAAAATGGCAATTAAGAAAGTGGCTGAGAATCTGGAAATAACTATGTTTCAGAAAATAATGGATGAGATTGAGATAACGAAACAAAACCTGCGACAGGGTTGTAAGGAGCTGAAAATTGAATTGAGTAAAATGAAGCAGGAGATTAAAGATATAGGGGTCCCTGTGAGAGAGGTGACCCTGGAAGGGGTCCCTGTGAGAGAGGAGACCCCGGAGATTGGAACAAACGTGGAACAGGAAAAAGATTTGGAGTCTATGGACTTTAGAAACAAAATCTATTGTTTGGAGACACAGGAGATTAAAGACATAGGGGTCCTTGTGAGAGAGGAGACCCTGGAGACTGGAACAGGGGTCCCTGTGAGAGAGGAGACCCTGGAGACTGGAACAGGGGTCCCTGTGAGAGAGGAGATCCCGGAGATTGGAACAAACGTGGAACAGGAACAAGATTTGGAGTCTATGGACTTTAGAAATAAAATCTATTGTTTGGAACTCAATGTTATCTCTGAAGAAATTAATGAAGATTCTAGAGATAAAGTTATCAATGGCATGGATAATCTTCTGGACTGGAATGATGTGATGGAGCCCAATATAGAGAAAATCTATGGAATTAACTGCAGCCATGTGACAATGGAAAAACTTTCAAGAGATGACCCAGTGTATTTTGAAAAAAAGAACAGAGATATGATTTTACAGCAGTATTTCAGCAACCTATTTAGAATGGATGGCAAGAAAATATTTGGGATAGAGGTAATTCCCATCAGACTCTTACTATATGACTATGGCTCTGACAGCAAGATTATTATGGAATACTGATAATGGAAGATTGGATACTGAAATTACTGGACTTAACAAGACTACTGAAGATGGAAGATGGAAAATGGAACTAATAGGGATAATAGAACAATGGCTACTGAAATTACTGAACCTAACAGATTCTGATGTGATGGATTAATTGAAATGTTTATTTTGACTATGGTTATGACAATAAGATTATCATAATTAGTAATGAGATGGATTAATCGATATGCTTATCTGGAAAAAAAAATTGATAGATATATTTCTTAAAGAATTGAAACCTCTCTTTGACTTTTTGTGGAAAGAATAAAGTAATGTTTATGAGATTTGATGATTAAGTAAGATAACTACTGGAGGAAAGTGATTTTATAATATGACTTAAGAGACAGGATTGTTATATATTATAGACTTATAACTGATTTGATCTTTGACAAATGGGAAGTCAATATTTTACTCTTTATTTTTTTTTTGTTTTTTTTTTCTTTCTTTTTTTTTTTTTGTTTAACTATTTTTGATTTTGTTTTTTGTCTTTGAATGTTTTATGATTTTGTCTTGTATGTTTTATGAAAATCTGAATAAAAATTATTGAAAAAAAAAAAAAGAAACCTATTTTGGCATTAAGTGCAGAGCTTGGAAGTAACTAGTTACAAGTAACGAATTACTTGTAATTCATTACATTTTTGAGTAACGAGTGGGTAATTCCTTTACATTTTGATTGTAATAGAACTAGGAGTAATTTTACTACTTTTGTGGAGTAATTGTAACGTTTCCAGAATTACTTTTGGGCATTACTTGGGGGGAGGGGAGCAGGGGAAGTCTTCTGCTCCTCTGATTTGTGGATGAAAATCATGTGCCTCAAACTGGGCTTCTGTGCAGTGCCTCTCTTTCCTCATGCTCTATGGATGGGTAGGAGGCGACGAGGGAGGAGGCGGAGAGTAAGACGGGGTGGAGTGGAGAAAACAATTATTTTAAAAAAAGATAATGGTGGTGAAGAATGGAGTGGAGGGAAAAAGGATCTGGAGGTCAAGAACATGGATAAAGGAGGAGAAGGAGGCAGCAGCAGAATGGAGATAAAGAACTGTGGAGGTGAAAGATGACAACATGTGTGTGTGTGTGTGTGTGTGTGAGAGAGAGAGAGAGAGAGAGAGAGAGAGAGAGAGAGAGAGAGAGAGAGAGAGAATACTGTGTTTGCACTTGGCACTCAAAGTGGCCTCCGCCACCCTCTCTGGCTACTGTGCTGCATTTGCGGTATTTTAACTTTTTTGCATCTCAGAGGAAAATGTTTGCTTGAGTGAGTGTCCCTTAGTTGGTGGCAGGGCAGGGTCCAGGAGGTCATTAAGTGAGAGAGATTATGCTGGCTGGCTGAGGGGGGGGGTTGCACTTGGTTTGACATGCAAAGATCTGAGTAGTGGCCTCAGACTCCCTCCCCACCACCCTTACCAGCAGAGAGACCACCATTGCTATCTTATGAATAAAAATAATTATTCTACTACCTCTGTATGTGTTTGTTTATTTTTAATGGTGTTTTAGGCTACTTAGATGTGCAGCAGCCAAGGCCAGCACCTTGTAGGCATTTTTTTAAAAAGTAACTGAAATGTAATTGTAGTGATTACTTTGGAGGAAAAGTAAAGTAATCAGTTAATTCAGAGCAATTGTAATGGTAATTACTACTTTTTTGAGCCATGTAACTGTAACTGTATTTATTACTTTTAAAAAGTAATCTTCCAAGCTCTGATTAAGTGGCATATTAATTAATAAATAATACAAATAAAATAACAATTTGACATGGGACATTCTACATGCAAAACAGATGCTCCATCAATAAGCTACTACAAATCAGTATGATGGGGTTTTCTCAAAGGATGATTTCTTTCCTCTAACATTTGCTGCTGCCCAAAGGTGCTTCTGCCTCTTTTCAAAACCTAAATCTAGGATTAGGAAAATATCAGTTTTAATGTGTGCACTAAGAACATTTGATGTGAAATGAAATGGTGGAGGGCAGAATTCTTAATTAAGGAATCTGTACAGCTGTGAAAAAGGAGCCAAGAGTCACAAGTATAGTGTTAACCCATAGTTCAGACAAGAGAAGGAATGTGCCCTGGAATAATATGTGAAGGGCCACCTTTTCCCATGTGAACCAGCCCACCAACTGCATGCCTCATGGAGGCCCTGCTCCATATTCTGTTACCACTGAAGGTATGATCGGCTGTAAAAGATGGGCCTTCTCTGAAGCAGCTCCCAGATTGTGGAATTCCCTTTCCCAAGAGACTGGATCAGTCTCCTCATTATCAGCATTACATTTAAAGCACATGGCTCCCTTTCCCCCCCCCCCAAAGAATCCTGGGAACCTTGGTTTCACCCCACACAGCTACAAATTCCCAGCACCCTTAATAACCTACACTTCCCAAGATTCTTTGGGGGAAGTCACATGCCTTAAACGTAATGCTGATAATGAGGAAACCATGTAATGTTGATAAAATACATTATTTTTAAAAAATGGGCTGTTAAGACCTTTGTTTGATTGCATCTTCACTTAATTCCACCACCACTCCATCATTTTGTGCTATACCGTAATGTTTTGATTCTCTTTTTATCTTTTTTATATTGAGTGTATGTTGTAGATTATTTTAATTTGTCTTGTCAGCAGCCCTGGAAAAATGTAGACTGGAAGAAAGGACAAAAACATTTGAAATAAAGAATTTAGAAGTAGCAGGGGTCTTTGGGAAGAGGAAGGCATAGAACTTAGGAACATAAAGCTACCTTATACCAAGTCAGACCATTGGTCCATCCAGCTTAGTATTGCCTACAGTGACTAGCAGCAGTTCTCCTGGGCTTCAGGCAGTGGACATCCCCAGCCCCACCTGGAGATGCTGAGGATTGAACCCGGGACCTTCTGCATGCAGAACTCATGCTCTACTACTGAGCTTTGGCCCTTCCCCAAAAATTGAGCTGGCCCCTTTCTGGGTTAAGGATTATAGTGACAGCACAGGAGGCTGGTAGCTCCATGTCAGTGGGGCAGTGGAATCCACTTGTGGTTTTTCCAAGAGCTGTCCAAGGTGGTTTCAGCCACCAGCCTCAGACCAGTACTGGACACAGATTTACAGCAAAAATGGGATTTGTCATTGAAGATAAATACAGGAATGGGGTGTTGAAGGTGACGTGAAAAGAATGTCACCTCTCCCCTACAAAAGCCTGCCCCCATCCATCTTACATGGAATCTGGAAAACTGTGTTTGCTTCATAGCATTCAGTTCCAGTTTCAGACATTGTTCCAGAAACATTTCATCCTATTCCTTTCCCACCTGTTGTGAATCTTTTATTTTTCTTGCTGAAGAAGTTCTGGTAGGAGGACATTACCACAGGAATGACTGGCACCTGCGTAGACATAAAACACATCTCATTGATGCCCCCAGCCAGATGGAAATGCAGATCCTTGGCTGCTCTTCCCCCAGCTGAGATCAGGGAAAAAAGGCTTAGGAAGAGGAGTTGTGGAGGGAGGGGAGAAAGGTTAAGGATGTTACTTCTCCCCTACAAAAGGCCCCCCAGTCCATCTTAGGCAGCAGACATGGAGTATGGAAATCTGTGTTTGCTTTATAATATCTACTTCTACCTTCATCATATCATCATAACAACTTACCATTAGCATGTGTAAGCTGAATGTTGTGGTCAGCTTTCCCCTCAGCAGTTGCTTCCAGAGAACATAGAATAGTAGAGTTGGAAGGGGTCTATAAGGCCATGGAGTCCAACCCCCTGCTCAGTGCTCCTTTTGAATACTCTCACAGATTAAAGGCCTGTTTATTGAATATTCTGTTTATTGAACATTTAATTCTGATTTGTTTACAGGGAGGTGAGATGACACTGCATCAAAGCAAATCTTATCCCACACTTTCCAGTGCATTTCCCTATCACTTTCCTTATCGCAAAAAGTCTGATCTTTTGGGGAAGGAGGTTTGTTGCAGAAGAGCTCCTCATTAAGTATAATTGCATGACCTGAATTTGCCCATATGTGATTGAATCTCACCTGAAAATAATGGCAGTCTAGAAGTGCCCGAAAATGCAGCTTAGGTAGTTTACTACAAGAGCTGCTTAAAGGGAAATGTAGGAAAAGATACTGTTTGTGGCAACATCCCTTTAACAAGAATTTATGGTTGTTGTTGTTTTAAAAAAACAGACTTAAAAGCAGATTGTGGGGAGCAAGGCTGGATTAAGATGGCTAGGGCTCTGGTGCAGTTCCCAAAAGCACCCCCTCCCCTAGAAAGGAACGCATGATTTAAAAAAACGTTGTTGTTAATAATAATAATTTGTTTTGTTTAATATTCTGCCCTTCCTCCCAGCAGGAGCCCAGGGCGGCAAACAAAAACACTAAAAACACTCTAAAACGTCTTAAAGCAGACTTTAAAATATATTAAAATAAAACATCTTTTAAAAAATCTTTTAAAAATATCTTTAAAAACACCTTAAGAAGCAATTCCAACAGAGAAGCAGACTGGGATAAAGTCTGTACTTAAAAGGCTTGTTGAAAGAGGAAGGTCTTAAGTAGGTGCTGAAAAGATAACAGAGATGGCACCTATCTAATATTTAAGAGGAGGGAATTCCAAAGGGTAGGTGCCACTACACTAAAGGTCTGCTTCCTATAAGATGGTATCTGCAGGAGGCCCTCACCTGCAGAGCGTAGTGATCGACTGGGTATATAAGGGGCAAGACAATCTTTCAGGTATCCTGGTTCCATGCTGTATAAGACTTTGTACACCAAAACCAGAACCTGCAGTATATTTCTATACTGCAGCACATATATACTCATATCTGAATGGTGTACAATTCTGAAAAACCACTAATAAAACAGCAGTAATAAAACAATGGCAGATTATACGCTAGGAAATGCCAGAATAAAAACCAAGGTTGTAAGTAGATGCCTACAAATTAAAACTGTGGGTATGTGTCTAATATCAGATGACATGACAATGAATTCTACAAAGCAGGAGCCTTTCCTTACAACCGACTTTTTATTGCCTTTGCTACTGCAAAGTCACTGCTTATGTCCTCAAAATTTTCACACAGCACATGTGTGGTGGGCCACTGGGTTGCCCATCCTTGTAAAGGTGATTAGACAAAGCGCAGTGTGAGACCAAGATCCACTTCCTATTGTTAACCTCCACAACTTCAGCTTAGTCACAGGTAGACTGGCTCTGAAGCTGGAGGCTACATATTAAAATCTGGTCTAAAAATCCATTGATGGGCACCTTTCCTTCTCTGGGTTCAGAGGTAGTCTACCTCTGATCATGGTCAGGGAGGGCAGACAAACAATATTATTGGCCTCAAACCTGCCTATGGGCTTCCTGATGCATCTGGCTGCCATTGCAGGAAGCAAGATGCAAGACAAGGTGGTCCTTTGGTTTCATCCAGTCTGGTTGCTCTTATATTCGAGGGACTCCCCCCCCCACTGCCAATTAATTTTTTTCCTCATTTGTTAAGAATATTTTTTTACTAACCTGTGAACACACCTCACTGCTTCAAGAACCCAAGCAAGCTATTCTGAAGCAACAGTATTTTTATTTTGCATACTACCCTACTGACAGAAAAAAACAAAGCATTTTTACGGGACATTGTAAAAGCCGGAATGAAATGGAACAGGCCGGAACGGGCCCTTTATAAAAGAAATTGATGCCAAAAACACTGGGATGTGTTAGAGACACTTGAGAACAACATTTAGGAACAAAAACCATTCCGATAGGATTTTTATTAACCCTTTAACAACCAAAATGCCCTCCGGAACGGAATGAAACAGCCCGGAATGGCGACTTCCCAGCGAGCCAGACCTCCCAAATTCACCAGTCCCACATGACTACATGGGATGCATGCAATAAGACACAAAACTTCCACATAAGCCACATTCCATGCAATAATACATCTTTCTGAACAGAGCCCATAACAACATCTGAACCAGCCAAGTCAATCAAATGCACCAGTTATGCATAACTGTATGAGTCAATGCTCTGGGCCACAAGCTTTCACAGCAACCACTTTCACTTGTATACACACAGAGACAAATTTCATTTGATGTCAAATTCAAATTGGTACTGCTGAAAGTTAAGGGCACACTTCTGTATTTTTGTGAATACTTTGATTCTCTTATGTTACTGTAATATATATTAAAGATGACCTTTCATTCCAACGAGCGGTAGTGTTTATTTATAAATTATACAGTCATCTACACAAAACATCCTGAATCAAATGTTGATAGTATGCAAATTTAACTGCAAAACAAATTGCTCCAATAAATATTATTACTTAGTTGGCAGCTCTAGTAATGATTAATGAGGTATGTGTGTGAAAACAATATAGTACATTGTTGTTTTTCTTTCCTAGCAAGGTTTTTGTAGTAAGCTATACTAGTATTGAATGCAACTACATATAGCTTTTGGTGCTAGAGAATAGCTGCAGTTTACTCTTCTTCCCACTAGGGGCACTATAAGATCTGCTGGTCTCTGATCCCTTCTTTTTTCAGACCAAAAAGGCAGCAGCCCAGGTATGCTATATTTATACTGTGGAGGTGGCTCAGTGGCAGCAAGTAGTGTCTTCTCTCATTGCCTACAGCAGAAAAGCCATCAGTAAAAGCCAGCCAACTTGCCCCTCCAATCTCTTTCTCTTTCTCTCCCCAATTCACCAACCATTCGCAACCTGGTAGCAGCACCACTAGTGTTGCTTATTGGACCTACAAACAGCAAGAAAGGGTATTCTTAATCACCCCAGAGGTTCCTGGGTCATCCTGTGTTATCTCCCATTTCCCAACAAAAGGAGAGGCAGCAACATGTGTGGCTGGTGAATTTGGTAGGTCTGGCTCATTGGGAAGTTGCCATTCCGGGCTGTTTTACATAAAAGCGTATTACAGCCCGGAACGGGTATCGGAATGTGGTTTCGTGGAAGTTTTGTGTCTTATTGCATTAATCCCATGTAGTCATGTGGGACTGGTGAATTTGGGAGGTCTAGCTCATTGGAAAGTCGCCGTTCCGGGCTGTTTCATTCCGTTCCGGAGGGCATTTTGGTTGTTAAAGGGTTAATAAAATCCTATCGGAATGGTTTTTGTTCCTAAATGTTGTTCTCAAGTGTCTCTAACACATCCCAGTGTTTTTGGCATCAATTTCTTTTATAAAGGGCCCATTCCGGCCTGTTCACTCTTCAGCCACAAAAGGCTTCCAGAGTGGCTTACAAAGATCAGTAATAAGACAAATCATGATAAATAATAAAACCTTACATGTTTTAAAAATCAGCACTATAAATAGCTTCCTATCGCCAACCCTCCAAATATTCTCATTTATTAGACTGTGCACTTTTTTGGCAGTAGTGGGAGATAACCAAAATGCTTAGGATAAATAAGTCTGTATTATATTAATTACAAATGTATGTAGTGTTACCTGACCTACCTGACTGGCTGCTGCTGTTGGGCCTGGGCAAACTACAGAGATAGACTAGGAAACAGAAGCAAAAGGAAAGAAATAGCTACTCTTTAGGATGCAGGGATTTCTTTGTAGTTACTGCTGTTGAAACAATTGACTTGTCAATCACAGCTCTGACTTCACTCATTGGCTAAAAACACAAAAGGCGGGAAAAGAAAGGCTGGCTCATTTGTCTGGACATTTTGCTTCCTAACTTTCTTAATATAAGGCTGATTTACTTTTTTTTAAAAATGAAAGAGACCTAACCCTCTTGAAGGTAAGGCCTTGGTGTAATTGCTCCAATTGCACTTGTATAATCTGGCCTTGGTGGTGAACTGCTGAGAGGAATATCCTCAGGATGTTTTAACACAAATTTGGTTTTGTTTGCATTTTAATGAGAAACTACCTCATTTTGCAGTTTTACAGCAGGTAAAACTATATTATCTCCCTGTAGTTACTATGGGTGAGATCCAATGCTAGTCCTACTCAAAGAAACCCTTTAAAATTAATAGAAATGACTAACTTGGGTCCATTCGTTTCAATGGGTCTACTCTTGAGTTGCTATTATTATTGTTGTTGTTGCTGTTGTTGTTGTTGTTGTCTTTATTTATACCCCGCCATCCTTCCAAAACTTGGAACTCTTGCACTGGAGACCACCCTATTACTATTATTGAATGGAATGCTGCTGTTTACTGTTGTTTTTCACTGTTGCATTTCTTTTGCATTTTGGGGTGTTTTATTACACTTTTTTTAGTCTTCTATTTTAATGGTTTTGTATTTTTTTAAATACTGTGCTGCTTTAAGATCATTCACTGCTTTGGGTAAATATCATAGCCAATTTAGCATTTTATCAATACAGTGGATCCTGGCAGGATTTTAAGGGTGAGAGGGCATAGCCATGGATAAAGATGGTTTGAAATACCAGGCTTATTCAATAAAATATCCGATACTGAACTTGAGGTGAATTTACCTAACGGGAACAGTTGGCAACCCTATTTGGATGACCTCAGTCGAACTGTTGCATATAAACGTTATAAGCTGGATCTGCAACAAAATGTTGCAGTGTAGAGGACTTTTGTTTAGTGTTCCAGTCAGTCATCCATGCCCTTCCTTTCGATACTCTATTCCATTCTCCATTCCCCCAGCTTTCACATTCTCCCCACAACACACGCACAATAATTCTGTGCCCAACGAATAAAGTGGAATGATTTGAGCTCACTCCATTCGACTGTTTGTGGGTTAACTCCTCCCTCAGTGTGTTTTTCCCCATAAAGGTTTTTTGTAATTCTGCAAACTCCCAAGCCTGTCGATACCTCCTTCAGTTGCATGGATGGTGCCATTTTAGCTTAATAAGGAGAGCCACTCAGAGAATGAATCCACTATTAGAAAATAGGATATATTAATAAACAGAATTGGAAGGTGGAGGATCTCACCTGGGCTTGCACAGCCAGATGGAAGGGCCCACGCTTGAAGGGTAGCAGAGTGATGCCATCATAGTTTCTAGTGCCTTCGGGGAACACCCAGATTCGCAGCTGGAGGGGAAAGAGAATACTGAAAGGATTTTCAAACATGACTTTCTTTTCTCCTCAGCTGGAAACAGAAAAATGCTATCTTCTAGTGGCTAGAATATAGCCTTTCCCTGACATATGATTTCCTCCAGTTAAGTTGCATCAGTTCTGATACCACAGAGGACTCAGTTTGGAAAAAAAGAATCTCTTAGCCTAAAAATAATGGCCTATATTAATAATGGCTTGTTGTTGTTTTGGCCTATATTTATTACATTTATCTCCCACCTTTCCTCCATGGAGTACAAGGTGGCATACATGGTTCTTCTCCACATTTTATCCTCATAACTGTCATGAAATTGTAAAATGGTTTAAAATGCTTTTTGCAACATGGCTCAGATGCAGAGAATTGTGGGGATTTCATCTTGGGAGGAGATGGGCCTCTGTGTAAGTGGAAAACTTTTAAGTTTCGTTTCACAGGTGCCACTAATTAAGAGCTGGAGAAGCAGCACCTGGTTGTCTCTGTTATCTGTTGAGAGCCTGGTACTCAAGGCCAAGCGGGCCTGAGAAGAGTTGAGATCAGGAAGGGAGGGGGGCCTGCTAAGGTGCGAAAAGTGAAGAAGCTTCGGGAAAATTACTTCATTAGAAAGCCCCCTGATTGGCTGAATCACTGTGAATCGTTGTTAGGGTTTTTAATATTTAAAATATTTTAAATAAATAAATAAATAATTTTTTTCCTTAAGTATAGGGGGTGACACCTATAGTCTTTGTTCCCCTGGGTTCCATCTAGACGGGTGGTTACCTGAGTGGGGTTCCACTGCCTTCACTACCCTACTTATGTCTCTCTGAGGAGAGATGAGATTTACAACAACTACCTCTTCAAGTAAGTAGAATAGGTCAGTTAGTTTTGTTATTTTTGGTTGTGTCTGAACTCTCTTGTATGTCTTACCTAAATCCCTGGTTGGAAGTGGGTTTTGAGGAATTGTTTTGCTGCTATTAATTGTGCACTTATATTTTTTATTAATAAAGCTACTTCTTATTTACTCTGGTGTGTTCATTGAGCGAGAATGATTTTGGTTCTGAATCTGGCACCTTGACCACTGACCGCAAACTACCAAGAGTGTGTTTTGGCTTTACCAGAGGGCTTCTGGACAAGGAGTGCCTGTTTGGCTCTTGTCCTTAGAAATCCTTGGTGTACCTATATCTGGGCTCTGAGTTCCCGACTCAGAGTGTGAACCAGTAGAAGGGGTGGTGGCAGCCTATCTTCTACCTTGCAGGGTTGGTGTTGGTTTGCACAGCCTTGGCAAGGGGAAATTGGGTTCTGGATCAATTACCCAGGGTGGGGAATTGGGTCTGAAGCATACGCCTGGCACCCGTGGAGGGTCGAGGCTATGACAATAACAACCCTCTGAGGTAGGTTAGGTTGAGAGACAGTGACTGGCCCAAGGTCATCCAGTCAGCTTCATAGCTGAGTGGGGATTTGAATCCTGATCATATATGTATGACCATGAGTTTATTGAGCCAAGGCCTTGAATAAAGATAGTTACACTGTTGGTGGGCCATTCCTAAATAAAGGACAATGTACGTTTTCTCATCTAACCTAGTTCATGCTTCCTGTCCCCTAGGCAGGTGCTAATTGGCCTTCCGCTTACCAGATTCTGTTAGCAAATAAAAGAATGCTTTTGGCCCTGGGCAATCTCTTCACAGCAGCCTTCAGGAAACCAGAGAAACTGCCATAAACATACCAAAGGTCTTGGGGCACCTTAGACTAGCACATTTTATCATGGCATAAGCTTTTGGGGACTGGCATCCACTTCATCAGATGCTTGAAGTGTAATCTTCAATTGCATATAGTTGTCAAGAGGAATTGTACACAGTAGGGTTGAAGGGAATGCCAAATTGGAGCTAAGATGTAAGCAAAATAAGCACAGTGACCCTTTTACAACAGCAGGGATAGGTGAAAAAACAATAAATTTGGGTTGTGTATACCCATACATTTAAATTACATTGCCCTCCTCTTTACTCACATTGTCCCGGACAATGGTGTCTGCTGCCTTCGCCATGGCATGGATAGATGCTGCTCTTTCCTTGCGGTCAATGAAAATGAAGCCACTCAGCCACCCAGCAATACCGACAGTCAAATAGTGTATGAGCTCCTTCTTGACAATCAAGATGCATCGCTCTGGCAAGATCTGAAGCATCCCTGGGAGCACCAAAAAATTAGGGAGGGCCAGAAAAAAAAACTAATAATTTTTTTAAAAAATTGTAAAAAAAAAAAAAGTTGGGGGGGCAGAAAAAAATTAAGGGGAGTGGAGACTCCTAGATCACCCTGGCTACAGGCCTGTTGTATACCACCTTTATATATTTTATGAAACTGCAGTTATAAATATTTCAGTCAATAATTCAAATGAAGGTTGACTGCGCACTTCTTCCCACCCTTCCCTACAGTCCCGAATGAGAGATGTAGCCATGTATTATAGTGGTTAGATTTAGGCTAGGGAGGCCAGAGTTCAAATCCTTGCTTAGCCATGAAGCTACCAAGATGATCTTGAGCTAATCACACATTGCTGAGAAGATAAAGTGCCCTGAGTTCCTTGGAGGAAGAGTAATATGTCTGTGTGTATTTATGTATCTGTCAACTTGCATGAACACACACCGGTTGCGGGGAATGTAACCCTCAAAATGCAAAGTCCCTCTCCACTATGCTTGTACAGTGTTATCTGTTATGTTCAATGTCCAATGCAAAATAAATGATCTCATAATAAAAACCTTGCACACTCTTTTGTGACATTTTGGTAGGCCAAATAAAGGGTATTATCTTACTAGGGGCTCTGCCCCTGCATGCATTGCTCACCAAATCCACCTAGAACCCCACCCCTCACCAGTCTTTCTTCCCTTAGACCTTGCCAAACTAACCCCTCCAGACTAACTCATTAAACCAGGGGTAAAGAACCTTTTGGCAGGTGGGCAGGGCAACCCACATGTCAATCACATAACATAATTGTGATGTCACATGATTGATAGGAGGGTTGCCCAACTCACCTGTCAAAGTTGGCCCACAGGGTGGGAGAAAAGAAGTTTCCCACCCATGACCTAATGAGTTGGGGGGCAGTTAGACTTGGCTAAGCAGCCCTCCCTTCCCCCTCCTTTTAGATCTGGCTGAGCCTCTATCCTGCCCCCAAACGCTACGCTAAGCAGGATTGCTCTCCCACCCCTTATTGGCTTAGCACTGAGTTCAGTCGCATGAGAGAGATCCCTCCAAACAGGGGTCACCCAACCAAGCAGGATTGCTTTCCCTTCACAAGAGCTGATGGGGGTGTGATCCTGCTTAGCACTGGGTTCAGGTACATGCGAGATCTCTGCAGGAGCTTCTCTTGTGCATGCTGACCTAGTGGTAGGCAGGTTTGGACCTTCTCCCGCAAGGAAGAAGAAGTGAGGGAGGGATACACAGGCAGACAGCTCAAGTGAGTCACAGGGAAAATCTCAGGGCAGGCCGGGACAGCTCCTCAGCAAACATCTTGCTGCCATCACTTCCCTCCTCCTCCTCTAATGCTCTGCCTATGGTGAAATGGCATCATTGGTGAAGCAGGCAGTGGTGGTGCAGCAGAGCCAGACAATTGCTGAGCAACTGCCCCAGGTTGTCATGACTGTTCCTCCATAGCTTGCCTGTGCCAGCTGCTTCTGCCTACCTCCTCCATGCCTACTTTCTCCACTGCCGCAATGGCCCTGGCTTGGCAGCATTTAGAAGGCTGTCGTCATGCTGTAGTTTGCAGCAGCATGATGCTTACATTTTTATTATACAGTAAGATAATAACAATACTCTTCTAGTACTACTAAATATTATGCTAATACTCTATGCCTGACCCTACACACCCAATCCCATCTGTGGTGATCTGAAGTTATTTTCTCTTTGACTTCCCAGGAGGAATCGCTCCGCCTGTGCAGCCTTTGAGACGAGCTCCCGTCTCAGAGGAAGCTTTTTCAGTTATAAAACCAGTCAGAAGATTTTTTGACTGGAAAAAATTTTCTCCCAGGCAAGGGAGAAACGAAGAGATTATCCACAGAAAGCTTCGTTTTGTTTGTTGGTCTGGAATTCATTGGAATCGCCTATGAAGGAAGGTAGCCAACAGCGTCAGACGGAGCCAGGGATTACAAACAGGCTCTAACTGATTAAGCGAGACATTTTTTTTTCTTCAAAGAAAAACGGAAATTAACAGGCAAGCATCCTCCTGTCTATTATCATCATTTTGTTATCGTTACTGCAAAAGAGATTTGTCAAAGAGTCAGCAACAAAGAAGCCCTGGGTGAGTTATAACTTTCTCTTTTACATACGGAATTAAGGAGGAAGAAAATCAAAATAGCCTATCTTTGTTTTTTATTGCAAAAAGCTGGCATGGAATTGTGCATTTTAAAGATATAAACGGATGAGAGGCATCTAATTTGAAGAGAAAATTTGATTTATCTGATATTTGAGTATTATATGTCGGGGACTATTTTTCTTGGTCTACTTTTTTTTTTGGCGAATCTGCTTATTCCTTATGCCACTAATCATTTGGACGCTGTGAACTAAATTTGTTTTGGACATATAAGAGATAAGGCAGTTCGTGCTGTCTAGAGGGTGATGTCATCTGGCTTGGAAGATTAACTCATTTGTGACTGGAAAAAGAAATAAACTGTTCTTTGCTTGAGAATACTGACTATATTAGAATTGAAGGGGTTTTGTTCTTTTGGTTTTAAGAATGACAATCAAGAAGGTGGCTGAGACCCTGGAAGGGGTTCTCTCTCTAAATATATTTCAGAAAATAATGAATGAGATTAAGCTAACGAAACAAGAGCTGGGACAGAACAGACAAGAGATGAAAATTGGATTTGGCAAAATGAGACAGGAGCTGAAAGAAATTCAGGATTCTATAACTGGACAAGAAAAAGAAGATGAAAGAAAGATCAAAGGGAAGGTTCAAGCCCTGGAGATTGGAATAGATTTATGAAATATGGACCTGGAAAAAGATTTGGATTTTACGGTTGTAATGGATCCCAAAGACAAATATTACTGTTTGGAATTCAGCGCTGTCCCTGAAGGAATTGGTGAAGAGATTAGAGATAAAGATATCAACGACTCAAAAAAATTCCTGGATTGGAAGGATTTGATGGAACTTGAAATAGAGAAAGTTTATAGAATAAATTCCAGATATGTGACAATGGAAAAACTCTCAAGAGATGTGTTAGTGCATTCTGTAAAAAAGAGGAACAGAGATACAACTTTACAACAACATTTCAGTAATACATTCAGAATTGATGGCAAGAAAATATCTGTGATGAAAGAAATCCCTATCAGACTCTTATTATATGACTATGGCAGCAAGACCAAGATTATTGGGTGTGCAAAGATGGAAGATGGAAGATGGAATCAATACTGATAATGGGAGAATGGGAGAAGAGCTATTGAAATTACTGGATTTAATAGACCTGAAGAGATGAATTAATTGACATGTCTATTTGGAGAAAAATTGATGGATATATATCTCAAGAATTAGAAACTTCTCTTTGACTTTTTTGTGGAAAGAATAAAATGGTGTTAATGAGATTTGATACCAATTAAGATAACCACTGGAGGAAGGTGATTGTATAATTTTATTAAGAGACAGGTTTGTTATATATTATAGACTTATAGCTAATCTACGACAAATCGGAAGTCAATAGTTTTTATTGTAATAGTTATTAATTTGTTTTGTTTGTTTTGTTTTTGAAAATTTGAATAAAAATTAATGATAAAAAAATGAAGTTATTTTCTCTTTAAGCAAATTGCTGCACTGCTACATTTCTACTTGTGGATCACTGCAATCCAAAGACCACAAATTAATCTTGCACAGGGAAAGATGTGGTTGGGTCACTCCTGCCCTTCTGGGCCCTTCCAGCTTGATGAATGAAAAATATTAAAACTTGATCATGCAGTCAACATACCAAGCACATCCACACTGCATTGATGATTGGCAAGTATGACATACGGCCCTTCCAGATGTAAGTTCTGAGCACCCTGCACTTTGATCTTTATGCCAAGGAAGTATTTCACCGGCTTCATGACAAAAGCAAGAACTCTAAAACAAGACAGCAAAATAGAGGCATTTTAGAAAGGTAAAGGAGTTGAGGAACAGGAGGAAGAACTTTATTACTGACTTATTTATTTATTGCATTTATAGCCTGCTCTTCCTCCCAGAAGCAGCCGAGGGCGGTAAACAAAAACACTAAAAGCACTTTAAAACATCTTAAAAACCAAAGACTTTAAAGCATATTAAAACAAACTATTTTTAAAAAATATTTTAAAAACAACTTTAAAAACATCTTAAAAAACAATTCCAGCACAGACGCAGACTGGGATGAGGTCTCTACTTAAAAGGCTTGTTGAAAGAGGAAGGTCTTCAATAGGCGGCAAAAAGATAACAGAGATGGAGCTTGTCTAATATTTAAGGACAAGGCAATCACCTGCTACAGTCTGTTCAAATGAAAGCTAGCATGGTGTAGTGGAAGAGAGTTGGATTAGGACTGGGGAGACCCAGATTCAAATCCCTGCTCAGCCATGATGCTCATTTGGTGATCTTGGGCTACCTACAGGGATGTTATAAAGATAGCAGAAAGGGGATCTTGTAGACTGCTCTGAACTCTTTGGGGGAAGGGTAGTAGAAAAATGGAAGAAATCAAATGAAATGCAAATACCTGCTGCAGGGCCCTCAGAGACTGCAGGAGAGGCTAAGAGTGAAAGCCCCACCCCGGCCATGCTCCCAATCAGACTTGAATAAGTCACATCTGCCTCTCCTTGAAGCTGGAGGAGTGTCGCCTCCTCCAATCTTTCATGGGTAGCTAAGTATAATTAAACACCTAGCCATTAAGCTCCCATTGATGAAACATCCATTCACACTCCTGGGCTGTTTATCAGCTGTCTTTTGTAAAATGACTGCTTGACAAGACATAATACACTTATCTTGTGTTAAACCAACCTTCCCCAACTTGGTACCCTCCTAATGATTTGGGCTACAATCAGCCCCAGCCACAATGTCCAGTGTTCCCTCCCTCCCAAGGCTGGTCCATGGCTCGTACATGTGTGTTGGGAAAGCGTGGATAGTTTCACCATGTTTCTGGAAGGGAATTTCTTGCTGCAATCAGCCCTACTCCCTAAGTGGGGTGGGTGAATCTGTCAGTTTTGGTTTCTCGCAGTTTCTCGTTTTTCCAGTCTTCAGTTCTCCATATTTCCACATCAGTTTTTGGTTGTTGTTTTTAAGTCCTCATGCAGATTTATCAGCTGAAGAATTGCACTGCAAAATCTGGAGAAGTGCAAACTCTGAAAGATGGCTGTGTTTCAGCTTGCATATTGTTTCAGATAGTGCAAATTTTGTAGATTTGCCTTTAAATGCAAACTGAGGACTCATCTACACAGTGGTTTACTGTGTTTGGTGCTACTCACATCTTTTAATTTACATGGTTCACATGGCATTACCAGCAAAAAGAAGCTCTCCCTGTAAATCCGTACTAACGCAATCCTCTGATAATACAAAAAGGGGGGGGGAAAGTCTTAACTCCGTGTCTCTAGTGCTTGCAGATGCTTTGCTCCAATTCTTTTAGGTGGGTGTGTCACATGTTCCCCTCTCCATGCCCACTCCCTCCTTCTCCCTTCTTTCATTTTGTTTCCTCTAAGCTGACAAGCAACTTCTGGCTGCTCTCTGTTCTCCTGGTCTTTTTTATGTTGCTCCAAATGGTGCCTTATTTTTCTTTTCCATCTAGCTTGTGTGCAAAACATAACACTGCTAAAACAAATATTTGCACTTCACCTGTATTGTCACAGTGAAAATACAAACAATCGCACTTGCAGGTTGTTGGGTTTTTTTAAAGTGAAACCTACTGCAGCTGGTAGAATAAACTGGGCATGCTTGGTTGGCAAGTAACCAGAGGGACTGGAAATGTTAAATTAGAGGGTGTGGTCATTAGGAAACTGTGTGATTGATCCTTCCCCTCAGAGTGAATAGAAAATACCATGTTTGCAGCTGGCATTCAGCCCTTACTGTGGACAGTGCAAACAGAAAAAGGAGGTAAAAACCGTGTCTTTAGTACGAAGTAACGCTCCCATGTGGATAAGCCCTGAATCTAATTTCTCCCTCATCTCTGCTCCCTACCCCCATTTGCCTCCTTGGTCATACATATATCTAGACCAGCACCAGTTGGGGAAGGCTGATACAGACCAAGCTTCCATCAGCCTTCGATTCTGGAATATCAACCAGCAATCAGCATAACAAAGGAGTGGTCTATTACTAGTCATAACGCCAGGACTGAGGCAAAATGTCTCTGTATCTCTCCCTTGTCTCAGGACATCTCCATCCTTCAATTTCCCCTTCTTGTTCCCATTGCGCCACACAAGCAGTGGTACAGTTAGGTCATTTTAGGGAGTTTCATCTGTTGCTATTTTCAAATGGGATTCAATCACATACAGTAGGGCCCCGCATTACGGCGTTCCGCTGATGCGGCAGCTTTCAAGCAGGGGAAATTCCCAGTTTTAAAGCCGATTTTGCCATTTTGCAACGTTTTTGCATCATTTTTTTGTGACGCGGCCCATTATAGTCTATGGGGCCCCGCTTTATGGCAATTTCCGCTTTACGGTGGGGGCCTGGTCCCTAACCCGCCGTATTAGTGGGGCCCTACTGTACCAGCAAATTCAGACTGCATAATTTGAAGCTGATTTGGGACTCTTGCATAATAAACCTTACGATTTTTGTGACAAGGTAAGTGATGGGGGGGAAGTATTGAAACGTGTGGGATAGCACGTGCTTGACACAATGTTGTATAACCCCCCCAGCAAACAAATCAGAATGAATGCTCAATAAATAGTGTCATCCAACCGCCCAACAAACCTTGTGCAATCAAAGCAGAATGAATACTCAATGAAGAGGTCATCATGAAGCAACCTTAGACTGGACGTTATGGTCTTATGCCTCTCTCTCTCTCTTTCTCTTTCACACACATACACGGATACACATACTTTAGATATTAAGTCCCCTCCAGAATCCTTTTTATTGTGCATTCATTATGATTTGTGGAGGTAGAAAATGTGACAAGCCAGTCCTGCTGCATTTGGCGCCATGTTCACCCATTCATTCTGCTGAGCAGGGCCCTCCACACAAAACATTTAAAGCCCATTTGTCAATGGGCTTCTGAGAAGGGATCTCATCACACACTCCTGTGTTCTACATAGCCCCAAGCATACAGTCATTAAAATAAAATAAAATACAAAAACTAACATAGTAGTAATACTTTACTTACTTCATGTTTGCTACATTTCTTCCCCGGGCAGCTAAAACAGGAAGTACCATGCCGCACACAACAAATATCCAAATATTTAAAAAGCAAACTTTAAAATAATATCTGAAGGTACTGCTGTAATGATAGAGGAGCAGCACTGCAAAGATGAAGAGGAAGAAATTGACTAAGCCAAGAGACTGGACCATGATGTCTCCTGGAGATCTCAAGTCTACACACTTGCATTCTGCAGTATTTAAATCAGCTAAGTTTGGTTGGGTGTGGAATGCATGGTACAGAACATGTTCAAACAAGTATATCCCAGCACAAGAGAACATTCATTGTCTTTAATTACCATATTGGGATTGTGTGTGGGTGTCAGTGACAGCATGAACCGTGTGTGGGAGAGAAAACGAAGGAAGGAAGGAAAAGACAACAGCACGGGGCAGCTATAAGTGGCTCCAGATGGTTACCATGTAGAAATGTATAAAATTATGCATGGTACGGAGAAAGTGGTTAGAGATAGGTTCTTCTCCCTCTCTTGTAACTCATAGACATCTAATGAAGTGGAAGATTCAGGATAGACAAAAGAAAGTCAATCCTTCACACAGCACATAATTAAGGTATGGCATTTGCTCCCACAGGAGGCAGTGAGGCCCACCAACCTGGATGGCTTTAAAAGCAGATTAGACAATATATGGAGGATAAGGGTATCAATGGCTACTAGCCACGATAGTAATGGTCTGCTTCCACGGTTAGAAGCAATATGCTTCTGAATACCAGTTCCTGGACACTGCAGGAGGGGAGAGTGCTCTTGTGCTCAGGTCCTGCTTGTGGGCTTCCTATCGGCATCTGGTCGGTCACTGAGAGTACAGGAGTGTGGACTACATGGGCCGCCTGGTCTAGCAGATTCTTCTTCTGTTATGTTCATCTAGAGTTGCCAATAGTCTAGGAAAAATAACTAGCCTGGCCTGCTCCTATAGTTTTAACAGCAGGTTGATCTGCAGTTATCAGCAAGTCACTTTTGTATAGCAGGAAGATAAGCAATATAACTAGCTGCTATCTTGACAACAAGCTTGAATAAATTATTTGGGGAAGGGCCATAGCTCCATGGCAGAGCATCTGCCTTATGTGCAGAAGGTCCCAGGTTCAATCCCTGGCATCTCCAGGTAGAGCTGGGGAGACACTCCTGCCTAAAATCCTGGAGAGCTGCTGCCAGTCAGTGTAGATAGTACTGAGTAGTACTGGTAGATAATACAGATGGACCCAATGGTCTGGCTTGGTATAAGGCAGCTTCCTATATTCCTGTTACCTATATTCCTATATTTCCTTTTTTTAAAACCCTTTTTCTTTTAACTTTTTAAAAGATGTCTTGAAAGCTTTTAAAAAATGTTTTTAAAGATGTTTTGTTTTAATGTATTTTAAAGTCTGTTTTTATGATGCCTCTCCAAGAGAGGAAATGATCCCAGGCCATCTGAAAGAGGTGGCAGTGATCCTATTCCTTCAGAAACCCTCTTTGCACCCAGAAGATTTTAACAACTATAGGTTGGTTGCAAATGTGCCCTTCCTGGGCAAGGTTCTTGAGCAAGTGATCACCAACAAACTCAAAGCAATTTTGGTTGACCTAGGTGCAATCCTGCTGGGATGGTCATCTCCAGAAGGCAGCGCTTGGGGGTAGGGTTCATCCCTGTGGAGCCTTCATTATGGGGTTTATTTATTTATTATTTAATTTGTATCCCGCCCTTCCTCCCAGCAGAAGCCCAGGGCGGCAAACAAAGCACTAAAAACACTTTAAAACATCATAAAAACAGATCTTAAAATACATTAAAACAAAACAGCGTTAAAAACATGTAGAAAAAACTTTTTAAAAGGGTTAAACACATTATTAAAAAACATATTTAAGCAATTCTAACACAGATGCAGACTGGGATAGGTCTCAACCTAAAAGGCTTGTTGAAAGAGGAAAGTCTTCAAAAGGCGCCGAAAAGATAGCAGAGATGGTGCCTGCCTAATATTCAAAGTATTCCACAGGTTCCACAGGGTTTGAAATAATATCCCATGCTATGTAACACCTACATGAAACTGCTGAGATTATCCAAGGTTTTAGGGTGTGTTGCCATCAATACACTGATGAAACACAGCTCTGTTACTTATTTACAGCTTCAGCAGATGTAGCAGTGGATGTGCTGGATCAGTGCCTGGACTCTGTAATGGGCTGGATGACAGCCAACAGACTGAACTCAATCCAGGTAAGACTGAGGCACTGTTAGTGGGCAATTCCTCTTCTGGATTAATGGAATACATTCTGTTCTGTATGGGGTTACATTCCCCTTGAAGGAGGAGTTCAGCCTGGGGGTACTCCTGGATTCAACACTTGTAATTGGAGACACGAGTGGCCTCATCACACGGAGTGCCTTCTACCAGCTTTGGCAGCTAACCCAGCTGCAACCCTATGTCGATGGGGATAGGTTGGCTTTCATTATCTGGTAACCTTCAGTTTAGATTACTGCAATGCATTGTATGTGGGGCTACCTTTGATGATAGGTTGGAAACTACATGTAATGCAGAACACAGCAGCTACATTGTATTATATGGGTTGGAATCACTATATCTAGAGAATTGTCCCCATATGAACCTGCCCAGATCCCGAGATCATCATCTGAGGCCCTTCTCGGCATGCCACCTTTAAGAAGGTTCAGAGGGTGGTGGCAAGGGGCTACTCTGTAGTAGCTTCTCTGTAGGAATACTCTCCCCCAGGAAGCCTGGCTAGTGACAGCTTTGTTATTGTTTTGGCATTAAGCAAAGACATTTTTGTTTTCCCAGGCAGTTGGACACCACTGGTATGTTATTGTGCTGTTAAATCTGTTCTTAATAATGTTCATGTAATATTATTTATGTATTTACTTTGGTTGTAATTGCTTTGGGGCTTTGAGGAAGTGACATATATACATTCAATAAACCTGAACTGAAACCTAGATGTTCAAGTCTCTTCACAACATTTCCCTGATCACCCCAATCCACATTTGTTGTTGTTATGTGCCTCCAAGTCGACGGCGACCTATGGTGACCCTATGAATCAGCGACCTCCAAGAGCATCTGTCATGAACCACCCTGTTCAGATCTTGTAAGTTCGGGTCTGTGGCTTCCTTTATGGAATCAATCCATCTCTTGTTTGGCCTTCCTCTTTTTCTACTCCCTTCTGTTTTTCCCAGCATTATTATCTTTTCTAATGAATCATGTCTTCTCATTATGTGTCCAAAGTATGATAACCTCAGTTTCATCATTTTAGCTTCTAGTGATAGTTCTGGTTTAATTTGTTCTAACACCAAATCATTTGTCTTTTTCGCAGTCCATGGTATCCGCAAAGCTCTCTTCCAACATCATATTTCAAATGAGTTGATTTTTCTCTTATCCACTTTTTTCACTGTCCAACTTTCACATCCATACATAGAGATCGGGAATACCATGGTCTGAATGATCCTGACTTTAGCGTTCAGTGATACATCTTTGCATTTGAGGACCTTTTCTAGTTCTCTCACAGCTGCCCTCCCCGATCCTAGCCTTCTTCTGATTTCTTGACTATTGTCTCCATTTTGGTTAATGACTATGCCGATAATTCCAGAACTTACCATTGCAGGAGCTATGTTAATTCTTCTTCAGCAATACTTCTTTGTCTGTGTTTGATAATTTTATCTCTACCAGTTTACAGGGAGCAGATGTTAAGCTAAGCACTCTGTAATTTCTTGAATCCCTCCTAGATCCTTATTTATACATATAATGGTGTTACATCATCTGCTTTCCAGGTCTCTAGTATGGAAGCTGATCTTATGGACAAGTTACATATTCTTGTTAGAAGATCAGCTATTTCATATTACCTTTATTTAAAAACTCTCAGGTAGATGCTATCTTGGCCCTGTGATTTGTTAATATCCTTGTGTTGGGAGAAAAGTAGCAACCCATATTACAAGTGATCTGAACCAGTGAGGGGTAATAGACAGAACTGCAATCTATTCTGTCCTCTGCTGATTCCTCCCCTAAAGTGTTTGTTGCTTTTGCAGGCTTTGCTCCTCCCCTTCCTCCCTTCTCTTCCTTTGTTCTCAGTTACTTAGTAATTGCTTCCTGAGTACAAGCCACATCGCTGCTTCAACATGTATGACTTTACCTCTTTATAGTAATAAACCTTAAGTTTATTTTTTCAGCTACCAGTCTTGACAAATTATTTTTCCACTCTGCTGCAGTGTGTATCTACCAAAAACCCTAACAGGTTATAGGCCTATTAGCAGGACAGAAAGTCTGAATGAAAAAACCTGCACAGGCAGATATTAATGTACATACGTTAATCCCAAAATTGCAACCAGAGTATTTCCATGCATGGCTATACAGAACTGAGACCCAGCTGGATGATGATCTCCTGGAAGTTGTGGGGACAGAAAGACCCACACAAGGAGCTGAAAATATCACAGGGTGGGATTCCAAAAATTGCAAGGCAAACCCCCTATTAATTCAGTGTGTGGCTGACTTACAGCTTATACAGGTGAAGAATGAAGGAACAGCTAGAGAGATGTTATTAGCCTTGAAAAATCTATATGGAAAAACTGAGATGCAAGATCAGATTCAGATTTACAAAGAACTGTTTTCTGCGCAGTGAAAAGGGGGAAGGATCCCTTGAAACATATGGAAAAGTTATTGAATCTTGAGGCTCAACTGCATGCCACAAGAGGGAAATTGGATAATGAACAGAAAAGTGCAATTTTGCTGGCATCCCTACCACAGGAATATTCTACTTTTATGTCTGCTGCTGATGCAAAGGAAAACCCAGTCTTTAAACTGGTCTTAGCAGACTTTAAGAAGAAGAAAACAATAACAAGGATCAAATTACACAGTTAAGGGACAACAAAAGGAAAGGAAATTTGCATGCATTGTATTCCACCCAAGAGTCAATCAGAAAAAGTTCAGCCTATGTGTTTCAAATGTGGTCAGAAAGGACATTACAAAAGGGACTGTTTAACAGCCAATGGGAGCTCTCCGTTGTACAAAGAGAGACTTGCAGGCAAGGAGGGAGACAAATGAGAGCAGATTCAAACCAGCAGTTTCAACCAAAAGCAAACCAGTCCAAATCTCACAGTCATAAATGCTTTTCAATAAGATAAACCAATTCTAAAAATGGACTATGGTTCATTGACAGTAGGATTTCATCCCACATGACATCATAGAATTATAGAATCATAGAACTGGAAGGGACCTACAAGGGCATCGAGTCCAACCCCCTCCTAAATGCAGGGACCCAACTTAAAGCATACCAAACAGATGGCTGCCTCTTGAATGCTCCAGTGTTGGAGAGCCCACCACCTCCCTAGGTAATGTGTTCCATTGTCACACCGCTCTAACAGTTAGGAAGTTTTTTCTTGTGTTGAGCCAAAATCTGGTTTCCTGTAACTTGAACCCATTATTCCACTCTGGATAATCAAGAAGATATCATGCCCCCCCCACTGTGTGACAACCTTTCAAGTACTTGAAGAGTGTGACCTCTCCTCAGTCTTCTCTTCTCAAAGCTAAACATGCCCAATTCTTTTAGTCTTTCCTCATAAGGCTTTGTTTCCAGTTCCCTGATCATCCTTATTGCCCTCCCCTGAACCTGTTACAGTTTGTCTGCATCCTGCTTAAAGTGCGGTGTTGAGAACTGGACACAGTGCCCAAGATGAGGCCTAACCAGTGTAGAACAGAAGAGAACTAGTACGTCACGTGATTTGGAAACTATACTTCTGTTATTGCAGCCTAAACTAGCATTTGCCTTTTTTGCAGCCACATTGCACTGTTATATTCAGCTTATGATCAACAATTCCAAGATTCTTCTTGCATGTAGTTTTGCTGAGCCAAGTATACCCCACCTTATAACTGTGTAAAACTTTTCACTTATCCCTGTTAAATTTCATTCTGTTGTTTTCAGCCCAATGCTCCAGCCTATCAAGATCACTTTGAATTTGGTTTCTGTTCTCCAGGGTATTAGCTATCCCTCCCAATTTTGTATCATGTGCAAATTTTATAAGCATTCCCTGCACCTCCTCATCCAAGTAATTAATAAAAATGTTGACGAACACTGGACCTAGGACCAAGCCCTGTAGTATCCCCCCAGTTTGAGAAAGAAACAGTGATAAGCACTCTTTGAGTACGATTCTATAGCCAACTGTTGATCCACCTAATTGTTCCATCCAGGACACATTTAGCTAATTTGCTAATCAGAATATCATGGGGCACTTTGTCAAAAGCTTTGCTGAAGTCAAAATATATTATGTCCATAGAATTCCCAAAGTCTACCAAGGAAGTTATCCAATCAAAAAATGAGATAAGATTAGTCTGGCAGGATTTGTTCTTGATAAATTCAGGTTGGCTTCTAGCAATCACTGCATTGTTTTCAAGGTGCTTACAGAATGACTGATTTACAATCTGCTCCAAAATTTTCCTGAGGATTGATGTCAGGCTGACTGGTCTGTAATTCCTGGGTTCCTCCTTTTTGCCCTTTTGGAAGATAGGGACCACATAAGACTCCTCCAGTCATCCGCCATTTCACACATCCTCCACAATTTCGCAAAGATAATAGATAGTGGTTCCGAGAGTTCTTCAGCCAGTTTCTTCAATACTCTAGGATGCAGTTCATCATACCCTGGAAATTTGAACTCATTCAATATGATTAGGTATCCCTTGACTATTTGTCTATCAATCTCAAGCTACAAACCTGCCCCTTCAACTTCATGTTTGCTAGGAGGGTCAAAGACCTGTTTTGGGAGAAGACTGAGCCAAAGTAGGAAATGAGCACTTCTTCCATTTCTTTGTCATCATTTTGCCATCCTCATTGAGTAGCTGTACCACCATTTATTTTCTCTGTATTTTACTATGGTGGTTCCTGAAGAAAGCTTTTTTGTTTTTAAGCATCCTCACAAACCTCAGCTCATTCTCAGCTTTAGCTTTCTTGACACCATCCCTGCAATTCCATGCTACCTGTCTGTACTCTTCCTTTGAATCCTGGACTTCCTTCCACTTCTTGTATATGGCCTTTTATGTTTTCAGGCCATCTCTAAGCTTTTTGTGAAGCCACATTGGCTTCTTCTGCTGTCTTCCCCCTTTTTTTCCTCTTTGAAATTGTTTGCAATTGGTCCTTTAGAATTTCTTTTTAGAAACTCTCACTCATGTTGAGCTTCTTTTCTCATTATGGTCGCTTGCCAAGGAACCTTACTTATCATTGTTCTGAGTTTATTAAAATCAGCTTTCCCGAAGTCCAGGGTATGTGTATGGCTACTCTCAGTTTTTGCTTCCTTTAAAATGAAGAACACAGGTATAACATGGTCACTTTCCCGCAGAGTTCCTGTAACTGCCACTTCATCCACTAAGTCATCTCTATTTATTAGAATCAAGTCAAGGACAGCTGATCCTCTAGTTGCTTCCTCCACTTTCTGTAGGAGAAAGTTATCTCCAACACAAGTCAGGAATTTCTTGCAGTGGCCGTGTTTGGCAGAATTTGTTTCCTGACAGCTATCAGGGTAATCAAAGTCTCCCATTACTACTAAATCTTGCCTCCTCAAAAGATTGGCAATTTGCTTTTCAAAAGTTTCATCCTCATCTTCTCTTTGATTGGGTGGTTGGTAGTAGACTCCAACCACCATGTTCCTTTTATTCCTTGCCCCATTAATTTTAATCCAAATACGCTTGGTGGAGCTACCAACCTCATCCTCCTGTATTTCTGAGCAGCGATATACATTTTTAACATATGGTGTGACTCTGCCTCCGTTCTGTTCCTTCTGTTCTTTTGAACAAGTTATATCCTTCAGTTGCTATATTCCAGTCCCAGGAGTTATCCCACCAAGTTTCAGTTATACCTATCAACTCATATTTACCCTCCTGCATTAAGAGTTCAAGTTCATCCTGTTTGTTTCCCATACTCTGGGCATTAGTGACACAGACATCAAAGACTATGTGATTTACGGTCTGGCTTCCTTCGTACATTTTTATGAAAACTATTATTGGTCCCCATTAGAGCCGTCCCCTCAGTTCCTGTTACTGTACATAAGCTTTTGTCAATCATTACCTCCAAGTTTACGTCTCCCTCTCCCTTAGGATTCAGTTTAAAGCCCTCCTGATTAAGTTCTCCATACTGTGGCCAAACACATTCTTCCCAGTCCTTGTGGGGTGCAATCCATCACTTGCCAGCAGACCATCTTCCAGGAAGTGTAGCCCAGAATCCAAATCTCTCGCATTGGCGCCACCTTCATAGCCAGTCATTCACCTGAAGTATTTTTCTTTCCCTGCCTACTCCTCTTCTAAGAATTGGAAGGATAAATGAGAAAACTCTCTGGGCTCCAAAGTCCTTGAGTTTCCTTCCTACAGTTTCAAAGTCTGACATGATTTCTTCGTAGCTTCACTCAGCAGTATCATTCATTCTCACACGGATTAGAAGAAAGGAATATGGTCAGTGGGCTCTGAATGATGGCATCCCTTCAGTCACAACTCTAATCTGTCCTCCAGGGAGACAGGATACCTGGTGAGTTCATGGCTCTTCTTGACATATTTGGGCTTCAATGCCACGCAGCAGGAAGTCTCCCACCACCACCACTACTCTTTTCTTCCTGTTGTGGGGCGTAGTTTCAATGCCTCTGCTTGACTGAGCTTCAGCCTCTTGCTCACTGCCACATAGTGTCTTTTATAATTCATCCTCTGCAGGCTATCCTCCAGTCTCATCCTCAAGTGCCTGAAAGCAGTTCCATAGTTCCATCAGTGCAGGGTGTCTTCTAGCTCTTCTGCTCCTATCTCCCTTGTCCACTGAGTTTCCTCCAATCCGTTGTTCCTCTTCTCAGCTTCTGCTTCAACATGCTTTTGTTCTTCCTCCTCCTGCTGTACTTCTTTGTTGTTCCAACGTTCTGTCTAAGAACTCTTCATCTTCTCTTGTACTCTTAAGTGTGGCCATCTGCAGCTGCAAGCCTCTCACTTTTTCTTCCAACAGCACCACCAGCTTGCACTTGTTGCACATGTACGCCAACTTGTTCTCAGACAAGAAAACAAACATTGCACACACCTTGCAGGTCACCACCACTGGAGTGTCCTTTCCATCCATAGTTTCCATTACCTTTTGTTTCTTTCTTTCTACTTGTACTGGAATTGCCTGTGGTTTGTCCTATCCTCCTGGAAGGTTAACTTTCCTGTTTTAATATATTTTAAAGTCTTTTGTTTTCAAGATATTTTCAAGTGCTTTTAGTGTTTTAGTTTGACACCCTGGGCTCCTGGGAGGAAGGGTGAGATATAAATTTAATAATAAACAAATAATAAGGAAAGTGACAGAAAAATACACTAGGAAATGAGGGATAACATTTGTTGATACAATATCATCTGACCTCCCTTTCCTCCTTTTTCTTGGCTTTCTCTCTTTTTTCCTCCATCAGATGTGAATTTCTTCAGTGAACTAGACCCAAATAGAAGGGAACGTGTTTATTGCAAATGGGAACTCTCTGTCTGTTAAGGAATGCGGAAATGGAATTCTGACCTGCAATACAGAGCTTGGAGGCCATGAGGCAATAAGAAGAGATATTATGTTCATTCCAGATTTGAATGGAAAATTTTAAAGTATTGCCACTTTAACCATAAAGGGCTTCAGTGTGAACTTGTGTGACAACTAGTGCACAACCACCATGAATGGAGAACTGTATGCCAGAGCTTCTGAAAACCAGGGTGTGTTTGAACTACTGTCCAAGGGAATAGGCAAACATGATAAAATGCTGTACAATGACAGATTGCCTTGAGCTATGGCAGAGACAATTTGGACGACATGATATAAATGCCATACTTGATCTGGAAAGGAAGAATCTAGTCAAAAGCATAACAGCAAAGATGTGCAACAGTGGCAATGACAAGTGTGTAAACTGCCTAAAGGCGAAAGGCACAAGGCCATCTATTCCCAAAGAGAGTAAAAGACACTCAAAGAAACCAAAAGGTGTCCGTTTAATTCCTCCTCCTTTTAGTTTTGTTTTTAACCTAATATTTAAGCAAGCTGATGTGCATTCTCTGCTTCCCAAAAATTATTTCCAACATTCTTCCTCTTTTCTTTTTTTCCTCACAATTTAGAAATTTTACCCCCTGTCCTCTCTCACCAAAAACCCCATCAACATCAATAATAATAATAATAATAATAATAATTGGCCAGTTTTACATTTGGTACCAAAAAAAGCCAATGACACAAACGATATTAATAACAATAAAAAGGATGCCAGATGTATGTGAATAGCTCATCAAAATTTTGATTTGCTGAAATACAGAAATCTGATTATCATCAACTGTGAATCATTTTGAACTTGGAGAATTTGGAAACCTTTTCCCACTGGAGATCTCTTACTGGAAATATGTATTTGCCCAAAATGCAGGTAGCTTCAAGTCAAAGGCTGTAGTTTCCTCCAGAGCAGTGATGGCAGAGGTGTTTCAAGACAAGGCATATATTGTTTACTGCATGAGGCTGGTCCTCTGGCTCTGTTCTCAACAGCAGCCAATCAAACTCAATCTGTTGTCTTTTCAGTCTCTCCAAGTATGAAATCTTGCAGTCCCCTATACTTCCCCATCCGAAGCAACACCTCTTTCATGTTTCTTTTCTACAAATGCACCATAACATACAGCACCAAGGGTGATGGGTAGAGGTGTGCTGGGATTGAAAAGGCCAAATGTGAAATGTGTCCCTTTCCCAACAGCATGAAGGCCCAAAGAGAGAAGACACAAATGATAGAAGAGAAGCCAGTCTAATGAGGGCATATCTATATTAAGGTGGTTTTATACCATTCACACTGTCAAAATCCCCCCCTGCTCCCTGTGATGTTCCTGCTTGTAGGGTAAAAATGGTAAGTGCTGTTTATATAGAAGACATATGGTAAGTGGAGTGAAGGGGGAGTACATGAGCAGTAGAATGCTGGATGATTGGCTGAGCGTTTGAGTGGCTGGGAGTATAAATGGAAGAATGACAGTTGAATCTGGGTGGATGTTGGGAGTGTGGAGAAAGGTGTTTGAGGGTGGATGTTGGGAGTATGGAGAAAGAGGTGTTTGAGGGTGGAGGTCAGGAGTGTGGAGAAAGAGGGAGTTGGAGTTCTGATTAATAATAAGTCAAGTACAAAACAGGAATAGATGAAACCATACGCTTGTGAAACATTCTAAAACTAATCTTGTTATTTCTGATATTTAATAAATACTTATTTGGTTTACCAAAGGCCTGATCCTTGGCTGGGGGATATACATACCAGAAGGGAGGGCAAGGTAATTACCAAGGCTGAACAGAAACAGTATCTAATGGTGGCAGCGGTGAAGGGAGGAATAATAACAATTCAAGTATCCAGAGCAACCCAGAGTTGTATGCGTTATCTATAAAGATACAAGGGGGTTGGGAACAGCATAAGCACGCAGTCACAAAAGTAACCAGCTAGAGAGAGACTCAGGCAAAGTCTCTGGGAGTATTGGTTATAGGGCGTGACTGGTGGTGCTGCCTAGCAGGGGGATCTAGTGAGATCTGTGCTAGAGCGGAGTGAGAAACCATATAAAGGACGGTCCGGACTGGTGGTATCCCTGGTGGTGCCTAGTGAAAGGCAGTAGCCACAAGCAGGTGGGAACCTGACAGGGAGAACCAGGGAAGGACGTCACATGTGGTGGCAGAGGTGGGATTCGAACCCTAGAGAGTCCCTAAAAGTGGTGTGGCTAAAAGAAATAACAAATAAAGATTACTTGTGAGAGTGACTGGCAAAGAGTGTGTGGCAAAGTGCGAGTGAACTTCTAAAAACATGACTGAATATATAAAGATGAAAAGAGAGGAGCTGGTGGAGAAGTGCATAACATTCAATTTACCTCACGAGGGTAAAGGGGTAGATGAATTGCAAGTAGCATTGATAGCATTCGCATCTGTTCAACAAAAACAACCTGACAGAGAACCCAGAAGGGTACTCAAGCAATCCCGCTTATATAGAGTATTTGAGAGAGAAGTTAAAGTTGGAAACTGAGAGATTGAGGATGGAAGGTGCAGAGAAGGAAAAACAGCGGGAGTTGGAAATTGAGAGAATGAGAATGGATACTGAAAGGATGAGAATGGGGTTTGAGGAGAGGGAGAAGCAACGAGCATTGGATGCTGAGATACAGGTGGAAAAGTTAAAATTTGAAAGAGAGAAGTTTCATTTTGATGAAACAAGAAAGGACAGAAATGAAACCAAAATAAAGGTTACACCAAAAGATTTTGCGGTGTTTGAACCTGGACAAGACCCACAGATTTACCTCAACACCTTCGAAAAGACAGCTCAAATGTGGGGGCTACCGGAGGATAAATATATGCAATATTTATCAAATCTGATCAAAGGGGAATTGGCAGAGGTATACCAATATTTCCCCTCACACAGGCCTGTCACATATGCCAAGTTTAAAGAGGCAGTGTACAAAAGATTCAGACTGGGACCTGACTACTTTAGGAAGTTATTTCGAAACTGTCAGATCCAAGCAGGGAGATCTTTTGTTGAACTGGGAGCAAAATTGATGGACATATTTGGAAAGTGGATGGGAAGTGTCAAAGCTCAGTCAGTGGAAGAGGTGAAAAGCCTCATGATACTGGATCAATTATTCCATCAATTACCACCAGAAATAAGGCTCCTGGTCAAAGACCGTTCCCCTACGTCGGTGCAGGAGGCCGCAGAGATGGCGGATCATTTTGCCTCCAACAGAACTGGCTGGGTGGGGAAAACATCAAGAGAGTTTAAACCCAGACCATATAATGGTGGCAGAAAGGATGTGGTACCACAGCGAGTGAGTCCTCCAATAAAGTCTGAAGGGCACAGGACACCCCAGAGTGGATCTGTGTACCCTAAAATGGAGGAGAAATTATGTTATAAATGTGGTAGACCGGGGCACCTACGTTTTCAATGTGAGGTTGCCAACCCCATTGGTAATCCTGCTCAGGGAAGGGCAGTGAACAGAACCAAGGGAGTTAGAAACGAAGAAGGTTCAGTTCTGCCAGATAAACTGGACAAATGTAAAAGACTTTGATTCGAGTCTGAGGGAAGAAGTGAGTGTGCAAGGGGCAAATTATTGGGCATTGCTTGATACTGGTGCCGCTCAGACATTACTGAGGCCAGATTTGATAAAATCTGAGGAAATATTACCTCAGGAAACGGTGACAATCCAAGGAGTGAGGGGTGAACCAGAAAGCATACCCATGGCCCTGATAAAATTAAAGTGGAGAGGAAAGGAGGAAATATGTAAAGTAGGTATTAATGCCCAACAACAAGAACCAGTGATACTGGGAAGAGATGTTATGGGGGCACAAGGAAAAATATATGTGGTGACCAGACAACAACTTGGCAAAGCAACAGAAACCATGTTAACAGAGGCCGAAGAAAACAGGGTGGAACCTGTTATCGAGCCTAAGGTCGCCATAGCAACCCCTGGCAGGCCTGCTAAAAGAGACAAACTGTATCGAATGGTCTCTAGTGAAGAGGCAGAGCAGTTCAGGGAAGAGCTGGATAAGGATGCAAGTTTGAAGCAAAGTTACTGGTATGATAGAACAGCCAGAGAACGTGTGTATGATGTGGGAGATATGGTTATGGCATTCATACCCAGGAAACACGATAAATTACAGGCCAACTGGGAGGGACCATATACCATAAGGGAAAAGCTTGACACAGTGACGTATGTGATAACCACAGGCCAATTAAAAAAGCATAAAGTGGTTCATGTAAATATGTTGAAACCTTATCACACCAGGGATGCAAAGGTGTTGCAAGTTACCTTATTCCCTGAGGGAAGTGGGCCTGAACTTCCAGATTTGGTACAGGAAAGCAAAGCAAAAGGAGGGGTAGATCAATTCGAATGGTCACAGGAGGTGAAGGAAGAAGTCAAGAAAGAGATTCTAAGAGTTTAAAAAAATTATGGGGATCTCTTCAGCAATAAACCTGGCCGAACCAGTATAGCCAGACATCCAATTGATACTGGAAATCATGCCCCAATCAGATCTGTTCTGTACTGTGTGAATGGGAAAGTTTTGAATGAAATTAGAAAGGAGGTTGAAGACATGTTGGAACTAGGAGTGATCAGGGAATCCATCAGTCCCTGGGCCTCAAGTATTGTACTGGTTCCGAAAAAAGATGGAACCACAAGGTTTTGTATTATCGTTTAATCAATAAAATTACTGTCCCAGATGCGTATCCTATGCCTAGGGTGGACGCAATGTTAGAGCTATTGGGAGCAGCAACCATTATCTCTACCATAGATCTGTGTAAAGGATTTTGGCAGATGGAATTAGACGAGCAGTCCAGAGCCAAAACTGCCTTCAGTACACCAGACGGGTTATATGAGTTTGTGACTTTACCCATGGGACTAAGGAACTCACCAAGTTCTTTTCAGAGACTAATTAATACTGTGTTACGAGGCATGTCAGATTTCGCAGTGGCCTATATAGATGACGTGGCCATTTTCAGCAAGTTGGTGCCTGAGCATGTCCAACACCTGGCAGCAGTATTAGAGGCATTTAAGAAAGCAGGGCTAACAATAAAAGCCAAGAAATGCCAGTTTGGGTTGAATGAAGTGATCTATTTAGGACATAAGGTGGGGAGTGGAAAAATAACCCCCTTATGGAGCAAAGTTGAGGCAATACAATCGTGGCCCATCCCCTTAACTAAGAAACAAGTTAGGGCATTTTTAGGTGTGGCTGGTTTTTACCATAAATTTGTAAAAGATTTTGGGGAAATTGCAACCCCCTTGCATGAGCTAACAAGGAAAAAGTGTGCTGAGCATGTGGTGTGGACGGATGAATGTCAAAAGGCTTTTGACCTTCTGAAGCAAGCCTTGTGCCAAGGGCCTGTATTAATAGCACCAGATTACGAGCAACCATTCATCGTGGCTATGGATGCGTCGGACCTAGCGCTGGGAGTCGTCTTGCTACAAGAGAGAGGAGGCACCAGACATCCAGTGGCGTATATTAGTCGCAAGCTGACATCGAGGGAGAAGAATTATTCGTCGGTCCAAAAGGAGTGCCTAGCGGTCGTGTGGGGACTGAGCAAGTTGCGCCCATACGTGTGGGGACGAAGATTTACAGTGACGACGGATCATCGAGCATTGTTATGGTTACAGACTATGAAAAATCATAACACTATGCTGCAGAGGTGGTCCTGGGCTCTACAAGATTACCAGGTGGACTTCAAGTTCATAAAAGGCAAGGACAATGTATTGGCCGATGGACTTTCAAGGCAGGTGGCCGGGACTACAGTGACGTGACCCAGACACCAGGAAAAACTTCCTAACTGTTAGAGCGGTATGCGAATGGAACCAATTACCTAGGGAGGTGGTGGGCTCTCCCACACTGGAGGCATTTAAGAGGCAGCTGGACAGCCACCTGTTGGGTATGCTTTAACATGGATTCCAGCATTGAGCAGGGGGTTGTATCCAGAGCAACCCAGAGTTGTATGCGTTATCTATAAAGATACAAGGGGGTTGGGAACAGCACAAGCACGCAGTCACAAAAGTAACCAGCTAGAGAGAGACTCAGGCAAAGTCTCTGGGAGTATTGGTTATAGGACGTGACTGGTGGTGCTGCCTAGCAGGGTGATCTAGTGAGATCTGTGCTAGAGCGGAGTGAGAAACCATATAAAGGACGGTCCGGACTGGTGGTATCTCTGGTGGTGCCTCGTGAAAGGCAGTAGCCACCAGCAGGTGGAAACCTGACAGGGAGAACCAGGGAAGGACGTCACACCCCCCCCCCCCAAGAATCCTAGGAATTATAGTTTGGAAAGGGTAGATAGCTTTTCAGGAAAACTTAGGATTTGGCCTGATCTGCAGCAGTAAATGATGGGAGCTGTGTTCATGCTATACCTTTACAGCACATTCAAAGCACATCCCCTCCCCCAAAGAAGACTGGGAACTGTAGTTTGCCCTCCCCACAGGCCTACAATTCCTAGCACCCTTAACAAATGACAATTCCCAGGATTCTTTGGGGAAGCCATGTGCTTTAATGATATGGTATGTATGCAGAACACTGGGCTGTACCACAGCAGATGGGATATGCTATTTTCCAGTTCCCTCATGTTAAAACCAACCAACAGACACGAACAACTAGCGTATCAGGGAGACCGTTTCTAGCCCAGATTTCCTTCCGCTGTATTCTGATTGCAAGGAATTCTTCATATAGGTGAGCATTACAAAAACGTGATCCCCTCTCACAATCTGAAATGGTACAACCCACTGTACCACCTCAGAACTCTGCTACTGCCTTCCCTCCCTGGCCTGCTCAGCATGTGTTGACCAGGCTTTTCTTGGAGAAAGGAAATTACTGTTAAACCAATCCAAACCTCTAATGTAGCTATTCCCAAGCTGAAGAAGCAGCATCAAATGCAGATGAGCTGTTGGTGTGCTGGAATGAGAGAGAGACAGAGAAATGCCAAAGGGTGCAATTCTATGAACCTTTATTTAGAAATAGGGAACCTGTGGCACGCCAGGTGTTGTCTGGCTACAATTCCCATCATCCCTGATTACTGGCTATGCTGGCTGGGGCTGATGGGAGTTGGAATGCAACAGTATCTGGAGGGCTGCAGGTTCCCCAACCCACCTTACATGGGAGAAGACCCACTGAACTCTTTGGGAATTACATCCAAGTAAATAGGCATAGAATTGAGCTGGAGGAACAAAAGAGATGAACAGTTGGAAGCAGCACAATCAAGGAGAGGAGAACATGGCTGCATACACACCAAACTTTGAAAGCACATGACTTCCCCCAAAGAATCCTGGGAACTGTAGTTTGTTAAGGGTGCTGGCAACTGTAGCTCAGCGAGGGATAAACTACAGTTCCCAAGATTCTTTGGGGAAGCCATCTGTCTTAAATGTATCATGTGTATGCAGCAAGAGACAGAAGAGTGCGAGTAGGAAAAGAAAACTATAAGTGTTGGAGCAAATGTGTATAACCCACCCCCAGGATTGAAAGCAAGTCCCCCCTACTGCCAGGAGGGTGTTTGGTGTCTTTTATTCCAGATTATTTAATTTAGATTTTTAAAAAACCACTTTCTAACTTTATAAATGCTGAAGCCCCTTGGAATCACTATTCCAGATGCCAAGGTATAGCTTAAATATACATTGGTTGCCTTTTAACACACCCCATTTCCTCCTTTCACTCTTTGCCTACATTATAATACCTCTCTCCAGTCTTAACCAGATTAATGAGGAACACACTTACATTTGCCAACATGCCAGAGGACCACCACTTCTGTTCTTTAAAAGCAGTTCAGAAAAACAGAATATTCCATCCCTCCTCCTTTTCACATTTTTAATAGTCTTCTTGATTGTGTGGAAGAAAGGGTGGTGAATGAATGAGGGTTATGGGGTGGCTCATCTGTTTTAGGTCACTGGTTAGGTTAGCCAATCTGTTGCCTTCCAGATGCTGTTGGACTACAGTTCCCATCAGCAGCAGAGTTGTTGTTCAAAACATCTGGAGGGCATCGAGTTGGCAAAAGTTGGATTATTTTGTGAACAGGAGGACTGAGAGGAACAGGACAAAAGGGTGTATTGGCAGCAGAGCAATGATTTTGTAAACTGCTTACAGGTTTTTACATTCCAGCGATATATACATTTTGTTAAATAAAATAAAGAAAATAATGGCTAACCCTGTGACCCTCTGGATGTTGTTGGATGCCAGCTCCCATCAGCCCCAGCCAGCAAGGCCAATAGTGAGAGATTAGGGATTTGCAATGTAACAACATATAGAGAACCACAGGTTTCACACCCCTGCTGTAGCGAGTCCACCATGTCACTGATCAACTCTCATGATTACAGAGCCCAAAGTCACATTCCCACTATATACGTGAAGCACTCTTATTTTATTTACTTAAAATATTTCTATCCCGCCCTTCTCCCCTAAAATAGGACACTCAGGGTAGCTCACAATAAAATCACACACAATAAAAACACAACAAAACATTAAAATAGATTTAAAATAGTTAAGAAATCTGGGGGAGTGATATTAAAAGGGGACTAAACACGCAAAACAAAACAAAAGGGAGGGAAAATAAAATCAGTGATACCACTTTAAGAGCGATGGCTTCCTGCAAAGAATCCCAGGAGCTGTAGTTTGTTAAGGGTAACTGTAGCTCTGTGGGGGAAGCCATGACTCTTACAGTGGTACAGTATAAGAGCATTTTAAATGTATGATGTGAATGTGACCCTCGTTCAGCTTTTGTTGTCCTCTGTCATTTCAGACTGCAGAGGGGTGTGCGTGTGCAAGTTCTAAATGCTCCTTCATAGTAAAAAGACCTTCCTCCATGAGAAGGCAAAGGCTGCTGACTGTGTAACTTAGGAATGCTGAGGCCCAGAGGGCAGACAAAGATTGTTCTCACAGTGTAGTCTCATCCCTCATTGGCTCTATCCAATAGTGTCATTCATCACATGCAAAGTCACCACCAATGGGAAGAAGGCTTGCCTGTGATGAGTGACGTTTGCCAGATGAGTGGATCATGTATGTTCAAGCTTCTATGGCCAAAGCAATTGCAACAGGAAAGCTGAGGTGGGGCTTATTTTAACAGTCAAGTAGATTGAGAAGGGAGAGCTGGAGCATCAGAGCAGGGAATGGAGAGACAATGTTGGAAGAGAAGAACCTAGTTTATCAGAGATGAAGCCTGAGCCCCGCTGGGGGAAGGAGAAGAGAAAGACGAGTGGGAAAACCCACGGGATGGAAAGGAGAGAGACCAGGGTAGCTCCATAGAGGGGATAGGGAGGGATGAGATGGAAGAGGGGAAAGAAGGCAAAGCAGGGAGAGAGCTGGGGGGTGTAAAGGAAGCAGAGAAGGCCGAGGCAGGCAGAGGAGAGGTGGGCAGAGGAGTGGCAGGTTTGGCAGTGCTGGCAGCCAGCAACGTGGCGTGGGTGGCCCCAGCACCGGCAGAGGCCTTGTCGGTGCCATGGGTGCGCTGGTGGCGGTTGAGGTGGGAGCTGCGGCTGAAGCATTTGGCACAGATGCCACACTTATAGGGCTTCTCCCCGGTGTGGATGCGCTGGTGGATGGTGAGCTCCGAGCGCTGGATGAAGGCTTTGCCACACTCCCCACAAGCGTAGGGCTTCTCGCCCAGATGGGTGCGCTGGTGGGTCAGCAGGTTGGAGCTGACACTGAAGCATTTGCCACAGGCGTCGCAGCGGTACGGCTTTTCCCCAGTGTGCATGCGCCGGTGGATGGTCAAGTCTGACTTCTGGATGAAGGCCTTGCCGCAGTCTACACAGGAGAAAGGCTTCTCCCCAGTGTGGATACGCTGGTGTTTCACCAGTGCTGAGCGCTGGGCAAAAGCTTTCCCACAATCCTCACATTTAAAGGGCTTCTCCATCGGTGGTGTTGAGGGCTGTGGTGGGACTTTGCCCAAGCTTTTGCCACAGTCCAAGCAGTGGCCACTGCGTGTGAGACGTCCCTTGCTGCTGTACAGCTGGTGTTTAAGAACCTGTTTACCTCCTATGCCAAGAAGGAATCCCTTAATGTGCTCAGGGCAATGGTGGGCAGCGGCAGCAGCAGCCTGGGCTTGGTGGACCCTCTGGTGCCGGTCAAGATGGGAGCTCACAGAGAAGCCCCGGCCACACTGCGCACAGGTATAGGGACGCTCACCTGTGTGCACCCGCTGGTGCCGCTCCAGGTCAGAGCGCTGGATAAACCGTTTGCCGCAGTCGCCACAGGGGAACGGGCGCTCACCAGTGTGAATGCGCTGGTGTTGTGCCAGGTTGGAGCTGCGGCTGAAACGCTTGCCGCAGGCGTTGCACGGGTAAGGGCGCTCTCCAGAGTGAGTCTTGCGATGCTTAGAGAGCGCAGATCGCTGTCCAAAACACTTCCCGCAGTCAGGACAGCGGTGGGCAGCTGGGGCGGCAGCAGGGGGCTCCTCCTGGTGATTGAGCCTGTGGGTGCGCCTGTGCCTGTCGAGGTGGGAGCTGACAGAGAAGCACTTGCCGCAGTCATGGCAGGCATAGGGGCGCTCGCCGGTATGTACACGCTGATGCCGCTCCAGGTCAGACTTTTGGGTGAAGGCCTTGCCGCAGGCAGCGCAAGGGAAAGGGCGCTCACCTGTGTGCACACGCTGGTGTTGCGCCAGGTTAGAGCTGCGGTTGAATCGCTTGCCACAAGAAGTGCAAAGGTAGGGCTTTTCACCGGAGTGGATCTTCTGGTGTTTGGCAAGGATAGAGCGCTGCCGGAAGCAACGCCCACACTCAGCACATTGGTGTGGCCTCTCTGGTGTAGGAACACTGTGGCTTCTCCCACTACCATTAGTACTCAAAGTCTTCTTCCCACATTCAAGGCATACTCCTGACCTTTCTGCTACCACCAAGGCCGCCTGCCTGTCTTTGAGCTTCTTGGAAGTCTTCCCCTCCCGCTGATGTATCGCTGGCACTCGTGGCAACTGTTCCTCCTCTGGGTCCAGCTGGCACTGACTGCTGCTGGTTTCCCCACCATATGGGTTGTTAGATCTCCCCGAAGGGGAACTTGGTGGCTCTATCTTCTTCAAGTTGTCCTCCTCTGGAAGTGGATCCTCTTCGTTCCCCTCAGCAGCTGTAATTTAGATGGGAAGATGAGAGACAAGTATAAACATCTCGGCTCTAAATGGTTGGTCTGGCCTTCCCCAACTTGGTGTCCTCCAAAGTCTTGGGAGTACAACTCCCATCAGCCCCAGCCAACATGGCCAATGGTGAGGAATGATATACTGCAAAAATAAAATAATCTAGGGGGCACCAGGTTGGGGAAGGCTGCACCAGTCCATTCCACAAGCATTGCTCTGCTCTATCAGTTCATTCCTTCCCCAGCTTCCTCAGAAGCAGAGCTGATAAGCCTAGATGCAATGATGGCACCACTAGGAGGGGCAGTTGCATGACCACTGACCACCATTCATAGAATCATAGAATCAGAGTTGGAAGGGGCCTTGTAGGCCATCGAGTCCAACCCCCTGCTCACAGCAGGAAATCCACAGCTAGAGCATCTCCCGCAGATAGCTGTCCAGCCTCTGCTTGAAGACATCCAGCGAAGGGGATCCACTTTCCTGACAATGTCCTCCACAAATCAGACCAGAGAAACAATTCCCAGTGGCTGCTCCCAATTCTGGGAGATCCACCCAAACTCAAACCTGTGCATATTTATGGCAACAACACAAGGCTTTTAATTATCCCCACCTTGCATGCAGGCTTTTAACACCTGGAAATGAGTTGGATGCATTCTTTAGCAGTTGCATTGTGCAGAATTCTGTATTCTGCACAACTCAGCTTTCATTTTTTTTAAAAGGGAAAAAAGCTATTTTCTAGCTCTTAAGGGTGCAAAAATAGCTTTGTATGTATGCATTAATAACAATAACTCACCCTGAGGTCCCAGGGTGGATTACAACAGTTTAAAATGCCCAGCATGTAGACAATGCCTAGCAAAATCTCAGAAACTAAAGGGGTTTAAGAAGGCTTTTCTGGTTCTGGGGCTGGTGCAGAAGTTGTAGTCCAGGTATGTAGCCCTCCAGTCTTCCCTATCTGGCCCTCAGAACCCTCCCCAGGCCATACCCCTCCCCAGCCCTGCTGTGCACCCTCCTTGAGTGTTTTTGCCTAGCTGCAACATGCCCTTGAACTCTGATAAAGCTTCTCTCTTGCCTGGATGGAAGATGAAGGGGGATGTGTGAATATGAAGAAACTAGTCTACTATACAGAAGTAAAATCCACATTTATTGCTGTGCACATTTTTGCCTCTGGCCCCAATAACCACTAATATCTGGCCCCTGGAAGGTTGCCCAGAAGATATTGTGGCCTTCTAATGGAAAAATGTTCCCCACTCCTCTTCTAGTCTAGCAACATCAGGAGGGCCACAGTTTCCCCATTCTGGAGCAAAAGAGGCAGGAAGATACCGTGAGGCTGCAGACTCACACAAATTTTGAAAAGCATTCAAGGAAATGGCTTAATCCATGGGATGCCCTTGTTTCATCATAACTTTAGCGGGCCAGTTTGGGGACAACTTCTGGAGCATTTCACAGATAAAAACAAAATCTTCTTCTTGTGTCTGTATATATATGAAAGCAGAATGGTTCAATAGATTTTGGATCTTTAGAAAAAAAGGAAAAGAAAAAAAGCGGCAAGAATAGGGACGAATTTAGGTGCAATGATTTACCAGGGACTGGTGGCATAAAACAGGCTGTCCATGGTAAACTGGGATAATTGGAGAGAATACAGCTTGTATGCACTGTGAAAAAAGGGTAATTGTTATCAATTGAACAGATTCAGAGGGAATGAAGGAAACATAAGCTGGTCTTCACAGAAGCCCCATCTCTACATGCTCTTACATTTAAGGCAGTATTATGCCACTTTAACAGTCATGGCCTCCCCCAAAGAATCCTGGGAGCTGTAGTTTGTTAAGAGTGCTAAGAGTTGTTGGGAGACCCCTATTCCCCTCACAGAGCTGCAGTCCCCAGAAGAGGGACTGACTGTTAAACCATTCTGGGAACTGTAGCTCTGTGAGGGGAATAGGGGTTTTCCTAACAACTCTCAGCAAGCTTAACAAGCTACAGTTCCCAGGAAGCTCTAAGGCAGCGTTACCCTACCTTTTTTGACCCAATGCCCCTTTGCAAAATCTTTTTGTGCCCAACGCCCCCCTCATATTAAGTATATGCCAATGCTTCCTATTCTTCCCTTAAAATATGAGTAATGCATAAAAGGTATTTTCAATGATTATTACTGATTGTTTTTATCATGCCTTTTTACTGCACTTAGATTACACACTGAATTCTTAGTATGATTTATTAATATACACACATAGTTATAGAAAAGTAAACATCACAGAAACAATGGGTAGAGAGTGTGTCCCATTCCTGAAGGAAACCAGCGAATAACTGACTGTCTGCATCACCCGTTTGCACACAGCACTCATCCGTTGGAAGAATGCACCCTCCACCAATATACCCAGCTTATCACACACTCTCTCGTGATTGGTTCCAACATTCCTCAAGACAGCATCGGAACATTACCTAGTGCTGGGGCATCGCTAATATCCCCATTCGTTGATATGACACTGGCCGCTATTCAGAATTTCTTTACTAAAGAGCACACACTATTTATAGTGTTATTCCCATGAATTGAGACTATTAAATACATTCTAACTGGGGACAAAACAGTTTAAAAATTAATAATTTGTGTATTAAATAAAATTAAACTTAAATGCTTCAACTGTCGCATGAGACCGCAAAATGTCAATTCCCCCCTAATGAACCCAAATGCCCCCCTAAAGTTTGTAGTCACGCCAACGCTCCCTGAAAGGGTGTAACATCCCCCAGGGGGACACTACTGCCCACGTTGGGAATCGCTGCTCTAAGGGAAGCCATGACTGTTTAAAGGGGCATCATACTGCTTTAAATGCATAGAGCAGGTAGGGCTATTGTCTGGCAGCCTTACTGAGAGTTTCATTCTTAATTATGAATTCCACACACACTCTTTTTTAACACCACTGCAGCTTGTGCAGTGAGACACGCCTACCTTCATCCTTGGGACTCCTTGGGGCCTTCTTCCGTGCCCTGCGCTTCCCTTCCTGGCTCTGCTCTTTCACCAGCTCCCGCAGCATCTTCTCTACCTGGCTCCTGCCAGCAGTCTGCAGGATGAGGCCCAGCTGTCGACGAAGGTCAGCGTTCATCCCATCTTCACTGGAGCTGGCTGCTGTTGAATCCTGCATCTGGGCCTGTTCTGCTTGGCCCTGTTCAGATTCCATATCTACCCCACAGGGGGACAAAATGGAAGCTGATCAGACTGGAGTTCCCAACCAAGGTTGGCAACTGACCACAATAAAAGGGGCCTGTCCTGCTCTTATGTCTTAACAGCAGTTTGATATACAGGGAATGAGTCTGAGAAACTTTTCACAGCATAGAAGCAAACACTATCACTGGCTAATGTCTGCATGTCAAGCTGCTTTTAAAGGCACAGGTACAGAGGCTAGTTATAAAGTTGGCAACCCTGGACCCAGTGACAACTAGAAGCAAGAACAACAGAACAACTGGACGTGCTCATACTCTCTTACCATAACATTAAGCTAGCACAACCCCTACAACTATCACCAGGTCAGAATTTTATTTTATTTTTTATTCAAGAAGATTTACAATTCTCCCATTTTAGAAAAAGTGCTCAGAGTGGCTTACAGCAACAATAATAAAGATATATGTTACAAAATAAATGTAAAAATTGGCAGCAAAATAAAACAGTAAAAACAATCAAAATTGAGACAGATAAAGCAGGTGAAAGCAGCCTCAAAGCTAAAGGGGCCAGGGGGTCAAACCATAATGAACAAAACAGGTGCTACAAAGGAGTGCATAGCATGCAAACGGATCACTAGAACAGACGGCCCCTCCAGACTGCAGTGGTTTAGGCAGGTGTATTCTGCCACATGTCATTGACGCAATAATAGTGCGTTTGTGGTGGATTTATACTGGACCGCATCATTCCTCTTAATTAGTTGTTCTGCAGTACTCCCCCAATGTTACTGCATTATTGCTGGTTGGAGAGGCACTCTTGTGCTATAGTGTAACAAAAACAGGACAAAAGTAAAAAACCTGGAACATCTGTGCTACAAAGCTTACAGGATTTCAGCAGGAAGCTATAAGACATGCACTGATTGGAAATGAAGCAGTATATCCACCCTGCAACTTTTGCAGGCACCAGCAGTATTGAAATGGGATCATGTGTAACTACCCCAATTCCATCATGAACACAAATCATCATGAATGCACAATAAGGATGCGTCCAGAAGCTACAGTTTCTCTTTCACCACTCAAATGCAACTCAGAAGTACCTTCAATGGAGCCTGCAGCTAGCTCCTTCACACAAGTGATGGCGGAAATAACCTCTATCAGCATGTCTACACCATTGCTGCTTGTTGCTTTTAATTTCTTTTTGTTTGAACTTTGTTATCTCTCATTTGTCCTTCATCTGCTCATTTGCAATACCAGTAAGCAAAGAACAGTGGAGGATTATGGGCAAGAGGCGCCACGCAGGACAAGGTTAGGTTAGGTTTAGGTTTATTCCATTTATACATTTTTCCCCACTAGTCCATTTTTCCCAAGTCCTGACGTGATTTGCAACCAAAGTAAAAAGTACCACATAACATTATTAACCTCCTCTAGGATGAACACCTTAATATGGTGAAGGGGGTTGAGAGTGTTGAAGCAGCTGAGAGCAATGCCGTCCGGAGTCTAGACCAAGAAGCTACACTCCTAGCAGGGGCACCCAAGGCGGAATGGTCAAAGCTGAGACACCAGACTAAGATGCATCCAAACTCAAAGGAAGGCAATGGTAAACCACCTCTGAATACCTCTTACCACAAAAACCCTATGAACAGAGTATCCGAAATGCAACACAAGATAATGCCGGAAGATGAGACCCCCAGGTCAGAAGGCACTCACCGAGCTACTGGGGAAGAGCAAAGGACAAGTACAAGTGACTAATGACACAGCTGGGTCAAAGTCGAAAGGAAGCCCAGAGGCTGATGTGCACAGATGCGAAAGGAGAGTCCGGAGTTGTACGACGCACACAATAGGAACATGGAATGTGAGAAGCATGAACCAGGGAAAGCTAGAAATTGTCAACCACGAAATGGAACGCAATCAACAATACAATACTTGGTGTGAGCGAACTAAAATGGATGGGAATGGGACAGTTTCAATCAGGCAACTACAAAATATTTTAGGCAGGAATGAGAAATTAAGAAGAAATGGGATTGCTTTAATAGTGACAAGTGATGTAGCAAAAGCAATTGGGAGCTATAATGCAAAGTCTGAGCGAGCGATATCAATGAAATTAAATGGGAAACCTATTAACATAACCATCATCCAAGTCTATGCTCCAACGGCCAAGACATAAGAATAGGAATTGGGGAGATTTTATGCAGAAGTACAGGAAGAAACTGTCCACACACCAAAACAAGATATTCTGATAATCATGGGGGACTGGAATGCAAAAGTAGGGAACAGAGAAGAAGTAGGAATTGTGGGGAAATGGGGCTTAGGAGATAAAAATGAAGCAGGAGAGAGACTTGTTGTATTCTGTGAAGCCAATAATTTGTTTCTTGCAAACACATTTTTTGAACAACCAAAAAGATGACTCAAGGGAGACCTTGAGATGAGATATGAAATTGAGGAAGCATCCAAACTAGGAAATGTGGTAGTAATGGGTGACTTCAACTACCCGGACATAGACTGGCTGCATATGTGTTCCAGTCATGACAAAGAAGCAAAGTTTCTAGATATTCTAAATGACTATTCCCTAGACCAGTTGGTCATGGAACCGACCAGAGGGACGGCAACCCTGGACTTAATCCTCAGTGGGGACCGGGACCTGGTGCAAGATGTAAGTGTTGTTGAACCGATTGGGAGCAGTGACCACAGTGCTATTAAATTAAACATACATGTAACTGGCCAATTGCCAAGAAAATCCAACACGGTCACATTTGACTTCAAAAGAGGAAACTTCACAAAAATGAGGGGATTGGTAAAAAGAAAGCTGAAAAACAAAGTCCAGAGGGTCACATCACTCGAAAATGCTTGGAAGTTGTTTAAAAACACTATATTAGAAGCTCAACTGGAGTGCATACCGCAGATCAGAAAAGGTACCGCCAGGGCCAAGAAGATGCCAGCATGGTTAACAAGCAAAGTCAAGGAAGCTCTTAGAGGCAAAAAGTCTTCCTTCAGAAAATGGAAGTCTTGTCCGAATGAAGAAAATAAAAAAGAACACAAACTCTGGCAAAAGAAATGCAAGAAGACAATAAGGGATGCTAAAAAAGAATTTGAGGAGCACATTGCTAAGAACATAAAAACCAACAACAAAAAATTCTATAAATACATTCAAAGCAGGAGACCATCTAGGGAGACCATTGGACCCTTGGATGATAAGGGAGTCAAAGGTGTACTAAAGAACGATAGGGAGATTGCAGAGAAGCTAAATGAATTCTTTGCATCTGTCTTCACAGTGGAAGATATAGGGCAGATCCCTGAACCTGAACTAACATTTGCAGGAAGGGATTCTGAGGAACTAAGACAAATAGTGGTAACGAGAGAGGAAGTTCTAAGCTTAATGGACAATATAAAAACTGACAAATCACCGGGCCCGGATGGCATCCACCCGAGAGTTCTCAAAGAACTCAAAGGTGAAATTGCTGATCTGCTAACTAAAATATGTCACTTGTCCCTCGGGTCCTCCTCCGTGCCTGAGGACTGGAAAGTGGCAAATGTAACACCAATCTTCAAAAAGGGATCCAGAGGGGATCCCGGAAATTACAGGCCAGTTAGCTTAACTTCTGTCCCTGGAAAACTGGTAGAAAGTATTATTAAAGCTAGATTAACCAAGCACATAGAAGAACAAGCCTTGCTGAAGCAGAGCCAGCATGGCTTCTGCAAGGGAAAGTCCTGTCTCAGTAACCTATTAGAATTCTTTGAGAGTGTCAGCAAGCATATAGATAGAGGTGATCCAGTGGACATAGTGTACTTAGACTTTCAAAAAGCGTTTGACAAGGTACCTCACCAAAGGCTTCTGAGGGAGCTTAGCAGTCATGGAATAAGAGGAGAGGTCCTCTTGTGGATAAGGAATTGGTTAAGTAGCAGAAAGCAGAGAGTAGGAATAAACGGACAGTTCTCCCAATGGAGGGCTGTAGAAAGTGGAGTCCCTCAAGGATCGGTATTGGGACCTGTACTTTTCAACTTGTTCATTAATGACCTAGAATTAGGAGTGAGCAGTGAAGTGGCCAAGTTTGCTGACGACACTAAATTGTTCAGGGTTGTTAAAACAAAAAGGGATTGCGAAGAGCTCCAAAAAGACCTCTCCAAACTGAGTGAATGGGCAGAAAAATGGCAAATGCAATTCAATATAAACAAGTGTAAAATTATGCATATTGGAGCAAAAAATCTGAATTTCACATGTACGCTCATGGGGTCTGAACTGGCGGTGACAGACCAGGAGAGAGACCTCGGGGTTGTAGTGGACAGCACGATGAAAATGTCGACCCAGTGTGCGGCAGCTGTGAAAAAGGCAAATTCCATGCTAGCAATAATTAGGAAAGGTACTGAAAATAAAACAGCCGATATCATAATGCCGTTGTATAAATCTATGGTGCGGCCGCATTTGGAATACTGTGTACAGTTCTGGTCGCCTCATCTCAAAAAGGATATTCTAGAGTTGGAAAAGGTTCAGAAGAGGGCAACCAGAATGATCAAGGGGATGGAGCGACTCCCTTACGAGGAAAGGTTGCAGCATTTGGGGCTTTTTAGTTTAGAGAAAAGGCGGGTCAGAGGAGACATGATAGAAGTGTATAAAATTATGCATGGCATTGAGAAAGTGGATAGAGAAAAGTTCTTCTCCCTCTCTCATAATACTAGAACTCGTGGACATTCAAAGAAGCTGAATGTTGGAAGATTCAGGACAGACAAAAGGAAGTACTTCTTTACTCAGCGCATAGTTAAACTATGGAATTTGCTCCCACAAGATGCAGTAATGGCCACCAGCTTGGATGGCTTTAAAAGAAGATTAGACAAATTCATGGAGGACAGGGCTATCAATGGCTACTAGCCATGATGGCTGTGCTCTGCCACCCTAGTCAGAGGCAGCATGCTTCTGAAAACCAGTTGCCGGAAGCCTCAGGAGGGGAGAGTGTTCTTGCACTCGGGTCCTGCTTGTGGGCTTCCCCCAGGCACCTGGTTGGCCACTGTGAGAACAGGATGCTGGACTAGATGGGCCACTGGCCTGATCCAGCAGGCTCTTCTTATGTTCTTATGTTCTTATGACTGTACACGTGGACATCACCAAAGGGTCAATATAGGAATCAAATTGATTATATAATTGGTAGCAGAAGATGGAGAAGTTCCATACTTTCTGCAAAAACAAGACCAGGAGCAGACTGCGGTACAGATCATGAACTGGTAATATCGAAAATCAGAGTAAAGCTAAAGAAGAACAAAGCAGTCATAATGCCAAAATATAATTTAAATAACATCCCAGAAGAATATAAAGATCAAATAGGGAACAGATTTGAGGCTTTAAACATAGTTGATATAGAACCAGAAGAACTATGCAGTGAAGTCAGAGACATTATCTGGGAAAAATGCAAAAAGAGAATCCCTCTAGTTAAAAAGAGAGAAAGATCTCAATGGATGACAGAAGAAACTCTTAAAATGGTTAAAGAAAGAAGAAAAGCAAAAGCAGAAACATGCTCAGAACCCTAAATGCAATCATACAGCGATTAGTATGTAGGGACAAGGAGAATTATTACAATAGTTATTGCACAGAAGTAGAAGAGGACAACGAAAAAGGTAGAACAAGAGCTCTATTCCAAAAGATTAGAGGAATTAAAAAGAAATTTAAACCACAAGCAGGGATGTTGAATAATCAACAGGAGAACACACTGACTGACTGTGATGAAATAAAAGAAAGATGGACGCAATACATTGTATAACTCTATACAAGAGATGCAAGGATAACAGATTCATTCACAGAGGAACCGTATGATGAAGAACCAGAAATGTTAGAATGTGAGGCTAAAGCTGCTCTTAAAATACTTGGAAGAAACAAATCACCAGGAACAGATGGCATACCAATAGAGTTGCTACAAGTTACTGAGACTGTCCAAATTTTGACAAAATTTGTCAAGAAATATGGAAAACTAAACAACAGCTCACAGACTGGAAGCGTTCAATATACATCCCAATTCTAAAGAAAGGGGATCCCAGGGAATGCAGTAATTATTGAAGTATTGCCTTAATATCCCATGCATGTAGAAAAGACAATAATGCTGGGAAAAACGGGAGTAGAAAAAGAGGAAGACCAAACAAGAGATGGATTGATTCCATAAAGGAAGCCACAGACCTGAACTTACAAGGTCTGAACAGGGTGGTTCTTGACAAATGGTATTGGAGGTCGCTGATTCATAGGGTCGTCATAAGTCATAATCAACTTGAAGGCACATAATAACAACATTATTAAAAACAGATTTAAACAGGACAATATCTTATCAGTGGTGTTGCCCAAATGTCCAAGAAAACAAAAACATATTTACCTGGCTCTGAAATAATGACAAGCCTCCTTGGGGAAAGCAGTCCATAAAGAGAATGCTAAGTTAGAGCATCTATTCCAAACAGATTTATTCATGGAAAAATGCACCAGCCTGCTGCTTCAATTGGCAGGTCAGTACCAACTGGCAAGCACATTTACTCATGGACTGATATGGCAACTGCTGAGCAGATTTCCTTCCAGGCGGGTGTTTGCAAGTGATGTGCACAAGGGACCCTGCTAGAAAATCAAAACCTGCTTCATGAATACAATCCAGAAATGAAGTCCTAACACAGGACAGCACCCCAGAATGAGCTGTAGACTGTATCATCTATTTCTAGAAAGCCCTGGACAAATCCTATGGAATAACAGCAAGTGCCATCAAATTCATAAGGATTCTATGCTCCAGGGAGTTTGAGCGTGCATGTTTAGACAGAGATGGAAGAACATCACTGTGTGCTATCCTCCATGCTAACTTACCAGACACCAGTCCTCTCCTTCTATGCGACTCAGCAAAAGCCGTTATCCGAGGCCAACTGATTGCAATCTCCTCCGCTATGGACGGCAGAAATTGAAGATGCAAGTCAGATAAAGCTGAGATAAGCCATCAAGATCTGAGCAGTACATAATCATTAAGGGGCCATTCCAGGGCTAGTTTCTTTGGAGGAAGTGATCATAGAGCTCAGTGGCAGAGCACATGCTTGTTTTGCATGCAGAAGGTCCTGGGTTGAAGCCCAGGCATCTCAGGTTAAAAGGGTCACATAGCAGTTTTTTGGTTGCCGCCCTGGACTGCTGCTGGGAGGAAGGGCGGGAAATAAATTTAATAAATAAATAAATAATAGCAAGGGATGAGAAAGAGCTGCTGCCTGAAACACTAGAATGCCACTGCTAGTCAAAATAGATGATACTGAGCAAGACAGGCAGCTTCCTATGTTCATCCTTTTGGGAAGAAATGCAACCTCAGATTAATACAGTTTTACACAGAGACTTGATTTTAACATTTAAGTTATTGGGGCAAGGATACATCCCATCTATTTGGGGTTTGGACATGAGAAAAGATGGTTACAGAGGGCAATCCTAATAGCTGAAAGATTAGCTTGAATGGCTTAGAAGGATGGCCCCTCACCTCATTTTGAGCAACGGGTGTCTAGAATGAGTTAAGAGTATGAGTTAAGTTTTAATGTCATGAATAGTTTAATTCTATTTTAATTGTATATTTTTGTATGTTTTTTTACCTATGTGTAGTTTTTATTTGTAAGCTGCCCTGAGTTCCAGTTTTGGAAAAAGGGTGGGGTAAAAATAAAGATTTATTATTATTATTATTATTAAGTTTAGGAGAAATGAGAATGAATACAGAGAAATATAATTGGTTCTGGAAAGGTTTTGTAGGGTTTTATCCTGCAGAGGAGGAGCAATAATTATACACTTAGGGAATGGATGGATAGATGGGAGGAAACTGGAAGGAACTGGATGAACAGGGGAGGATTCTGCCATTTCAAAATATTCTTATATAAACTCTTATTAAGAGTGACTAACTGCAATCTTATATATATACAATTTAGACTGCAATCCTATACACACTTATCTGGGAATAGCATTCATTGATAATGGAGCTTATTACCAAGTAGACACACACACACACACACACACACACACACACGTGTGTGTGTGTGTGTGTATATACACACATATCTCTGTGTGTGTGTGTGTGTGTGTGTGTGTGTGTGTGTGTACGTGTGTACTTGGTAATAAGCCCCAATTATCAATAAATATTATTCCCAGATAAGTGCGTATAGGATAATTGCAGTCTAACTTGTATGGTTGTTCTTGCTTGGTTTAGAAACTATGTGGGCTGCTTTACACAGGCCAATTATCCACGTAGGCTATCATAAATTCTGAAATCTGGCAAAATTTCAAAAACTAAATTGTGAATTTTGAAAATTTTACAAATTTGCTTTGAAAGTTTAACTCTGAGGAATACTTTCTTTAAAAAAAGAATAATGAAAGTTGCAATCACATATGTGCTTGGTTGGGAGTAAGTTTCACTATATTCAATGGGACTTGCTTCTGCAAGTCTTATGTCTACTAATTACTTTGGGGGCAATAAGGTTACTTATCAGTTTTGCAAATCCCATCCTTGTTTGCTTTAACACTCTTGAATACAACAACATTCTTATTTGGGAATGTTGAAAAGGGAGCCAGATTAGGAGAATATAAATGCCAGTTTTTGCAAACAAATTTAAATTAGAAGAAGTTGTTTGATGTAGTTTTTTCTCCCACCCCCTATCCCTAACTTATTTGCTGCCCTGGACTCCTTCAAGAGGAAGGGGACGTTATGACATGAATGATTAAATAAATTTCAGCCTAGGTCAGCCTTAACTAGGCAGGTCCACATCATGCATTTAAAGCATATCCAATGTGTCATGAACCTGTAATGGTCATGAGTTATTAAAGATCGGATAACAATACTTTGGCTCCAGTAAGGGACTCTGGGAGATGGTTACAGTTAGAAAAGACAAGCCTTTGCTAATTTGTAAAGTTGAGTTTCATTTTCCAGCTGAAGACGGTTAGAAGAAGCCTTAACAAGTTGCACCTGGTTATCTTTGCTGATTAGCAAGTACCTGGCACCCAAGGTCATCCTTGGCCTATGCAGTTGGAAAACACCGTTGGGAGGGGGGCCTGAAGGCGCGAAAATGGGAGAAACATCGAGAAGAAAGTTACATCAGTCAATTCCTGATTGGTCAATTAATCTTGGACCGTTAGGATCCTTTTCCCTTAAGTATAGGGCTAGGGACCTATAGCTTTTGTTCTCTGTTCTCTGCCTATGCTGACTGGCACCAGAGTTCCAAACCTTTTCTGCCTTATGGTTCCTGGGGTTGCTTATGGGAAGGCAACCTATGTCTGGTTCCATTGCTTTATGTTGAACATCCATCTCTCTTAGGAGAGGTGCCACGCAACCAACTACCTCGTATGTAAGTAGTTAGGTGAGATAGTTTGTTATTTTCTTGTTGTGTGTATGAATTCTCTTGTAAGAACCTAAACCCCTGTTGGGTGAATGGTCTTAAAGGATTACTTGCTGCTATATGATATGTGCACTTATATATTTTAATAAAGCTACTTCTATTTAACCTGGTGTGTTCATTTGAGAGAAGGGGTGGTTCTGAATTCAGTGTTTTGACCCAATCTCAGTCACTCACTACCAAAGAGGGTTAAGAAGTTAAAAGCTTGGATTTTAAGTGTTAAACCAGAGGTGCCTGGCAAGGAGTGTAACTGTGACTCTTGCCTTTTAGGACCTTGGTTTTATATACCTTCTGGGCTCAGAGATCCCCTGGCTCTGAGTGGACCAGTATACAGGGGTGGTGGCAGCCTACCTTCTACCTTGCAGGGTTGTTGTGAGCGTACACAGCCTTGGCAAGGGTGAAGTAATAGCTTTTGGTTCCAGTCTCATTTCCCTAAGGGTGGGGGTCTGAGCCTGATGCATGATCCCGGGACCCTGAGGGTCGGGCGGGCATGACATGGCTGGCAGTGGTGAGGATCGAAGCCATTCCTGCTCTTAAGTGAACACGCTGTGTGAGATAAGTGCATTACAGCAAGTTGTAAATTTTAAAGAGACTTCTGACACAATTGTTTGTTACTTTGGGTAGTAAGGTTAGTGCAGAATGTCGCAAAAGATAAAAACTAGATCTCAAAAGAATGGAGCCGAGGATGTGCTCCTGGCAGACACTGCGTTGCCTAGTCAGCTTGTTCAGCTGGAAGAAGGCGCTGCTGCTCTGTCGTTTATACCTCAGCCTTCTGTGGATGACAAGGAGTTCGTGTCTAAGCAAACTGAGGATAGCGAAGATGAGGAGGAATCAGATTTGGATGAGGAAGAGCTGCCTAGGAGCATGCAGCGCTACCTGGCTAAGCAAATGAAGCTGTTGTCCCTGCAGTTCAAGGCTATGGAGGAAGATCGCCGGAGTAGGGAAAGCTTTGCTCGTGAGATGCAACAACCGCGAGGAGGAAGACCAGACCTCCATAAAAAATCCTTTCCGACCTTTCGTGAGACAGATGACATCTTTACCTTCTTCCAAGTTTTTGCTCACTCTTGTAGAGATCAAGGTGTGCCTAAAAAGTACTGGATGAGTGCTTTACGCATTAATGCTGAAGGCCAGTTGAGAGAACTGTTGAACTCTTTGCCACTGGAGTATGCAGATGATTTTGACTACTTTTATGCTTTGGCCAAGTCTCACTTTGCGCTAACATCAGAGGATTGTTTTCGGCACTTAGAGGCAGATCAGAAGAAGCCTCGGGAAAGCTTCTCAGCTTTTTCTGCACGGATGGGCAGGAATGTGGCACGCTGGGCAGACACGGCAGAGGCTGTAACCCGAGAGGAGGTTTTAGATCTGTTTGCTAAAGAACTGTTTTACAGACGCCTCCCTCGAGATTTGATGGCTCTGGTCAGAGACCAGCAGCCCCGTTCTCTGACTGAAGCAGGCATGCTAGCAGATCGTATGTTTAAAAACAGAGCTGGAGAAAAGTATACTTTGTTTCGGAGACCGGAGTACGTTCCTGTGAAACCGCCGGGGCGAGGGACTGCAGGTATGCAGAAACCAGGGCAACCGGCGAAGGGAGAGAAAGGGGGGCCTGCTGGCTACTTCAAAGTGCCTTCCGCCCGGCCCGAGGCTGCATTGCAAGAGAAGCCCCGTGGAGAAATAATTTGCTTTAAATGTGGGAAAATCGGACATAAGGCTAATTCCTGTTCTGAAACCTTGCTTAAGCCCAACCCTGCTGGGAGGAAGAATCCAAGGGTTGCTCCAGTTGCGCGTGTAAAAGACTTAGCGTCCCCTGGAGCGGAACTCCCTGAACTTTCTTCTTGGTCGTCAGCAGAGGAGAATGAAGGAGCGGAATCAGACTTTGTATTTTCTGCCTCAAATTCACAAGACTGTCCTGAGACTCCTCATGGAGCTGTAGTCAGAGCCCTGCCGGTGAGTGTTGTACAAACTGTGTCAGGGGACAGAGAGGGAGGAGTAAAGAACAGTTTGTTTCCAGAGAAAGACTCCCCAGGACCCCTTTCATTGGAATGTAAAGAATGGGTTCAAACGCAGTTTTCTGAACCCATATATGTTAACTGTATTAAGGTCAAGGGGCGAATAGATTCAGGCTCAGAAATTACCAGTATTGCAGAGCGGCTGGTCAAGCCGGAGCAATATGTTCCAGAGTTACAAGTGGCTGTCACAGCGTATGGACAACAGACCGTGCAAGTGCCCGTAGCTGAGGTGGTGCTTTCATACAGAGGCTGGACTGGACGCCATAGAGTTATAGTTCATTCGGATGACCATTTATGGGATGTTTTAATAGGAGTTGATTTGTTGTTCCTAAGTCATCAAGAGACTGTACGTGAAGCGGAAATAAACGCTCTTACCAGGTCTCAAACTTTGTCACAACCTATAGAAGACTGTGTGGGGAAATGGCCTCTGGATGGCGAGGAAGAGAGGGCTGCCGAGGGGAGAGCTGGGACCCTGCTCGAACAACAGGGAAAAAACTCCTTGCAACCCAGTGTGGGGGAGACAGAGGAATGTAAATTACCGGCAGCCAACTCTCAAGCCTTTAAGGCAGCTTTATTGAAGGATGAGAGTTTGCAAAACTGCAGAGAAGAGGCCGAGAGAAGCCCTCCTGCCTTATCAGAGACTGTGAAAGTGAGATTTTATTGGGACAAAGGCTTGCTTTATCGAGAACATGTACCTGGGGGGAATTCTACGGATTGGCAACCAGTCAGACAATTAGTTGTGCCAAAACCTTTTCGCCTGGATGTATTGCGGCTGGCCCATGATGTTGTGACTGCGGGGCACCTGGGTGTGAAACGGACTTTGTTTTCTGTTACCCAGCATTTTTATTGGCCCTCAGTGGCTAAGACTGTTAAAGAATATGTAAAATCCTGTGATATTTGTCAACAACTTGGGTATGCGCGTGATCACCCCAAGGCACCCTTACAAGTATCCCAGATTGTGGCAGAACCTTTTGCTCAAGTGGCTGTGGACGTGATCGGCCCTTTCAATCCGACTAAGACTGGGAGAAGATTTATTTTGACTGTAATTGACTTTGCCACGAGATTTGCTGAAGCTATTCCTTTGAGTTCCATCACTGCCCCAGTCATTGCTAAAACCTTGTTAGAGTTATTTTCGCGTTGGGGGTTTCCCAAGACTATTTTGTCAGACCGAGGGCCGAGTTTTGTGGCCAAGTTAACTAAAAAACTTTGGGAACTTGCTGGCATGGAACATCACATTACGACTGCTGGTCACCATTCCTCGAATGGGTTATGTGAGAAAATGAACGCCACTATTAATAAAATGTTAAGGGCGTATGTGTTAGAACATCCTAGAGAGTGGGATGTAGCTTTACCTTTCCTGATGTTCGCCTATAGGGCTACTCCCTCTGCCAGCTTGGGCTATAGCCCCAACCAGCTAGTTTTTGGAAGGGATCTGGTGGGGCCTTTGTCATTACTCAAGAATGAGTGGGAAGGAAGGTTGGAAGCTATGCCTGTGTCGGTAGTAACTTACCTCCAGAAGTTACAGAATATTTTAAGAGATGTTTTGGCTGTCGCTCATGAGAATTTGGGGGAGGCCCAACAACAGCAGAAAGCCCATTATGATGCTCACGCTAAAGAAAGACACTTTGTTGAGGGGTCAGAAGTTTTGGTACTAAAGGCCCAAGTAGACAATAAGTTGTCGGTGGCCTGGGAAGGCCCTTTGATTGTCAAGGCCCAGTTGAGCGACACCAACTATCTGCTAATTGACCCTAAATCCCATAAGAAACCTAAAGTATACCATGTGAATATGATGAAGCAATATTTTTCTAGGAAACACCTGGTTTTGACTTGCACTCCTGCTGTGGAGGTTGCTGAAGATGCTTTATCTCGGTTACCTGTTCCAGTTGACTGACATTTGATTCATGCCCATTCCACGGACTGATTTCCCGGCTCTGATGACCTCTGGACTGTTTTTAGACCTTGTTTTACTCTTTTACGCTTTTAATATGTTTTATGGACTTTTATAAGATTTCATGGCTTATGACCTTTTTTGAACCCGGACCAGCTTTTGGATCACCCCATTTTTTATTCTATTTCTTTATTTTTTAATACAGTCCTTTTTTCTTGGGTGTTTTAGGGGTCCCTTAATTTTTTTTTTCTTTTGTTGTTACTTTGCAATTTAGTATATATTAAGAAGGCATAAGTCAAGAAGTAGCTCACTTGCTTAAAAATGTATTAACTTGTTCTTTTTTTTTTTTCTTTTTTTTTTAAATATATGCTGTATATAGTGCAATGTTGGTGGAATTTTTTTTTTTTTGTTCCCTTATCCCTGGTTGCTGTGGCGATGACGCAGAACTATCCAGAGTTCTGACATCATCTTCCCAAAAAGGGGCGTGTCATGAACCTGTAATGGTCATGAGTTATTAAAGATCGGATAACAATACTTTGGCTCCAGTAAGGGACTCTGGGAGATGGTTACAGTTAGAAAAGACAAGCCTTTGCTAATTTGTAAAGTTGAGTTTCATTTTCCAGCTGAAAACGGTTAGAAGAAGCCTTAACAAGTTGCACCTGGTTATCTTTGCTGATTAGCAAGTGCCTGGCACCCAAGGTCATCCTTGGCCTATGCAGTTGGAAAACACCGTTGGGAGGGGGGCCTGAAGGCGCGAAAATGGGAGAAACATCGAGAAGAAAGTTACATCAGTCAATTCCTGATTGGTCAATTAATCTTGGACCGTTAGGATCCTTTTCCCTTAAGTATAGGGCTAGGGACCTATAGCTTTTGTTCTCTGTTCTCTGCCTATGCTGACTGGCACCAGAGTTCCAAACCTTTTCTGCCTTATGGTTCCTGGGGTTGCTTATGGGAAGGCAACCTATGTCTGGTTCCATTGCTTTATGTTGAACATCCATCTCTCTTAGGAGAGGTGCCACGCAACCAACTACCTCGTATGTAAGTAGTTAGGTGAGATAGTTTGTTATTTTCTTGTTGTGTGTATGAATTCTCTTGTAAGAACCTAAACCCCTGTTGGGTGAATGGTCTTAAAGGATTACTTGCTGCTATATGATATGTGCACTTATATATTTTAATAAAGCTACTTCTATTTAACCTGGTGTGTTCATTTGAGAGAAGGGGTGGTTCTGAATTCAGTGTTTTGACCCAATCTCAGTCACTCACTACCAAAGAGGGTTAAGAAGTTAAAAGCTTGGATTTTAAGTGTTAAACCAGAGGTGCCTGGCAAGGAGTGTAACTGTGACTCTTGCCTTTTAGGACCTTGGTTTTATATACCTTCTGGGCTCAGAGATCCCCTGGCTCTGAGTGGACCAGTATACAGGGGTGGTGGCAGCCTACCTTCTACCTTGCAGGGTTGTTGTGAGCGTACACAGCCTTGGCAAGGGTGAAGTAATAGCTTTTGGTTCCAGTCTCATTTCCCTAAGGGTGGGGGTCTGAGCCTGATGCATGATCCCGGGACCCTGAGGGTCGGGCGGGCATGACACAATGCACATTGAAAGCATGTGACTTACTCCAAAGAATCATGGGAACTGTAGTTTGTTAAGGGTTCTAGGAACTTGTAGCTCTGTGAGGGGGGAACTACAGTTCCCAGGATTCTTTGGGAGAAGTGCTGTAAATGTGTGTTTGATGTGATTTAAAACAGGTGTTTTTAAATTTAACCTTTGGCCCTCCAGATGCAGCTGAACTGCAACTCCCATCATCCCTGGCCATTGGCCATGCTTGCTAGGGCTGATGGGAGTTGTAGTTCATGAGCATATTATGGGCCAAAGGTTCCCCACTCCTGGACTACAGTATTTCTTCACTTGGAATGATGGAGTTGCCCACAAATGAGTGACAATGTAGACCAGCCTTCCCCAATCTGGTGCCTACCAGATGTTGTTGGACTATTAACTCCCATCAATCCTGACTACTGGCCTACTGGTTGGGTCTGATGGGAGTTGTAGTCCAAAACATCTGGGGAGGGAGAATGGATTGGGGAGTGTTGATGTAGACAATATGCTAACATCCTGGTATCTGCCAAAAAAATGCACAAAAACAGCTACTTACCCAGCGAGATCACGTTCTCGTAGTTTTCCTGCATGATGTCAGTCATCGGGTGCTTCAGTAAAGGTCGCCACCCACTGAAACGACAACCGTCCTCCACGCTGAACTACATGATAGGACTAAAGATGCAGAGAAGTTAGTAGGATTTCTTCTGGGGCTCCTAGGCACTATGTAGGATGGGAGACTGGGGGCAAAGGGATTGGTTGGTGTGCGACTTGTCACAACACAGGGGTTGAAATCCCAACGTTGTTACTAGCCTCAGACTGTCCCATGCTGGAGGGAGCCAATCCTACATGGTGCCCTTGAGCGTGCGACTTGATTCCCAAGTATGAGCATTTCCTCTTTGACAACCACAGCCACAACAAAAAGCACAACAACAGTGGCCTTAACCTTTCCCTAGACCAGCCTTCCCCCAACTAGTGCCCTCCAGATTTTTTTGGACTACAACTCCCATCAGCCCTAGCCAGCATGGTCAATGGTCAGGAATGATGGGAGTTGTAGTTCATAGCATCTGGAGGTTGCCAGCTCAGAGAAGACTGTCCTAAACAATATTGTGATAGATGGAGCAGTGGTCTTACTCAGTGTCTTTGTGGTCACTGGGAAGCAGGCCAAGCTTATCTCTGAATGAATACTTGCTTCCTCCCATATAAGTGACTCATTTCCATTCATACCTATGGGAAAAATAAAGTGCTACATCACTCTTTGGGACCCTGTTGGAGGGAGGGAGGGAGGATACAACCAATTCTAGCTCTAACAGACAGGAATCACAAACAGAAAGCCTGGGGAAGGGCTGTAGCTCAGTGGTAGAGCATCTGCTCTGTATGCAGAAGGTCCCTGATTCAATCCCCTGCATCTCCAGGTAGGGCTGGGAGAGAACCCTGTTTGAATCCTTAGAGTAGCTGCTGCCAATCAGTGTAGGCAATACTGAGCTAGATTAACCAATGGTTTGACTCACTATAAAATAGCGTCCTATGTTCCTTTTTCTTATGTACCCATGAGTTAGAGTAGCCAAATCCCTTTACCCTAGCGCAAGGCAAGCCTCATCCCACCCTCCACTGATGTCACATATGCAAAATCGAAGTGTTGTTTAACCATCTAGAATACATGCTGCTGAACACCTCCAGATTTGTGAACTCATAATCTCTGTCAGGGCTAGGAGTCTCCACTTTGTCCTTAAGCAGGTGAGGAAATCCCCAGGTGCCCATGTCTCCACATACTTAAAACATTTGATGCTGGCACCTAAGAATTGTGACCCTTCCTATCCTGTCTTTCAGCAATTTGAAATATGTTTCCAGCAAGCACATAAGCGCACATTGCAAAGGGAAAAAAATCAACCTTTTACTGCTCTTTAGCCACCCTGCCACCTGATGGCTAGAAGGAGTCGATAAAAAAAACTACTTAATAATCTGTTAAGTAATCTTGAGACATTATTAACAGTGTACATTTCTACTCAGAAATAAGCCCTGTTGAATCCAATGGGAATTACTACTCCCAGGATAGTACATTGCATTTCAGCCTAACTCTTCCAAAGGGGGGGATATGGGGAGTTCAGGAAAGAGAGAATATGGGGACATAGGAAGTTGTCCCATACTGAACCAGACCATTGGTCCATGAAGCTCAGTACTGTCTACACTGCCTGGCAGCAGCTCTCCAGGGTTTCAGACAGGGGACATTGCCAGCTCTTCCTGCAGATGCCAGGGGTTGAACCTGGGACCTTCTGCATGCAAAGCAGATGCTCTACCCCTGAGCTACGGACCTTCCTCAGAGATAAGGGACATTTCCCCTGACACCGTTTCTCCACACACAGAATATTCACTATCAGAGCAGAGACAGAGAGGACTTGCTAGCAGTACCAGGAAAGTTGATCTGGAAAAGGAACTGACAGATGTCATGTTGGCCATACTGAACCTCCACATTCAGATGCAGTGTACCTCTGAATATGGGCTCATACAACAGAGAAAAGCAGTGTCCCTCATGACCTGAAGCATCTGATGCTGGAGCAGACAGATCTGTGGTCTAATCTAGCAGGGTGCTCTTCCAATATTCTTCATCTTAAATCAACTCCAGTGATTTCAGGGGGACTTACTCTTAAGTTAAGCGGGCAAAGGACTGCAGCCTTAGTCCATCCATCCCTTCCTCCTGCGGATTCTGCTCTTGCCCTTTGGAGTCTCTCCAGAGATCCTGGGCTTTCTGGCTTTCTTATTTACCCTTCTCTTGCAAATCCACTGCAGTTTCCAGCAGTTCAGGGGTTAATGGCTAGACAGCCCGGGATTGCCACCACCGCCTCCCCTGGGGCAGGGTATTGCTGGTGCTTCCAGCCTTCATCGGGCACAGGGGATACCTGGGCTACAGGGGCGTCCCGCGGCGACAGGCAGCTTCCGCTGCTCTGGGGGGAGGGGTGGACGCCCAGGTCACTATGGATTCAGCAGCAGCTGCTGCTTTCTGACCCAGGAAGCTCAACCCCGGATACAGCCGGCAAAAAGGAGGGTAAAAGATAGCATCCTCCTCAACTGAAAAGCAAGCAGCCAGAGCCCTCTGCAGGCTCCCTAGAAATGCTCAGTTTAGGTACATGATTCCACAACCCCGTGGGTTTATGTCATGTTATCAGCCAGAGCTCAAAGAAGCCTGCTTTATGCAGGGACACATTACGGGCTTATTAAAACACCCTTTCTCGCGGCGTTGCAATGCGATTTTGCAAAATCCCCGTGTCTTCAGCCCCGCCCATTGTCTGTACCCATTTCCCCACTCTTCCGCCCACGCCAACTCCTATTGGTGGAGCTTTCATCCCTACAGCTCCACTCCCCGGGAAATCTTATTGTGTCTCCTGGTGTTGGCACTGAAAATAATCAAAGTGATTAAGAGGAGACAACTCTTCTGCCTGCTTCTTAATTGCAGAGACTGATGGGCACAGATGAGCCCTGATCTCTCTCTCTCTCTCACACACACACACATACACACATACCCTTGTTTTAAAAAGAATGGGACTTGCAATCCTAAACTGTTTACCAGGAAGTGAACCCTACTGAATTCACACACACACACCCTGCTGATACCAGGCATATAGGACCATCCCCAAAAAACATTCAGTTCCTGTGCGTTTTTTTAAATCACTTCCAAGAGAGTTTGCAATTCATCAGCAGATCAACCCATTCGCCCTCCAGGTGTGACCAATGGAAATGCTTTGCTATAGGCGACTAGTGTGCTCACAGCCAAACAGTTTTAAGGTCAGAGTGAAGCTGGGTGTTTATATATACATACATACATACATACAGTTATATATCTCACATCAAAACACAGTATTTCAGAAGAAACAAGTAGACTGTGGGTAATTGTGGGAAATGTGTGTACCCGAATTCAAAGAACAGGGGTGACTGCGTTATGAGGAAGTTGTGGCCCTCCAGAAGTTGCTGGATGGCAGTTCCCATCATCCTCAGGGAAGGGCCATAGCTCAATGATAGCACATCTTCTTTGCATGCAGAAGGTCACAGGTTCAATCCCTCGCATTTCCAGTTTAAGCTGAAAAAATCCTACCTGTAACCCTGGAGAGCTGCTACAAGCCGGTGTACACAATACTGAGCTAGATGGACCAATGTTCTAACTCAGTATAAGGCAGCTTCCTATGTTCTAGTGTTCCTTGACCACTGGCTGTGCTGGCTGCAGCTGATGAGAGCTGTAGTCCAAAAACTCAGCAGGGAGGAGGAGGATGGGGACAAACTAGGATGAGTTGCCTCTGTCTGTCTTTGGCTCCGACTCCACCTGCTGGTGAGCTCCATGCCTTCCACCCTACCAGTCTCAATGAGCATCAGCCACCACCGGGAGTACTCCCGGACTGGATTTTATGAATCAGTGCTGCTGATGTGTACAAGATTTTTCATTGGATTATTTTTTTGCATCATCCACACAACAACCTCAACAAAATGCTAGCCCATACTTTTTTTCTAGATGTTTAATCCAGATTTCCCTTTACCATAGAAAATCTGACAAATAAAAATCATCTGTTATGCATCCAGTTACCACTGGTCATTAACAATTTTTTTTTTGGTTGGGTGGTTTATCATATAAATGGAACAGCTGCAGCACGAGGGGACTGAAGAAGACCTGCCCTGGGAGTGAGTATCTGGCATCTGGGTGCTTGCTGCTTGCTCCTCTGGGTTGCTATCTTTTGAGACAGCTGAAGTCCCTGGTAAGTGCTGCAAGGACTGGGACCCCCTGCCTGGTCCTTGCTTAAGAGAGGCTGCAATTAATCTCGCAGCCCCTTGCAACAGCTGCTGGCTGGGCCAGGAGGCATAAAAGCCCACCTGCCCTTGGGGAGCCCCTTAGGGAGTCCCGAGGGTGAGGGCGCTACCCCCCTTCTGTTACTTTTTCTTGTTTTGTATTTCTTAATTTGTTTTCTGTTAAACCAGTGTAGAAGAGATTGGTGGTGGGGAGGGCGTGTGGTGCATGTGTAGTTCCTGCACAGGGTGAGAGCCTGTGCAGTGAACTGAATGATAGAATAAAGTTGCCAGATGCCTTCAGAGTGAGAGTCTGTAACTGGCAGAAGGCTGGCCCTCCTTGGGTGTGAGACAGGAGGGGGAGTAGATGGGCCCTGTGTGGGTAAATTTGAATGGGTGTGACTGTTCCCAATCCTCGCAGAGGCCTACTGGGATAATTTGCTTCAGCAGGCTTTGTTGGTGGGCTCGTGTTGGGCCCATATTAGGTGTTTAGGACGAGTCTTAGCACGGAGGAACATGGGTGATGCCACCCCAATTTCAGTGATTACGGGCAGAGGGAAATATAGCCATGGGGAGGTGGTGTATTACCATAGAAGGCGAAGGCAGGGCTATCTGCACCTTGTTCCTTGCTGCCACTCCTCTCATGGATTGGTTCCTTGTTGCTCATCTGCTGTGCCCACTGGCCTGTGCGTGTTGTTGCTGAACGCCAGATCGGTACACAATAATACCACTCTCATCCATGACTTGATTGTGGATGAAGGTGCCGATTTGGTGTGTATTACCAAGACCTGGGTGGGTGAGCTGGGAGGAGTTGATCTAACCCAACTTTGCCCACCTGGATACTTGCTGCAGCACCAGCACAGGCTGCAGGGACGGGGGGGGGGAGGAGGAGGAGTTGCTGTGGTCTACAGAACTTCCATCTCTGTCACCAGGAGCTCTGTCCTGGAGCTGGCTGTGAGGGCCTGCACCTGGTGTTGGGCCGAGGAGACAGCAAACTAGGGTTGCTGCTGGTGTACCGTCCACCCTGCTGCCCGGGAGCTTCTCTGACCGAGCTGGTAGAAGTCATCTCGGCTGTGGTATTGGAGGAACCCAGAATGATCGTCCTGGGTGATTTCAGTGTCCATACTGAGGCCGCCTCTAGTGTTCCGGCTCGGGACTTCATGGCCTCCATGACGACCATGGGGCTGTCTCAAGTTGTTATTGGCCCAACACATAGGACAGGGCACACCCTCAACTTGGTTTTTGCTCCAGATGGAGGAAGGGGTGGTCTGGAGATAGGGTGGTGGTGGATGTCACCCCATTGTCATGGTCAGATCACTTCCTGGTGAAGTTTAGACTTATGGCTCCGATCCTGCCTTGCAGGGCGGGTGGACAGATTAAGATGGTCCGCCCCCGGAGACTAATGGAATCCACTGGATTCCTGAATGCCCTGGGGGAGTTCCCAGTAGATAGAGCAGGTGACCCTGTAGAAGCCCTTGTCACACTGTGGAACAGCGAGGCACGTCAGGCTCTTGACACGGTTGCCCCCGAGCACCCTCTCCGGCACTGTGGAGCCCGGCTTGCACCTTGGTACACCAGTGAGCTAAGGGCAATGAAACAAGCTGGATGATGGCTATAGCGCAAGTGGCGAAAGACGTGCTGTGAGGCTGATCGGGCACAAGTAAAACATCATAACAGTGCCTACTGTGTGGCAGTGAGGGCGGCGAAGAAGGCCCACTTCTCTGCCTCCATCGCATCCTCAAGTAGCCGTACGGTGGAGCTTTTCTGTATTGTCAGGGGTCTGTTGACATCAACTCCAGGAAATGGAGTCTTAGACCCTTCGGAGGCTCACTGTGAATTGTTTGCAAGGCACTTTGAGGGTAAAGTTGCTCGCCTCTGTAGCAGTCTTTTTTTTTTCCAATTAATTTTTATTCAAATTTTCAAAACCAAAACAATACAAAAAGAAAAAAACACAAATCAATAACTAATATAATAAAAAAAGAAAAAATATATAAAAATATTGACTTCCGATTTGTCATAGTTCAGCTATAAATCTATAATATATAACAAGCCTGTCTCTTAATAGATTATAAAATCACCTTCCTCCAGCGGTTATCTTAATTGGTTTCAAATCTCATTAACATCATATCATTTTATTCTTCCACAAAAAGTCAAAGAGAAGTTTCCAATCCTTGAGATGTATGTCCATCAATTTTTTTTCTAGATAAACATGTCAATTAATCCAACTCATCAAGTCTACTAAGTCCAGTAATTTCAAATCGCTCTTCTTCCATTATCCGTATTGGTTCCATCTTCCATCTTTACGCACCCAAAAATCTTGCTGTCATAGTCATATAATAAGAGTCTGATAGGAATTTCCTTTATCACAGATATTTTCTTGCCATCAATTCCGAACGTATCACTGAAGTATTGTTGCAAAGCCGCATCTCTGTTCCTCTTTTTTACATGATACACTAGCACATCTCTTGAAGATTTTTCCATTGACACAAAACAGGGATTAATTCTATTAACTTTCTCCATTTCAAGTTCCATCAAGTCCTTCCAGTCCAGGAATTTTTTTGAACCGATAATATCTTTATCTCCAATCTCTTCAATTCCTTCAGGGACAGCGCTGAGTTCCAAACCGTAATATTTGTCTCCAGGATCCATCACAGCCAGGAAATCCAAATCTTTTTCCATGTCCATATTTAATCCAATCTCCATAGTTTGAACCTTGCCTTTAATTTCTCTTTCATCCTTTTTTGGTTTTCCAGATCTATCTTTATTCTCCTTTCTCATAGAATCCTGAGTTTCTTTTAGCTCCTGTCTCATTCAATTCTCCACGCTTGACTATTATTTCTCAGTTCTTGTTTTATTGAGTTAATCCCATTCATTATTTTCTGAAACATGTCTAAAGATAAAGTCCCTTCTTGTACATCCATGATCTTCTTAATTGTCATTCTTAAAGCCAAAGGAACAAAACTCCTTCAATTTTCAATGTCCCAAGCAAAGAGCAGTTTATTTCTTTATCCAGTTACAAAAGAGTTAATCTTTCAAACCAACTGGCGTCACACTCTAGACAGCCCTTATCTCTTATATGCCCAGAAGTGCAAAAACAGCTTTAGTTCACAGCGTCCAATTAACTAGTAGCAGAAAGAATGAGCAGATTCGTCAAAAAAAAAGTAGATCAGAAAAAATAGTTCCAGACATATATTACACAAAAGTCTTATAAATCAAAAAGATTTTTCTTTTCTCTTCCAATCAGAAACCCCTCATCTGTTGTAATCTTTATAATGCTATTTTCCATGTCCGCTTTTTGCAATAAAAAAAAGATAGGCTATTTTTATTTTCTTCCCCCTTAGTTCCGTGAGTAAAAAAGAAGGAAAGTTGACTCACCCAGGGTTTTTTTTAATTGCTGGTTCTCTGACAAATCTCTTTAGCTGTATAGATAAGAAAGTAATAAGCGTAGACAGGAGGATGCTTGCCTGTTAGTCCATTCTTCTTTAAAGAGGAAAAAAAAATGGGTCACTTATTCAGCTGAGCTAGCTAGAAATCCTCACTTCGTCCGAGCTGCTGGAAGACCTTCTTTCACAGACGAATTCCAGTCTCCAACAATTACAACAAAGCTGTGTGGAAAATCTCACGTTTCTTCCTTATCCGGAAGAAATTATCCCCAGTCAAAAAAGACCCTTCTGACTGGATTTAAAACTGAAAAAGTTTCATCCAAGATGGGAGCCCGTCTCAGAGCTGCACAGGCGGAGGGATCCTCCTGGGAAGTCCGCCTCTGTAGCAGTCTTGATGCCCCATCTACATATACTGTAGTCCCCAATGAGGTGTCCAGTGCAACGTCTCCTGCCATTTCTTGGGAAACGTTTCAGTTGATGAGGCCTGATGACGTGGACAAGGTGCTTGCGATGATGCGGCCAACAACGTGTCTTCTCGACCCTTGCCCTTCTTGGCTTATTAAAGGTTGCCGAGGGGGTCTGACCAAGTGGATCCAGGGTGTGGTCAATGCATCATTGTGGGAGGGAGTGGTTCCAGCTGCCTTGAAAGAGGCGGTGATTCGATCACTCCTGAAAAAGCCCACCCTGGACCCATTGATTTGTGACAACTACTGACCTGTTGCAAATACTCCCTTTTTAGGGAAGGTGATTGAGAGGGATGTGGCGCAGCAATTGCAAGTACTCTTGGATGAAACAGATTATCTTGACCCATCCCAGTCTGGGTTCAGGCCTAGTTATGGGACTGAATCGGCCTTGGTCGCCCTGATGGATGACCTTTATTGGGAGAAGGACAGGGGGAGTGCAACCCTGTTATTCTTACTTGATCTCTCAGTGCCTTTTGATACCATTGAACATGGTATCCTTCTGGGCCGACTTGGTGAGCTGGGTATTTGAGGCACTGTTTTACAGTGGTTCCGATCCTATCTCCAGGGTCGTTCTGAGAATAGCATTGGGTGACTGTCTTTCGGCCCCCTGGCAGCTGTGCTGTGGGGTGCCGCAGGGTACCATCTTGTCCCCCATGCTGTTTAACATCTATATGAAGCCCTTGGGAGCAGTCATCAGGAGCTTTGGGGCGAGGTGTCAGCAGTATGCTGATGATACCCAGCTCTATTTCTCTGTGACATCTGAATTGGGAGAGACCATGCAAACCCTGGACTAGGTGGTGGGCTGGATGAGGGCCAATAAACTGAGTCTGAATCCTAGCAAGACGGAGGCACTGTGGGTTGGTGGTTCCCGAGTTCGGATAATTGGTCAGTTGCCTGCTTTGGACGAGGTCATACTCCCTCTGAAAGAGCAGGTCCGTAGCCTGGGGGTGCTCCTGGATCCATCTTTGTTGCTAGAGGCCCAGGTGACCTCAGTGGCTAGGAGTGCCTTTTACCAGCTTTGGCTGGTAAGACAGCTGCAGCTGTTTCTGGACCAGGATAGCCTGACCACTGTTGTCCACACACTGGTAACCTCTAGGCTGGATTACTGTAATGAGCTCTATGTGGGTCTGCCCTTGAGGTTGGTCCAGAAGCTGCAGCTGGTGCAAAATGCGGCGGCGAGACTGCTCACTGGAGCAGGGTATCGCCAACATGTCACCCTGCTACTGAAAGAATTGCACTGGCTGCCCATTTGCTACCGGGCCAAGTTTGAGGTTCTAGTCTTGATATGCAAAGCCCTATACAGCTGAGGACCAGGATACCTGAAAGACCATCTTCCCCCTTACATACCCAGTCGATCACTGCGCTCTGCAGGTGAGGGCCTCCTGCAGATACCATCTTATCAGGAGGTTCGTTCTGCAAAATATAGGAAACGGACCTTTAGTGTGGTGGCACCTACCCCGTGGAATTCCCTCCCTTTAAATATTAGGCAGGCGCCATCTCTATCTTTTCGGTGCCTTTTGAAGACTTTTCTTTTTGAACAAGCTTTTAAGTTGAGAGGTATCCCAGTCTGTGTCTGTGTCAGAATTAGTTAATATGTTTTAATAATGTTTTAAACCCTTTAAAAAAAGTTTTTTAAATGTTTCTAACGCTGTTTTGCCTTAATGTATTTTAAGATTTGTTTTTATGGTGTTTTAAAGTGTTTTTAGTGCCTTCTTTGCTGCCCTGGGCTCCTGCTGGGAGGAAGGGTGGGATACAAATGAAATAAATAAATAAATAAATCATCATAAATGTAACGGTGTTTCAGTGGGTGGTCTCTGTTGCCACACCCTAACCTCTGCTTGCTCTGCATGTGAACATAACCGAGTCATTTTGTTTCCAGCAGTCCAAAGGATATGTTTCAGTTTCAGTTTATTGCATTTCGGCCATAAGCCATTGCAAAGAATACAATTAAAAAGGAAAAAACATACAAACATACATAAAATGGTTAAAATACGTGAGATAGCTCAGTACAATAAAATTTCCCCCCTGACTTATCCCTTAAGGGCCTTGAGGTATGTAGCTCTCAATTTCCTTGCAGCCAAAGCGAAGTTGGCTGCTGCCTGCATGGTAGATCTGTCTAAATCCGCCAAGAGAAGAAGCATTTGCTCTTCTGGAAACAAGTCCCTATGGGAGTTTGTGATTGGGGCTAAAAATTTCCTCCTTGGGTCATCATATAAAGGGCAGGTCAATAAGTAATGGGTTATGTCTTCGACCACCCCGGAACCTCGAATACACAATCGCTGGGAATAGGGGGTCTGGGAATATCTCCCCTCTAAGAAAGCAGATGGCATTGTTTGGAAACGGAGTTCTGTAAAGGCTTTCCGGAGGGGAGCACGTGTGTTTCGAAATATTGAGAAGTGGCATGGTTGGGTTTGAGAGCCGAGAACCATGGGGAGAAGGGAGAGGCAGCTATTGCGGCCCTGTCTTGGTTCGCATCGAAATCAAGGACTCTATTTCGAAGCGCATTGGGAGAAAAAGATAGTAGATTCTCCCTGTTAAGCTCATATGAAGACAATAGGGCTTGGCACCATTGCGCTCGGCTCTCTAGTCGGATCTGTTCCTGCCAACAAAGTCGGACCAAAGAGGATTCCTCCATTTGAAGGATTCTCCTCCAGAATCTCATTTGTGCCAGGTCAACTTTGACTGCCAGAGAGGGCTGTCCTAATTCAGCTCTCAGATGGGCCGAGGGCACGCTGGGGGAAAGCCGGTGATCTGTCTCATTAAGGAGTTTTGGAACACCTCTAACCTTAGCTTAACCGTCGGGGCCCATAACTCTGTGCCATACAAGATCATCGGTAAGACCTTGGCCTGGTAAATTTTCAGCATGGGATTTACCAATTGGCCCCCGCGCGAATAGAAGAAACGGCGAATTTGGCCAGAGATTCTGGCGTTTATCAGCTTAGTTTCCTCAAAATGCTGCTTCCAGATGGCATTGTGGCTGAGATGTAGGCCTAGATATTTAAAAGAGTGTACTTTTTCTAATGGCTGCCCATTTATAGACCATCTGTGGGGAGATCTCCTATTTTTCCCACAAACCATAATTTTGGTTTTAAGGTGGTTTATTGCCAAGGAGTGTTCCTTGCAGTACTCAGACAGCCTTGCCAACATTCTTTTCAGGCCGATTTCAGTTATTGATAGTAACGCAAGGTCACCTGCATAAAGCAGGATGGAAATCTTCCTTGCTCCAACGGCTGGGGGAAAGAAGACTGGGGAGGAAAGGGCTGGAACTAGTCCGTTCAGATAGAAATTAAATAAAAAAGGGGCCAGCACACAGCCCTGTTTTACTCCCCTACCCACTGGGATTGTATATGACAGGGCGCCATTTAGACCTAGGTGTACCTGGAGGAAGTTTTCCTGGTGGAGTGACTTGATTAGCCAGAGAAGCCTTTTGTCCAAGTTTGATTGGTCAAACTTGGACCATAGGAGGTTTCTATCTATTGAATCAAACGCCATTGAGAGGTCCACAAATGCCACATAGAGTGAGTTTGATGGATCAGTGGTCGTCTTCTTAATTAAATGATGTAAGATAAACACCTGGTCTATGGTGCTTCTTCCTTTCCGGAAGCCTGCTTGCTCTTGGTGGATTACCTTGTTGTGGGCGTCCCATTGCAAAAGTTTGTTCAATAGATAGCGGGCATACAATTTAGAGGCTACATTAAGAAGGCTAATCGGCCTATAGTTTCGGGGGTCAGTGGGATCCCCCTTTTTATATATTGGAACTATAATGCTGGTACGCCATCCCCTTGGGATGTTGGCAGTAGAATTAATCGCTGAGAAAAGAGTTGCTAAAATAGGGGTCCACCAAGAGGCTTCTGCCAGATAAATCTCCGGTGGAAGCATATCCTCCCCAGGAGCCTTACCCGGCCTAAGGGTTGCTATTAGCTCCTCGATCTCAAGACAAGAGACGGGGGGCCAGATTGGTAAGGGAACGGGGGGCAGGCCTTCCTGGGAACTAGGAGAAGGAGGAGTAAGGGACTCAAAGATGGCGCGAAAATGCGCCACCCAGGTATCCGGAAGGATGGAAGGGATGTTGACATAAGGGTTCTGGGAAAGCCTCTCATGAACTATTCTCCAAAATTCTGCGTCCTTATTTTGAGATAAGGCAAGGCCGAATGCACACCAATTTTCGGCAACGAAGGCCTGCTTCTTGTCCCTTAGCAGGGCCTTATATTGCTTTTTAATTTGGATCAGAAGCTCGATCGTCTCAGGTGATGGATCACGTCGTACCAACCTCATGTGGGCCTGTATTTCTTTTTTCTTAGCTCTACACTCTACGTCGTACCATGACCTTGGGTTTGCTAGGTGTTTTTATGTCCATGGGTAGTTACCAGGGATTTCAAACCTTCTACAATCTGTCTATAAGAGTTGTGAACAGTTGACAGGCTAGCCACAGCTGACTGGTGAGCATCTATCATGGGCTGAGTCCGCAGGTGCTGGGAAACGTTAAAGCCTATAGAAATAGACCATTTAAGTCAGGTGACGCCGAAGAGGCAGCCTACAAGAGGGTTTGGGGGCGGGTGTGGTATCTGGTGAGTTGTATTTAACGATAGCCTAAGTGGGAGATGGTCACTATTGGCTCGGAAGTCAACAAAGACTTCCTTGACCAAGAGGCCCAAGGTTAGAGAGCCCAAGAAATAGTCTACAACACTCGCCCCTTTATCTGTGATGTAAGTGAAAAAGCCCCCGGAGGAGTCGAGCGCTGAGCCGTTTAGGCCAAGAGCTGGAAATTGGCTAACCATTGTACCAAGGCTTGCCCATTCTATTTACTGTTTTGTCCCATGATTGTCTCTCAAACTGAGTTGCAGATACTGTGGCGGGCCAGGGATCAATGCCGAGAGTCTTAGTGGAGCCTATTCGAGCATTGAAATCACCACAGATAAGGAGCTGGTGAGAAAGATATTGGCTTAGCAAGCCTTCAATGTAAGCCTCCATTTCCCGCCACATGGACGATGATCGGCCATGTGGCAAAGGGGGGAAGTATACATTGAGGCAGATGATGGGAGGTAAGCCTGGAATGGAAAGGGTTAATGTTAGACAAATATCTGGGGAAGTGCCCGATGGCATGGCTGCATAAATGTTCATAGCTGTAGTGACCAGAGTTGCTAGGCCCCCACTCCCCCGGCCCTTGGCAAAGGTCTTTTTTGCAGGTTTCTCCCACACTTTGTATCCCTGTAGAGAGGGGGCGGCGGGGTCTAAGAGCCAGGTTTCTTGTAGGCAGATAATTTGAAAAAGTTGGAGGTAGTCAAGAAACTCTTGGTCATTTAACTTGTTCCTCCATCCAGCTATGTTCCATGACAAAAAGCTCGCAAAGGAGGGTGAGTAGTGGGCTACATCCTTCAGGGGGCAAGTTGAGAAGGGCACAGGGGCGGGGTCTAGTTTTGAGTGCTCAGAGGCCACATTTGGTCACATAGCGGTGCCAGTCTCAGGGAAAGTCCGCATCGGGGGTATAGGCCGAGCATTTGCGTCAATTGATGAAATGTCGAGACGGAAGCTCGAGTTTGGATGCTGCGTTGCCCGGTCTTCTGGTAAGTGTGAATCCTCACAGTCCAATATATCCACCGTTATCCAAGACTCCCCAGCAGAATTTAATCTCTCATGGGGGGGGGGCTAGGAAGCTGTCTGACCGCCGGGGACGGTGGTTTACCTGCGGTGTCTTGTAGGTGGGACTCCTTCTGCAGGTTGCTCAGTAGAAGTTTGAGGTGTTCAAGTCGTGTTATTATATCTTCCTGCTCGTTATTAGGTAATTCTTTGAAAGCCTCAATTAACCGGGCTTCTTCAGGGACAAATTCAGTTATCACGGAAGGTAATGGGCATTTTAGCGCTCTCTGCTCTCGCAGAGAAGTTGTAGGTGTTTCCAACAAGAGTGAGCGATCTATCCCATTCTCATGGGCTTTAGAGATGTTTGTCCTTGATAGGCATTGCAGCAGCTGCTGTGGAGGAGCGTTGTTTATAAACAATCTCCTAACTGTGATGTCATATTCTAGGAAGCTCTCTCTGTTGGCATATACTCTTTTGGCGTGTGTCAAGTCTGAGAAGGGGATTATTAAGCGTTTTTGAGTGTAATTTGTAGCTAAAGGGGTGACGTGGGTTATGTAGTCCGGATGGAACCATCCTGGGAAGGTGGATTTCATCAGGGTCACGAGAGGATGCTTTTGGACAAGCTGGACTTTAGTATTGAGTTGTTTTGCAGGATGCTCAAACACCAACTTATCTGGAGTTAAAGAGAGACTCCAGGTCGAGCTTGCAATGCCCGTCTGTTTAGTTTTTATTAGGTGGGGCATTGGCACCTTATGTTCTCTGCTTTGGTTTTGACTTGAAAGGGAGGAGGTCGACGTGGGAGTTGGTGCGAAGTCCAAGGGTAAAGGGGCCTCTTTTGTTCCTTTTGTTGTCTCCAGCGGAGCTGGATCTTGCATTATCTTTGTCGTTTGAGGGATTTGCAGTTTTTGAATTTGCCGGGTCACCATGGATAGGAGTTTAAAAAGTGGTCTGTAGTCCATTTTTTTATAACGGGGGAATTTAGGATTTTTAAGGTTTTTGGACTTCTTAGTTTTGTTCCCCTGGACTTTTTTGCCCCGTGGTTCCAAGGGGCCGATCTTTTTGGGCATTCCTGTGGTGGTGGAACAACAGACAGGCGTTTCCCTCCTATATCCAGAGTTAGTAGAAGCAGTCGGCTGCTGGGGGGGCGCCCCTCTATTTACTCCAGTTTTTAATCCACTTGCAGTTACCAAGGTGGTTAGTAGGCTGTTTGTTTCCTCCAAGTAGGATTTGATACGGTCTACCTCTTCCAGCAGCAAAAAGGTCCAGCCCGCCAGGGAGGCATCCTTACTTGTGGGGGAGTGATGGTATTCCCTCCCCTGAGCCTTGACTGCTCTAGCATTTCTCTGTCCGATAGTGTCATTTGGCATTTCTGCCACGTCACTGTAAGGGAGTTCACCAGCTGGTGTAGCAGTACAATGCTCAGCCATCTCTATTTCCTCCGCTAGATTAGTCATAGAGGGGCTCTCTGTTTGGCCCCAGTAAGGACTCTTATAGTCCAAAGACCAGTCCCATGCGGGTTCTGGCATCGCGGAGTGGCCCTGGGGTGGCTCTCCAGACTGAGTACTGCATTGTTTAGTTGGAAAGAATTGAGTGATTTTAGCTTGAGAGGATAAGGGGAGTATTTCCTGCGTTGCTTGGATTCCAGGGTCTTGCCCTAGGTCCTTACACTTCCTCCTTGTGAGCACCATTTTGCTAGGGTTTACGGTCGAAGAAATGGGTGTTCTGGAGGTCGTGTCTGGAGCCAGTAAGGGCTTTAGTTATTGCAGGGTTTAGATGTGGGCTGCAGCGAGTCTTTATCGGAGGAGAGATGGTAAACTTTTGTTGCTCCCACCGAGCATAAATCAAAATATGCAAGCGTGCTGGGCGACTCAGCAGTGTGGGAGGTAAACGCTAGAAGCGTTTAGATTGTTTTCCCATGTAGTCTGTCCTTATCTCTGGATAAGTTTTAGTGATTTTAGAGGTCGATGAGCTACAAATCACTAAAACTTAAGGTATTTAATCAAAGGCATTTGGTCAAGAGAGGAAATATGAATGTTACTTGCCGTGCTCGTGACCGGAACCAGAAACCCCGAAGGATATGAGCGTGCCGATTTCCACTATTGTTCAACTGATTGCTGAAATGACATACAAATATCAACAATCTGGTTTGGAGGTGCTGTTCTCTCAAGCTCTCCAGGCAGTATGTGTGGACTATTGCCCCCCCAACAATAATCACAATTGATACAATGGGACTTTGAAAAAAAAACATTGAATTAGTACAGAGATCTTGTGCAAGACCTCTTTATCAGAATTTCAGTTTCTCATAATTTCAATATTTCATGGCTGCTGTGGTTTTTTTTGGTGGGGAGGAGGGGATGTGTGGTTGGGCTGTTAATGTGTGGCTTATGGCAGGCAGTGGCGGCTAGTGGCTTCATGTCAGTGGGGCAATGGAATCCACTCCAGGTTTTAGCCCGAAGCACTTTGGACAGCTCCCTAAAAGTTCAGACTAAAACCCGGAGAGGATTCCACTGCCCCACTGACATAGAGCCACCAGCTGCCACTGATGCCTGGGGTGGGAAACTTCAGGACCACCAGCCAAATAATGATGTCAGGTCAAATTTGGCCCATGATAGGTAGGGGAGGTAAGAATTTGACCCACTGGCCAGACCAGGTTCCCTACCCCTGGCTTATGGACTATTCTTAATTTTTCATTTTTAAAATTTATTTATTTATTTTTAAAGTGCTCTCCACCCCATCCCACCCAATCAAATAGAAGATCAGTTTAGCTAAATATCACTCTTGGGGAGGACCACAGTATTTATTTAAATACCAAATGGAAGCGGCTATCCCCATCTAAGAGCACAAGCCTCCATTATGCGTATTGTGAAACATGGGGGGTATTTCATGCTAGTCCTACTCAGAGCAGACCCACTGAAATGAATAGACATGACTAATTTAGATTCATTTCAACAGGTCTACTCTGAGTACGACTGAGTTGGATACAAACCAAGATAACTAAGGGCCGGTAACATTTGCTCTTGTGTGCTTGCATTAAAATATTTTAAAAGGTGTGCATGCACAGGTAGAGAAATACCTACGTACATGCCCAGAACAGAAAAGGGGAAGTGGCAGGGGGCAGTAATTGAGTGCAGGGGGAATAAAACACACAACACAGACATATTCCATCAAGCTCCACCCACTGGCGTGGATGGCAAAAGCTTGAATATCCACCAAAAAAAAAAAAAAGGAACTTGTGGAAGGTAACATGCCACTCACACACAAATAAAAAGCTAGGTTTTTAAAAAAATCCTGTTTACAATATGAAGCCTCTGTCTGGAAGCACCTGAGGTCATCCATCCTTCTAGAATGGTACTGGTACTCCTTGTGTCTTTAGCAGTTTGATGACCAATCATAAGAACACAAGAAGAGCCCTGCTGAATCAGGCCAATGGCTCATCTAGTCCAGCATCCTGTTCTCACAGCAGCCAACCGGATGCCCGTGGGAAGCCCACAAACAGGACATGAGCGCAAGTGCACCTTTTCCTCCCTGTGGTTTCCAGCATCTGGTATTCAGAAGCATATTGCCTCTGACTGGGAAGAGCATGGCTATAGTGGCGAGTAGCCATTGATAGCTTTATCCTCCAAAATACACAACAGCCTTGTCTGGAAGGTTCTTAGAATCATAGAATTGGAAGGGGCCTTGTAGGCCATCGAGTCCAACCCCCTGCTCACAGCAGGAAATCCACAGCTAGAGCATCTCCCGCAGATAGCTGTCCAGCCTCTGCTTGAAGACATCCAGCGAAGGGGATCCCACCACCTCCCTAGGCAGTCAGTTCCATTGCCGAACTGCCCTTACTGTCAAGAAGTTCCTTCTAATGTCCAATCTGAATCCTGCAACTTAAAACCATTAGACCTAGTCCTACCCTCTGGGGCAGCAGTGAACAAATCTGTACCCTCCTCTATGTGACAGCCCTTCAGGTACTTAAAGAGTGCAATCATGTCGCCCCTCAGCCTTCTCTTCACCAGACTGAACATGCCAAGTTCCTTCAACCTTTCCTCATAAGACTTGTTCTCCATACCGGCTATCATCCTTGTCGCCCTCTTCTGAACCCACTCTAACTTGTCTGTATCTTTCTTAAAATGAGGCGTCCAGAACTGAACGCAGTATTCCAGATGAGGCCTGACTAATGCAGAATATAGTGGGACTATTACTTCCCTCGACCTGGAAACTATAGCTCTGTTTATGCATCCCAAAACCGCGTTTGCCTTTTTTGCCGCAGCATCACACTGCTGGGTCATGTTCAACTTGCGATCCACTACAATTCCAAGGTCCTTCTCACACGCACTACTGCTAAGCCGGGTATTTCCCATGCTGTACCCGTGCATTTTGTTTTTGTGGCCTAAATGCAGAATCCTGCATTTGTCTTTATTGAATTTCATTTTATTAATTTCAGCCCAATTTTCTAGTCTATCCAGGTCCCTTTGGATTTTATTCCTGTCTTCCATTGTGTTAGCTATCCCTCCCAGTTTCGTATCATCCGCAAACTTCATAAGGCTTCCCTCCACTCCATCATCTAAGTCATTGATAAAAATGTTGAAGAGTATCGGCCCCAGGACAGAACCCTGTGGCACTCCACTCGAAACCTCCTTCTAGTCCGAAGCAGAACCACCAACGACCACTCTTTGAGTACGGTTTTCCAACCAGTTGTGAATCCACCTGACAGTATTTCCATGTAGTCCGCATTTGACGAGTTTGCTAATCAAAAGGTCATGGGGGACTTTGTCAAACACTTTGCTGAAATCTAGATAGAGGACATCTACAGCATTTCCACCATCTACTAGGCTAGTGACCCGATCACTTAACCTGTGCGTGGCAAATCACAGGTTTGGGTTCATAACTTGGAGAGGTCCCAAAGAGATTTTATACAACTCATAGAGCCTTTGCTCCTACAACACTATTTGGGTGGTTCTGTCAAAAAAGAAAAGAAAAAGCTAGCCCAGAGTCTTAACCATAAGGTCACCCATCCTTCATTTCCAGACAAGACTGGGAAGAAAAAGAGCACTGAACATAGAACAAGATTTATTTACTTTTATTCCCCTAGTCTATTTTATTCACAACACGCACACACAAATTCCTGCTCACTTCAGACACATCTGAATCAGAAAGGCAGCAATCTTTCAGGACAGCTGACCACCAAATTTCTGCTAAACCAACACTGGTTTTATCTAAAGGTTTGCTGAGAGGGGTTGCAGTTGGTGAACAACTTCTACACATGAGAGATGTCCTCCTCAGGGAAAACTGTTCTAATTTTTGGCATCTTTTGTAGCCTGGTTCATCTCTTGAAGTTGTTGGACAGGGCTCTTGGGAGACAGGGTTGATGCTTCCTTGGAATGATTATGATAGGCTGAGGTTTACCTCAAGTGTGCTAGAATTGCTCCTTGGGAATAAAGATGGACACTGTGAATAGGATTGTCAACTTTTGAAGCAAACCCTGTAGTGGTTCCTTTAACAGCAGTTTGATCTGTGGTGGTTAGGAGGCTGGATGGCTACCTATTAGGGATGGTGCATCAGTGGATTTCCTGCATTGGCAAGAGACTGGACTAGAGTCCTTTTCAACTCTATGATTAGCTGTTGCTATTTTAACACCATACCATAAAGTGCTTCACTTGGCTGGTTCCTTGGAGAAGGGCTAGATAGCTCAGTGATAGAGCATCTGCTTTGAATGCAAGAGGTCTCCAGTTCAATCCTTGGCATCACAGTCTGAAATCCTGGAGAGCTGCTGCCAGTCAGTGTAGACAGTACTGAGCTAGATGGACCAATGGTCTGACTCAGTATATGGAAGCCTCCTATGTTCTGCTTTTTAAAGCCACTATTAAAAGGGACCAGAGCAAGCCAGGCTGGGCTTTGTTCTGGCCTGTTTTAAACTGAAATCAATAAAACTATGTATTTAAAACTGGCCTTTTGCTTCCTTAGGCACCACATATAATCTTAACACACCTAAAACATTGACTCTTGAGTCCTTGGATGGAGTTTCTTTTACCATGGAAAACCTCTGATAGCAAATGGCATTCTGGAAAATATGGTCAGTCTGATGTACATAGGTTGCAGCACAACAACAACAAAAGGTGGGAAGGGGTACGAGAGGAGATGGGGAGACCGCAGATATTCCCCAGGGACATCAAAAACAAGTTCTGAACATCCACAGAGTGAAATCATTGTGCAATGCAGGCAATGAAGGGGGGGGAACCCACTGATTCAAAGCAGTCTAGGGTCTTTCGTGAGAGGGGGTCTTTGTCTCAGGTCATCCCATACAGGAAATGACCAGGGCGGTTTTGCAGATGGACTTTTCCTGCCTTGTTATTCCTGCTATGTTGGCCTGGCTACTGAGTGCTACAAGTTGCTAGACCTGATCCGAGGCACTGAGAGTGATGGAACTGCAAAGCTGTTTCAATCAGCCTGCTTCCACTTTACAAAGGGGTATGATGGGAATCTGCTCCAGTTGTTCCAGTGAGATTGCTTATAGGGGATTTGAGGAAAGATCCCAAACCATCTATTAAAGGAATTGCCCAGCTTCACATAACATCTGATTCCTTGATATGATACCACTCTGATCTACTTCTCTGCTATCTAATCTATCCACCTAATCTATTACCTCCCTCACAGCTCAATCCAAAGTCCATTAAAACAAAAGTCAAGAGATTTGACTTAATGTTGCACTGAAATATGCCCCGGTCCAGGACTATAGTTCAAAGGCAAAGAACACATGCTTCCATTTAGAAGGCTCCAGGCTTGATTACTAGCAATCCCTGTTCAAAGGATGCTGGTAATGGGGTTTGGGAAGATCCTGTAGAGCTGCTGCCAGTCAAAGTAAACATGACTGGGCAAGATGGATCCTTGACCTGACTCAATTTAAGGCAACTTCAGACACTTCAGACACCATCTCTTCATTTTTATATTTCTATTCCACCTTCCTTTCCATGGAAGCTGGGCTAAAATTATACACTTGGCAAAATCAAGAGGTAAAGCTGGATCTTACTTATTTGAAGCTGCAGAGGATGGATCACATACCTATGCATAAAGAAAATGAGCATGCCATGAAGAAGAGTTCAGACTAGTCTTTCCCCTGATGTGCTAGTTTTCTATGTGTATAGAGACTTGTTTTCATGACAAGGCATGAATAAAAACATGCAACTCCTTACTGGTTGCCTGAAGGGGTACAGTCCATGAAAATATTTTTACCACTTTCTGCTGATTGCATAAGCTAGTCCTAAATGTCTTATAAATCTATGGTTGCAATATTTTAATGAGAATAGACAGAGCTGCCTTGAAATCAAGCAAAAAATCCCACAACTTGTGACATGTTCACAATGATAGTACAGATCAAGTTTGCCCAGAATTGCAATCGAATGGAGCAGTCTACCCATGGTTCAGAAAGAGATTGGAATGAGGTTGTAAATGGACTATACCATGTCAGGCTGAAGGGGGGGTTATTGCTCCCCCAGATAAAAATATTCATTGCAAATGGAAAGCTAGTACATCAGGGAGAAAGCTTCTAGTCTCCTTTTACCTGCTGTGATGATTTTCTATTTGCAGGGGATTTTCTTTAATGTAGGAGAGCATTCCAATTGGTGCTACACCTGCAGTCTTAAGTGGTGTAGTGCAGTCTCACTATGTTCTGGTGCATGTGCCTATGTCCTCATCTGCACTATACATTTAAAACAGTATCACACCACTTTAAACAGTCATGGTTACCCCCAAAGGACCCTGGGGACTCTAGTTTGTTAAGGGTGCTGAGAGTTGTTGGGAGACCCCTAATCCCCTCACAGTGCGACAGTTCTCAGAGTGGTTTAACAATCAATCTTTTTTCCCAGGAAACTCTAGGAATTGTCACTCTGTGAGAATATGAGTCTCCTAATTCTCAGCACCCTTAACAAACTACAGTTCCCAAGATTCTTGGGGGAAGCCATGGTATGACTTTAAATGTATAGTGTAGATGGGGTCTATATCCAGTAGTGTAATGCCCTTTTTACACAGGACATGTCTGTACTACAAACTTAAACTGGGTAAGCTAGCATGAATTCCCCAAGAGCCCCTGGACACTGGTGTTCTTCAAGGGGACTTAGGAGGTCAGCATCTCCACAAAATGTCAGTCTCCAGAGTCCCTTGATACTGAAACTGCTTTGCAACTCACTTCATTTTGCAATGCCAATGAGCCCATTGATCAAAATATGGAACAGAAGTGAAAGGAGCAAATCTCAGGTTAGATAAATGGCTAATGCAAACGTAAACCCATATGGATACAGAGCGTGTAATGTAAATTGAGGAAATCTGCAGGGAGCATTGTTTACTTTGCATAATATATACCAATAGTTGAAGTTGGTCTCCCTCCACCGTGCAACTGCTCCAGAATCTGGGACACTGTGGCAAGGACAGGAGTACTGGTGGGAACAGAGTAGCCATCTTGTGCTTTTCACAGGGTTCCTGTACAGTGGCGCAATTGGGTGATTGTATACTCTAGATCAGAAATTCCCAAACTGTGGTCCACAACCTTCATCCAGGTGGTCCATGGCATGTCTGTATTAAATCGTCAAATTGATTTTTATCATATTTTGTTGCATTACAATTTGAATTCTATGGACTGCAAATTGTAATATAGTAAAATACTATACAATAAATAAAAGAAATTAAAAATCATACAGCATCTGGCACAGTGCATTACAATAGCTACAACAGGCAGAGTAAATCATAAAGTGGTCCACCAAGATCATCACCAATTTTCAAGTGGTCTGTGGGAGAAAAATATGTTTGGGAACCACTGCTCTAGATTTAATGATCTTATGTGGGTCCCACTCTTTTGATGGTAACATGCAGTGGAGACTGGTGGCTCTGATGTCAGTGGACAGTTCCTTGAATGTTCAAACTAAAACCCGGAATGGATTCACTGCCCCACTGACATTGAAGCCACCGGTCTCCACTGGTAACATGTAGTATCTCACTTGCTTCAGCTAGCCCTGCTGCGTTTGAGGGCCCACCTGCTCATTCTGCTGAGTGGATCCCTAGACACCTGCCCCAACATCCTGCCCTGACGGCTCCACTGCTTCTGAATCTTGAATGGCTGCATGGCAGTCAGTAATACAACAGGCTAAGATTTCCCCTGCAAACTAGTAACCACTGGCAGGACTAGGCAGGAAGTAAAGAGAATGCTTCCATGGAACATTCATGGAGCAGAGAATGACAATTTTTCAGGAACGTTTTGGTTCTGTGTGCCTGTGTTTTTTTAAGCTGATGTTTGATTACTGCAAATGGCAAATATTTCTTATTATAACCCTGGGAAGGCTATGCCCTAAAAGGCAGCCTAAAGTATTGACGTAGAATAAAATTAAAGTAGAACAGTGGAAATGGGAGGGAGCTCTTTAGGCTATAAAGATCCTACCCAGACACTATCCAGTTTGATCCCTTTATCAGAACTGGTCTACATATGCAGCACTACAGGGTGGTAGAACGGATTGTACTACTTAGTTGGAGGGATGCCATTTTTGAATCCTCTCTCATGGGAATGCTTCCTACAAATAAAAGTTGCTAGCACATCAGGGCAAATGGTCCTCTCCCAGTTCATTTCCTGCTGTGCTACTTTTCTACTTGCGGGAAGAGTTCTCCATAAGGGAACATAAAAAAAACCCACCATGGTTCCCACACTTTCAGTGTGAAATGATACAGTCCTTCCTGCATCTCAGGACTGACCATTTCATTCTGGTGTATGTGTAGATCCAGCCTGAATCTTTGTCCACAATCTCAATGTTTTCTCTGTAAAGGGAGGAAGAGCATGTGTGGGGGACATGTCAGAGACTAAGGCTACCCCCATTTCTTTGGTTTGGAAATGAAAAATGTTGAGGCATGTGCTGAGTTTTTCTTAGGGTTACTCTCTCACACATGGCAGGCATGTAATTTATGTCTGTTTTAGTTTTAGTTGTGGAGACACGCTGGGTAGGTTCAGCTTCTCCTGCTATGATGCTGCCTGCCTTCCTCTTCAACATGGCTCTGTGTCACAACACTAAGGCAGCCAGAACATTTGGATAGGCCTGGGCAACTTCTGTATAAGCCACTGAGCCATGCTTCAGTCCATTTAGCCCCTATAGTGCTGATTGGTTGCAGCAGGTGTGATGTCAGTGCAATTTTATGAAAAAGGGAGGTGCAACGAACAGCTCACAACCCCTGCTATGAGACAGCACCCCAGACAGTGGGCTCTGGGTGCTGTCAGTGGTGACAGAGTGGAAGACGGACAGACCTGATGCCACAACTCGCCAGTAATGTTCTCCTGCACAAGCTCCATTGGGTGAGTAGGAGCAATTGAGGAAACTCCTTTTCATGCCAATAGGGCTGGAGCAGAAGAACGTCCTGGTGGATTGTGTCCCATGTTAATTATTGAGTGGGGAGGGGTGCCATTTGGATTTTCCACCTGCAGGAAGCAAAATATCTTGGGCCAGCCTTGGCGGCTTATTAGAGAAAATATGACTTGGATAGGCTGCATATCAACAGTGGCTAACCTGTGGCTCTCTAGATGTTGTTGGACTACAACCTCATCATCCCTGACCACTGGCCATGCTGGCTGGGGCTGATGGGAGTTGGCATCCAACACATCTGTCACAGGTTAGCCATTCTTGTTGTATATTATGTATCACAGAAGTGGGGCTCTAGTTAGTTTACACCAGGGCTGGGGAACATGTGGGCTTCCAGGTGTTGTTGGACTCCAGCTCCCATCAGCCCTAGCCAACATAGCCAATGGTCAGGAATGATGGGAGCTGAAGTCCAACAATACCTGGAAGGCCACAGGTTCCCATTCCTGCCTTACATGGTTTTCTGTGGTCCCTGTGCTGCCCCCCCTACTTTGGCTAGGCTTGCTCCAACCCCTCCAAATCCTTGCCACAGACATGTTGAATAATCCAAAACATGGTCAGAATTGGTTTTGCAGACTTATGCAAGCCATGTGTGATTTCCACAACTTATTCTGGTGAACAATTTCCTTCCTTTTGTTCTTGGCTACGGGGCTGTTTCCTTAGGTCCCTTCTGTGGATGCCCTCATACCATTTCCAACAGCCCGTTCCTCTTCCACAAGAATAGTGTGCTACTCAGCCATGTAGATCAGGCCCCATAGGTGCTCAGCCTGCCCTCAGGAACTGAGGAGACCATAGTTACCATCCTGGACTCAAAGGAGAGGAGCTGCAAAATGGGAAAATGTACCAGGTAAAGTAAGCGCAGGAGTGAGAAAGTTTTTGTGCGTGACAAAAACATTTTCTCAGGCCCCATCTGCACCTTACATCTAAAGCAGTATCATACCACTTTAAACAGTCGTGGCTTCCCCCAAAGAATCCTGGGAACTGTAGTTTATGAAGGGTGCTGAGAGTTGTTAGGAGAGACCCCTATTCCTCTCACAGAACTACAGTTCCCAGGGTTCCCTGGGAAGAAGGGTCAATTGTTAAAGTACTCTGGGAATAGGAACTCTGTGAAGGGAATAAGGGTCTCTCAGCACCTGTAACAAACTACACTTCCCAGGATTCTTTGTGGGAAGCCATGACTGTTCAAAGGGGCATGGTCCTGCTTTATAGTGCAGATGTAAATGAATATATATGTCAAACCTGAAACTTTGCCTGCCCTTTTGCCAGTTTGAACTGGTCTAATATGATGTCATTTTACTGCCTTTGTACCTCATGAACTAAAAATGCAACAATTGGGCCAAAATACATATTTGGATAGAAATGCCCCCCTAATGGACTTTGGACTGGGCCTGAACACCAGGGAAATTCTCTTCAGGAGCATGGAATGTTTGCCAGGCAAAGGCATGGCTCCCTGCACAAAGGACAAAGCCTAGTGCTCTCGAGGATGATGGGCCTGTCTAGCTTCTTAGCACGATGCAATCTCCTTACACTTTGTAGAGGCTGGCATGAACATAGTCTCCCCTGCCTGGTGGGCATGGCTGCGGAGGTGGCGGTAAAGGTGTGAGGTGCCATGGAATCGGCGCCCACACTGGGGACAGGGATGCGGCCTCTCACCCGTATGCATACACTGGTGTTTGAGCAGAGATGAGGCATCGGCACAGGGCTTGCCACAGTCCCTGCAGGTGCAGCCAGGTAGCTGAGCGCTATCTGGATCGAGATGGTGAGCATGCTGGTGACGCTGGAAGTGCAAAGTGCTGTTGAAGCTCTTGCCACAGTCCGGGCAGATGTGAGGCTGGCCCCCGGCATGGGTGCGCTGGTGACGGTACAGGTGGGAGGTACGCCCAAAGCACTTGCCGCAGTCCCCACAGGAGTAGGGCCTCTCGCCTGTGTGGATACGCCGATGCCGCTCCCAGTGGGAGCTCCAAGTGAAGCTGAGCCCGCACTCTCCACAATGGTATGGCTTGTCAGCTGAGATGTGAAGTCTTCTATGCTGAGCCAGCTGGCTGCGCGTGCTGAAACTTTGTCCACACTCCCCGCAACCGTAGGGCTTGTCACTGCTGCCGTGGAGTCGGCGGTGGCGGGCCAGCTGGGACCGTCCCCCAAAGGTTTGTCCACACTCAGAACACTGGTGATTCTGGTCTCCCCCCATCAAGTGCAAGCGCTGGTGTTTCACCAAAGCCAGCCCATCTGCAAAGGCTTTGCCACAAAGGGTACATTTGTAGGGCTTGCGGCCCCGGTGGGTGCGCTGATGCTGGTCGAAGTGCAGTGTGGTGCTGAAGCTACGCCCACAATAGGTGCAGATGTAGGCACGGGTGACATTGGCCGCTGCATTGGTGCCGTGGGTGCGCTGATGCCGGTAGAGATGGGAGCTCCGGCTAAAGCGCTTGCCACACTCGTTGCATGGGTAGGGCTTCTCGCCAGTGTGGATCCTCAGGTGCCGGGCAAAGTGGGAGCTCCAAGAGAAGCTCTTGCCGCAGTCACTGCACTGGAAGGGCAGGCGCCCAGTGTGAAGCCGCTGGTGGGTCACCAGCTCTGTGTTGCGACGGAAACACCGGCCGCATTCAGCACACTGATAGGGCAATCCCCGGGTAGGCATTAGAGAGGGTGTGGGGGCGACTGATTTGGAACTTGCATTGGCGTGGGCCCGCTGGTGCCTGTAAAGGTTGGAGCTGACATTGAAGCTCTTGCCGCAGTCTCCACAGCGGAAGGGACGTTCACCTGTGTGTGTACGCCGGTGCTTACTGTAGTGCGAGCTGCAGCTGAACACCTTCCCACAGTCCTCACACTCGTAGCCCTTCTGCAAAACCATGATTGGCGGACCCTCTGCTGTCAAAACCTTGCCACCGCCAACTTGCTGCACCACCCTCCAGTGCAGGCTCTTACAGTTCCCAGGAACCATGCCGGCATCCAGCTCCACCACCTCCGGACTATCCTGCTGTTGAACATCTTCTTCTTCACTCTCTTCCTCCTCCTCGCTGCCCAATCCCTCACCTGCTGGAAGAGACACAGAGGACAGTAAATTTCCAACATGACAATCCATATATGGAAGAGGTGGGCAAAGTATGGCTGCTTGTAAAATATAAGTCTTTGTTAAAAAATTTTTAAAGTTTCTAGATGTCACAATTGCTTATTTCAGACTTTTAGGTTTCCAGGCAACTATGCAACTGAGTTTCCCTTGCAGCATCAGCTATGTTGATATATTTGAAAAATTGATTACAAAATCTTAAACAGATCTGAAACAAAGCTGAAAGGACAGGTGTGAGATCTGGGGGATTCTCACGAATTCATCACTATTGCTGGAGGCCTAGGTGACTAGGACTGCCTCTTACCAGCTGTGTGTGGTATAACAGCCATTCTTGACAAGAACAGCTTGGTCACAGTGGTCCAGGCATTTCTAACCTCAAGACTGGTCTACTGCAATGTGCTCTAGGTGAGGCTACCCTTTTGAGTTGTTCCGGAAGCAGATAGTGCAGAATGCAGCAGCTAGGCTGCTGACAGGAACAGCCTAATGACAGCATGTGTGTCACCTTTGCTGAAGAAGCTGCTCCGGCTGCTAATATGCCACCAGGCCAAGTTGTTAGTATACAAGGCCCTAAGCAACTTGGGACCAGGGTATCTCAGGGACCGCCTTACCTTTATGCCCAAGCCTGGACACTGTGGTCATCAGGGGAAGCACTCTTAGCCATGTCTCATATTCCCAATGTCCTTTCCACGATCACCAGGAGGTCATTTACACTTGCAACACTTGCCTTGTGGAATTCCCTCCTTGTTAATATCAGGTAAATGTTGACTATAGATGCTTGCTCAAGACCTATCTGTTCACACAGACCTTTTCTAAAGAGTGACCCAGCTATGTTATACTGTTGATCAATGAGATCTGTATCTTTTCTATTAAATTTGATGTTGTTTTATGGCTTATGTTGTATGCCGTTTGGTATTTTCCTATGAGAAGCAGTATATACGTACAAATAAATAATTATTATTGTTTTTCAACTTTCATCATTCGGATTAGGGACCTGTAAGCAAAGGACCACAATGAATGAGCCACTCTTTCAACAAGCCTTCTAAGTAGAGACTTTTATCCCACTGTATTAGATTTGAATTGATGTTATATATGTAATATATATATACACATACAGACATATATACAAGTACTTAAGTGTGTTTTCATTGTATTGTAAGTCAGTTTGAGATGCCCTGTGGAAAGGGATCCAATACTGAAATAAACAATAACAGGTTTTCAGGTTTCCCATCCCAACACTGTTCAAGGCAACAGTGTACGGAATAGTCAATTCTGCCAGCAACAGCTGGTGGCTCCATGTCAGTAGGGCAGTGGAATCTGAAACTAAAGCACCTTGGACAGCTCCTTGAAAGTTTGGACTAAAGCCCAGAGAGATTCCACTCCTCCACTGACATGGAGCCACCAGCCACCACTGAATTCTGCACCAACGCAGCTGGCTCAAGTGAATGAGGAAAAGGGATGCAGCTCAGTAGCAAAGCACTTCCTTTGCATATATGAGATCCTAGGGTCAATCCCCATCATCTGAACTTTCAGAGCCAGTATGGTGTAGTGGTTAGAGTGTCTGTCTGGGACCTGGGAGACCAGGGTTCAAATCCCCCGCTTGGCCATGAAGCTCACTGGGTAACCTTGGGCCAGTCACTGTCTCTCAGCATAATCCTACCTCAGAGGGTTGTTGTGAGGATACAATTGGGAGGGGAAAACCATGTTTGTATGCCACTTTGAGCTCCTTGGAGGAAAGGAAGAATATAAATGTAATAATAAAATAAATAAAAGTGAGATATCACAGTAGAGGGCAAAAGAAACACCAATCTATAAGAGAAAAACATCTCCTTTACCCCAGGTAAGGTGCTCACTTAGATCTTGAGCGTAAAAGTAAACCCATCAATCAAACTTCATCTCTGTGATACTGTTTTTTCAGTCCAATCCACCCTATTCAACATCCTACCTTCAATAAATTAAAACTGAAAATAATCTGGTGGACCTGTTGAAGCAAAAGAATGGGATCTGCTGCCTGTGTGCACTCCTCACCTAACTTGGCTCTTCTTGTATTCTCCCTATTAATAGGTGCTGGGGTGCAAGGTTCTTCTTCTTCTTCTTCTTCTTCTTCTTCTTCTTCTTCTTCTTCTTCTTCATCTTCTTCGTCTTCTTCTTCCACCAGGAAGATTTCATTGGGTTTAGGACTTGGAGATCCTGCTTAAAGACAACAAAAATAGGCAATATCAACGATACAATACTTCAGCCTTACTAGGTCCATTTAATGCCATGTTTCTTTGATCTACCTTCTTCTTTCTCACACCAAAACAGCAACTATACAACTATAAACCACTTGCTAATCCAGTACAAATTTGTAACCGCCATTACAAGGATAAAGCTGTCTGCTGCAGGGCTGGGAAACCTGAACCCCTCCAGATGCTGTTGGATTCCAACTCCCACCAGTCCCAGCGAGCATGGCCAATGGCCAGGAATGATAGGAGTTGTAGTCCAACAACATCTGGAGTGCCACAGGCTCCCCATTCCTGGAGTACTGCATTCATTTGTTTGGATTCTGTGTAATCATTTCTTAAATTTGGCCTGCCTGAGCAAACTGCTTCAATTGACTTGACTGACTGACAAGCTACATTCCACCCTGGGCTCCTTTGGGAAGAGTAAGATATAAACATAGTAGTAGTAGTAGTAGTAGTAGTAACAACAACAACAACAACCCTGGCTCCTGGATGCTGTTACCTAACAATGAGACTCCAAAGAGTAAGGGCTGGTCCACACATACAAATACACCTCTCAATAACTGCAGTTTCCATTTGTGAATGGGCCATCACAGATCTAATACCACAGATCTTATCTCTCCTGCCATTAATTTCACTGGAGCCAGTTCACACATTTAGCTGTCAATCATCCAAGGTACAATAACATAATACTGGAAAATCCTGTAGACATGCATGTGTGGGCCACCCTGAAGTCTATTAATGTGTCTCTACACCAATCTAAGGTTTATGGGCAAGATCTTGGAACGAGTGGTTGCTGACCAGCTCCAGGCACTATTGGATGAGACCGATTATCTAGATCCATTTCAATCGGGTTTCAGGCCCGGTTTTGGCACTGAGACGGCCTTGGTCGCCCTGTTTGATGACCTATGTCGGGAGAGAGACAGAGGGAGTGTAACTCTGTTGATTCTCCTTGACCTCTCAGCGGCTTTCGATACCATCGACCATGGTATCCTTCTGGAGAGGCTTGTGGAGTTGGGAGTTGGAGGCACTGCTTGGCAGTGGTTCCGCTCCTACTTGGCGGGCCGTCTCCAGAAGATAGTGCTTGGGGAACACTGCTCGACACCATGGGCTCTCCAATGTGGGGTCCCGCAGGGTTCGGTTTTGTCTCCCATGCTTTTTAACATCTATATGAAGCCGTTGGGCGCGGTCATCAGGAGCTTTGGAGTGCGTTGTCATCAGTATGCTGATGACACGCAGCTCTACTTCTCCTTTTCTTCTCCTTCAGGTGAGGCCATTGATGTGCTGAACCGTTGCCTGGCCGCGACAATGGACTGGATGAGAACTAACAAACTGAGACTCAATCCTGATAAGACTGAGATGCTGTTGGTGGATGGTTTCTCTGATTGGATGGTGGATATATACCCTGTCCTGGATGGGGTTACACTCCCCCTAAAGGAGCAGGTTCATAGTCTGGGAGTCATTTTAGACTCTCCCCTCTCACTTGAGGCTCACTGGGGGTCTGAACTGGCAGTGACCGACCAGGAGAGAGACCTCGGGGTTGTAGTGGACAGCACGATGAAAATGTTGACCCAGTGTGCGGCAGCTGTGAAAAAGGCAAATTCCATGCTAGGGATAATTTGGAAAGGTATTGAAAATAAAACAGCCGATATCATGCTGTTGTATAAATCTATGGTGCGGCTGCATTTGGAATATTGTGTACAGTTCTGGTCGCCTCATCTCAAAAAGGATATTATAGAGTTGGAAAAGGTTCAGAAGAGGGCAACCAGAATGATCAAGGGGATGGAGCGACTCCCTTACGAGGAAAGGTTGCAGCATTTGGGGCTTTTTAGTTTAGAGAAAAGACGGGTCAGAGGAGACATGATAGAAGTGTATAAAATTATGCATGGCATTGAGAAAGTGGATAGAGAAAAGTTCTTCTCCCTCTCTCATAATACTAGAACTCGTGGACATTCAAAGAAGCTGAATGTTGGAAGATTCAGGACAGACAAAAGGAAGTACTTCTTTACTCATTCAAAATGCAAGTTAAACTATGGAATTTGCTCCCACAAGATGCAGTAATGGCCACCAGCTTGGATGGCTTTAAAAGAAGATTAGACAAATTCATGGAGGACAGGGCTATCAATGGCTACTAGCCATGATGGTTGTGCTCTGCCACCCTAGTCAGAGGCAACATGCTTCTGAAAACCAGTTGCCGGAAGCCTCAGGAGGGGAGAGTGTTCTTGCACTCGGGTCCTGCTTGCGGGCTTCCCCCAGGCACCTGGTTGGCCACTGTGAGAACAGGATGCTGGACTAGATGGGCCACTGGCCTGATCCAGCAGGCTCTTCTTATGTTCTTATGTTCTTAACCATTAGGATATTGTTTTGATTTTCCCTTCACCTCTGCATTTTAATTAAAAATTCCTAGTGGGGGCCAAGTTTGAAGAGAATCCATTCTTTTCATTTTTCTCTTTCATCTCCCAATGGGTAGGGCAAGTTTTGAGAGAAAGATTTTCCATAACAGGATCAGTGAAGGATCTCCTTCTCCTTCATATGCCCACTTGACAGCTTCAATCTGCAGAACTGGCACTTTTACAAGTGCCACAAAATGCAAGTCATTGATCCTTCAGTGTGGCAGCACATACACTTTGGAATTCCATGCCTATTGATATTAGGCAGGTGCCTTTGCTGTATAGTTTTCCACACCTGCTAAAAACTTTTCTGTTTTGGTAAGCCCACCCAGATATGTAAACTGGACATGTATTTTAATATGTAATTTTATTTAAAAAGCTGATAAGAGAAAAATCAACGCATTTGAAATGTGGTGTTGGAGAAGAGCTTTGCGCATACCATGGACCACAAAAAAGACAAATAATTGGGTGTTAGAACAAATTAAACCAGAACTATCACTAGAAGCTAAAATGATGAAACTGAGGTTATCATACTTTGGACATATAATGAGAAGACATGAGTCACTAGAAAAGACAATAATGCTAGGAAAAACAGAAGGAAGTAGAAAAAGAGGAAGGCCAAACAAGAGAAGGATTGATTCCATAAAGGAAGCCACAGACCTGAACTTACCAGAGCTGAACAGGGCGGTTTACAACAGATGTTACTGGAGGTCACTGATTCATAGGGTCGCCATAAGTCATAGTCGACTTGGAGGCACATAACAACAACAACATATTTTTGTCAACCCAATTTTTAACATCTGATTTCATCAGTATTTTAATGGATATTTATGTAAACCACTTACAGGTTTTGAGGATAAAGCTGTACATAAATCCTGTTAAATAGATAAAAATAAACTAAATAAAAGCAGTTATAACTCTGCCTTTGTTATCTTCACTATTGACTATGCAAACTGAAAAAAGGCAACCATGCAACCTGTATATTCTAGAATTTAAATGAGTTTATGTATTATGTTAAGGTAGAAACTGGTTACTGTGCTGATGCTTCTAAGAGATGTGGGAGCTATTAATTCCATCCCTTGCTTCTAGACTTCTAATTCACAAAGCAGCTTGTGAACAAACCTCCCCATATGTTCAGGAGCCTCCAGGTGCCTGAAGCAGCTGTCAGCTCTGAAAACTTGTAAGATGCTCAGCTCTTTAGTATTGCTTCTGAGGTCCATGACAAGATTTGTGATTGTAAATTGTATTCAATTGATTTAAGAATGTATTTTAAACTGTTGTAACCCATCCAGGGATCTCAGGGTGAAGGGCAGGTAATAAATTAAATTAATAACAACAATGATAATAACAATAATAACAACAACATTACCTCCTTTTGCTGGGAATCTTCTGTTGTATTAAAGAAATACTTACTCAGTGCCACTAGACTTTCACAGGTCTCCTGGTGAGTTTCCCTGTAAACGGGCTTCTGATTAGGATCTGTAACTAGCAACACATCCTCCATGGTCTGGTCCCAAGCCAGCTCCTAGCAAGTTATTGGCTCCTGAAACAAGACAAGTATTCAGTCGCATAACACACACTTAGCCCTGACTATTTTGGCGTTCTTCTGCTCACGTTTAATCATAGAATCATAGAATAGTAGAGTTGGAAGGGGCCTATAAGGCCATCAAGTCCAACCCCCCTGCTCAATGCTCAATAACCAGAGCAGTGTAACAGAAGCACATCTAGTTTTGATTCCTCAGTTTGTAAGTTCCCAGTTTTTACCCACAATGTTGAGCAATTGTCCAGTAATTTGGCATTTAAGGGGCTGCAGACAGAATGTTGTAATTATTTGTGGTAGTAAAGTATATCTGGCCCTAAAACACCAGATCAGCCCTTGCACTCTGTGTTCTTCTGAAATAAATATCATCAGCAACCCACTCATAATTATTAATGTGGAATTAGATATTTCACTTTACCTAAAATGCATTAGAAGGACAGAGTACAATCCAGCCTTCTTTAGCCATCCCGACTCTACAGACAAGGATTGGGAAGCTGTGGCCTTCCAGATGTTGTTGGATTCCAGCTCCCATCAGCCTCAGCCAGCATGGCCAATGGCCAGGAATGACGGAAGTTACAGTCCAACATCTGGAGGGGGCCAGGTTCCCTATCTCTGCCATAAGGAGCAGCTAGTCCATAGTACCCTTGCGCTGCTCCAACTGCTGGGATTTGAGGAGCCAATTCACAAATGGATGCTCATCACTTGATAACTGTAGATAGCCATCAAGTGATGACTTGTGTGAATGAATTATCACAGACAGGCCTTCTGTATCACCTCACATAACCTCAAACACAATGAGTTTTCACATTCAGCAGGACGTGTATGATAACTGAGTGATGTGAAATAAAGAAATGCACACATCTGTGTGAACCAATCATTAAATTTTCCTACAGCTCAAAATTGGGCTGCTGTTTCCCTGCCTTCTAAGAGGGATAATCATTAGCTGCTATTTGCTTAAGCAAACGAAAAGCTACATTCAGACACACCCAGACAATTAACAGCAGAGCAAGGATTCTGACTGAGGCTTGGCACTGTAGCTTATTTAGCATAATAATTAATCCAGCCCATTCCCTGACATTCTAAAGACATGAGGCAGTTGCCAAAATGCTGCCTTGACTTACCTGGGAGTAAGCCCCATTGAACATAGTGGGACTTGGAAGTAAAAGGATAGCATTTTAAACCATGCCTTTTGCTCCTTCTTGTAGAAGCCAATCAATTTTTTCTGCACAAATTTTTGACATGAAGGGTCCATCAGAATATAAATAATTTTTAAAATACAGTTGTAAAAAAAATCACTTTGCCCTAATCAGAGGTACTTATTGTTTCATCTCACTTCTGTCTGCTATGGTGTGCAAGTAAAATAATAAGCCTAAGTACTCTTAAGGGAGGAGGGAGTATTTTTGTCAATGAGACACAGCGGTTCCACACAACCTTGTATTGTGACCTTCCAAGAATCTGACAACTTCTGGATCTGCAGTTCCAAGCAGGAGTATAGTGGCAAGTTCAGAAGAGCAGGGTCCTTTCACGATAGTTCCAGCCGTGCCTCCTCACAGCTACACCCCCTTTCCCCTTCCCCTCATTTTCCTTGCTCTCCCTGTCATCTGGCGAGTCCATGCTTCACTACAACAGACATCCCTAAGAGCCAATCAACATGAAAGGGGAGGCTTGTGTGTTAAGTTACTGAGAAGAGTCTTCTTAGCAGCTGACTCCCCTCCTTTCACTTCAATCAGCACAAAAGGACAAGAACTCTTCTCAGTGGTTAACATGCTCCCCTTTCATGCTGATTGGCTCATACATAGGGACCTGGCTGAGACCCTGCTCCCAAAAAAGTAAGGGGTCTACAGCTGTCCATGACCCGAGATGACTACACTCCTGGTTCCAAGCAGGAATCAAAACCATGAGATTCTGTTGGACTCCAACACATCAGCCCCAGCCAGCATGGCCAATGGTCAGGGATGATAGAAGTGGTGGTTCAGCTACATCTGGAGCGCCACAGGTTCCTGTCCATATGTGGCTGTGTTGCATTGAGCTTTCCACACTGTAAGCTGCTTGAGTTAGCTTTAAACTGAACTATGGAAAGAGGTGAGATGTGTGGTGTTTTGCATTACTGTCAATAGCCAATTGCTTTTAGACTGTGCCATGCACAAAAACTCCACAACTCCTCTCCCAATTTGAGATGAGATGGAAATCAGTCCAGGGATTTCCCTCCAGCCACACACAAAACGCCCCATTTCAAGAGCCCCTTTATCAGCTGCACATAAAGGATGATTCAACAAGCTCTTTCCATCTCTGCAAGAACTGTGAGAAAGATCTCTATAATTCCATTTCACATAAGGGGAGAAACTGAGGCTAAGATACACCCAAGGCCACTCAAGATTATAATAAACACTGGTATATCAGTCCCTGTTAATGCAGTTTTAAAAGCAGATTTGAGGATGAATAGGAACTAGATATCAGATCCAAATCCTTAGTAATATTATGGGAACCTACATTTTCAGAAGACTTTACAAATCAAGGGGTGAGGAATATCCGGAGCAGCAAAGCTGGAAATTGCACAAAGGAGCTTCAGCCAGGCAAAAGGCTGGCCATGAGGCCAATTTTTCTGTTGTTGTTTGTGCAAATCTCAAAAGGCGTCTGGGAAACTTTGAAAGCACAACAGCATCCCCCCGCCCGGCCCCAGGGCTGACTGGTCCATTGTTCCCTTCGATGGCAAGGTAACTGAATCTATCCCTTGCACGAGTTTCACAGGATTATGTGTCAACAAAATGCAATTCTAGATCTAGTCCCACCCCCTTCTTCCACCGTTGATCTACTGTACCCCTACCAGCGCTCCCCCTTGTTTCTTTTTGCACAGGGTCACTTTCCTGCCCATCCACGCACGGATCGCCTTCCTCAGAGAATTTACCTGATTCGTCCGGTCCAGGAGCAGAAAAAGAAAAGAAAGATCTGCCAATCCCGAAGGTTGTGGGGGAAGCTGCTCTAGGATTCCGATCCGAACAATGAGAAAGTCTCTGTCTGGCTCAGGATCTTTATTCAAGGCTGTTTTGGCGCAGCATAAGAGCCCCAGCCTTTTGTGGTTGGGAGGGGGACCCCCCCCAGTTTGCGATTTGCCGTGGAGGCAGCTTGCTTCTGTTTGCACGTTGGAAACCGTGAGGACGGGAGACAGCCCTTTCCCACCACCACGATTTCTGATATTCTCTCTGTATGTCTCTCTCTTTTCTTTATGATCCACCCCCCCAACCTCCTCCCCGCCTTCCTGCCTCCCCTCCTCTCCCCTCAGCAACAGACCCCAACCACCGCCAGCTTGCTCCACCCCCTTCCTGTGTCCTTACAATACCAAGCCGGTCTGCAACCGATTGCAATTTTTATGTGTTGTATGTCTGGAACCGTGCGGTTGGAAGCTTCAAAACGCAATTGGAGCCCCCGAATTTCGTAGACAGAGCTTGACTCTCGCTCCTGAACCGGAAGCACCAGGTGAATCGAAGACCACAGGAAGAGAGCGAGGGGGAGAGAGAACTCGGCCAAAGTGCTGAGAATGGGCAGGAAAGAGAGTGACTCTCGATCGCGCTCCGCTTTCTGGCCCCGTTGGTTGACACGCCCGGGCTCGGATGCCTGTGATTAGGAGCGCATCCGGCTGCTGCAGAGAGGAACCACACGCTCCACGATGCAACCCTAAAGCGACTTACCGCCCGGGAAAAGTGGGTAAGGCAAGCAAGAGATAGGTATGATAGCTACTCAGTAGTAGAGCATCTGCTCCGCAGGCGGAACGTTACAGGTTCAATTCCCGACGTCTCCACGTAGGGCTAAGAGAGATCCCCAGAGACACGCTGCCTGTCAGTGTAGACGTATGTTCCTATACAGAGAGAGAGAGAGGCTGCTGGATTAAAGAAGGTCTCTCCTGAGCTCATCCTCAGAAGGTAGGTTGTTGTTATGTGCCTTCAAGTGGATTACGATTTATGGCGACCCTATGAATCAGTGACCTCCAAGAGCATTTGTCATGAACCACCCTGCTCAGATCTTGTAAGTTCAGGTCTGTGGCTTCCTTTATGGAATCAATTGATGTCTTGTTTGGCCTTCCTCTTTTTCTACTCCTTTCTGTTTTTCCCAGCATTATTGTCTTTTCTAGTGACTCATGTCTTCTCATTATGTGTCCAAAGTATCAGTTTCATCATTTTAACTTCTAGTGACAGTTCTGGTTTAATCTGTTCTAACACCCAATTATTTGTCTTTTTCGCAGTCCATAGTATGCTTAAAGCTCTCCTCCAACACCACATTTCAAATGAGTTAATTTTTCTCTTATCCACTTTTTCACTGTCCAACTTTCACATCCATACATAGAGATCGGGAATACCATGGTCTGAATGATCCTGACTTTAGTGTTCAGTGATACATCTTTGCATTTGATGACCTTTTCTATTCTCATAGCTACCCTCCCCAGTCCTAGCCTTCTTCTGATTTCTTGACTATTGTCTCCATTTTGGTTAATGACTGTGCCAACATACTGATAATCCTTGACGAGTTCAATGTCCTCATCGTCAACTTTAAAGTTACATAAATCTTCTGTTGTCATTACTTTAGTCTTCTTGACATTCAGCTGTAGTCCTGCTTTTGTGCTTTCCTCTTTAACTTTCATCAGCATTCGTTTCAAATCATTACTGGTTTCTGCTAGTAATATGATATCTGCATATCTTAAATTATTGATATTTCTCCCTCCAGTTTTCACACCTGCTTCATCTTGGTCCAATCCTGCTTTCCGTATGATATGTTCTGCATATAGATTAAACAAATAGGGTGATAAAATACACCCCTGTCTCACACCCTTTCCGATTGGGAACCAATCGGTTTCTCCATACTCTGTCCTTACAGTAGCCTCTTGTCCAGAGTATAGGTTGCGCATCAGGACAATCAGATGCTGTGGCACCCCCATTTCTTTTAAGGCATTCCATAGTTTTTCATGATCTACACAATCAAAGGCTTTGATGTAATCTATAAAGCATGGGGGATTTTCTTCTGAAATTCCTTGGTCCGTTTCATTATCCAACGTATGTTTGCGATATGATCTCTGGCGTCTCTTCCCTTTCTAAATCCAGCTTGGACGTCTGGCATTTCTCGCTCCATATATGGTAAGAGCCTTGGTTGTAGAATCTTGAGCATTACTTTACTTGCATGGGATATTAAGGCAATAGTTTGATAATTACTGCATTCCCTGGGATCCTCTTTCTTTAGAATTGGGATATATATTGAACACTCCCAGTCTTTGGGCCATTGTTTAGTATTCCATATTTCTTGACAATTTTTTTGTCAAAATGTGGACAGATTCAGTCTCAGTAGCTTGTAGCAGCTCTATTGGTATGCCATCTGTTCCTGGTGATTTGTTTCTTCCAAGTATTTTAAGAGCATTTTTCACCTCACCTCCTAAAATGTCTGGTTCTTCATCATACAGTTCCTCCATGAATGAATCTGTCATCCTGTCATCTCTTTTATAGAATTCTTCAGTATATTGCTTCCATCTTCCTTTTATGTCATCACAGTCAGTCAGTGTGTTCCCCTGTTGATTATTCAACATCCCTAATTTTGGTTTAAATTTCCCTTTCATTTCTCTTATCTTTTGGAATAGGGCTCTTGTTCTTCCCTTTTTGTTGTCCTCTTCTGTTTCTATACAATAACTACTGTAATAGTTCTCTTTGTCCCTACATACTAGTAGCTCTTTGTTGTATTTAGGGTTCTGACCGTCTTTCTATCTCCTCTTGCTTTCCTTCTCTCTTTAACCATTTTAAGAGTTTCTTCAGTCATCCATTGAGGTCTTTCTGTCTTTTTTACTAGAGGTATTGTCTTTTTGCATTCTTCCCGGATAATGTCTCTGACTTCAGTCCATTGTTCTTCTGGTTCTCTGTCAACTAAGTTTAAAGCCTCAAATCTGTTCCTTATTTGATCTTTATATTATTCTGGGATGTTATTTAAATTGTATTTTGGCATTATGATTGCTTTGTTGTTCTTTAGCTTTACTCTGATTTTCGATATGACCAGTTCATGATCTGTACCGCAGTCTGCTCCTGGTCTTGTTTTTGCAGAAAGTATGGAACTTCTCCATCTTCTGCTACCAACTATATAATCAATTTGATTCCTATATTGACCATCTGGCGATGTCCATGTGTACAGTCATCATTTCAGTTGCTCAAAAATGTGTTTGCAAGAAACAAATTATTGGCTTCACAGAATTCAATAAGTCTTTCTCCTGCTTCATTTCTGTCTCCTAAGCCCCATTTCCCCACAATTCTTACTTCTTCTCTGTTCTCTACTTTTGCATTCCAGTCCCCCATGATTATCAACATATCTTGTTTTGCTGTGTGATCAATTTCTTCCTGTACCTCTGCATAAAATCTCCCCAATTCCTATTCTTCTGCATTTGCCATTGGAGCATAGACTTGGATGATGGTTATGTCAATAGGTTTCCTGTTTAATCTCATTGATATCACTCGCTCAGACCTTGCATTATAGCTCCTAATTGCTTTTGCTACATCACTTCTCACTATTAAAGCAACCCCGTTTCTTCTTAATTTTTCATTTCCTGAATAAAATATTTTGTAGTTGCCTGATTGAAAATGTCCCATTCCCATCCATTTTAATTCACTCACGCAAAGTATTGTAATGTTGATACGTTCCATTTCTTGCTTGACAATTTCTAACTTTCCCTGGTTCATGCTTTTCACATTGCATGTTCCTACTGTGTGCATCGTACAACTCCGGACTCTCCTTTCGCATCTGTGCGCATCAGCCTCCGGGCTTCCTTTCGGCTTTGACCCAGCTGCGTCATTAGTCACTCGTACTTGTCCTTTGTTCTTCCCGAGTAGCTCAGTGAGTGCCTTCTGACCTGGGGGTCTCATCTTCCAGCACTATCTCATATTGCATTTCGGATACTCTGTTCATAGGGTTTTTGTGGTAAGAGGTATTCAGAGGTGGTTTACCATTGCCTTCCTCTGAGGTTGGATGCATCTTAGTCTGGTGTCTCAGCTTTGACCATTCCACCATGGGTGCCCCTGCTAGGAGTGTAGCCTCTTGGTCTAGACTCCAGATGGCATTGCTCTCAGCTTCTCCAACACTCTCAAACCCTCTCACCATGTGTGCATCCTAAAGGGGGCAGAAGGTAGGTAGGAGAAAGAGAAAAGAACAGCCCACCAGGGGTCTAGTTGTCCAGGGTCTTGGGGGGGTGTCTTAGACCATTACTTTTTGGGAACAGGGTTCTAGCAGGGTCACTAGCACCCTATGAGGCAATCATCATGAAAGGGGAGTGTGTTAGCCACTACAAAGAGTCTTCTAACACACTTCCTTGTCCTTTCCTGCTGCTTGGCATCAATCAGAGTGAAAGGAGGTGAGTCAGCCACTGGGAAGACTTTTCAGTAGCTAACACTCTCCCTTTTTAATGCTTATTGGCTCCTAGGGCTGTCTGTTGTTGTGGGAGAAGGAATTAACGAGGTTCTCTTTCTCAACCCAGCACAAAAAGGGGAACATGACTGTGACCATCATGAAGGGACCCTGCACTTCTGAATTTGCTACTATACTACTGCAGCCCACTAGTTCCCTACCATCTTCCAGTCCATAGATATTGCCATGCATCATATGTGTTGCCCTCTTATCCTCCCTCCGACCAAGGAGCTCAGGGCAGTTTATTTTAATTATCCGCACAACAGCCCTGTGAGGTAGGGTGGGCTGAGAGATCACAGCACATCCATGGGCCATGAATAGGCTTCAAACCTGTGTTTCATCAGATGCAGTGCAAAGATTCTAGCCGCAACACCTCTCAGTGGTGCCATCAATTCTCCTCTATTGGGAGGTCAGTAGTCTTTGAAACCTCCTTTTATTGAGGCAGGCAAGTGGCCCATCTGCACCGAGAAAAAGAGGAATGGGGAACCTGTGACCCTCCAGATATTGCTGCACTACAACTCCCATCATCCCTGACCATTGGATATGCTGGCTGAGGTTGATGGGAGCTGGTGTTCAACAACTGTGGTGGTGGTGGGGTCACCGGTTTCCCATCCCTGGGCTTGAAGCTGCTCTCCGAGGTCATAGGTATTTCAATCAGAGAAGGATGTTTTCCACACCTGTTACCTGAGATCTTTCAAAATGGAGATGTCAAGGACCGAACCTGGGATCTTTTGCATGCAAAGCATGCGCTCTTACTACCAAACCACACTTCTAAATAATCACTTTCAATGCCCCCCCCCATGGATTCATTAATCTTAGACTGCGTATACACCATACATTTCAAGCACATTGTTTTCCCCAAAGAATCCCGGGACCTGTAGTTTACCTGCCACACAGCTACAATCCCCAGCACCCTTAACAAATACAGTTCCCAGGATTCTTTGGGGGAAGCTATGTGCTTTAAATGTGTAGTGTATACATAGCCTTTAGCTGTATTTTGTATTTTTTAAAAATGGGGGATCAATCATTGTATGCTTCTTCCCAACAGCCTAAGATGCAGCTTAATATTTGTAAAGCACCAAATAGAGCAAGGATGTGGCTCTCCAGATGTTGCTGGACTACAGCTCCCATCATCCCTGATCACTGGCAATGCGGAATGGACCTGATAGAAACTGGAGCCCAACAATATCTGGCAGGCTACAGATTTCCCATCTCTGAAGTACAGCCTTATTTGAATGTCTGTTGCCGCATCCCACATTCCATCTTAAGACAAACAGCGCAATCCTATGTTCTACTATTAAACTTAATGGTCAGCAGGGTTAGGACTGTAGCCTATTCTGTCTATAACTTCAGCATCAGCCAACTTCTTTCTGCTCCCCCTTCCTCTTGTTCTGTTTGCCATCTAGCCAGATGAAGAGATCTGGAGAGCTCGAAAGTTTGCATGCTGTTTTGTAACATTTTCGGTTGGCCTAACAAAATTATTGTCCTAATGTGGATTTTTAGAATGAATCCACTTTCATTATTGTGAAGCACTTCAATCAGAGCATGGTAGCCACTTGGGAGTGGTCAGTTTGATGTAAAGCAATCTCATCTTGGATATATGGTGTTTTTTGTCTCATGGTGGCTTCAGTGATGGATTAGGGCAATGGTTCCTAGCCTTTTTTCGCCACAGACAGCTTGAAAATTGCTGAAGGTCTTGGCGGGCCATTTAAATGATTTTTCTGCCTATTGTAGCAATGGTAATGCACTGTGCTAGATGCTGTATGATTGTTAATTGTATATTATTGCTCCTTTAATTTATTTTTATTTATTCACTTCCTCTTGCTCTGCCTTTCTGGTCCCCACCATAGCAGATTAGGGGGTCATGGAGTGGGGGAAGGAGAGGAAGTGGAAGTTCTGTTGTGCTCCCAGAAGTCATGCACATGCAACCATTTAGTTTAATACTGTCCTTCTAGTTGTCCCAAATTAAAGATGGAGACATTGGCCTTAGATGAATGCGGAAGGAGAAGTACAAGAGCAACGTAAAGACAGAGCTTGGAAAAGTTACTTTTTTAAACTACAACTCCCATCAGCCCCAGCCAGCATGGCCACTGGATTGGGCTGATGGAAGTTGTAGTTCAAAAAAAGTAACTTTTCCAAGCTCTGCGTAAAGAAAGTGATGTGCAATTTCAAGGGAGGCTAGTTATGAATTGCTGACATGGCTGTTAGTGATCTGATTTGGGCATCTTGTCTGGTGGGGGTGGGGAAGTTGTTTTTGCAAGAATTAATGTGACCTGCAAAAAAATGAGTGACCATGCCTTCTTCTTCTCCAGACGAAGCACTGGGGGGCTTTCCTGGACCCCAGCAACAACATGCAGGAGAACTATGAGAACGTGATCTCCCTGGGTAAGGGCTCCTTCTCTCTCCTGGATTTATATACACTGCTAAGGAACCATTGAGCCCACACAGATGACCAAAACAATTTTAAAAATCCGCTATTGACATGTCCAAAATATCGAACTGAAAGTGTATGGAACATTCACAACATTTCCTTATAAACCAGGGGTATACAACGTGTTGCCCTCTAGATGTTGTTGGACTCAACTCCCAAAAGCTTAGGCCAGAATGGCCATCGGTCAGATGATGATGATGGTGGGAGTTGTAGTCTGGCAACATCAGGAGGGTACCACATTGGCTACCACTGCTGTAAACCGACTTACAATGTGTCTTATACCTAACATTTCCACTATTTATGACATCACTAAGAAAGCCTTATAGGAATCGATGAAAGTGGCTCATTTATGAAATACCTAAGTCCATGCTTTCTCAAATTTACTTGGTTTTTTTCCTCCCAATTCTGTCATTGCCCAAATTCTGTCAGTTTGGCCAAGGCCAAGTCTTATGAAAGCGTTCAGTCACTTATGGCACAATGCCATTTAGACGCCATTTAGAAGCAATTAAGTTTTTTTGTTGTTGCAGTTAGAAAATTCCATATTAGTACACAGCAATTTCAAAACGCTTTGTATGCAGTATTTCTGTAAACCTTCCAGCAGTCCTGGGCAGGTAGGGCTATATTGTCATTGTATTTCAGAACAGGGGAGTAATGCTCATCTAAGGCTCCCTAGGCTGTTCCCACCTGAACAGGGGACATCCTGTCTCACAGTTCACACTTTCGGCCAGGGGTGGGAAACCTCAGGCTTCTCTATCTGACTCTCAGAGCTTTCCCCAGGCCACACATCCCTTCTCTGGCCACACTATTCACTGGCTGTGCTCCCTGAGTGTTTTAACATGCCTGGAATGCATCCTTGAACTTGGATCACACCTCTTGCTTGTCTGGATGGAGGGCAGAGAGGGGTGTATGACTTTGTAGCTTAAGGGCAATAGCCTCACTGGCCCAACTTGGATCCATGCTGGTCAGAAGCCTCCCTCCCCTGGTCTGGGTATTTTACCACCTCATTTTGCACCAGGTATAGACCAGGCTAGAGCTCTGTTTTGGGGTGGAGGAGGGGATGAAGGTGGTGCTGGGCCTGATCTTGGGAGCAGAATACTCAAAATCCTAGAGGGTGGTATTCAGCTCAGTTTGACTCAGAGCAGACCCACTGGAATTAATGGACCTAACTTAGTCATGTTCATTCATTTCAATGGTCTACTCTGAGTAAAACACAGTTGAATCCCACCCCTAATGTATGGAAGGCTCAGTGTCTCAGTGGGTGGAATTGGCAGGCTCTCAGATCATGAGGTGGGTCCTAGTGAAAGCAGATCAGGGGGGGAGTTACTGGGTAACCAAGGCACTAATTTCCGTTTAAATTACATCTTCTCCCTCTTCTCCCTCCCCCACAACCCCACAGCGGAGGAAATTGCAATCAGCTGGCCCCGGATAACTGCTTTTGCTGAATCTCACAGGAGGAGAGGACTGGCGCCTGGTAAGTCAGCCTGCAGGGCAGAAAGCAGAGGCTGCAGAGCAAGGCAGTGGGACCTGCAGCCCTCCAGCTGTTGTTGGACTCCAACTCCCATCAGTCTCCAACCAGCGTAGCCAATACTCAAAGAGGATGATGGGAGTTGTAGTCCAGCAACAACAGCTGGAGGGCCACAGGTTCCCCATCCCTGATGCAGAGCTTGCATCCATTGTACCTCTTGATTGCATGCATAGCATGCAGCAGTGTTTCTCAACAGGTATCCCGAAGGTGCCTTTTTTGTATGTTAGGAAGAGATGCGTGAGTGACTTATGCTTCTGGTGCAGTGCGTGATGCGGAACTTTGCACACTTCCTATATTGTGAGTTTCACATGGTTTTGCATACATTCGGATTTTACACATCTCACTGTGAGGGTGATGCTGCTTCTGCTTCACACAGTACACGGGATCTTCTTCACTTAGGGCAGGGATAGGGGACCTGTGGCCCTCCAGATGCTGCAGGACTCCAACTCCCATCACCCTTGACCCTTGGTCATGTCGTCCAGGTCTGATGGAAGGTGGAATCTAACAACATCTGGATAGCCACTGGCTTCCCATCCCTGGTGAAGACCAAGCTAGGTGGACCCATAGTTGGACTTGGTATATGTTCCACTTTGGGGAAGTAACCAAAGAGCTGTGATGATTTCCAGACTACGTTCTGGGTAACCCAGGAGTTTTTCATTGAGAGGAACAGGCAGGACTGACCCTGTCACGAGGCAGAGTGGGACTGTCACCTCAAGTAGCAGGTTCTGGGGGACAGGGAGCCACAGCAAGGTGTTGGAAGACAGGGCTATGTGTGCCATGTGGCCTGCCTGTTGCCTCTGGTGCGCAAGGCGAATCTGTCCCTTTTCCAGGGTTAATGTAAAGATTCAGCTGCAAGCCTAGCAGGCTGCTCTGTGGGGAACACCATCTTGTCCTTCACCTCAGGCAGCAGAATGACTTGTGCGGAGCCTGAGGATCATTCATGGTGGGCAGACTCTTCTCATTCGCCTCTGCCAATTGTTCCCTGACAACCATCACTGCAGGGGTGTGTGTGTGAGAGAGAGAGCGCTCTGTGGGACCCACTGCTGATATGGGGGGACAGACTCAGTAGGCCTTTTTGGGGCCCTGCATGAGCTGACTTTGAACACTAGACATCTGCAAGGGTTGCTCAGCAGCTCAATCAGGGTGTTCTGAAAGTGGAGACAAGAATGAACAAGCAAACGAACATGCTGGTCTTTAGAAGCATAGGATTCCTGGCAAAATCTCCTTCCCTGCAGAGGTCATTGAGCAGCATGGAAAAAACCAAACCACCTCTGAGTTGGACTGAGTTGGGCTGAGCCACTAAATAAAGTTGAGGTCCCCCGTCTCTGCCCCAAGTCCCGGGAGTCTGAAACAGCAAAGAAAAATTGCACAGAGGGAAGCAAGGTGGGGGGTGGGGGGAAGGAAATTAGATGCAGATTTTATGGTTGCTAGGCAATTACCCTTTCTTTGCAATTCCTCTTTAATTGCTTGCAGATGAGGAGCCAGATCCACCAGGTTGCTCTGGGAACACAGATAGGGCACAATCTGCAAGGCAACCTCTGCTGTGTGACTTCCATTGATTTCAGTGGCACATTCACAACAGAACAAACCACCCAACCAGGATTGGCCCCTGTGATTTTGTCAGCGGGGTAAAATAAACCGGGATCAGCCCAACTCCCAAAGACAACTGTGGACTCAGATGACTGCTAACCATGTGCGAGTTGCAAACAAAACAAAACCCCAACAACTTTCTGTGTGATGGCATGAACCATTTTATAGATGGGGAAACTGAGCCTGGGGGGTGGGACTTGGCCAAGGTTTGAACCCAGGTTCATACCTACCCCTTGTACCATGCACCCTTTGGATCTTTCAAAGGAGCAAAAAAGTTGGACGGGTTAACGGAGTACACAATGGCAGAGGAATACGTGAGCGAGGTGTAGTCATGATGGCTGTCTGGCAAGTGTTGGGGAGCCTCAGGCGTGGGGACCTAATGTGGCCCTCCAACTCTTTCTATCTGGCCCCCAAGATTCTTCCACAGGCGATACCCCTCTCTGGCTTGGCATTGCTCCCTCCTCGAGAGATTTTGCCTTGAGTCCTTTGAGTCCTTGCTTGTCTGGATGGGGGACAGAGAGGGCTGTGTGTGTAGAAATTACCCTACTGTACAAAAGCAACATTTACATGCATTGCTCCGCCCATTCTTGCAGTCTTCAGGCCGAAAAGGTTTCCCTACCCTTGCTGTATGGAATCGCTGTGTTCAGATGCAGGATACCACTGAACCCCCCTTGCTGGGGAGCTAACGGCAGGGGTGGGCTATTAGGAACACAGGAAGCTGCCTTATACCAAGTCAGACCATTTGTCTATATAGCCCAGTAATGTCTGCACTGACTGGCAGCAGCTGCCAGGGTTTCAGGCAGGGTTCTCTCCCAGCCCTACCTGGAGATGCCGGGGATTGAACCTGGGACCTTCTGCATGCCAGGCAGGTGCTCTGTCCCTGAGCTGCGGCTTTTCCTTTGTTGCCCACCATGGGGGCTTCCTGGAGGTGTCTTGTTGTCCACTAGGGGAAGCAGATGGAGCCTTGGCCTGCTCCAGCAGGGCTCTTCTTATGTGCAGGAGGAGGTGGGGTTGGGGAGGGTGAACAGGGCATGGAGCGCTGGGGTAGGGTGGGGGAAGGATGATGAGTTGTGATGTCCGGTCTGTAGACCTGTGACTCCCTTTTCCATTCCCTTCTCCAAGTTTCCTTTCCCAGACCTCAGGAGTTACTGGATTCTCTCGTTGTTCCAGCAGATGATGGGATGGTGAGCGACAATGAGAATGGGAATGAAGTGGAGGAGGAGGAGGAGAAGGAGGTGATACACCAGGAGGATGGAGGAGGTGGAGGAGGAGATAGTGGAGGGGACGTTACAAGTGAGAAGGCGGATGCCCAACAGGATCCACCACTAGAGAACTCCAAGGAGGCTCCTGATCATGAGCTAAACACCAGTGGTGGAGAGCCAGACCAGCCAGTTTTGGATGAGCAGCCAAAAAAGCCCCTGGGGAAGAGGCAGGCCAAGGCGGTCACCCACCGCAGCTTCAAGAAGTTATCCCCACGCAGCCACCACGGGCTGCTAAGCCACGCCAGCTGGTGCCATGATTGCGGCAAGGGCTTTGGCTTTGCCAGGCGCCCCCGGCTACATGGTGGCACTGGCCTGGAGAAGCCCTACAAGTGCAACGAGTGCGGCAAGTGCTTCCGGCTCAGCTCCACCCTGGTGACCCACCAGCGGCGCCACACCAGCACCAAGCCCTACCGCTGTGCAGAGTGCGGCAAGAGCTTCAGTGTTGGCTCAGCCTTCATCCAGCACCAGCGCACCCACGTGGGCAAGAGGAGCGGTGCCAGCCCGCCTCGGCCCTGTGAGTGTAACATTTGCGGCAAGAGTTTTGGCCTCCCAACCAACCTCATCAAGCACCAAAAACAGCACCTGGAAGAAAAGCCTTACAAGTGCGAGGAATGCGGCAAGGGCTTCAACTGGAACTCTCACCTGGAGCGTCATCGGCGCATCCACACTGGCGAGAAGCCTTACATCTGTGAAGACTGCGGCCGAGCTTTTGCCTGGAGTTCTCACCTGGACCGCCACCGGCGCACACACTTTGGCAGCATCCAGGCAACCGCTCCTTGCAAGTACTGCTTGGCGGTGGTGGCCACACCAATTAGCAAAGCCAGCTCCAAACCCTACCAGTGCAACGAGTGTGGCAAAGGGTTCAACAAGAATGCGGCACTGTCCAAGCACCGCCGTGCCCATCACGCTGCAGAGAAACCCTACGTTTGCAAAGACTGTGGCAAGAGCTTTGGATTGAACGGCGCCTTGCTACAGCACCGGCGGACACGCCACCCAGACGATTCAGCCAAGCCTTACACCTGCAGTGACTGTGGCAAAAGCTTCGCCTGGAGCTCCCACTTGGACCGACACCGCCGCATCCATGCCGGTGACAAGCCCTACCACTGCGACAACTGCGGCAAGGGTTTCTCCCAGAGCTCCCACTTAGAGCGGCACCAGCGAGTGCACAGGAGTGCCGAGTGCCCGCCCTGCCGCTGCATGGACTGTGGCTTTGTGGGGACCCGGCAGAAGCGCCGCCGTGGCACCTTGCTGCCCTGCAAGTGCAGCGACTGCGGTAAGAGTTTCTTGTGGTGGCGCCCAGCCTGCAGCGAGTGTGGGAGGGGTGGGGGGGAGGGTGTGCGCCACCAAGGCACTCAGACTGGCGAGAAGCCCTACTCCTGCATAGACTGTGGCAAGTGCTTTGCCCAGAACTCTGCGCTGGCCAAGCACCGGCGCATGCACACTGGGGAGAAGCCCTACAAATGCAACGAGTGTGGCAAATGCTTTGGCATGCGCTCCAACCTTCTGAAGCACCAGCGCACCCACCTGGGCGAGAAGCCCTACAAGTGTGGGGACTGCGGCAAGGGCTTCATCCAGAAGTCGGACCTCACCAAGCACCGGCGCATGCACACTGGGGAGAAGCCATACCGCTGTGATGCCTGCGGCAAGTGCTTCAGTGTCAGCTCCAACCTCATCAAGCACCAGCGCATCCACCTGGGCGAGAAGCCCTACGCTTGCGGGGAATGTGACAAGGCCTTCATCCAGCGCTCAGAGCTCACCATCCACCAGCGCACCCACACCGGAGAGAAGCCCTACAAGTGCGGCATCTGCGGCAAATGCTTCAGCCGCAGCTCCCACCTCAACCGCCACCAGCGCACCCACAGCACTGACAAGGCCTCTGCCGGTGCTGGGACCGCCCACGGCATGTTGCAGGCTGCCAGTGCTGCCAAACCTGCCGTTTCTCTTCCCTCCTCAGCCTTCTCGGCCTCCTTTGCGTCACCTGGACCCCTCCCCACGCTGCCTTCCTTTCCTTCTTCCCCATCGCCACTGCCCATCCCTTCTTTGGAGCTGCCCTGGGCCCTGCCTTTCCCATCCAGAGGCTTTCCTCACCCGCCCTTCCCTTCTCCCACCCCTTCTGGGGGCCAGGCCTCTTCGCTGATTAACTAGCCTCTCCCACTTCCCTCCCCATTCCCCACATCAACCTTCCCCATCCTGAGGCCCTCCACAAGTTGTTGGACTCCAACTCCCATCACCCCCAGAGCCAGCACGGCCAATGGGCAGGGATGATGGGAGTTGTAGTCCAGCAATACCTGGAGGGCCCCAGGATAGGGAAGGCTACTCTACGCAATCTTTGTTCTGCCTTTCCCCACCTCCTTGCTTCAAAGTAACACTTTTCTTCTGTGGAGGCGGCATGATGCAGAACATGGGCTTCACGGGTTGCTGTTCCTGCTCGCTCTTCCCTCTGATTGGGCCCCGCAGCCTCCTCCCTCCTGCCTTCCTGCCCTGCTTGTGGGCTTCCCAGAAGCGCCTGATGGGCCACTGTGGGATGCTGGACTAGATGGACTTTTGGTCTGATCCAGCTTCACAGCTTGTCTTTTGCTTCTCACCAAGGTACCTCCAGGCTCCAGGGGTTTGGTTCAGCAACCAGCCATATTCTGTTCCATCTTTTTCTCCTCATTCCTCCTTCTCAGCAGCCCCCTCTTCTTGTCATGCTTCTGGTGTGTCATGCCCTTCCTTGGCAGGAGACATTCTGGCTCTTTTGGTTCTTACTCCCTCACAGTCCCACCCCTCCAATATCCTTCCATTTCCTTTTCTTTAGTCAACATTTGCCTGTGAATTACCCATTCCTGTGCCACCTCCTGTCTAGAGCTCATTTTTCTCATCTGCTTTGCAAGGCTGAATTAATTTTCCAAGTTGTGTGCATTTTATTCATGCACACACACATACACCTATCACACACAGAGACACGTGCACACACATCACACAGAGTCTGGTACCTTTATTTATTTATTTATTACATTTATATACCGGCCCATAGCCAAAGCTCTCTGGGCGGTTTACAGCAATTAAAAACATTAAAAACAAATATACAAATTTAAAAACACATTCTTTAAAAAACAGTTTAAAAACACACGCTAAAATGCCTGGGAGAAGAGGAAAGTCTTGACCTGGCACCGAAAAGATAACAGTGTTGGCGCCAAGCGCACCTCGTCAAACAAATCATTCCATAATTTGGGGGCCACCACTGAGAAGGCCCTCTCCCTTGTTGCCACCCTCCCTCGGAGTAGGCAACCGGAAGAGGGCCTTGGATGTTGAGTGTAGTGTACCTGACACTGACCTTGCATTCCTGCAAATCTCTTGCTTTCATTCTTTGAATACTGTCAATATTCTGTCCATTGTGGTTTCGGGGGAAGGGCTGTAGCTCAGTGGCTGAGCATCTGCTTTGCATGCAGAAGGTTGCAGGTTGAATCCCTGGCTTCTCGACGTAAGGCTGGGAGAGATTCCTGCCTGAAACCCTGGATAGCCACTGCCAATCAGTTTAAACAGTACTGAGCTAGATGGACCAATGGGTCTGACTCAATGGAAGGCAGCTTCCCATGTTCCGAAACCATAAAGGCAGCATCTGCTATTTGTTCCAGTGCTTCTGGGGAACAGAGATTCTGTGCCTGCCGTTGCCCCTGGCCATTTCCCCCATGACCTCCATTGTTGTTTCCCTACCACTCAGCCTTACCCTCTGCCTGCCAAGTTTTGTTCAGGGTCAAGAAAGAGAGTGTGCCAACTGAACAAGTTTATGCAAAATATGAACATACTCATTTTTTGAGTGCAGAATTTGGATCTTCTTGCTGCAGAACTTTTAACGCATGGTTAATTGCAGATGCAGGCCAGGCCTTTCCCCACCTCCTTGCTTCAAAGTAACACTTTTCTTCTGTGGAGGCGGCATGATGCAGAACATGGGCTTCACGGGTTGCTGTTCCTGCTCGCTCTTCCCTCTGATTGGGCCCCGCAGCCTCCTCCCTCCTGCCTTCCTGCCCTGCTTGTGGGCTTCCCAGAAGCGCCTGATGGGCCACTGTGGGATGCTGGACTAGATGGACTTTTGGTCTGATCCAGCTTCACAGCTTGTCTTTTGCTTCTCACCAAGGTACCTCCAGGCTCCAGTCCTGCAATATTCTTAGGCCACATCTGCACTATGCGTTTAAAGTACTGTGATCCCACTTTCAACAGCCATGGCTTCCCCCAAGAATCCTGTTGTCTGTGAAGGATGCTGAGAGTTGATAGGAAATCCCTATTCCCCCTCACAGTCCTACAATTCCCAGGGTTCCTTGAGAAGAGGGATTGATTGTTAAACCACTTGGGGACTTGTTAAACCAGTCCTGGGAAACGACATGGCTGGCTTGCTGGAACAATGTGTGCAGCCTACTTGCATTTTTAATAGAGGGATGTGGAACTGGTGGGCCTCCAGATGTTGCTAGACTACAACTCCCATCATGCCTGACCATTGGTTATGCTGCCTGGGGCTGATGGGAGCTGGAATCCAACAACATCTGGAGGGCTGCACAGGTTACCCAACCCTGGTCTAAACATGCAGTTGACAGTGTGACACAAAGTAAGGACATAAGGGCCTTGCTGGATCAGACCAAAGGTCTATCTAGTCCAGCACCCTCTTCCTCACAGTGGGCAACCAGATGCCTCCTGGGAAGCCCACAAGCAAGGCACGAGAAGAACAGACTTCTCTGCTGTTGAACCTCTTCCCTACAATCGTCTCTGATGAAAGAAGTACCATTTAGCCTCCATGGCTAATAGCGGCTGTCAGACTGCTGGCTTCTTACGAATTTCCCTAATCCTTGTGTAAAGCCATTTAAGCCAGGGTCTGTCACCACATTGTGTCACAATGAATTCCATTGCCTTATTTTTACTTGTGTGTTGTTTTCCTGTTCCTGAATCTAGTGCCATCAGTTTTGTTGTGTGACCATCCTCCATTTCATTGATGCCCTGGGCTCCTTTGGGAGGAAATAATAAACATTATTTAATTTATTTAATTTTAATTAATTAATTAATAATGAATTCCAGTGTTGTGATAAAGGGAGAAATTTTATATCACTATTCACTTTCTCCACACCATGCAGACTCTTATATACTGTACCTCTATCATATCCTTCCCCCACGTAATCTTTTTCCTAAACAAAAAAACCAACAAGCCCAATTCTTCACCTTTTACTTGTAGGGGAAAGTGTTGATCATTTTCAAGTAAGTCAAAACAGCTCTGATAGTTCCATAGGGTCAAAGTGATGCCTCTCCCAATGAACATTGGCAAAATTCACTTGAAAATACAGATTTCCCTACAGTCTTGAAAGCATATGTTCATAATTAGAGGGCATGAAATAGTATATTTAAAGTCCTACTAATCTCTTGCTCCCTAAATAAAGGTTTTTGGAAATTTCTAGCAGATCCTCAAGCTGTCTCATGGGATCCTGCATGCGCATACAAGAGAGCAAATGGTTAACACTGACAGGCACGGGCTACCATTAGGCTGCAGTCCTAAAGACACTTCACCTGACCTGAGAGTAAGTTTTGTTAAACTATTGAATTCAGTGGGACTTCAGAACATAAGACAGGCCTGCTGGATCAGGCCATTGGCCCATCTAGTCCAGCATCCTGTTCTCATAGTGGCCATCCAGTTGCCCATGGGAAGCCCACAAGCAGGACCTGAGGGCAAGAGCACTCTACCCTCCTGTGGTTTCCAGCAACTGGTACTCAGAAGCATACTGCCTCCAACTGTGGATGCAGAGCATAGCCATCATGGTTAGTAGGCATCAATAGCCTTGTCCTCCATGAATTTGTCTAATCCTCTTTTAAATCCAACCAAGTTGGTGGCCATCACTGCCTCTTATGGGAGCGAATTCCATAGTTTAACTAAGCGCTGTGTGAAGAAGTATTTTGTTTTGCCTATCCTCAACCTTCCAACATTCAGCTTCATTGGATGTCCCCGAGTTCTAGTCTTATGAGAACACTCTCCACTCTCCATGCTACACATCATTTCATACACTTCTATCATGTCACCTCTTACTCGCCTTTTCTCTAAACTAAAAAGCCCCCAAAGCTGCAACCTTTACGCCTAGGGGAGATGCTCCCCTAGGAGGAAAGGTTGCAGCATCAGCCTTGCTTCTGAATAGACATGCATAGGATTGCATTGTGAGCTACAAACCCAGTGCACATTTGCAAATTGTCCATCCTGTGGGGAAAGAGGCACTGTCATAAGAACATAGAAGAGCCCTTTTGGACCAGGCCAGTGACCCATTTAGTCCAGCCAGGGCCAGCTCCAGACATGCCGGGGCCCTTGGCCACCAGCTTGCCCCGGGCCCTGGTCACACACACACATGCGTGTGCGCACACACACGCTGGCCTACCTGTCTCACAGGAGGGAGCTTCTTCCGCCCACCCGTTCGCTAGCTCCGTCTCTCCTGTCTTTTGCAGCTGCGCGAGCTGCTATGTGCACACAGCGCTGCCATCAATCAGATGACGCCGGAGGCTTCAGCCCCTAAAGGAAACCTTGGGTGCCATCTTGGTTAATGGCAGTCCTGTGCATGCAACCCACACAGCCTCAAAAGATAGGAGAGACGGGCGGGTGGAAAAAGCTCCATCTCTGCGATCCGCGGCAGCTACTCTGCTGTAGATCGCGGAAAAGGAACGCTACTCCTCTCCCATCCTATTGAGAGGCCCCTCAGGTGCCTCTGTGGTTCCAGGGGCCCTTTGCTAGGGCCCAACCTGGACGCCCTTTGGGACCGGCCTCGAGTCCAGCACTCTGTTCTCACAATGGCTAACCAGTTGTCTACGGAAAGCCTGCAAGCAGGACCTGAGCGTAACAGCCACTCTCCCCATCTGCGATTCCCAGCAACTGGCATTCAAAGGCATACAGCCCTCAAATGTGGAGGTAGAACATATATATCATGGCTCGTAGGCACTTGAAATCATCTAAGCCTCTTTTAAAGCCATCCAAGTTGGTGGTCATCGCCACCTCTTGTGGGAGCAAATTCTACAGGTTTAACTATGTGTTGTGGTACCTCCTTTTGTCTGTGTTGTCCCCAGATAATCCAGATTTTTCCCCCTGTCAGCAAACTGCATTGACCATGCACAACAGAGAGGAGAGCTTCTGCTTCTGTATTGAAACTGGTAGGGCAGAAGACAGGGAGACCAACACTAGGTGGCGCCAGAGGCTATAGGCAAAGGCAACTCATTCTAGTTTGTCCCCATCCTCCTCCTCCTCCCTGCTGAGTTTTTCCGAGGACAACACTGAGAGTAAGGTAAAGGAAGCTGCCACAGCAGTGCCACCCCCTGGACTTTTAAGAAGACCTGACAGGGTTGGTGGGGGAGTGCCCCTTCTAACTAATGGACCAGCTTCCACTGCCTTAGCAGCTGTGTAGGAAAGGGAATTTTTTTTTGTGGGGGCAGCTTGTCATGGTGTAGCAGTGCCCAAACAAATGAACAAAACAAGGCCTGTGTGTTGTTGCCTGGTAGGGCTGCCGTAGAAACAAACTCCAAACACTCTGGGCAAACTGAGAACAGCTTTATTTATGTCTCAGTACACAGGGAGACAAGCCAACTCATTCTCCTCTAGGCCCTTTTCCTCTTTGCTCTCCCCCCTCCTCTCCTCATTCCCCTCGGCCCAGGGCACAGCCTGAACTGTGAGCTAGAAGGCTCAGCCAGGAAATCATTCTGCAACCACAGGCATCCTGCTGTCTGTCATCCTCAGCCCCCCCACCCAATCTGTGGAATGGGGATAATAATAGTAATCTAATTTAAGGAATGAGAGCCAGTGTGGTGTAGTGGTTAAGGTGTTGGACTATGACCTGGGAGACCAGGGTTCGAATCCCCACACAGCCATGAAGTTCACTGGATGACCTTGGCCCAGTCACTGCCTCTCAGCCTCAGAGGAAGGCAATGGTAACCCCCCTCTGAATACCGCTTATATGAAAACCGTATTCATAGGTTGCCATAAGTCGGAATCAACTTGAAGGCAGTGCATTTCCATTTTAAATTTAAGGGACTATAGGAGGATTTACAGTGACTAACATACGCAAAAACAGTTTTGAGTACTTGGCAGAAGCATTGTTATATGCCGGGTTGGTGTCAGCACCAGGAATACTTGGCAGAAGCCTGCGGGCCCCCATTGCTGAGGCCGTTACTGGTTCCTTAAAAAAACCCTAGCATGGCAGTCTAATAATCACCACGCAACTGGGTTTAATTGCAATTTTAATTTCCCATTGTGCCCCCAGCATGGCACCACTCTGGCTGAATTGCAGGAAATTAAGCCACCTAGGACCCACCAACAGTAGAGGGGACACACCAGAGATCACTTAGCTCAGGGACCCCTCAAAACTGGAACCAGGCCTGCTTATATAACCCTACCTACACAACTGTTAGGAGTACCACAACCTGTCGTCTTTTCACCTAGAAAGCACTTTAGAGAGAGAGAAAGATACTTTTGTGGACAAGCATGCCTTCCCGTTGGGGAAGGACCAGATAGCTTAGCGGCAGTGTGTCTCTTGCATGCAGAAAGTCCTAGGTTCAATCCCCAGGTAAGGCTGGGGACAATACTGCACTAGATTGGCCAATGGTGTGACTCAGTATAAAGACGTCTTCTCATGTTCCTCCCTACCTTTGATTTCTAACAAAGAAGTTAATCTTCTGTTACAGTGCTTCCCAACCTTTCCCCCCAACGGACTCTTGAAAATTGCTGAGGGTCCTTGCAGACCACTTATTGATTTTTCTGTGTGCTGTAGCAATGGTGACGCACTGTGCTCGACGCTGTATGATTTTTCATTGTATTTCTATTGTTTCTTTTCTTATATTGTATTTTGTTGTATCACAATTTGCATTCCATAGAATACAATGAAATACAGAGTAAGAAAGAAAAGACGTAGTAAAAGTACAATTAAAATTAATATGAATATTTAATGCAGACATGCCGCGAATCACCTAAAATAAGCTCACAGACTGCTAGTGGTCCATAGACCACAGTTTGGGAACCCCTGTTGTAGGCAGACTAGCTCTAATTTTAAATGAAACATTCCCCATAGCAAGAGCCACAGATAGTATTGTTTGCCTCTCATGGGGAATCAGCAAGTGGCGCTCCCCATCCTGGCCAAATCCAACCCACTGTTGCATACCATCTGCTCTCCCCATCATGTAGAAGCAAAAGAGATTTGTGGAAGGGCTTCTCTATAGCTTCCTGGTTCTCAACAGTATAAAGTGACTGGTGGAAGTCCAGGCTCCCCCTCACTTCCCCACCTCCACAACCTCTTGTGTGTTTTGCGTGTTTCCTGGTGCAGAATACCATAAGCTGACCTGCCCCTTTCTAGTCACTGGCTCTGTCCACCCACTTCTCAAACTGACAGTGCTGAAGGCCAATAGGACTACAAATGTATTTGCCATTCCACCCCTCTTTTGAGCATGCCATGGCCCCTGCTGGGCCTTGACTTTTCCGCAGCCTGAAAACTGCCAGCTGAACTGTCTTTATTTTGTTAGCCTTCAAGAGAAATGAAACCAGATTACATGCTCAACAGATTCCATGCTCACACAGCCTTTGGGCTGTTCATTCTAAACCTGCTGTCTCTCTCCTCACAACACTGAAAAATGTGATGGCGGGATCAGTCCTGCTGTAGCATGTTGTCATGTTGCTGTACCAGTGACCTTTTGTAGGTTGTGTCCTCCTTTCCGCTCGATTCCTTTATCTCCTGTACTGTCTTTGTTTTGGAGCATGTAAACTCTGTGGAGCCAAAGTCAAGTCATTGTTTGGATTATAAGAATATAAGAAGAGCCCTGTTGGATCAGGCCAAAGGCCCATCTGGTCCAGCATCCTGTTCTCACAGTGGCCAACCAGATGCCGATGGGAATCCCGCAAGCAAGACGTGCGCAACAGCCACTCTTCCCACTTGTGACTCCCAGCAACTGGTATTCAGAGGCGTACTGTCTCTGAGATTATGTGGTGCAGGAGCACTGCAGACTAGAGGAGGGATTGTAGGTCAGTGGTAGAATGTCTGATTTGCAAACCAAAGGTCCTAGGTTCAATTTCTGGCAACTCCATTTTAAAAAGGGTCAGGTAGCAGGTGGTTGGAAAGACCTTTGCAGGAGACTCTAGAGAGCCACTGCTAGTCAATTCTGGACTAGACAGGTAAATAATCAGAGCTAGTATAAGGCAGCTTCCTACATTCCTATGGCCATTTGACAAGCCTCCATAAAGAGCCAGTTGGAGGAGAAAGTCTCTGTCAACAGCTATTTGGACATCAAAGACTCCGTGTGGGAGAATTGTACAAAACGGAGGCAAGGGTTGGTGGCTAGTTCCTGGTTCGGCTCATGAGCTATCCCCAAACTGACGACTTTATGCAAGAAAAAGCCTACTGGTGACCTAAGTTTGGTGGTAGCCAATAACAATTGCGGATCAACTGTAGTTCATTTTTTAATGTTGCATTCAGATGACCTGTTTATTGACTGTTCATCTGTCATTTGACCATCTGTTTGCAGGGAAATTAGATGACGTTGGCTATTTAATGAGTGTTCACTTTGATTTGTTTGCAGGGAGGTTAGATGATGTTGCATCAAAGCAAGTGATATCTCACATTTTCCAGTGCATTTTCCCATCACTTATCGCAAAAAGTCAGATCTTTGGGGAAGTGGATTTGTTGCACAAGACCTCCCAATCAATTATGATTGAGAAAACCTGAATTTGCTGGTATGGGATTGAATCCCACCTGCAAATAGCAACAATCTGGAAGCACCCTAAGTTGGGGGATACAACATTAACCAATGATCATGAGTGGGAGTGCCCATGTTCCCTTGCTTCTCTCAGTCCTTGTTTTGTCCCTAAGGGTTTGCAGAAGTGTGGGGATAGGAGGCCCTCTGCTCTCTAGACAAAAAGACCCTTGACATCAGTGAACCTAAAACTCACTTGTCTCTTCTCTCAAATCTTTCAACTCCACTTAGCTATGGCTGCTGTGGCTAAAGCAGCTCTAGATTCCTCAATTACCTGGATGAAATCAGAAGGAGGTGACTGTGAGGTCAAAAGAACGGCCAATTCCCCCCCCCCCGCCCCCAAATGCTTTCTCTTACTAAGCAACTTTGTGCTTTGGGTGCATTCACCAAACTTATTTTACATTGTAGCACTTTACAGTGCTTTTTAAAATGCTCAAAGGTTGACACAAAGCACCCCTCCGTAAACAGATCACAACAATAGGCCATTTGCCATGGCATCAGAGTATGCCGGGAATGGTTGGTGCTTATATAAAGAGAGCATTCCTTTAGCATGAAGAAAGAGGGAGAAAACTTGAAACCCAGCACTGTCAAGGCCCTGAAAGAAGACTGACAAATATGAGCTCTGCTGTAGTGAAATGCGAAGGAATAGGGCAGGGACCTGACTCTCTGGGCAGGTCCACATACATTTAAAGCACATCCAATGCACATTTAAAGCACATGACTTCCACCAAAGAATCGTGGGAACTGTAGTTTGTTAAGGGTACCTGGAACTTGTAGCTCTGTGAGGGAAAAACCACGATTCCCTGGATTCTTTGGGGCAGATGTGCTTTCTCGAGGAAGCCATGTGGATCCTTCTGTGCCCTTTTCCAGACAGCATGAGACAAGGCCCCCTTTGTTCCTCACAGGACATCGTGTTGAGAAAGACGGGCCCTTGGCTGGACTACAGCATCCTAAAGTAGCCTTCGGAACTGAGCTCACCCAGATATCCTAATGTGGGGACTAAAACTGCCTCCAAAGAAGTAATTTATCTGCCCCCACAGCAGGGGCATCATTTGGAATGATGGGCCAGCCTGTCTCTGTGAAAGCAGCTGTTGACAGCTGAGATGTTGGTTCTACCATATTAGGAGGCAAATAGCAGTTATATCAAGAGTTCAATATTTTCTTGTATTTGCTTCTTTGCTTTTGTAGCACTCTCATTGTCGGTACTCCTGGATCAGCTTAGAAATGTCATTCTATTGCTTTGTGGAAAACACTGTGCTTATGAAGGTTTGAAATGCAATGAATTGACATTGTGTGCACTCAATTATTATCATTTTCTTGAAATAACTGAGGGATAACACTGGAAATCTATTACTGTATATTATCAGTACTTATTAATACTACTTTTGTAGAGACAGGTGCAGGTGGTCTTTCAAGGAATGAGGATTACTGTTTTCAGTGTCTTCTCTAGCTCTTTGCCCACTGAATGTATGTCCAGGGTACTAGGCACTTAGACAATGGCAAGAGTTGGAAGAGGCCTATAAGACCATCGAGTCTAACCCTCCTGCTCAATGCAGGAATCCACCTTAAAGCAAAATCTGGCTTCCCGTACCTTGAGCCTATTATTCCGTGCCCTACACTCTGGGATGACTGAAAAGAGATCCTGACACTCCTGTGTGTGACCACCTTTCAAGTACTTGAAGAGTGCACCTTTCAAGTACTTGAAGAGTGCAATCATATGTGCCCTCAGTCTTCTCATCTCAAGGCTAAACATACCCAGTTATTTCAGTCTCTCCTAATAGGGCTTTGTTTCCAGTCCCCTGATCATCCTCATTGCCCTCCTCTGAACCTGTTCCAGTTTGTCTGCAACCTTCTTAGAGTGCAGTACCTAGAACATGAATGCAGTTCTCAAGGTGAGGCCTAACCAGTACTAAATAAAGGGGAACTAGTATTTCACGCAGTTTTGAAACTATACTTCTGTTAATGGAGCTTATTTATTTATTGCATTTGTATACCGCCCCATAGCCAAAGGTCTCTGGGCAGTCTACAATTAAAAACATTAAAAACAAATATACAAATTTTAAAACATTTTTTAAAAGCAATTTTAAGCTTAAAGCTTAAAATAGCATTTGCCTTTTTTGCAGCCACATTGCACTGTTGGCTCATATTCACCTTGTGATCAACAATTCCAAGATCTTTTTCGCATGAAGTGTTGCTGAGCCAAGTATCCCCCATCTTATAACTGTGCATCTTTGTGTTTGGTCCTACCAGTCTTTCCTCCAGCCTTGGTGTTGGCATCAGGGCTGTGGAGTCAGAAGCAATTTTGGGTGGAGTCGGAAGAAATGTACCGACTCAGACTTCAAAATAAATTTTGATTGACAATTTTTTTTAAATATAAATTCAAAATGTCAAAGAAGCTTCCCATGAAGTCAGCTGTATTTGAGCATTTCACCATAACTCAAAATGGAAAACATTTTGTGTGTCAGTGTATGACACAAGACCTATATGAAGACAAATGCTGTGATGCCAAGATCAGTGCATATTCAGGCAGCAATAAAAATGCTCCTACGAGAGCTTCCAATTTAAAAAGCCATTTACAGCGCTTTCCAGGCCTGTGGATTTGGAAGCAATTTTGGGTGGAGTTGGAGTCGGACAGTAGAAAAATAGAGGAGTCAGAGTCGAAGGTTTGGCGTACCAGCTCCACAGCCCTGGTTGGCATGCCAGTGACCATCAAGCTTGCAGGTGACACTTTCAGTGATGTTGTCAGGGCAGGATCCCAATAAGCAGAATGAACAGGACCCTTCCCCCCCCCGCCCTGTGTAAAAAGGCTAGCTCACCACATTTTGAACTAAAGTTGTATTACCATCTCAAGAGTGCCCATCCCCCCTGGAAAACCATTAAGCCCAGAGTCTAACAGCACAATCCTAACCATGTATACTTAAAAGCCCTATTGAATTCAATGGAGTTTGTTCCCATACAAATGGATAGAGACTGAGATTACCACATGCAGTGCTGGCTGCTTTTAAGCACCCGTGCAGTTAATAAGTCGTATTCAGGATTTGAAATCCTGGCTGAGCATGCAAAACTGATGCATATTACAGAGGCCCAGTTGAATGAGGTGTGTATGCAACACTAGCATCAGCTTGCCAGGCAGTGCAGAGGTATTGCTGTCGTCTATCATAATCCCATTGCTCTAGCCAGGCACCTTGTTGTGTAATCTGCCAACTTCCGAGTATCTGTATTTGGTATTAAGACTTGCACAGCAGGTGGACTGTGTACCTTTTGCTGCCTGCTGTGCTGCTTAAGTCACCTTTTCTCAGCTGACAAAGTTGGTTGGTTGAGGACCCTGTAGCTTACCATTTTGGGAGCTTCAACATAAACATGCCAAGAAGTCCTTGTTGAGTGCAGCTCAGGATTTTGTGACCTCCATAACATCTATGGGCCTGTCTCACATCGTAACTGATCCAATGCATTCTAGTGGGCATGCACTCAATTTGGTGTTTTGTGGGGGAGAGTAGGATCAGTGGGTGAGGCATCTCTTTTGGTACCACTGTCATAATTTACAAATGGTTGATTTTGGACTTTCAGTGTCTTCAAGGTCATCTGCTACACTGGGATACCCAATTCAGAGGGTTTGCCCCTGAAGACTTATAGGAAGAGCCTTGCTGGATCAGGCCAATGACCCATCTAGTCCACCATCCCGTTTTCAGAGTGACTAACCAGATGTCAAAGGAAAGCCTGCAAGCAACACCCGAGTACAACAGCACTTACCCCACTTGTGATTCCCAGCAACTGGTATTCAAGAGCATACTGCCTCCAACAGTGCAGGTAGAACGTAGCAATGGTGGCCAGTAGCCATGTATCAGGGTGGATTCCTGTTGTTTCAATAACAAACCTTTTTTCTTTTTTTTAAGAAATAGGATGCATGTTTGCTAGAACGAACAGCACTTCCTGTTCCTGTAGCCAAGGCCTTTTTACTAGGGATAAGCAGCTTTCAGTCTTGCTTGTGCTGAGGAATGCTAATCTTCCCCTCAACACACATGAAAAACATTAAGTGGATTGCTAATGAACCCACTGGCTGTGTCTAGCCAGAGAGGCCCTTCCTCCACTTTCAGAGCCATCGCCTGAGGGAGAAAGCAACAGTGTTCCCTGCTATACTTGGCAAAAAAAGAGAGAAAAGACTCTTGATAGGGCATAAACTTTACTTTAAATAAAATACTCAGCAGAAGCCAGTCATACAAAAACACACACACACACACACACAGGGTTGCTATCAGGCTGCCTCAAACCATCAACTGGTTCTCATCACAGCCAAGGTCTAGCAAATTTGTTCTGAGGCTGAAATTGTCACAATCCCCAGAACGCTGGGAGAGACGGGAGGGGGGGGGGACTGTGGAGACCAAGGGACCCGGGGTGGGGGGAGAGAGAAAGCCCACTTTTTGCCCCTTATTAGTGCAAAGTTCGTCCCATGAAGCAAAATTGCTTTCAGCTTCTGAATGGGGCAAACAGGGATGTACCAAGTGCGGTTAGCTAGAGAGGAGCCATCCCAATGGAACAAGCCTCTCACTGCATGTCTTCTCTTGTGGTAGCGCTGAAAGGCACCCTCAGGCTGCCAGTCTCTCAGTAGCTTCTGCACCAAGAGCAAAGAGCATATCTCCACACTAGAAAAGCTGGAAAGAGATTGATGCCTTCCATGATATATAATTTGTTGCTAGGAGGGGTAGGGGTAGGGAGAGAAATGAATGGCATGCCTCTTGCTATATTGGAGTGTAGTGTGTCAAAGCAACCCCCTTGGGGGCGCTGGAGTTCCACTTAAAAAGGCCATATATATTGCACAGCCTGGGGTGGCAATCCAATGAAAGCAGACTGAGGGGGTTCTCTAGAATGCAAACACAGGAGCAGGGCATCTGTACATTAGCGCCTTCACACAGCCCACCTATTTTTTGTCTTCTCAAGACCCAACCAGCCACCCAAAACAATCATGTAAAAAACAAGCAAACACAGCAGCGTTGTTTTCTTCCTGCGCCCTTCCCTGCCTTTCTTCCCTCTGTTTCAGCGCTCCAGCACCTGGAGATGATGGTATCACCAGTAAGCCAACCTAGGATGAAATATGTAGGGCGCAAAATTGCTTCCAGCATGCGACGCTCCCAGAAAACAGGTGCATGCTGAGGGGGGTATGTGGAAGAGAATAAGGGAGTGATGGGGGGGAGAGTGGCAGCTTCATGGATTGAGCACAGTGGGAGCAAAATAGCCAAAGTTTCCAAGCAACTAGGGCCTGGGGGCGCCCCCTAGTGCTGGTAATAGGAGATGGTAGGAAATCTGGGTTGTACAAAGGCTGCACATAGGGGGAAGAATCCAGCCGGAGACTACCCTTTGGATGGGCCAGGCCAAAGTCACTGAGTAATCACTACTCAAAAGACCTGCCTCCCTCTCTGTGATCATTCCTTGTGCCTGACCTTTCTCCCCATTCTCCAGAAGGATGGGGCTGAAAGGGACTGCAGCAGAGAGTGGGGACGGGGTGGGGATATCAGAGGCTGATGCTGCGGTGGTGTTTGAAGGAGTGAGGCTGGGCACTGCGGCGCTGCTCCCTCTCCTCCAGCTCGTCGCTGTTGAGGCTGGCAGCATCGGACAGCCCCAGCAGGTGCTCCACGGAGTCGAACTTCTGCAGGTCGGAGGCGATGGTCTGGAAGCTGAGCACGGAGAGTGTGTCAGCAGAGGTGGGAGGCTCAGGAGGCAGGGCCATCCCTCCATACAGCAACGCTGGGCTGGCTTCAGCACCGACTGGGGAAGCTCGCCGTCCTACCAGGCGCTGGAGCCGCCGGGCATGGATCTGCTCACTGATCTGCTCCAGATTCCGCAAAGCCACTGAATAGCGCATCTTGGCCTGGGCTACCTGCTGCTCCAGGGAGGTCACCCTGGCCTTGTGCTCCTAAACAGCAAAAATTATTGGTGTTCTCATTTGGCACCGTCTATATGCACAGTGCTTTATAGAATACAAGTCCCTGCCTCAAGGAGCTTACATTCTAAAATGTCACGGAGGAGACACAACAGAGGGAAGAAGGGAAAGAACATGCATGGGGAACCTGTGGCTCTCCAGATGTTGGAGGACTCCAACTCCCATGAGTCCCACCCAGCATTGCTAATAGTCAAAGATGATGGGAGTTGCAGTCCAGCAACAACTGATGGGGGACATCAGGTTCCCCATCCCCGGGACAGACAAGCTGTGATGTGTTTTCTCTCCCAACGTTCCAAAGTCAGTCCCTGCATCTCCTATTCAGAATTCAAAATTCTCCAATTGGAGATGTTCCATTCTGAATTCTGGGAAGTTTGTGTTCCATGGCTGGATTCCAGGTGTGTCTAAATGCTAACGAGGAGAGAAAAATAGTTTCAGACTTCAAAAAGTACTTTATGAAAACAGTTTTCTCACCTGAGACTAAAAAAAAAAAATATTTCCAGGAAATGCTCTCATCTTGCAGCCTTTGTCCCAACACAAAAAGGGGATACATCATTTGGAGTAGTATTTTCTAACCAATTCATTATCCTAGCTTAGAGCCTGAACACAATATGGCAGGCAAAATTCTCAAACTCCCAAGCTGGTAGCTGGATTTATATAATTCCAAATGTCGTACATACACCCCACCTAAAATTTTGCTTCCTAAATCTCAGGGCAAAGTCAGGAAATGAACACAGACCCACCTTGCAAAGATTAGCCCCTGCTCCCCACAGATTCCGTTCTGAAAAGGCCACACAGGCCAATCCACAGCTGGTTGCCCAGGGTGGGGTTTGGATTGGGGGGGCGGGCGTCACCAGAATGTGGGAAGGGTCTTACCTCAAGGATTTGGTTGAACTGAGCCTTCAGCTCAAAGTAGGGCTTGCTCTTCACAATGACCCTCTTCAAGGATTTCTGCAGCGACTGCACTCTCGCCTCCGCTTGCTGGCAGAGCTGGGTGACACGCTGGTGCTCCCGTTCACTGCGCAGCCGCTCCTCTTCGGCCTCATTCACCTAAAGGGCAGGGAAGGGAGCAGGTCAGAGCCAGGATGCCCTCTGGCCCCTAAAGCCCACACTGGGGATGATCTCACAGCACTCCTGCCCACTTGAGAGTCACTTCGTTCCCCAGCAACCAATCCCTTCCATCCAATCAGCAGAGATGCGGACAGTACATGGCCTCTACAATGTGCTGGATGGCATGGCCTACAGCAGACATGAGGAACTTGTGTGCCCTCCAGATGTTGCTGGACTGCCACCACCCCTGACCATTGGCCATCCTGGCTGGGGCCGATGGGAATCTGACAACAGCTGGTGGGTCACTGGTTCTCCACCCACCCCCCGGCCTATACCCTCTCCTTGAACAAGAACGTCACCTTGCACGTTGCGTGGTTGAGCATCTCCTGCCACGTGGGATCAAGCCGGTTTTTGTCTGCCATGACACCCTGCTCGGCCACAAAAACCATCTCCCGGGCTGCGTTGTGCATGCTAACCGCTCGCTCGTACCGCAGGGCAGCCTTCTGGGTCTCTTGCTGCGCCTGCCAGGATGGAGGAGAAGATGTATAGTTTCACTGCAAACTAAAGCACTAACCTCCCCCGCATGCAGCTGGGGAAAAGGAAGTAGGAGCTTCAGCTTCCCAGCAAGCTGTCCCTTTTCCCTTGCTCTAACCACCCCCTCTTCCTGACACTCTCATACATGCTCTCTCTAGCTGGAGGAGGGGTAGCCAATGCGATGACCTCCAGATGCCGTAGGACTCCAACTCCCATCAGCCCCGGTCAATATGGCCAGTGGTGAGGGATGATGGGAGCTGGAGTCCCAACGCCTGAAGGATACCACATTGGCTACCCCTGATCTAGAACTAAGCTAGAATCAGGGGGAAAAGGCTGGGATTTGAAACAGACGGGGAGGAGAATCAAACTACATCAAGCCATTTCAGATTGCTGGGGGCAGGGCTTGGGTTGCACGTTTAACTGCTCCCTTATTTTTAAAAAAGAAGCTTCCTTCATGTATAAAAACTAGCAAGTCAGAAATGATTATGATGAATTTGATTTATTATCTGCCCTTCATCCCAGGGTCCAAGGACAGATTACAACATTTAAACCAGTTTAAAACAAATTACAACCATGATGGATCCTGAAAATATATGGGTTGTATTCGATTAAGTCCTACACAGACTAGACTCAATGAAATTAATGAATCTAAGTCATGTCAATTAACTTCAATGAATCTACTCTGAGTAGGACTAGCATTGAATACCACCCTATATCTCAAGTGTCAAAGGCCAGGGTAAGGAGGTGCATCTTCAGCATTCAATAATTAGGATCCATCCTCCCTAAAAGGCTAATTTTTTAAGTGCAAGGAGGCTGTGTTTTGTTTTGTATACAAGGGAGCATTCAATCATGCAACACTCCCCACAACAACACTGGCACAATCTATCAACATGCAGGTTATGCAGGGTTGCTGACTGTGAGTTTTATTCTCAACAGCTCTTTGCCACACTGCCGGAAGCCACTATGGACAGGATATGTCTGGCCGTTTAAAAGTTGGGTAGACTATTATTTGTTGCTGTTGCTGAGTGACCACTGTGCTTGCATGAGTTCTCAGAGGTAAAGGATGGGCCTTCTGACAGAAGCAGCTCAAAAAGCCAAACTCCTGGCAAAAAGCATTTTAACCCATGCCTCCTCCCCCAAATGGTTCATAAAATAGCTGTCCTGTTTATAAAATAAATAGTCCTCTGACACCAAGAAGTTAAAAGCATTTCAGCCTCGGATTTTACATACTGGGGATGGAACAGAGCAGGAGTTGCCATCTTTTTGAGCCAATGGGCACATCTGGAATTTTGAGAAAGTTCTGTGAGCACCAGTCACAAAATGGTTGCCAGAGGGCTATGCCATAACCCCAAATGGCTGCCACATCTAAAAGAACAAAAAAGAGATGGGGCCACAATATGGTCTCTCTCCCTCTCCACCCCCCAATCAATGGGAAAGAGGCATCTACATCAAGCCATCGGCATGACTGCTCACAGAGAGCAGCTTTTGCTGGAATGCTGGGTGTCCAGGCCTGGCATCCAATAAAATATGGGCATGCTTAAAATGCAAACAGGAACTGAGTAGGAAAAATAAACAGTCTCTGATGCATTGTAGATTTTTAAGGGAATATTTACTGAGACCTTTCGTGGGCACCACAGGAAGTACTGGTAGGCACTTGCGGGTGACCCCTGGAACAGAGGATGAAGTGAGTTGAAAGATAATCTAACCACCTCTGACAAGATCAACAGCTCTTTCATCCTAGCACAGATGGATCCCCTAGTCACTCTTTTATTTTATTTTATTATTTATTTATTTATTTATTATTATACTTGTATACTACCCCATAGCCGAAGCTGTCTGGGCGGTTTACAGTAACTAAAAACAAATACAATTTAAAATACATCTTTTAAAAAACAATTTAAAACACAATTTAAAAATTTAAAACAATATAATACACATGCTAAAATGCCTGGGAGAAGAGGAAAGTCTTGACCTGGTGCTGAAAAGATAACAGTGTTGGTGCCAGGCGCACCTCGTCAGAGAGATCATTCCATAATTTGGGGGCCACCACTGAGAAGGCCCTCTCCCTTGTTGCCATCCCCCGAGCTTCCCTTGGAGTAGGCACCCGGAGGAAGGCCTTTGATCTTGACCGTAGTGTATGGGTGGGTTCGTATCGGGAGAGGCGTTCCATCAGGTATTGTGGTCCCAAGCCATGTAAGGCTTTATAGGTCAAAACCAGCACCTTGAATTGAGCTCGGACACATAAAGGCAGCCAGTGCAAGCGGGCCAGGATCGGTTTTATATGTTCGGACCGTCTGGTCCCTGTTACCAATCTGGCCGCTGCATTTTGCACAAGCTGCAGTTTCCAAACCGTCTTCAAAGGCAGCCCCACGTAGAGTGCATTGCAGTAATCTAATCTGGAGGTTACCAGAGCATGGACAACTGAAGCCAGGTTATCCCTGTCCAGATAGGGACGTAGTTGGGCCACCAACCAAAGTTGGTAGAAGGCACTCTGTGCCACTGAGGCTACCTGGATTGTTTTATTAAATACTGGTTTATTTTTTTCTCCCACTGGCTGATGTTCTGAGAGTAACACAATGATCTGTAAATGACCCAAAATAGGGTCAACAAGTGGGATGTGGGACAGAAACTATCCAGAACTCCTTGCTGATGCAAACAGAGGTTGTTACTTCAGGACAGTCACTTCTGAGTTTTGACTACAACTTGTAAGCCTTTTTTGTATAAAATGAGTCCAGAGGAATAGAGACACACACACCCAACTCAAATCCCTTAAAGCTTCTTGTTCTAAAACAGCCAGGGATAGTGACACACTCATCAGCACAACAGAGCAAAGGCAATGTCCCATATACCTCCTTGGCCAAGCGCCTGGCCTCGTAGTAAGGGCGTGCTTTCTCAATACAGTTCCCCAGCTGGGAGCCCTGAGCATTAAGCTTCCTGGCAGATTCTGACAAGATCCTCCGGTACGTGGTACGGGCTTCCTGTTGAAACCAATGGCACAAACCATGTCAGTCCTGAGAGAATAGCCCTACTTAAAACCCTGGTTCTTGGTGTATTCATAAGCCTGATTTATGTGTTACCCTTGTGCCACAGCTGACCCTATAAAGCCCGTTCCCTGTGATTACCTCCAACACTGCATCAATTGTATGCACAAGGGTGGATCGCGTGGGATGTCTGGAATGCGTGGTTACAGTCCACACCAGCATCCGTGGGCCAGGTGGGGGTGCACTGTTGATGCATGAAGTACCCATATATTCCTCATGGCCAACATGATCAGAAAGGAGTTGCATGCCAGCAGTGGAGGCTGGTCTGTAAGGCAAATGGGGCACTGCCCCACCAACCTCAGTCAGCCTCCACCTGCCTTACTTATTTATATCCAGTCCAGGGGGTGGCACTGGCTGTCAGCTTCCTCCTCCTCAATCTCAGTGTTGCTCCACGGAGGGAGAAGGATGGGGACACGACTAGAATTGGTTGGTTCTGGCTCCACCTACTGTTGGACTCTGTGCCTTCTGCCCCACCAGTCCCAATGGGCACTAGCCTCCATTACAGGTCATCAGGCCGGCCACAAAGATGACATGATCAGATTTTGACCAAGCATCAGAAGCCTCCTAGTGCTATCAGCTGATCGGCAATGTAGCAGGCTGCCTTGGGATGTGGGAAGTTCTCCTACACTGGATGCTGTGGTTGCATTCTGTAGATCCTGCACTAAGCAGGGAGTTGAACTAGATGACCACCAAGGTTCCTTCTAGGATAAATCCCAACACAGAATCTTTACATTGCAACAACAGCCTCGTCCACCTGCCAGCCTTAAGACATGTAATTGTGTCCAGCTACCTTAGAGTAAACCCACTGAAATTTATGGACCCAAAGTAGTCATGCCCGTTAATTTAAATGGATCTCCTCTGAGTAGGACTAACATTGGATACAACCCATGATACCCTATTACATCTGTGGTCCTCAAAGCATGAGACGGGCCTCCACAGGAAGGGACAAGGTTGAGGGCCATCCTGGCAACCTCCCCCCGCCCTCCAGCTCTAAACTCGAAGCAGCTCAATGGTCTACCATGGCATAAGGCAGCATCCAAGTCTCCAAAGATGAGACAGTAGGGGGAAAGCATTCAGAAAGGAAGGGAAGTTCAAAGAGTTTTGAGGAGGAAGCCTTACTCACATCCAGTTGCAGCTCCACACGGTTTATCTCCTCATTGGCCTGATTCAGGTGCTCCAATTCCTCCTGTGGTCAGAGAGAGAGAGGTACAGGTAGAGAGATACACCAGCCTAAATATATGACTCTTTCCAGAAGAGCACATTGTACAATACCAATCTCCCCCTTCCACCTCCTAGCAGACTCACAAGACATGAAAAGCAGTATGGTGGATCAGACCGATGGTTTGTTTGTTTGTTTATTTATTACATTTATACCCCGCCTTTCTTTTCACGATAGAAACCCAAGGCGGCTTACATATGGTTCTCAGGCAGCCTCCCATCTAGGCACTGACCAGACCTGACCCTGCTTAGCTTCAGCAGGGTGCTGGCCTCATGTGCCTGGGACCAGACTATCAGACCAATGGTTCATCTACCCAGCATCCTGTTCTCTCCGTGATCAAACTATGGAAAGCCCAGAAGCAGGATGCCGGTGCAACAGCACTCCCCCCACTTGCGATTCCCAGCAATAGGCATTCAGAGGCTTCCTGCCTCCCACAGTGGAAGTAGAGCATAACCATTGTGGCTAGTAGCCATGAAGAGCCCTGATCTCCACAGATTTGTCTAGGAACATAGGAAGCAGCCTTATACCGAGTCAGACCATTGATCCATATAGCTGAGCAGTGTCAACACTGACAGGCAGCAGCATCTCCAGGGTTTCAGACAGTAGTCTCTCCCAATCTTACCTGGAGATGCCGAGGATTGAACCTGGGACCTTCTGCACGCAAAGCAGGTGCTCTACCACTGAGTTATGGACCTTTAAAAGAAGTCTAATCCTATTTTAAAGCCATCTTAAGTTGGTGGCCATCACTACCTCTTGTGAGAGCAAATTTCATACTTTAACTATGCACTCTGTGACTCCTGAAGAGGGAGGGGCGTATGTACTTGCCACTGAATAGACACGCATGAAAAGTGTCATTGCATGCACACAATAAGACAAAATCTGCATTTCTCACTGAGAAGTTTACATACAGCTGCTTGCCAGACATAATTTATTCTGCTTAACTGCTGCAAGCTTTCAAAAGATTTGTAATTTTGTATTTTTTGCTTGTTTTTTTGCAATGATGGGTTTTAAGACAGCAAAGACGGAAGGGAAGAAGGAAGGAAGGAAGGAAGGAGGGGAGGAAGGAAATACATCCAGGCCCACCAATACCCATTTCTGAATATGGAGGATGGAAAACCGCAAGTCTTTAAATTTATTTAATTTAAAACATTTGTATCATTCCCTCCACATGGGTCTCCGAGGAGGCTCACAACTAACAACGACACGAATTAGCCCTCCCTTGGCTCTTCCAAACGTCAGTGTTTGCCTACATCTGGCATTCTTCTCTACCCAACAGATCAGGGGTGGCACACTTGTGGTTCAGTGATCAGGGCACATGCTTTGCATGCACAAGGCTCCAGATTGAATCCTTGACATCTCCACTTAGAGCCTGTGCCCCTACCACCCACCCAGGCTGTTGAACTCTAGGTTCCATCAAGCCCAGCACCATCGCCAATAGTCGGGGATCGTGGTTTTTTTCTAGTCCATTAACATTTGCAAGGCCACACGGTTCCTCCTCCCTCCAACAGACCCATCTTGAAATGGCTGCAAGGAAAAGATGACAGGCGATGGCACCGTGGGGAGGAAGGGGGGACAACTTATCTTCCATTGGGCTGCTGAATTTAAGTATGACCCTCCTCCAGCTGCTTTATTTTCCTCTCCGCAACTGATCCAAGCAGCAGGAAGGGCTGGGGGAGGATATGATGGCAGTGCTCGTCCCACCAGGCTGGGTGTTGTGACTGCTGCTGCTGGGTCTCAATGCCAGGACAGTAAATAGCAATAAGTTCCCCCACTCTCCCCTGAAATTGACAGGTTGTTTTCCTGGCAGCCAACTGAAAGGGAGAAATTTGGAAAAGGGCAGGGAGCTATGAGGTTCATAGAGACTTTTACCCCTTCTCACCAGAAATTGACACTTGACCACCCCCTCTTGTTTCTTCAAATAATCAAAATAGGATCCCCACCAGCACATTTTTTTCCTTTACACAGCCGCAAGGTCTTGAAACCTGCTTGTTTACATTCATTACATTTTCATCCCTCATCTTCCTGGGGCAGCATGAATGGTGTTCCCACACGGTTTCCCATTCATGGTATGCTTGTAAACAGATCCACAGCTTCTGCAAGGTTGTCGCCCTGGGTGGATGCCAGAGTCCAGCTGATGCTGCTGACTTTTGCTCAAAGGATTGATTTTTTGCATTTACTAAAAAAAAAAAAAAAATCTGGCAACAAGCCCAAATTTTTGGCAACTGGCCTGAGACAAAGACAAAAGAAACAAACTGCTAGGCCATCCTGGCCCTGGTTGTTTGGCAACATGGAGGGTTTCCCTGGCAGCAGTGCCAAGAGGACAGCCACAGTAGTTTGACAGGTTTATGTTTGTACTTTGCATACGCCCTTAGTATTAACCGGATTATGAGCTCACATGGTGCAATCACAGAAACACTGAATAGCCCACAGGCCTGCCTTCCAGCACATCATGGCAGGAAGAAGAATCTAGCTTTTTTCTAACCTGAATGCGGGGGTCAAGCTCCTCCTCTTCCTCCTCGTCTTCTTTCCTTGGGGGGGCTTTGGCATCGCCACCACCATCACAGATGGCTTCAGGCACAGGTGTCCTCTCCTCCTCCCCCTCTTCAGTGGGTGTCCGGAGCTCCCCGGGAGGTGTCTGCCGCCCATCCCCCATGTTCATGCCCAGCACCAACCGCTGGTCTGAGCCCTCCATGGCAGGCCTCCACTGGTCCTCTGCAGCCTCCCTATCTGGGTGGGTTGGCCTCGTCACAGAAATGCAGGCACCATTCTAGCGCCAGGCCCATCCACAATGTGCTGGCACGGGGCTTCTGGGTTCAGAAAAATGCATTCGGCACATGCGGCAAAAAAGGTCGGCAGAAATTACCGTGCTGGCCTGGAGAGCAATGGGGTACCCTGCAGGAACAATTTACTACCCGGAATGGAACAAAGGGTGCCAGATTACTCTGTGGAAAACTTAAGTGCTCTAGTCCTAGAGATTCCCTAGCTGTGAGAGGCACTTAACATCAGAAGCTCACTCATGGAGGGGGTGGAGAAAATTCCCCACCAGGCATATCCTCCACCCCCTCATCCACCAGACACCCTTAAGACACCTTCTCCAAGGCAGCATCCAGCAGCAACTAGAGAACTGAAGCAGTCACGGGTAGGCAGGGCTGGGGGGGAAATATGAAAGGAGATGTTAACTAATCATTTTGTAAAAGGCAACAACCACAAACTATGTCCCACTCCTCAGCTGTAACCTAAGCATGGATTATGGTTCCATTTGTAATCTGATTCTGGATGACCCAGAATTTGGTACAGATATCTAGGAATTGTATTCAGACCTACATAGATCTGGCACCTGAAAAAGTTATTTTGGCTGCTGAAAACTGGTGCCAAATGTACAAGAGCAGAAATCTTCCACTAGATCTACATCTAGCTAATCTCTTGCCATGGTGCTTACATATTACAACAAAGGACAATGGATCACTTGCCACAGCTATTAGGGATGTGAAGCTATGCCACAAAAGTTTCTTCCCTTCATCATGCGAAGCTATGCCACAAAAGTTTCTTCCCTTCATCTAGGCATAAATTACTACTACAAGTAGGAACAGGCTATAGGAAGGATCAAGGGAGCTTACAGACCAATACAGTTTTCTTTTAGGGCAACTGCATGGTTGTATATCATGAAGAAGGTCTAGCAGCTGGCTTATATATTAGAGACTCAGGTGTAGGTTGAAAAAAAAAACCTCTGCATTGCAATGGCTCCAAAATATGTGCCGTGTATAGTCCTGGAAATGACTATTTCTAATCATGCTTAAATATTTAACAAACATTTTCCTGCTCAATGTTGATTATCTCCCATGCTAAATATTTCAATGTCAGAGATGGAAAATCTACATTTCCCAGGTTCCTAGATGCCAACAACTAATTTCTGGGCACCCTTGTTGCCATTATAACTTTATTGTTCCTGGGATTGGAACACCCAACTTCAATCCTGTTTCAACTACTCTCTATCAACAGCACACAGTGTGTTCATATCAGTTTAGTTGTTTATTTATGAGCACACATATACACACATTGTGACCCCTTGAACTATCCCCCTGAAGTAGACCAAGATCATTTCCAGCAGCCACAACTATGCCTATGACATAAGTTGTTGTTTTCTTTGTGGATTTTATGCTGCAAGATCAAATGTACATAAATTTCAAAGCTGGTTTTCTACACACTTCGAAAGGGCTCTGATGATTTACAGAAAAAGGCAATGAGAGAATGGGCAAACCTTAGGTGCCTAGAACTGACCCCCTATTTCCTTGTCACACTACTTCCTCCCTGCTCCCCCTCCCATCTTCAAATCCAAACTCAAAAGCCCATTTTGTTCATGAAGCATTTGGCATGACCCACAGTCCTTGGCCCCTACAGAAGCTAAGTCTCTAAATATGTCTAATTGGACCAAGAACATTTATTTCCTTTGTCTACCATCTCCTCCCCCCTTTTCTGCACCCCCTCCTCTGGTCAAAATTTGGACTGTAAGCTCCTCGGGGCAGGGACCTGTCACCCCTCCTTTCTTATTCAGCACCATATAAAAATTTCACCCTCAATGTACCTTATGTACATTTTCAATTAGGTTCATCCATTTCTGCGGCGCTCTTCGTATAGGAAGAGCTCTCCGGGAGTTCAGCCATCACTGCAACTATTTGATAGGAACCTAAGAAGAGCCCTGCTGGATCAGGCCAATGGCCCATCTAGTCCAGCATCCTGTTCTCACAGTGGCCCAGCTGATCATATAGGAGTAGATCGCTACTGCTTTGGAGACCAGGGAAGGAGGCTATGAACGCCCACACCGACCCAAGTAAGTTTCAGGATTGACCATCCATTTGAATCCAAGTTCCCCGTGTTTAAAAATCCAGCATTCTGTCGGCTGGGCTACACTGCCTCAAGCGTCCCTGCTGCTCTTTGCACCGATTTCAACGGAATTCCTTCTTTTGGACTGTTTTCCCGTATTCCCCACCCGAAGAAGTTCCCAGTTAAAAGCATACACAGGGAAGCAAGAAGCGGGGGGAAAATGCTCTATTTACCTCCGGCTCCAGTTGCAACCTCCTCCAACCCCAGCTAAAGCGGAACCGGAAACACTTCCCCAAAGAGAAACCACCCTTCCCTTTAACTATCCCCTCGTCCGTATAATATGGCGGCTTCATGCCCTCGTGGCAGCTTTGCTATTTTACGCAGTAGGCATTTCATCATCCATGGGGGAAAGTATGCGAGGACTTTGGAGCTGAGAGATTGCTGCCAGACTGGACACCTCTAGAATTTGGAAAAATGAAGGGAAAAGGGGAAATACTTGTAATAAAGAACGATCTGAAAAGTCCCAATGAGAAGCGCCATATTGCGTTACGGTCAAGCGCAGTGTAGTTAACAGTCAGGAACCCGAGAGCTTTCTGTGCAATCTGGCCATTTCCTTAAGACGGCCTCGTGAACCGGGGAAAATAGACGCAGAATTCCATAGAACCAAAACTACGGTATATTTTTGGACTATAAGGCTGCAGTTTCAAATGCACTGAAATCAGTGAAACTTCTCCGTAAAAATGCTTAGAATTAAACTGGATGTTTTAGAACTGTCTTTGAAAGCAAATGCTTATCATGCAATTGGTACTCTTGATGACGATGATTTTAAATCCCGGTATAAAGCTTGATTTATTTATTACCCGATTTTTCAACAGAAAAATGCACATAAAGTGGTATATAGAAAGAACTCTATCGCACATACTAAAACCAAGATGATGGTGAAGAAGAAAACCCTAATACAACAAAAACTCTTGAGTACTCTGCTGCATCAGACCAAAAGCCCATGTAGTACAGCATCCTGATTCTCCCAGTGACCAACCAGATGCATATAGGAAGCCCATAAGCAGGACACAAGCACAACAGCCCTCTCACTGCCGCTCTTCTGATGCCTGTGATCCCAAAAGTAGAAAACAGTATTCCTTTCCAGCAGTCCTGGATTACTGGGCTCCTGCTAGGAGGAAGGGTGGGATATAAATCAAATAATAAATAAATAAACAAACTCGATCCTCTATGATTTGTCTAATCTTCTTTTAAAGCTGTCCAGTTTGGCAGCCATCACTTCCTCTTGTGGCAGTGAGTTCCATAGTTCAATTATCTGCTCTGTGAAGAAGCACGGCCTTTCATCTGTCCTGCCATTTAATTTCATTTGAATGACACTAGAATTATGAATGAGAGAAGTCTATCACTTACTCCACATAATACATAATTTTATAAAACTTGAACATACCCTTCCCTTAGTTAGAGTGTTTTTCTAAATTTTGTTATGTGCCTTCAAGTCGACTACGACTTACGGCGACCCTATGAATCAGCAACCTCCAATAGCATCTGTCATGAACCACCCTGTTCAGATCTTGTAAGTTCAGGCCTGTGGCTTCCTTTATGGAATCAATCCATCTCGTTTGGCCTTCCTCTTTTTCTACTCCCTTCTGTTTTCCCCAGCATTATTATCTTTTCTAATGAATCCTGTCTTCTCGTTATGTGTCCAAAGTATGATAACCTCAGTTTCATCATTATAGCTTCTAGTGATAGTTCTGGTTTAATTTGTTCTAACACCCAATTATTTGTCTTTTTCGCAGTCCATGGTATGCGCAAAGCTCTCCTCCAACACCACATTTCAAATGTTTATTTTTCTCTTATCCGCTTTTTTCACTGTCCAACTTTCACATCCATACATAGAGGTTGGGAATACCATGGTTTGAATGATCCTGACTTTGGTATTCAATGACACATCTTTGCATTTGAAGACCTTTTCTAGTTCTCTCACAGCTGCCCTCCCCAGTCCTAGCCTTCTTCTGATTTCTTGACTATTGTCTCCATTTTGGTTAATGACTGTGCTGACATATTGATAATCCTTGACAAGTTCAATGTCCTTATTGTCAACTGTAAAGTTACATAAATCTTCTGTTGTCATTACTTTAGTCTTCTTGATATTCAGCTGTAGTCCTGCTTTTGTGCTTTCCTCTTTAACTTTCATCAGAATTCATTTCAAATCATTAATGGCTTCTACTAGTAGTATGGTATCATCTGCATATCTTAAATTTTCACATCTCCTTCATCTTGGTTCGGTCCCGCTTTCCGTATGATATGTTCTGCATACAGATTAAAAAAATAGGGTGAAATACACCGCTGTCTCACACCCTTTCCAATTGGGAATCAATTGGTTTCTCCATATTCTGTTCTTACAGTAGCCTCTTGTCCAAAGTATAGGTTGCTCATCAGGACAATCAGATGCTGTGGCACCCCCATTTCTTTTAAAGCATTCCATAGTATTTCAAGATCTATACAGTCAAAGGCTTTGCTGTAATCTATAAAGCACAGGGTGATTTTCTTCTGAAATTCCTTGCTCCATTCCATTATCCAACATATGTTTGCGATATGATCTCTGGTGCCTCTTCCCTTTCTAAATCCAGCTTGGACGTCTGGCATTTCTCGCTCCATATATGGTATGAGCATTTGTTGTAGAATCTTGAGCATTACTTTACTTGCATGGGATATTAAGGCAATATTTCAATAATTACTGCATTCTCTGGGTTCCCTTTTCTTTGGAATTTTGATATATATTGAACGCTTCCAGTCTGTGGACCATTGTTTAGTATTCCATATTTGTTGACAAAATTTTGTCAACATTTGGACAGATTCAGTCTCAGTAGCTTGTAGCAGCTCTATTGGTATGCCATCTGTTCCTGGTGATTTGTTTCTTCCAAGTATTTTAAGAGCAGCTTTTACCTCACATTCTAAAATTCCTGGTTCTTCATCATACGGTTCCTTCATGAATGAATCTGTCATCCTGTCATCTCTTTTATAGAGTTCTTCAGTGTATTGCTTCCATCTTCCTTTTATTTCATCTCGGTCAGTCAGTGTGCTTCCCTGTTGATTATACAACATCCGTAGTTGTGGTTTAAATTTCCCTTTCATTTCTCTAATCTTTTGGAATAGGGCTCTTGTTCTTCCCTTTTTGTTGTCCTCTTCTATTTCTATACAATAACTATTTCTATACAATAACTATTGTAATAGTTCTCTTTGTCCCTACGTACTAGTTGCTGTATTGTTGCATTTAGGGTTCTAACTGTTTCTATCTCCTTTTGCTTTTGCTTTCCTTCTCTCTTTAGCCATTTTAAGAGTTTCTTCAGTCATCCATTGAGGTCTTTCTCTCTTTTTAACTAGAGCTATTGTCATTATGCATTCCTCTCTGATAATGTCTCTTGCTTCAGTCCATAGTTCTTCTGGTTCTCTGTCAACTAAGTTTAAAGCCTCAAATCTGTTCCTTACAGTATTTGATCTTTATATTCTTCTGCGATGTTATTTAAATTGTATTTTGGTATTATGACTGCTTTGTTGTTCTTCTTTAGCTTAACTGATTTTTGATACGACCAGTTCATGATCTCTACCGCAGTCTGCTCCTGGTGTTATTTTTGCCAAAAGTATGGAACTTCTCCATCTTCCACTACCAATTATATAATCAATTTGATTCCTGTATTGACCACCTGGTCCATGTGTACAGCTGTCTTTTCAGTTGCTCAAAAAATGTGTTGGCAAGAAACAAATTATTGGCTTCATAGAATTCAATAAGTCTTTCTCCTGCTTCATTTCTGTCTCCTAAGCCCCATTTCCCTACAATTCCTAGTTCTTCTTTGTTCCCTGCTTTTGCATTTCAGTCCCCCTTGATTATCAGAACATCTTGTTTTGGTGTGTGATCAACTTCCTCCTGTACTTCTGTGTAAAATCTCTCCAATTCTTCTTCTGCGTTTGATGTTGGAGCGTAGACTTGGATGATGGTTATGTTAATAGGTTTCCATTTAATCTCATTGATATCACTCACTCAGACCTTGCGTTGTAGCTCCTAATTGCTTTTGCTACATCACTTCTCACTATTAAAGCAACCCCGTTTCTTCTTGATTTCTCATTTCCTGCCTAAAATATTTTGTAGTTGTCTTGTTGAAAATGTACCATTCCCGTCCATTTTAATTCACTCACGCCACGTATTGTAAGGTTGATATGTTTCATTTCTTGCTTGACAATTTCTAACTTTCCATGGTTCATGCTTCTCACATTCGATGTTCCTATTGTGTGTTTCGTACAACTCCGGACTCTCCTTTCGCATCTGTGCGCATCAGCCTCTGGGCTTCCTTTCGGCTTTGACCCAGCTGACGAGAGTCTTTAGCAAGGAGTTATACCAAGTTATTCACAGGAGATCTGGTAGGCTGCAATGACCCTGAGAGTTTAGAGTGAGAAGAAAGAGGCTTGCTTCCTAGCTTGCTTATATAGAATCATAAAATAGTAGAGTTGGAAGGGGCCTATAGGCCATCAAGTCCAACCCCCTGCTCAATGCAGGAATCCAAATCAAAGCATTCCCAACAGATGGCTGTCCAGCTGCCTCTTGAATGCCTCCAGTGTCGGAGGTCCCACTACCTCTCTAGGTAATTGATTCCATTGTCGTATGGCTCTAACAGTTAGGAAGTTTTTCCTGATGTCCAGTTGAAATCTGGCTTCCTGCAACTTGAGCCCATTATTCCGTGTCCTGCACTCTGGGACAGTTGCGAAGAGATCCTGGCCCTCCTCTGTGTGACAACCTTTCATGTACTTGAAGAGTGCTATTATATCTCCCCTCAGTCTTCTCTTCTCTAGGCTAAACATACCCAGTTCTTTCAGTGTCTCCTCACAGGGCTTTGTTTCCAGTCCCCTGATCATCCTTGTTGCCCTCCTCTGAACCTGTTCCAGTTTGTCTGCATCTTTCCTGAAGTGCGGAGACCAGAACTGGATGCAGTATTCAAGATGAGGTCTGACCAGTGCTGAATAGAAGGGAACTAATACTTCACGCAATTTGGAAACTATACTTCTGTTCAGGCAGCCTAATATAGCATTTGCCTTTTTTGCAGCCACATCGCACTGTTGGCTCATATTCAGCTTGTGATCAATGACAATTCTTGAAAGGTGAGTCAGTCACTGAGAAGATTCTTCTCAGTAGCTAGCACATGCCTCTCCTTTAATGCTGATTGGCTCCTGAGGTAAGTGAGAAGTGAGCTTCATGGCAAAGTACCTTGGCCTCCCCAATCCTAGTCCCACACTTGCCTTCATTTCAGAATTCTTAAAATCAAAACTTCTTTGGCAACATTTGCCCTCATAGAGAGAGAGATGGGGGGGGGAACCTATGCACACAGCAGTTTTATTCTGGTTCTATAATTCAATAATTGCAGAACAGAGAATTAATCTTGTGGGCATGGCTGTGAGGAGGCATGGTGTGAAGGGACCCTGCACTTCTGAATTTGCCACCACACTATTGCTGGGGTCCTAGTTAGGCATGCAGCTGTCAGATTCAGTATTGAGGCCTAAATCTAGGGCCTGACGCTGGCTCTCCTGACCTGCTAGTCCTCCCCAGCCACATCTGAGTTCTTGCAACTGGGTCCATAAGTTGCTTCCCTCTAGTCTCAGGAACACAAACTCTGGCAAAAGAAATGCAAGAAGACAATAAGGGATGCTAAAAAAGAATTTGAGGAGCACATTGCTAAGAACATAAAAACCAACAACAAAAAATTCTATAAATACATTCAAAGCAGGAGACCATCTAGGGATTGGATCCTTGGATGATAAGGGAGTCAAAGGTGTACTAAAGAACGATAAGGAGATTGCAGAGAAGCTAAATGAATTCTTTGCATCTGTCTTCACAGTGGAAGATATAGGGCAGATCCCTGAACCTGAACTAACATTTGCAGGAAGGGATTCTGAGGAACTGAGACAAATAGTGGTAACGAGAGAGGAAGTTCTAAGCTTAATGGACAATATAAAAACTGACAAATCACCAGGCCCGGATGGCATCCACCCGAGAGTTCTCAAAGAACTCAAATGTGAAATTGCTGATCTGCTAACTAAAATATGTAACTTGTCCCTTGGGTCCTCCTCCGTGCCTGAGGACTGGAAAGTGGCAAATGTAACGCCAATCTTCAAAAAGGGATCCAGAGGGGATCCCGGAAATTACAGGCCAGCTAGCTTAACTTCTGTCCCTGGAAAACTGGTAGAAAGTATTATTAAAGCTAGATTAACTAAGCACATAGAAGAACAAGCCTTGCTGAAGCAGAGCCAGCATGGCTTCTGCAAGGGAAAGTCCTGTCTCAGTAACCTATTAGAATTCTTTGAGAGTGTCAACAAGCATATAGATAGAGGTGATCCAGTGGACATAGTGTACTTAGACTTTCAAAAAGCGTTTGACAAGGTACCTCACCAAAGGCTTCTGAGGAAGCTTAGCAGTCATGGAATAAGAGGAGAGGTCCTCTTGTGGATAAGGAATTGGTTAAGAAGCAGAAAGCAGAGAGTAGGAATAAACGGACAGTTCTCCCAATGGAGGGCTGTAGATAGTGGAGTCCCTCAAGGATCGGTATTGGGACCTGTACTTTTCAACTTGTTCATTAATGACCTAGAATTAGGAGTGAGCAGTGAAGTGGCCAAGTTTGCTGATGACACTAAATTGTTCAGGGTTGTTAAAACAAAAAGGGATTGCGAAGAGCTCCAAAAAGATCTCTCCAAACTGAGTGAATGGGCAGAAAAATGGCAAATGCAATTCAATATAAACAAGTGTAAAATTATGCATATTGGAGCAAACAATCTGAATTTCACATATACGCTCATGGGGTCTGAACTGGCGGTGACCGACCAGGAGAGAGACCTCGGGGTTGTAGTGGACAGCACGATGAAAATGTCGACCCAGTGTGCGGCAGCTGTGAAAAAGGCAAATTCCATGCTAGCGATAATTAGGAAAGGTATTGAAAATAAAACAGCCGATATCATAATGCCGTTGTATAAATCTATGGTGCGGCCGCATTAGGAATACTGTGTACAGTTCTGGTCGCCTCATCTCAAAAAGGATATTATAGAGTTGGAAAAGATTCAAAAGAGGGCAACCAGAATGATCAAGGGGATGGAGCAACTCCCTTACGAGGAAAGGTTGCAGCATTTGGGGCTTTTTAGTTTAGAGAAAAGGCGGGTCAGAGGAGACATGATAGAAGTGTATAAAATTATGCATGGCATTGAGAAAGTGGATAGAGAAAAGTTCTTCTCCCTCTCTCATAATGCTAGAACTCGTGGACATTCAAAGAAGCTGAATGTTGGAAGATTCAGGACAGACAAAAGGAAGTACTTCTTTACTCAGCGCATAGTTAAACTATGGAATTTGCTCCCACAAGATGCAGTAATGGCCACCAGCTTGGACGGCTTTAAAAGAAGATTAGACAAATTCATGGAGGACAAGGCTATCAATGGCTACTAGCCGTGATGGCTGTGCTGTGCCACCCTAGTCAGAGGCAGCATGCTTCTGAAAACCAGTTGCCGGAAGCCTCAGGAGGGGAGAGTGTTCTTGCAGTCGGGTCCTGCTTGCGGGCTTCCCCCAGGCACCTGGTTGGCCACTGTGAGAACAGGATGCTGGACTAGATGGGCCACTGGCCTGATCCAGCAGGCTCTTCTTATGTTCTTATGTTCTTATGATGTGTAGATTTGGAATCAGGATTGTTTGTGTGTGTGTGTGTTACTGTTGCTATCCAATGCAAGACTGGTCATAAATAACACATAATTCCTTTGAGGATTTAATTTTCATGGATAACTCCCAGGTAAACCATGCATAGGATTAGAGTCCTAGAGACTTGCTCATCATAGCCATGCAGCAGAGGGGAGCAGATAAAAGCATCAGGTAAGCACACACGGGAGACTCGTGGCTACCAAACGATGTAGTGATGGCAGCCAACTTGGACGGCTTCAAAAAGGGCTTAGACAAATTCATGGAGGATAAGAGTGTCGATGGCTACTTGTCAGGATCCTCCAGGATCAGAGGTAGTACTGTATGCCTCTGAAGGCCAGTTTCCGGGGAGCAACAGCAAGAGAGGCTTGTTGCCCTCATCTCCTGCTCGTGGCTCCTGAGAGGCACCTGGGTGGTCACTGTGGAAAGCATGATCCAGCAGAGCTCTGCTTACATTCTTATGTGGACTTCCTTTCCTACTTCATCATGAATTAAAAAGCATACCACACATCTCCTACTTCTAATCAGGCAATCCTTTGTACATTTAATCAATAGCCAGGGATTCATATATTTTTTCATTTACTCAGAATATTATGAAAATCAAGTCACGCTGTAAAATGCTGAATTTGTGTATTAAATAATCATGAAATTTATTAATTGTTAGCATTTCACATACTGCAGGACTCATTGCTGGCATGCTTTTTCAAGCCTCACTTTTTCTTAAATTCAAGGAGTCCAATAGCTCTTATCATCTTTCCACAAATGGAAGTCATACAGACTAATAGAAAAAAACCCACTGATAAAAATCAAACTGATAAAATTCCTAAATGATGTGAACAATAACCTTCATGTTCTGGAACCTGGATGTGGATGCTGTATATTTTGGTAGTTTCAAAATGGAGTTTCATTAGTTCTTTCATCCAATTTCATCTAAAATATGTGCTGTATACACTTTCAGCAGTGCTTCACAGGAATGGAAACAGCAAATGGCTTCACACTAACTAGGATTACTGCGTCAGCATGGCAGGCAGAGGTTCAACAGATGCTACTTTTCCAACATGGAGATTTCACAGGATCATCAGTCTTAGCTCGAAAAGGAGCTCACTAGCAACACAGGGAGTTTTTATATCAGGGATTGTTCAAGCCCAACTTACAGTGTGAAGTGGTACAGTCCAGGAAAGTTTGTATCGCATATTGTTTCTGCACATTTGAATCGGCCTAGAGAAAGGAAGACTAACATTTTTCATCACAAGAGCATCCACTTCAACTTCACCTCCTTGTAAAAAGCAGCCCATGCCAGGGATTCCCCTAGAAACCATTACTAAAGTGTATCTCACATCTTACTGTGTAAGGGGGAAACTTACAATACGGCATTTTAAAGCTGATAAGTTCTCAAGCGCAGGTTTTTCTATAATTGACATAGGAATACGGTATTATTTGTAAAGCAAGAAACCTTGAAAGATTAAACATATTCATACAATAAGGTAACAACAACAGCAGATCAAGTCCTGGGTAAATCTTTGATTCCTTTGGAGACATCTGTGGTGCAAGATAGTGGGACAAAGACTATAATAGAACAGGGAGAACAGTTAACAGGTAGACTTTCTCCTCAGTGTATGTCAACGATGACAATGAGCCTAACTTTCAGTTTCAGACAGGGAGCCTTTTATTTTATAAGCATCTGTCTAGCATTCCTTTGCCCAAAGTGGATTTTCTGGTGCCTAGTAAGATGTGAATTCCGACTGAAGCTTTTCCTACATTCATGACACTCATAAGGTTTTTCTCCTGTGTGGATTCTCTGATGTTTGGTAAGACATGAGCTTTGACGGAAGCTTTTCCCACACTTCAGGCAGGTATATGGCTTCTCACCTGTGTGGATTCTCTGATGCAGAATAAAGTCTGAGATTCCACGATAGTTCTTGCCACACACAGGACATAAATAAGGTTTCTCCCCAGTGTGGATTCTCTTATGGACAACCAGATGAGAACTCTGAGTGAAGCACTCACCACACTCCCGGCAAATATATGGTTTCTCTGCTGTGTGAATTCTCTGATGCCTGATAAGGTGTGAGCTGACAAGAAAGCTTTTCTGACAGACTGAACATTCATAAGGTTTCTCTCCTGTGTGAATCCTTTGATGAGCCTCAAGATTTGAGCTGATGCTGAAGCTTTTCCCACAGACAGAGCATTTATAGGGCTTCTCACCCGTGTGGATTCTCTGATGAGCGATAAGGGTTGAGCTCTGAGAGAAGCTTTTCCTACACTCAGGACAGGTATAAGGTTTCTCCCCTGCATGAATCCTTCGGTGTTTCACAAGGGCAGAGCCATCACTGAAACATTTCAAACACACGGGACAGACATAGGGCTTCTCTCCATTGTGGGTTCTCCGATGTCTTATGAGGGGTGAGCACCGCTTAAAACATTTCCCACAATCAGGGCATTTGTAGGATTTCCACAACCGGGGGATGTTCTTCTGCGCTGCTGTCTTACTGAGGTCAATGGTGGTTTCCTCATGACAGGCGGATTTACATTCCCTCTTCCTTGGCTGGTACGCCTGCAGCATTTCAGGCTCGCACTGACTCTCATGGCCTTCCTCCTGATCCAAACTTTGAGAGATGTTAGTGTCTGATCTTTCTGGTAACTCTTCACACAGCACTTCCTGCTCAGTACTTTCTTGGAGAGACGTCTCCTCCTCACTCTCACTCAGCATCTTTCACTTGCTGGAAAAGAAGAGTGTTTCTGTGTTGTTCACACTCCATTACAACTGACGTCCCTAGCAGTCAATCAGCATGAAGGGGGGGCCTGTATGTTAGCTATTGAGAAGAGTCTTCTCAGTGGCTGACTTACATCATTTCATTCTATTTTGCTCCAATCAGCACAAAAGGACAAGGACTCTTTTCAATGGCTAAGATGCTCCCATTTCATGATGATTGGCTCATACAGAGGGACCTGGCTGGGACCCTGCTCCCCAAAAAGTAATAGGTCTATGACCCCCCACACCCCATCCTGCATGTGAGATATGTTGAAGACCACCCATTTCAGGCCCATGATTCACCTTTGACATGGGGCATTCTTAGAGGGTAGCACAGGGGCCTGAGGTCCAAGTCTTTTGTGCTCGGCCCCAGATCTCTTGCCGCTTTCCACTCTCTTATTTTCCACTTTTTTATTTTATTTTGTTTACAAGGTGGTTGGATGCACCTCAAAACACAGCACTACTAAGATCCTAGCCACCTGCCATCTTAATTTGCCCAGAGGCATCCATACATATAAATGAACATATATACATTTTATGCAAATTTCTGTCATGGGCCTGAACTCATATTCCTTTATATACCAAGTAACACCCTTGCCTTTGACCGCAACCTGCTAAATGGAACCCAGCTTTAATCTTTAAAAAATGTGCCAGTCTCTCTTTTTTCCTACTCTGTAGATTCCAAGGACATAGTTACATTGCAGACACATTCGTTTTTATTATTATTACTATATTTAGATCCCGCCCTTCCTCCAAAGAACTCAAGGTGGCGTACATAGTCCTCCCCATCTCCATTTTATCCTCACAACAATCCTGTAGGTAGGTTAGGCTGAGAGACGGCGACTGGCCCAAAGTCATCCAGCGGCCTTCATGACTGAGTGGGGATTTGAACCCTGGTTTTCCAAGGTCCTAGTCCAACATCACACTGGCTCTCCAAGTGAATTCAAGTTCTCCATGTTGTTGTTATATGCCTTCCAGTCGATAACGACTTATGGCGACCCTATGAATCAGCGACCTCCAAGAGCATCTGTCATGAACCACCCTGTTCAGATCTTGTAAGTTCAGGTCTGTGGCTTCCTTTATGGAATCAATCCATCTCTTGTTTGGCCTTCCTCTTTTTCTACTCCCTTCTGTTTTTCCCAGCATTACTGACTTTTCTAGTGAATCAGGTCTTCTCATGATGTGTCCAAAGTATGATAACCTCAGTTTCATCATTTTAACTTCTAGTGACAGTTCTGGTTTAATTTGTTCTAACACCCAATTATTTGTCTTTTTCGCAGTCCATAGTATGCGCAAAGCTCTCCTCCAGCACCACATTTCAAATGAGTTGATTTTTCTCTTATCCACCTTTTTCACTGTCCAACTTTCACATCCATACATAGAGATCGGGAATACCATGGTCTGAATGATCCTGACTTTGGTGTTCAGTGATACGTCATTGCATTTGAGGACGTTTTCTAGTTCTCTCACAGCTACCCTCCCCAGTCCTAGCCTTCTTCTGATTTCTTGACTATTCTCCATAAGGGAATGTTATACCGAGTGAGACTCTTGGTTCATCTAGCTCACTGTTGTCTGAAATCCTAGAGAGTCACTGTCGGTTAGCATAGACAAGGGACATCCCCAGCCCTACCTAGAGAGGTTGGGTTTTGAACTCAGAGCCTTCTGCATGTAAAGCAGATGCTCTGCTATTGAGCCATAGCCCTTTCCCTCGTATGCCGCTTTGAGCTACTTGAATGAAAGGCAAGATGAACATTAATATATAAACAAGCAATAAAAGTATCCCAATGTTTCAGCTGGCACAGCTTTTTCCTCATCCCCAGCAAGGCCAGCTGCACCCGACAGAACTTTCTTCCTTTGTTTCTTTACAGCTTTTAAAGGAATCCAGTCACCCTACCATGGCAAGGCAGGCTGACTGTCACTAGTGGGATTGACTGAACTGCCAGGAGGTGATCAGGTGAACAAAAAAGGGCAGGGTTCCTGCTCCTTTAATAGTTTTGTGTAGAAGAGGAATTGCAGCAGCTGTAGTTTCTCATGCCAAAGACATCTGCTGACATTCCCTCTTTTACACAACCATTAAAGGTGCAGGAGCCCTGCTCCTGTTTTTTCACCTGGTCACTACCCTAAGGAGGGGAAGGCTCAAAATAACCTGAAAGTCACCTAGTCCCACCCCCTGGACTGATACCCTCCTCCATTCCTTCTTTGGCAATTATTTCCTCATAGCTGGTGTAGTGGGTGGCCTTGAAACACCGGATGCTGCAGAACTGCTAAAGCAGGATTAGGAATGGGGGAGAAATTTGATTCAGTTTGCAATTTAAAGTTGAATTTATCAAATTCGCAACTTCCGAAACAACATGAGAACTGAAACACAGCCATCCTTACCCAAATTTTGCAATGCTGTTCTTCAACCAATGAATGAGTATATTAGGGGAAAGTGTGCATAAAAATGAACATATTAGCAAAAATAACATACAAAATGCATTATCTTAGCAAACATTGCTTGCAAAAATGTATAACACTAGTCAAAACTGCATAAAATAATGTGCTTAGCAGGATAAATTCTCACTAAAATGCTGGAGAATATTTATGATAATTTTTTTAAAAAATCACAAAATGCTGCAGAAATGTGAAGAGAATTTAAGTTTGGAAAAATGAGATCCTGAGAGAACCGAGATTGACAGATCCTTCCATCCCTAAGCAGGATGTGGAGCTAGTCGACCCTTGGATGGGAGTAGTCCCATGTAAGACGTGACTGTATTTTTTTTTTAAACAACGTTTAAATAATGACGCGTGCGCACGCACACACACCGAGAGTCACAGAGACTGTCTTGCATCCCTCACATTCCTAATTCTGCTCTCCTGCAATGGACCAAGCCCGCATTGCTCGGCGATGGCCACTCCAGTTGCTCCTCCTCGGATACAAAGAAGGCAAAAAACACTTTTTCCTCGCTTGGCCCTCCGGTGTCCCTTTTCTCCTGCCGCGTTTACCTGGGATCTCGCTCCAGCTGCTCAGGGGTTAAGAGCCGTGAATTCCCCGCAGAGTTGGGGCTAGCAGGAGAGAGACTGACAGTTTGGTCCCTATCTAGATCTAGATCGGGCGGGGAGGTGGCGAGGGCAGGCTAGGACAGGGATCAAAGGCTAGAGAAGGGGGGTTATCGTTGTTTTGTCCCCTCCAAAAGCCCTCGCGCAGGGTCATCTGCTCCGTCAACCCAAGCTGGCTCGCTTTCGCTCTTGCGCGCAGATCCCAGCGGTGCCATTGAGCTTTTCGTTGCTGTTAATTCAAACGCAGCCAAAGAGGATCGATCGTCTTTTCGACCCACTAATGATCTGTTTATTCGCACTCTCCTCCTCCTCAGTCCTACCCCCAATCGTCAGCTCCCGCAGCAACTCCTCCCACTCCAAGCTGTTCCAGCCCCTTCCTGCGTGTCCATTCCTGAATCCAAACCGGGCTGCTCCGGCTGTTTACAATCTGGACGAGAAGCTGCCGGCTAGAGGCGGGGAGCTCCATGCGGTTAAACAGCCGGACCGCTGCTGTGGAAGGGCACAGGCCTCTCGCCTCTCCGAGCTCCGTACTTCCCACCACTAGAGAACCTTGCCTCTTTCTGTTTACCTTTAAGCGCCGGAGTTTATAAGCTTTCTAACTTTGTATTGGCGCTTCGCTCCTGTGCTGTTGTAAATTAAAAAGTGTGCAAGTCCCTCTTTTTCCTACTTTCGTGTGTTTAGGCTCTTCCTAGCAAGAGATGCAGGACTAGGAGAAGCTTCCTACCTAGGCTAACTTTCTGTGCGTGACCGGTTTGGAAAGAAAGAAGAAAGAGGCAACCCTATGAGTTTCTGAGTGTCTTTTGTCATTCATCCAGCCTAAACAGAGGAGATCTCGGAAAATGAACAGAGGCTGCTAGACTGGTGTCTTGTGGGGATGCTCTAGCAATATTGCATCAAGCAGGGAGTTAGACTAGATAGTGCGCAAGAGACCCCTCCCCAGTTTTATAATTCCTAGGGCCTTTTCCTAGGGGCAAGACTTTCCCAATCTCAGTATATAATTTTATTTCTAATTTATTTCAAACATGCTCAACCACCCTTCAACCAAATGGATCTGACTATGTACAAAAGTAACAATAAAATAAAACGGGCCCCTGGATGCTTGCTGTATCCCAGCCAGGATGTTAAGATCTGCAGGAGAGGTGCTTGTTATGCGTCAGGCCATGTCCTTTGGAGGAAGGTGGGGGGATGGCCCACAAAAGAGCCTACTCCACCGTGGCTCCAAAACGGTGGTGCACCCTCCTTAAAGAGGGTCATCAAGCACTGTCTCTATACAGCTTTAGGCTATCCGAGGCCTTTGACAGTTAAACTATTGCAGGGGTTCCCAAACTGGTCTATGGACCACCAGTGGTCTGTGAGCTTCATTTAGATGGTCAATGGCATGTCTGCATTAAATAGTGATACTGATTTTTAATTGTATTTTTATTGCTTCTTTTATGATATTGTATTTTGTTGTTATGTGCCTTCAAGTAGATTACGATTTATGGCGACCCTATGAATCAGTGACCTCCAAGAGCGTCTGTTATGAACCACCCTGTTCAGATCTTTTTACTGTATTATAATTTGAATTCTACTGAATGCAAATTGTAATACAATAAAATACGATATAAGAAATCAAAGAAGCAACAAAAGAGATTAAAAATCATAGAGCATCTAGAACAGTGTTCATTGCAATTGCTACAACACACATTAAAAAAAAAGAGATCTACCAAGACCCTCAGCAATTTTCAAGGGCTCTGTGGGGGGGAAAGTTTGCGAATCACTGAATTATTACTAGTGCCCCCCTATATATCATCTGGTTTGTCGATATTATTGTATTGTATGAGATTTGGGGTTGGAGTTGTTTTTTTGGGAGGGCAATTTAAAGTGCTAGTATCAGCATAAAAAGCCTTAAATGGCTTGAGACACAAGTATCTAAAAGAGCGCCTTCCCCAGTATCAACCATCTAGGACCGCCCAATTGGCAGGTGAGGCCTTGGTGGTGGTGCTGTCACTAAGCGCCAGCTGTTGGTGCTGACCCATGACAGTGCCTTTTCAGTGGTGGGTCCCCATTACTATAATGCCCTCCCCAGTGAAGTGTGCCTGTCTCCATCACTATTGACTTTCAAGAGGAATTTGAAAACATTCCTGTTTACCCAGACATTTGATGACTGAAGGGGATTGTTCCTAGTAACCCAAAGATCACTGATGAAATAATATTTTTGACTGTGTTTTAGAATATTTTTAACTGTGTTTTAGAATATTTTAATTGTAATTGTGTTTCTGAATGTTTTTAACTGTTTTTAGAATGCTTTTCTTTTTCTTGTTAAATGTATGTTTGCCGCTCTGGGCTCCTTCGGGATATAAATTCAATAATAATTGAATAATAATAATTTATTGTATTCTCTTTCTCCAGATGTAACCCCCCCCCGGGACCTTAAATTAAAGGGTGGGTAATTAACTAACTAACTAACTGACTAACTAAACCTTAATCCATCACCAAACCAAACCCTAAAACAATAGCTAAGAAACAAAAAAGCAAACTGAAAATAAATGTAACCCTTTTACAATGCTTCAGCAAGTCATAACCTGGCATCAAAAATATTATAATGTCAATGCCAACCGAGCCTCTCTAAAGTCAGGGTGCTAAAACAGAAAAGACCGTCTCATTTGGGCACATGTAGTGCACATCAGGGAGTGACAGCACAGGATGAAATGTAAAGATGTGCTAGGAAGTTGTATAAAGATGTATATTGATGTATACTAGGGAGGGAGAACCTGCAGCCCTCCAGATGTTGTTAGATTCCAACTCCCATCAGCCGCAGTGAGCATGGCCAATAGTCAGGAATGATGGGAGTTGTAGTCCAGCAACACCTGGAGGGTTACACAGGTTCCCCATTCCTGATGTATACCCAGCCAATCCAGTGCTTGAATTAGGAGGGAGAAAATAGGAAGTCCCTTAACGAAACTCACAAGACTAATTTTCCGGAGCTTTCCCCTCCCCTGTAACTTTCTAAAAACCTTAGCAAAGAAGGTCATTCCAAAAGCTACGAGAAGGATAGACCTCCTTCTGCCCTCCCTCTGTAATTCAAGGACTGCGCCAGTCTCAGAATATTAAGATGCATAAGCTTATCTGCTTGATGGGAAATGATGGTGACTCATACTAGCCTACTCACAGAATGGTTAACGTGTAGTAAAATGGGGAATATATTGTTGCACGCCACCCCAATCTCTGATGGTGAGATTTCCAGGGGTCCCTGCACTCACCCTGGGTTTGGTTCCCTTGGGAAAAAGTACAGCGGAGACTGTGGTGTCTTTATGAAATATGGTTTATTTATTTACACACATTCCAACCTGAGCTTAGGATGGAGAGGTTCAAGGCATCAGCAGTCCAATATACAGCTTTTCCATCAGGGTTACAGGAGGCATCCCAAAGCCATGGTGCAGATAGCCAGTCTCTCTGCCTGCCTCTAGTCCCAGCCTTTCTCTGACACAACTCAAAACACAAGCCTCCCCTAGGCCCCAGGAAGGGAGGGAGCTCTCCTGAAGAGTTTCAATGACGAAAGGGTCTTCCTGGCCCATTCATCAGTTGCTGGGCACCTGATAGACCCATTAACAAACCTGGCCACTCTATTAGCTTAACAAAAACTCATCTCACCAGCAGAGCGAGTTTCTCACCTCAAGGCACAGGATTCCAAATTGGAGGCTTGAAGGGGACTCATAGAAATTATCAATTTCAACCCCCAAACTCAGAACAATATATTCCCAACCATTTATGTACTTGTGATGAAGTAGGAGTAGGTCCATTTTTTTAAAGTTGGCAGTCCTGTTCTTTGATCAAGCTGAATATCAATTCTCTGATGATGCAGTGGGAAATTAATGGAGGGGGGGCATTCCCCTTATGAAGAGAGCTGGAGGGGCTGGTGAAGGATGGCAAGAAGTGGGGTGCTGTACCATGCTACAGAGCCTGCATGACAAGAGCAGGGTGCACTCAAGTGAACCTACTTTCCCATCACTCATACTGGATTTCCTCCCGGATATATGGACATACATTAATACAAATGGCAAGTGAAGTTTTTCCTGACATGGAGATAAAATGGGGAAAGCATCACTTGCTTAATGATGCCATCCTGTGCCCACTTACTTGGGAGTAAGTCCCATTGAACTCTATGGGACTTACTTCTGAGTAGACACACATGAGCTTGCACTGTAAATTCTGCACACCATAAGCTTCTCAAGCCATAAGAGCAAGACCAATTGTGACAGGTGACAGCACTAATCTATAGCATTTCTGAATAGTCCCATACCATTAAGCAGGCACCTCCTGCTCCGTCAAGCCCTATATTCACATACCCCACAGCTTTCCATTTGTTAGGGTTTTTTTTCCATTTGGCTTTCTTCATATTCCCATCCTTCCATTATGTTTATATGTAAAGGTAAAAAAAAAAAAGGACATTATCCTGCTTTAAATTAAATCTTGATTTTTTTAAAAAAAACACATTTGCATCCTTTTTACACACACACTTCTTGTTGTTACATGCCTTCAAGTTGATTATGACTTATGGTGACCCTATGAATCAGCAACCTCCAACAGCATCTGTCATGAACCACCCTGTTCAGATCTTGCAAGTTCAGGTCTGTGGCTTCCTTTATGGAATCAATCCATCTCTTGTTTGGTCTTCCTCTTTTTCTACTCCCTTCTGTTTTGCCCAGCATTATTGTCTTTTCTAATGAATACACACAGATGGATTTTCCCCAGGCCAGCAAGTGTATGGCTGGGCAGGGATTTAAACCTCCACCTCCCCAGTCCCACCATCTAGCCATTACACTACACACTTGCACCTCTTTTATTTCCGTTTCTTTACTTTAAGAGACTTCTGCATACCCAATACAGCTAGTTCTCTTCAAGATCAGCCATCACCTGTCACCATAACCCCGCCCTAGGAGTTCTATATAACTGACCCAATCCCAACCTCCAGTCTCTTTTAGAAGAGCCTTAGATGGATGCTGAGTACTTAGAGGCAAGTAACAGCTGTAGAAAAAGAAGCTGAATGTTTTGAGAGGTGAGTGAAGTGTGTTACCTGTTGCTTGTATGAAACCCTGTGAAACTAGGAGCAGTGTTTTTTTTATTTTGCCTTTTGTTACTGATCTTATGTTGCTGATTAATTGTCCCTTTTGTAAAAAAAATTCAGGAACCAAAGCTAAGGAACTGCTTATATTAATACTTTCCCGCTGTGTTTCCTGTTTAGTTCATTCTTGAGGCACTGTGTTTTGAGGTTTCTTCTCTGTTCCTGCATTTTACTTTTCTTCATAAGGACTTTGACTCCTCTATGTATACTTTAGGAATGTAGGAAATATTGAGTCAGACCATTGGTCCATCTAACTTCCTAACTGTTAGAGCCATACAACAATGGAACCAATGACCTAGAGAGGTATTGGGCTCTCCGACACTGGAGGCATTCAAGAGGCAGCTGGACAGCCATCTGTCAGGAATGCTTTGATTTGGATTCCTGCATTGAGCAGGGGGTTGGACTTGATGGCCTTGTAGGCCCCTTCCAACTCCACGATTCTATGGTTCTGTGATTCTAACTCAGTATTGCTTACATTGACTGGCTGCAGCTCTCCAAGGTTTCAGACCCAGTCCTATCTGGAGATACCAGGAATTGTAACTAGGATCTTCTGCATGCAAGGCAGATGCTCAACCACTGAGCTACAGCTCTTCCTCTTAAAACATGGATGTACCCATACACAGGCATGCATGCCAGTTATTCCTACATTGTCACACAACTATGCGCCCCTTCTATTCACCATAAATGCATTCTCTTTTTGTATTGCTTATTGAGCATTTTTCTGCACAGTGGTTGTCTTGTGATGTGTTGTTACTTATAGAGCATCTATTCTGCTTTTTTTCTGGGAAGGTTCTGCGCTGGATGTGGGAAACCTTTGGCCCTCCACATGTTGCTCAATGATAACTCCTGTCATTCTTGGCCATTGGTCGTGCTTGCTGGGGCTGATGAGAGTTGTAGTTTGGCAACATCTGGAGGGCCAAAGGTTCCTCATATCTGCTGTATGCCATTGTCTCAAGCAATTGTTATCCCACAATTTCTAATCCGTCTTCCTGTTGCTTCCCTGTCCAATCTTGAGGGGGAAAGGGTTTGTTGTACAGGAGTAAGGAATCAACTTTCGTTGTGAAGCCTAGATTTGCCAGTTATCCAAGGTTAATTTTAAAGGGCCAGCACCCTCATGCATAACAAAGTGGTCCCTCTCTACTCCTTGCTTGCTTCCTCTTCAGATAGGGTGAGCAACACAGACTGCTCACCAACAGAGTGGTGGTGGTGATGGATGAGGTCTCTGTAAAATGGCTATTCTCCATCCTGGTTTTAAGGGATTCCTTTTAACAGCTAGCCATCATTCCTTGTTCCTGCATCTCTGTTCTGGGGGGAAGTAGTGTAGAAGTTGTGCCTGCCATGCAGTTGCTAATGGTGCAGAGTGCAGAAAAGGGCAATCAAATTGATCAAGAGGCTGAAGGAACTCTCCCATGAGGCAAGGTTACAACTGGATTTTTTTAAATTTAGAAACAAGGTGAGTAAGCAGAGGAACATGACAGGTATATAAAACTATGCATGGTATGGAGAAACAGAATGTTCTTCTCCCTCTTTCATCATGATAGAACTTGGGGTCATCCAGTGAAGCTGAATTTTGGGAGATTCAAGACAGACCAGAGAAAGTCCTTCTTTGCACAGCACTTGTGGAATTTGTTACCACAAGAAGTAGCAATGGCCACCAACTAGGTTGGCTTTACAAGGGGATTAGATAAATTCATGGAGGAGAAGGCTGTCGGTGGCTACTAGCCACTGTGGCTGTTTTCTGTCTCCATTGTTAGATGTAGTATGCCTCTCTGTATACTAGTTGCTGGGGAATCACCAGTGGGGAGAGCGCTGTTGTGCTCATGCCAGGCAGCCTGCAAACAGGACATCTGGTTGGTCACTGTGAGAACTGTCTGATCCAGGAAGGATTTTCTTATGTTCTTAAGAGCCCAGATGGGAAGGGGGGAGTGGTAGCCCTAGAGAAGTTGCTGTGGGCTTCTTTTTTGGGAAGGCCTAGAATCTGGAGTAAGAATCTGTGATCTACAGAAAACAAAATCTGCAAAATAGAGACTGCCCCCTTGTGGTACCCTGTGCTCTCCTCTCTTGCAAATGTGCGAAGTCCCTAGCTGTGTACACACTCCCGCTTACTTAGGTTTGTGAGTTTGAGTCTTAAGTTACTGTGTTTTTCAATGTTCAGCCTGTTTCTCTGTTTGTACATGTCCATGCCCTTTATTTCTGCAGCTCATAATTATTTTTTCACATGATACGTTGTAAACTTCTTTTTCACCTCTAGACCCTTTTTGACCCCACATGGTAAATACTGACACTTTTGGAAATCCTGATCTAGATGAAAGGGGGAAGAGTATGTGGTTTTTGCACTTTTGGGGACTGGGGGTGAAGAGACCTTGGATTATGCAACCCAAATGATTCTATTAGTTTTTTAAAGAGATCCTCTTGCCTTCTGCTCCTAACAAACTACACAATACTTCTAATGTACAGGGAGGGTTTTTTTGCGTCTAGGCTGCGTGTAGCTCACTGGGAGTGGTTCTTTCTCCAAAAGTGTAGTTGCAGAGGAACAGTCACTCTGCACCCGGAAGTACTCTGCTTAAGGTTCCATAGGAACTAGGAAGCAGCCTTATGCGAAGTCCTCTGAGTATTGTCTAAACTGACTGGCAACAGCTCTGTAGGGTTTCAGATGTGACATTCCAACCCTATCAGGAGATGTCAGGGACTGAAGCTGCAAAGCAGATACTCTACCACTGAGTTACTGTCCTTCTGCTTTCATGACCCTTGAAGACAGACATTGACCATTTTTCAACTCCTGTGCCTCTACCAGCTACTTAAAGGTTAGAAACCCAGCAGATGAAGCTTCCCTTATTTGACTGGTGTTAGCAAAGGCTTTGTCTTCTGGATTTCTGTTTCTTGGCTCTTGAATTGCAGATGGATTCTCTCTTTTTGCTTTTCAGTGAACAATGGAGCCTCCTAGCAATGAAGCAAGAGAACAACGTACCTATGATACCAAGAATGAACCTGGCATTCTTGGCATAGTGCAGCCAGTCCAGAAGAGCTACCAATGCTTGGAATGTGGGAAAAGCTTCCGGCGGGGTCCAAGCCTGTTGACTCACCAGAGAATCCACACAGGCGAGAGGCCTTACCAGTGCCCAAAGTGTAAGAAGTGTTTTACTCAGCAGTCAAGCCTTACTATTCATCTGAGAATCCACACAGGGGAGACCCCATACCATTGCCCTCAGTGTGGGAGATGTTTCCGCCAGAGTTCAAACCTCCTTAAACATAAGCAGCTACATGCGGGGGTAAGGCCCCATCTCTGCTCAGAATGCGGCAAATGTTTTGCTCAGCGCTCAAATCTTGTCATTCACCAGAGAATTCACACAGGGGAAATGCCTTATCTGTGTTCTGAGTGTGGGAAAACGTTCAGGCAGCACCGGAGCCTGCTTGTCCACCAAAGGTTCCACAAAGGAAATATATCTTGTGGATACAATTGCCCTGAGTGTGGGAAAAGCTTCATGCAGAGCTCGGACCTTGTGAAGCATCTGAGAGTCCACACAGGAGAGATGCCCTACAGCTGCCTGCATTGTGGAAAAAATTTCCGGTATGTGTCTAATCTTAATAGGCACAGAAGAACGCACACTGGAGAGAAGCCCCATGCGTGCCGACAGTGTGGTGAATGCTTTAGCCACCTGTCCAGCCGAAATACGCATGAGAGGATTCACACTGGTGAGAGGCCATATGGTTGTGCAGAGTGTGGAAAGATGTTCATTTCCAGCTCCAAGCTTGCTAGACATCTGAGAACCCATTCCAAGAAGACCTCTTATATCTGCAGTGAGTGTGGCAAAGGCTTCTTTCGCCATCTAAACCTTGTTAGACATCAGAGACTCCACAAAGCTCGGAGCTCCTGCTCCAAAAGGAAGGAGAAGTGAAAGAACAAGGAGATTTTGCCAGGCTGAGCTCTATGGCCCATCCTCTCTGTCAGGTAATTTGGTGTGTGTGTTTATGCCACAGGCTTAATTTGTGCAGCCCCCTGGGAACTGCACTTTTGATAGAGGGCTGAGGTTGCTAACAGAGTTCTTAGCATCCCCTGGATTTTTGGGAAGAAGCCACAACAGTTATAGTAGTGCAACACTGATGGTTTTAGTGTAGACATAACTAGATGGTACAAGTGCACGTTGTTAGCAAGACAGCCCTGTTGCAGCCCTGTCACTCCACATTGGATGTTTACATTCTTTTCTTTAAAACAAACGAGCACAAATGTTGTGCAGAGAATATGGCTGATGTCTAGCTGCTTTTTAGTTTACTTGCCTGAAAGATTCATCACAAGTGGTGATTCTACAACTTCCCTATCTCATTATTATCAGACAGACTCTGAACCCATAGTCTTTATTGCAGGAGGTCACTGCCAAAGATGATGTGGGGAGGTTCACTAACTCGGATGGCTCTTAAAAGATGGAACAAATTCATGGTGGGTGGGGTCATTGACTGCTATTTATCTTGACAGCTAAATGGCATGACTTCTAAATGAGACAGCCAATGCAGTGCCATTTAGAGATGATGTTGGACTACATCATATCTGACCATTGGCAATACTGGTTGGGGCTGATGGGAATTGTACTCCACATCTGGACACCATGTTGGCTCCACCTGCCCCAGTTTGTCCTTGGCATCTGAACCAGACGGGCTTTGTATACAGGGGTCCCACCATCTTCATGCCTTGTGAGCTTTCCAGAGGCATCTGGCTGCTGTTCAGAAATGGAACACTTGGCTAGACAGTTCCAGCAATGCATGTTGTACTTTCTTGCTCTTCGTCTTTCAACAGAGTCTCCAAAGAATCATCCTTGAAAGTCTTAATGGATCCCCTCCTTGAAGCTGCTCTGCAGGTCTTCAGAGTCCCACTCTTAGTTTTGTCTGTCTTTCAGACCTTGCTTATTTGCAAAGTGAACTTCCGCCTTTTCCAGGTAGGAACCTAATGAGGAGAGAACATTTTTGGAGCTACTGAGGACTAAATATTTACTGAAACTATTTTTCTGCCCAGAACCTATTTTTCAGGTTAATTCTTGGCATGTACCATTGCTGAGGGTGATTAAATCCAAAAGAGCTTCAATGAGCTGGCCAAGAAGAAGAAATTAAAGCTTCTCAGCAGGGCTGAGAAGCAGCATCGGCTGAAACTCCTCTCCTCTGTCTGACAGTTAAAGTACAGAAGCTCATGCCTCCTTTAACTCTGGTTGATCTATCATTGTTTGAAATGACTTGACCAACTTGTGGGTTGTGGTTGGATGAAAGGAACTATGGCAGGGCTACAAAAACTTGGCCTCGGCACTTTGGAAGTAAGTTGAATGGATTTCAATGGAATTAACTTCTGGGTAATGTGTTTAAGACTTGGAATACATATTTTCTACAACCTCTACAAGGAAGAATAACAAATCCTTTGCAGCAATCCTAGAGGTGGGGCAAGAGGAGTGGGGTTTGACTAGAGTCATGTGCCCTTCTTTTAAACACACTCAGTGCGGTCAAGGCTCCCTCATGTGTACATGGGTGTTTAGAAATGCAGCTGTTCCATTCACACAACTGGAAATGCCACTGTGATCTCGCGTGTAACCACCACAAACACAATTGCCAAAAAGGAGGCTGAAAGACGATTGTGTGCAAAAGAGGATTAAAAAAAAACTACTCCCAAGCAGGCTTGGAACGGAAAAGGAAACTTGTTATGTGGACTGTGATTTTCAGTGAAAGGTGATTGGAGGAAGTTCTGGAGCTCCTAAGCGCTCCTCTACAAGCTGGAGAAATGGTGTACTCTAAAAATGAGGAAAAGGGCATATTTTTCTCTTGTGTACGTGTTTTTTGTTTTGCCCTGATGGAACCATTAACAGCAATCTGCTTTTTCTTTACTGTCCAAAGTCTAGTGGACACTTAGGGTTTGTTGGGTTTGTTAATGTTTTGATATGGTCTTCAGGCCAAATCAGATATAAAAAACATGTTGGTTTTTATATTAATAGCAGCAGCTGTAGGGGCAGACAGCAGGCAGGGAGGAGACATTTAACTCTTTTCCTCCTTGCCCCCCCCCCCAGTCCTGGCAAAAATAAAAGCTGCAGCGTGGAGAAGGAAGCCTGGGAAGATGGGTGATTTTTTGGGTCAGGATTGCCATGGGGAAGGAAAGGGTTAAACCTCTCCCTTCCCAGCATGCTATGGGCTTAATGAGAATCCTTTCCCTTCTGCACCTGCTGCTGTTTTAAAAAAGCAAACCCTTCACTTGTGTTGGGCACTGAACTATATTTAAAGCAGTATCATACCACTTTTAACAGCCGGCTTTCAGCAAAGAATCCTGGGAACTGTAGTTTGTTAAGGGTGCTGAGAGTTGTTAGCAGACTGCTATTCCCCTCACAGAGCTACAATCCTCAAAGTGGTTTAACAGTCAATTCCTCGTTCCAGGGAACTCTAAGAATTGTAGCTCTGTGAGGGGAATAGGGGCCTCCTAACAACTCTCAGCATCTTTAAGAAACTACAACTCCCAGGGTTCTTTGGGGGAAGCCATAACTGTTTAAAGTGATATGATAGTGCTTTAAATGTACAGTGCAGATGAGGGTCTAGGGTCATGTCTAGTTCGGCACTTTCATGTGTTAGTGTCAGGAACATTCTCTGTCTTATTCAAAAACTGGCCTGTTGTCCTAGTATGTTTTCCCACTACAATAAATGTTGAGTTACACAAAACAGCATTTGCTTCCTTATTAGCTGCGGCACTATGGCATATATCAAAATCTGAAAATTATAAAAACATGTTCTTGTGGCTGGGGTATTGGACAAAAGTGAAGGCTAAACTAGATATTTGTTTAACAAAATGTGTATACTTGATTAAAAAAACCTCTAAGCAATTTACTATCTAAAGTATTCATTTAAAATACCAATAAAGGCAAATATTAAAAACAAGTTGCCATAAAAAATTAACTATAAATAAAACAAGCAATCTTAAAAACAGTATGCATAATAAAATTACACATGCCTTGCTGAAACAGAGGTTTTAACATTAGGCAGGTCTTTTTGCTGTGTTGTTTCTGGGCCTGTTGACAGGCAGGGAATTCTAGAGAGTCTGTGCTCTGCCACCCTGAAGGCTCAATTCTTTGCAAGTATGGAACAAATATTATGTAGCATTTGTAAAACTGCCAGTTCTGCAGATCAAAGTAGTCAAGTGGTCACATATAGGGTAAGATGATAATAAAATAGTAGAGTTGGAAGGGACCTATAAGGCCATCAAGTCCAACTCCCTGCTCAATGCAGGAATCCAAATCAAAGCATTCCCAACAGATGGCTGTCCAGCTGCCTCTTGAATGCCTCCAGTGCTGGAGAGCTCACTACCTCTCAAGGTAATTTGTTCCATTGTTGTATGGCTCTAAGAATTAAGACGTTTTTTCTGATGTTCAGTTGAAATCTGGCTTCCTGCAACTTGAGCCCATTATTCCGTGTTTTAGCAGAAAGTGTGCATAAAAATGAATATATTAGTGAAAACAACAGGCAAAAATGCATTAGGAGAAATTGCTTGCAAAATGTGTACATTAGTCAAAACTGCATACTGTATGTATTAGGAGAAATTAGCACTAAAATGCTGAAGAATTTTCATGAGGATTTAAAAAAAATGTGTAAATTGCTGCATAAATGCGGGAGAATGGAACAATGAGAAAATTATAGAACCGAAATTGACAGATCCTTCCATCCCTAATTTGCGCAAACACACAGAAATATATTCTCAACCACAAAATTCAGAGGCAGCAAAATGGTAGTGTGTGTTATACATATCTATCTATCTAATATGCCTTTTTACGATTGTAATTTAAGTATTGTTCTCTTAAAAATTATATTTCTCCGGATTTCAGCTGAGGTAAACTTTTTAAGTCCAGTCAAGTCCTTTGGTCTCTCCAATGCAGCTCAGATACGTTTAAGTGTTCTACTACAGACTATGCTTTGAGGAGAAATCACAGATCAGGTCCTCCTGGATTGTTCCTGGCTGAATTCAACATAAGCCGCTTCACAGTTCCCTCTATTTATTTGCTTACTTTGCAGTCTTATAACTCAGTCTTAAGCATGACTACTCAGAAGTAAGCCCCACTGACTTTGATGGGATTTATTTCTAAGTAAATAGGCACAGGAATGCAGCCTTAAAGACGCAACAGAAACAGGAAAGTTGGATGGCCTTTGCACAGAAACAAGTCCACAACTGTTATTCACTTATCAGCTTCATCGTATTTGCAATGATTATTATTTAACACTTGATAAAAGCACCTTTTTTTAAAAAAACCCACTGTACATAAGAAAGTCCCTGCTGCCCACAGGTTCACAGTCTAATATTTATTTTATTTATTACATTTATAACCCTCCTTTCCTCCATGGAGCCCAAGGTGGCATATATGGGCCAGGTTCACATGGGAGCTAAAATCCATACTGAATATGAAGCTTTTCCCTTCGCGATAGAGTTCCACAGTTCACACACGTCCCTCCTCCCTACCTTCCAATTTGCTGCTTTGCATTCACACACGGTTGCATTTATTAGTATCACTGTTTCTTTGTGGCCCCACCCCCAAATTTACATGTTAACTCCCTCTGCTAACAGAGAAGGGGAGGGGTTTTCTATCAATTTCACACTAAGCCAGGAGATGGGGTGGGTGGGTTTGCAACTGACACCAAATTACTTTTTTTCTGTTGTCAGTTTCATTTGCTCTAAACAAACGCCTTTTTGTGAAGCAATGTTTATAGTGCGCAGTGTGTATACAGGCATACCCTGCTTAACATCGCTTCACTTAACGTCACCTTGCTATAACGTACATGCTCCATATGCCTGTATTTCTCCAGAAACGCGGCCCAGCAGCAGAGGCTTTAGCGTGTGGGGGTGGAAATAGATGCGATCGCGCCACCGCAGATCAGCTGGGAGGCACGGCAGCGCAGCAGCAGAGGCTTTAGAGCAGGGGGTGGAAATAGATGCCATCACCACTGCAAATCAGCTGGGAGGCGCAGCAGCGCAGCAACGGAGGCTTTAGCGCGGGGCTTCGAGGCTCCGCATGAAGGAGAGGGGAAAAAAGTTTTAAAAGGTAGTGCTTCACTTTAAGGACATTTTCGGTTTACGTACTCGCTCTGGTCCCATTGAGAACATTAATGCGAGGTATTACTGTATTTTTGTGTTTGTGCACCCACAATCTTTGTGAACGAGACCTTAGTTGCAATAGGGCTTCTGCAGGAGCCTTCCCTGGGCTGCGTCCCGGCTGAAAAGTGTTAGATGGGGGAGTCGAGTTGACCCCCCCTCTCCTTCCCCTCCAGAAAACTGAGCAGGACTGGCCTGGCGCATCCCACAGCAAGTCCTGCTCTCTGGGCTGCATCTCTTCCCTCCTCCTCAGTGCCTTCGCTGGCCGACAGGGCTGTTCACTGCTGCGCGCCCACTCGCCCACACCGGCCCTAAATACCCTGGCACAGAGAGTAGCGGCTCCTCCTCCCCCCCGGCAGAGAGAGGCACAGGGGAGAGTGGCAACGCAGCGCCCCTTCTCTTCCCTCGCTGCCCCCGCCCAGCTTGTAAAGTAAAATAGCGAGTAAACAGAGCGTATAGCTGGTTTAAAGGACCGAGGGAGGGGAGTGGGGGAAAGGAAGGCTAGAGCAACCTGAAGTTTGTCAGCAGCAGGAAACAAAATGATATTCATAGACAGTGTAGGGGGTGGAGAAAGGATCTAAAATGGCAAACAACCTGTGCAGCCAAAAACAGAGGAGAAAGCAACCACGCACCAGGCGGGCACCAAAGTGGGTGCGGATTTTCAAACCAATTTCGGATTTTTATTACATTGATTTAATCCGGATTTAAAGGCAATAGCAGCTGAGTGCACTCGCACTGGCAAAAACGTCATGCAAACGGTCCAAGTTAAAAGGATCTGCAAAAAGCACCAGATCCGCATTAACCCTCCACGTGATCAAGCCCATGTTTTCCCCACCTCTCCATTTTATCCTCACAACAACCCTGTGTAGTAGGGTTAGGCTGAGGGATAGAGACTGGCCCAAGGTCTCCCAGCAAGTTTCATGTCTGAGTGGGGATTTGAACTCTGGTCTCCAAGGCCGACATCCTAACCACTACCCTATACTGGCTCTCAGACACAAACGAAAAGGAACAGGGAGGAAAGAGAAAAGTAAGGCAAAAAGTGCTAGCCCAGGAGTGGGGAATCGCAGGCCTGGCACCAAAGGTGACCCTCCAGGCTTCTCTATCTGGCCCTCAAGAGTCTCCCTAGGCTAGGGATGATTAACCTTTTCTGGCTCAGGAGTTGTGTTAAGGGTTGGCCATCCCTTGGAGGACTACGTGCCACCATGTGCATGTCACGTGTGTGCACACACTCAGATGTGTGTATGCTCAGTGTAGGTAATACCCAGAGCTTGGAAAAGTTACTTTTTTGAACTATAACTCCCATCAGCCCCAGCTAACATGGCCACTGGATTGGGCTGATGGGAGTTGTAGTTCAAAAAAGTAACTTTTCCAAGCTCTGATACCACGCTAGATGGACTAATGGTATATGGTCACTTCCTACGATCAGATGAGAGACTGTCATCCCTGAGAACAGGCACTTTGGTTGCTCTCAAGAACAATCGTGACAGATCATCTCTTTTCAGAAGAAATCAGCAGGAAAGTTTGCCCAAATGCAGAAGCCTTCACGATTGTCCCGCTGATGGCTTCACAGGCAGCTTACCGAGTAGCGCCATTAATAGCACTACTGGAAAATGACGTAGAGCACGTTCATCCAACCGAGAACGAAGCCATTTTGGGAGGGAAATACATGCCTGAAACCCCTAAAATACTCTTAGGGCACTTGGTGAATGTGCAAAACAAACCCCAAACTACTGCTGTGAAACTTGCTGCCTAGAAATGTTGGAGTCCCCAAAGGCCACCAAAAAAAACACCTTGGCAGGTCACAGTTTGGCTATGCCTCCTCCTCAGCCCTGCTCTGCTCTGCTCTGCCACACCCTCCTTCAGGCATTTGCCCAGGCTGCAATGTGTCCTTGAATTCTGATAATGCCTCTTCCTTGCCTGGATGGAGATGCAGAATTGGGGGATGTAAAAACCTCTGGTTTTTGCACAACTAGAATGTAGCCTTTTATACCAAGGGAAGAGTCATAGATTTTGCTCCACCTTCTAACCTCACCTACCACTGGCATGCAGCCTCCAGAAGGCTGCCCAAATGGGATATGGCCCTTCCCCACTCTTGTCCTAGTTGCAAATGATTGCACAGATCAGAGTGAAAGCCCTTACCATCTAACAGCGCTGGACTAAAGTCATATCGTATACACAACAAGGGCAGTATAACATATCCCTTGGCATTAGAACTGCACTCTTCTTCAACAAGTCAGAGTTAGCTGTCATCATTGTGGTATATAAGCTCCAACTCTCCCAGTTTTTGAAGGATATCTCCTATTTTCTAGCATCCAGCACCAATAAACAGTGCCCATATTTTGTCCCCATTTTTGCCTCTTGAGGAAAACTTGGAAAAGTCAATTATAAATTGTGTCAGCATCTACACAGGTGCAATAATATGCACTAACATCCCTTTTGGCCCCTCTCTCAAAACTATAGTCTAACTAAAGTCCAAGGCTGTGCAGCGGTGAAGAATGTATGGCCCCCTAGATGCTGTCAGACTCCAACTCCCATCAGCCCCAGCCAGCATGGCCAACGGCTGATGGGAACTGTTGTCCAACAAAATCTGGAGAGTCAAAGCTTCTCAACTGTGCTGTGAAGCATGAGCTGGTCAAGCTGATAATCCTCAGGTACCAGTCTTGCATTTGGATTCTGGCCACAGGAATTCCCCGCAGGCTTCTCCCCAGGAGCCAGGTTGCACTCATGGCATCCAACACCTTTGTGGCTTTTCTGATGCACAGCAAGTTGTGATTTGTAGTGGAAACTTTTCCCACACACAGGGCAGTGTTGCTTTTTCTCTTCCTTGTTTTCTCTCATCATCCCATTACCTGCTGGGATTAAAATAAAAAATAAAAAATCACCAACCGAGACAGAGAGGTCTTTGGGAAGGGAAACATCCCCGTCAGGGAAAAAAAAATACAGAAAGGAAATACTGAAAAATGACAACAAAGGCTGTGTGTAAAGCACACTCCTCAAAAAAAGAATCCTGGGAACTTCCCAGGAGGATCCCTCCGCCTGTGCTGCCTCTGAGACGGGCTCCCGTCTTGGATGAAACTTATCCAGTTTTAAATTCAGTCAGAAGGGTTTTTTCTGACTGGGGATGATTTCTTCCGGATAAGGAAGAAGCGTGAGATCTGCCACATAGTTTTGTTTTGATTGTTGGAGCCTGGAATTCGTCAGAATTGTCTGTCTTCCAGCAGTTCAGACAGAGCGAGGATTTTATGCTAGCTCAGCTGGATAAGTGACCCGTTTTTTTTTAACGGACTAGCAGGCAAACCTCCTGTCTACATTTATCATTTTCTTATCTATATAGCTAAAGAGATTTGTCAAAGTAACAGCAATTAAGATAACCTAGATGAGGTAAGACTTTCCTTCTTTATTTACGGAACTAAGGGGGAAGAAAATATAAATAGCTTATCTTTTTTTTTTTATTATTGCAAAAAGCTGACATGGAAAATTGCGTTTTAAAGATTACAACGGATGAGAGCTTTCTGATTGGGAGAGATAAGAAATCTTTTTGATTTACAAGACTTGTGTAATATATATAAGGGACTATTTTTTCTGATCTACTTTTTTTGTTGTTGTTGACGAATCTGCTCATTCTCTATGCTACTAGTTATTTGAACGCTGTGAACTAAAAGCTGTTTTTGCACTTCTGGACATTTAAGAGATAAGGACTGTCTAGCGTGTGACGTTAGTTGGTTGGAAAGATTAACTCCTTTGTAACTGGATAAAGAAATAAACTGCTCTTTGCTTGGGACATTGAAAATTGAAGGAGTTTTGTTCTTTTGGTTTTAAGAATGGCAATTAAGAAGATCATGGATGTACAAGAAGGGACTTTATTTCTAGACATGCTTCAGAAAATAATGGATGGGATTAACTCAATAAAACAAGAACTGAGAAATAATAGACAAGCGTGGAGAACTGAATTTCATGAAATGAGACAGGAGCTGAAAGAAACTCAGGATTCTATGAGAAAGGAGAATAAAGATAGATCTGGAAAACAAAAAAAGGATGAAAGAGAAATTAAAGGCAAGGTTCAATCTATGGAGATTGGCTTAAATATGGACATGAAAAAAGATTTGGATTTCCTGGTTGTGACGGATCCTGGAGATAAATATTACAGTTTGGAATACAGCGCTGTCTCTGAAGGAATTGAAGAGATTGGAGATAAAGATATTATCGGTTCAAAAAAATTCCTGGACTGGAAGGATTTGATGGAACTTGAAATGGAGAAAGTTAATAGAATTAATCCCTGTTTTGTGTCAATGGAAAAACCTTCAAGAAATGTACTAGTGTATCATGTGGAAAAGAGGAGCAGAGATGCGGCTTTGAAACAATACTTCAGTGTTAGTTTGGATTTGATGGTAAGAAAACATCTGTGATGGAGGAAATTCCTATCAGACTTTTATTATATGACTATGACAGCAAGATTTTTGGGTGCGTAAAGATGGAAGATGGACCCAATATGGATAATGACAGAAGAGCGATTTGAAACTACTGGACTCAGTAGATTTGATGAGTTGGATTAATTGACATGTTTATTTAGAAAAAAAAATTGATTGACATATATCTCAAGGATTGGAAACTTCTCTTTGACTTTTTGTGGAAGATTAAAATGATATGATGTTAATGAGATTTGAAGCCAACTAAGATTACTGCTGGAGGAAGGTGATTTTATAATCTATTAAGAGATAGGTCTGTTATATATTATAGATTTATAGTTGAATTATAGTGTTTTGAAATTACTGGATTTAGTAGATTTGATGAGCTGGATTAATTGGCATGTTTATTTAGAAAAAAAATTGATTGATATATATCTCAAGGATTGGAAACTTCTCTTTGACTTTTTGTGGAATATTAAAATGATATGAAGTTAATGAGATTTGAAACCAACTAAGATAACCGCTGGAGGAAGGTGATTTTATAATCTATTAAGAGATAGGTTTGTTATATATTATAGATTTATAGTTGAACTATGACAAATCGGAAGTCAATATTTTTATATATATGTATTTTTTTTGTATTGTATTAGTTATTGATTTGTGTTGTTTTCTTTTTGTATTATTTTGGTTTTGAAAATTAGAATAAAAATTAATTGAAAAAAAAAAAAAAGAATCCTGGGAACTGTAGTTTACCCCTCACGGAGCTACAACAGTACCCAAGATTCAAGTGTGGGTGGGAAGGGGGTTACTTGTATGGTGTGTACGCAGTCAAAGAGTGTTGTGGCACCTTAAAGATTAACACATTTATTAAAGCATAACTAAGCGAATTCCACTTCATTGGATGTCAACAGGCCTGGAATTCCATGCCTTAAAACAGGAGTGGACATGATTCACTCACGTGTCACACCAGGAACCACTACAGATTCCCCCTACAGAAGGGAATGCCTCTGAAGATGGAGCTATCAGCAGGTAATTGTTTTGTATAAATGCTTTTAAAAAATATATATATATATATATGAAGAAAACTGCTGACCAATTAATCAGGGGCACCTTTTAAAATATTTTACTTGATTAATTTAATCCAGGTGGGGAGAACCTGTGGCCCTTCAGATGTTGCTGGACTCCAACTTCCACCACACCTGATCATTGGCCATCCTGTCTGGGGCCAATGGGAGCTGGGAGTCCAATGGCATCTGGAGATCCACAGGTTTCTCACCCCCTGATTTAACCAATTAATTGATTAAAGCTGCAATCCTAAATTAGTTTAATAAAGAGCATTATTTGGGGGAAAGGACAGGATATAAATTCAGTAAATAAATAAATCCCATTGAACTCACTCTTATTTATGTTTGAGTAAACACAATTAGGATTGCCCAGCGTAAGTTACAGCTTGACTTAATTCAGCCTTATGATTCCAGTTGCAAAATTTGGGAGGTTCCAGAAGTGAATTTGCACCTGTGGCTAGGGAAAGGCTACAGCTTAGTGGTAGAGGGCCTGCTTTGCATGCAGAAGGTCCCAGGTTCAACCCCTAGTATCTCGGGATAGGACTGGCTATGTCCTTTGCCTGAAACTTTGGAGAGCTCCTGCCACTTAGTGTCGACCAGGTGTGGGGAACCATTGGCCCTGTAGATGTTGCCGAACTACAACTCCCATCAGCCCCAGCACGCAGAGCCAATGGCCAGGGATGATGGAGTTCAGCAACATCTGGAGAGGTTCCCCACACTTGGTGTAGACAAGACTGAGTGAGACAGGCCAATGGTCTGAGTCAGTATAGGGCAGCTTCCCAAGTTCTATCTACCATTTCAAACAGCAGCTGCTCACTTCAGCAGCAAATTACATTTTTATGACATTATATATCTATATATTGTAAACAAGTTTGTTTCAATGATAGTCTCAAAGAACAAAATATTGGGCAGCCAAATTGATTTTTGCCTAGGGCAGCAATAGAGCTTGAACCTAACAGGACCACACGTTAGATGTGGGATACGGGTTGAGGTAAGAGCCAATGGGAAAAGGTAGGATGACAAGCATCAGAATACCACCGAGGATTCAGCACAGCTACTGTCAAGCTTATGGAGCTCTTCCTAGGTCAGTTCAAGGGCACAGTCTCACCTCTGTGGAGCTTCTCATGTTTGCAGAGGTCCAGTTTGCTAACAAATCTTTGCTTACAGAAGCATTCGTAGGGCTTCCTGCGATGAGTCCACTTGTGCTGACGGAGAAGCGAATGGCTGTGAAACTGCAGTCCACAGTCTTGGCATTTGAACGGCTTCTCTCCTGTGTGTAGTCTCCTGTGTATGGCCAGGCTGTCTCTGTGTCTGAACCGCTCCTGACATTCGGGACACTCGTAAGGTTTCTCGCCTGTGTGGATTCTCTGATGTATAAGCAGCTTGGCTTTCTCACGGAACCGTTTCTGGCATTGGGAGCACTCAAAGGGCTTCTCTCCGGTGTGGATTTGCTCGTGCCTCTCAAGGTTCCTTTTCTCACTGAACAGCTTTCCGCACTGAAGGCACAAGAACGGCTTCTCTCCTGTGTGGACCCTGTGGTGTCTAAGAAGGTTTGAATGTGCTAAGAAGCTTCTCCCACACTCGGAGCATTTGTACGGAGTCTCTCCTGTGTGGATTCCCAGGTGTCTCACAAGATTAGCTTTTGTAACAAAGCATCTTCCACACTCGGTGCAAGGGAAAGTTTGCGTCCCTTTGTAGGCTTTGGTTTTCTTTACACCTTGGATGCCTCTACTGTGAGCAGGTTGAACCCATATCTTCCCTTGCTGCTTTGCTTGCCCCTTCTCTAATCCAAACTTTCTCTCACAAGTTGCAGTCTGCAGTGAAGCAGCCTCTTGGCTGTGGGCTCTCCTCCTTAGTTCATTCTGTCTCACTGATAATGGTCTTCCTTGCTTAAGAGCTACTTCATGCTTCCTACTTGGTTCTCCATCAGCTGTTGGGACAGTGAGGATATGAAACACAGGATTATTTCCCAAAGAGGAGGAGGAGAGGAAGAGACATACACCAGGAACGGTAGGAGGGTAATGGGAAGAGGCTTGCAAATCTTGGCAATAATCAATAATCAAGGTAGCTAGTAGGATAGTCTATTCATAGGGTTGCATTTGAGTGGGTGAAAGAGAAACTGTTGCTTCTGGGCACACTGTTATTGTGCATTCATGATATCTGTGCTCATGATGGAATTGGGGTGGTTATACATGATCCCATTTCAACACTGTTTGTGCCTGCAAAGGTTTCAGGGTGGATATACTGCTTCATTTCCAATCAGTGTTATAGCTTCCTGCTGAAATCCTGTAACCTTTATAGCACAGACGTTCCAGTTTTCTTATTTTTGCCCTGTTTTTGTTGCACTATAGCACAAGAGTGCCCCTCCAACCAGCAAGAATGTAGTAACATTGGAGGAGCATTGCAGAACAACTAATTAAGCGGAATGACACTCTCAAACCCCCTCACCACATTAAGGTGTGCAGAAGCTAAAATGATGAAACGGAGGTTATCATACTCTGGACACATCATGAGAAGACATGATTCACTAGAAAAGACAATAATGCTGGGAAAAACAGAAGGGAGTAGAAAAAGAGGAAGGCCAAACAAGAGATGGATTGATTCCATAAAGGAAGCCACAGACCTGAACTTACAAGATCTGAACAGGGTGGTTCACAACAGATGCTATTGGAGGTCACCGATTCATAGGGTCGCCATAAGTCGCAATTGACTTGAAGGCACATAACAACAATATAACAACAAAGCTAGTAGGACCTCACTTTTGTCTGAACCGTAGAAATTTGAGGTGCCAAGCTTCTATCTTCTTAACTAGAAAACCACCTCAGAAAACTCAGATCCAAAAATGAAAACATTCAAGGTCAGAATACGATAGGTAAGAACCCTATAGAAAAAGTGGGAGTGTATCTTTCTACACACTGCCAGCCTGGCTGGCCTAAGACATTTTGTCACCTGGGGGGAAGCTTAAGTTGGCTCTCCACCACTTATCCTCCATGAATTTGTTTAATCCCCTTTTAAAGCTGCCTAAGTTGGAGGCTGTCTCATCACATCCTGTGGCAGTGAATTCCACAGTTTAACAATGTTCTCTGTGAAGTACTTCACCTTGCCTGTCCTGAATCTCATGTGGATCAATTTCACTGGATGACTCTGCACTGGTTTTATGAAAGAGGAAATAAAAAAAATCTGGGTGGTATTTCATGCTAGTCCTACTTAGAGTAGACCATTGAAATTAATTTTTTGTTGTTATGTGCCTTCAAGTCGATTACAACTTATGGTGACCCTATGAATCAGTGACCTCCAAGAGATTGAAATTAATAGACATGACTAATTTAGGTTCGTTAATTTCATTGGGTCTACTTTGAGTAGTCCTTAACTGAATACAACTCTCTGGCCACTTTCTGCACATCATGTATACATGAATAAGCCTTGATCATGGCTCCATGCTTTCTTCTCCCTAAATTAGAGAAACTGAAATGCTTTAGCCTTTCCTCATGGGGCTCCAACCTCATAATTATTTTGGTTGCCCTTCTCAGTACCCTTTCAAATTCTAGAGTACCTTTTTTCAGGTGGGACAACTGGAACTACATGCAATATTCCAAATGTGGCTTCACACATAGATATGTATAAAGCAGCGACAGAGAACCTGTGGCCCTTCAGAGGTTGCTGGATTATAGTTCCCATCACCCCTTACTATTGGTCATGTTGGCAGAGTTTGATGGAGGGCCACAGATTCCCCAGCACTGGTATCAACGCATTAGGATAGCAATCATCATTTTCACTCCCTTTCCTAAGAGTTAGCGTGGAATCTGCCTTTTCTATTACCTCTGTACACTGAGCTGACTTTTCACTGAGCTGTCCACCACAACCCCAAGAACTTTTTCTTGGCTCATTGCTGCCAATTTGGAACCTATTAGTGTAGATGTGAAGCAATTCTGCTTCTGCAGGGATTAATTTATTTATTTGGTTTTATTGCAAGGAAGTCCTTTTCAACAGTAGGGATTTCTGCAATTTTCAGTTGTATAGAAAAGGGTTTTTTTTAGGAGATGCAGTTTATCCTATTGTGTCTGCCAACAAGATTCTCCATTACATTTGGGGGGTTGCTATAGATCTACAAGGAGCAGCAGTGCTAATTACTTGAGGTCATTATTCATTCCAAAATACAGTAAATTGCTTATACTAGTTCACTTCATTGTTCTCCCCTCAGCTATTTTGAAAGGAAGATTTAATGGCATGCCATATGAGAATCATGTTTATCCATGGTGTAGTGAAAAGTACTTCATGTGCTACTATTATGTCATGTTTATAGAAACCACATTTATTTGTCCCTTGATTACTCCCTCCCCAGGAAGGTCTTTAGAGTGGTATATATGGTCTTCCTGGTCTTGAATCAGTTGCAAAGTTTGTATGTGAAGCTAAAAAAACCCATAAGCATCTTTTTACAGAATTGTTAGGAGAGTACTCATTTAAATTTTCTCCTAAACTTATTAACATTTTTAATAATGAAAAACATATTGTTAGTGGTTTCTTATATTTTTGAGTTTCTTTTTCTCTCATTGTATGAAATCAAATATTTGTTTTGTAGAGTGACAACTTGAATTGAACTACTACAGCATCACAGGGACTGGAGAAACTGAACCTGCTGATATCCCCACACACCAAAATTAAAAGGGCAGGAGCCCCAATGTTGAAAGACTGGACATCCACTATTCAGTTGCCTCTCTTACCTGAGTTGGTATATATCTGGAATGTCCTTTCCTCCAGGCCATGGACATCTGGCATCCATACTTCTTCTCCCTTTTCCAGTTGAGAGATCAACTCAGGTTTGGGGAATTGATACCCTGTGTCCACAAAGAAACCAAGACACAATCCAAACAGTTAATTTTTATATTTACAGAAATCAAAGCATAAATGCAGGGTGAGGAGTCAGTGGTCTTCCATAAGTTGTTGGGATTCCAACTCCCATCAGCCCCAGACAGCATGGCCAATGGTCAGGAAAGATGACAGTTGGAGTCCAACAACATTTGGGAGGGCCATAAGTTCCCCATCCCTGTTTTGAAGCTAATACTTGCTCAGTGGCTTTTAATAGCTAGTTGTTTCTCTAGTGAGCACTGATAGCTGGTGAATACTGAACAAAGATATTCTGTGCATGGTCCTTGGAACTGGAGAAGCAGATGAGTTGCAATTGTAGCCAGAGAAAACAAAACAAGTGTGAATGATGCAGCTGGCTCAAAAGAAGGAGCTTTGGGTGGGCCTTCCACTCAAAGCTACTCTGTTTGTTTTTCAAGAGTACAGTAGGGCCCCGCTTTACGGCGCTTCGCTTTACAGCGATTCGCTAATACAGTGGTCTCAGTTAGGCACAATTAGACTAAAGCCCCACTCATATGGTGTTTGTTCCGCTTTTACAGCAGTTTTCGGGCATCTTGTGATATTCTGTTCAATGAGTTCCACTTTACAGCGGTTTTCACTTTACAGCGGGGGTCCGGAACATAACCTGCCGTATGAGTGGGGCCCTACTGTATTAGTTGCTACTTTATAGACTGTTTGGGTGTTTGATTATTCTGACTATTCTGCCATGTTCAACATGTACATTTGTAAATAAATTGGTATCTCAAAAACACTGTTAGGTTTTCAGATCTTTCTACTGTGCATCTGCCTGCTGTCCTAGGAATTTCTACCACAATGCTGAGTTGGGCATAGAGAAATACACTCAGACCAAGTTTTCAGACCAGGATGTCAGGGGACACATTTAGCATGTAACACCCAGAAGAATAGGAATCCTTACCAAGCAAAGTCACAGTTTCATAGTTCTCAAGCATGACTTCCCTGTATAAAGCTCTTTGATCTGGTTGCAGAAGAGCCCACTCGCTCTTTGTGAAATAAACAGCCACCTTCTCAAAAGCTCTTGAGTCCTAAAAGTATACAATCAGAAAGCTGTAAAGTACTGTGGTGGGCAGTTCCACCCTCCCAAACATCCCTTTCAGAGCAGCTCACATAATTACACAAACTAATTACATGTCAGAAACTGAGGGCCCAAATGGTAAAGGCATGCATTTACTGAGTTGCTGCCATGCTAGAACCCCTTAGCGTTGCCAAGATGTTGCTTTTCCATAATCAACTAGAAGAGCAATTAAAAAGGGAAGTTACAGACTGCACTAATTATAGTAGTCGTGGCAAACTCACAGTTTAGGGATCTGATCTGCCCCAATGTTTTTCTGCCCCCAGCCCCCCCAAGATCCCACTGATTTTGGCAGCAGCATTCTTTGCTTAAAGTAGATACAGTGCTGGGTTTGGTGCATCCCAGCACTTTGATGAGGGTGCAAATTACCCGTTCTCTGTTCATCAGATTGATCACTTGATGAGCAAAGAGGGAACAATAACTTCTATCCTGAGCTAATCTGCATGGACCAGCTGATGAGGAAGTGTTTTGGGCCTGTGTATGCCATGTGCATGTGTGAATGCAAGAGCATGTCAATGAGAGTGTGGAGTGGCCACACCCACCCCTGGCATGCAACCCCTGGAGGATAGTCCAAGGATGAGGACAGTCCTTGCGTCAAAATAGGTTAGCCACCCCTGCTTTATAGGACTATATCACCAAGCAATGTGCTGTTGTTTTTGTTGTTGTTGTTATGGGCCCCAGCTAAACTTAATCAGTTTAACAGAAAGCAATAAAAAGGCAGGACATGCAAACAGGAAACTTTCAGTTAAAGGTACAAGAGCCCTGAAAAGCCTTGATAGTACTTTACCTGTTCACACTAGACTGGCTGGTGCTGTAATTGCGTTTTATTGCAACAACAAAAAATCAACCCAAATCAGGTCTAAAAAAAACACACAGAAAATACCGGAATACAATAATTTGTTAATAACATTGCATGAATCCTGTGTAGAATCTGAGGGAACAGAGGAAAATTTCAGATAAAGGAGCTTGGGTGGAAGCAGCATACATGCCTGAAATCTGTAGGCAGATTCTCAGAGCTGATGCAGCTCCAATAGGATAGCCAACGCGGTGCCCTCGAGATTTTTTTTAATTACAACTCATCAGTCCCAGCCAGCATGGCCAATGGTCAATGATGATGGAAGTTGTAGTCCAATATGTGAAGGGTACCACATTGACTATCCCTGGTCTACTTGGTTCTAACATCAAACCCTTCCAGAGTCCAAAGATGGGCAGCTTGTGATAGAGAGCCAGTAGGGCCACTTTGACTCATTCGCCCTTAACCCCATTTTATATTTCATGCTCCCCCCAACACAATAACCCATGCACACACCCACACACACCCTACCTTAACCAGCTCCAAGGCAGCCATCTTGTTTTTCTCATACAATCCAGAGTGAAATGTGAATGATAATCTATATCCTGCAAAGGTGAGAAGAGCCAATGGTGACAGATTTTTAAAAATTATATTAGCTTAAGTACAAGCAAGAGACCAGCAGCACTGGAGCTCTTTACATAATCCAATCATAATTCCTTCAACTGAGCTACCTGCAGCCTCAGAGTCTCTGCTTTGTCATGAAGCAGAGAGGGTGGAGTTTGTAGCCATGTAGGAGGAGCAAACAATAAGGAGTCGATGATGATGATGATATTTATTACCTGCCCTTCACCAGTAGGTCCCAGGACAGGTCACAGCAATATAAAATACATTATTGATCACCATAGGCACAGTGTTGTGTCAAATGTGATGCTGAGTGGGCACTTGGTGTTAAATTTATTTTTCTTCTTACGAACGTGCCAACTTTCTTTTTAGTCCAGACTTGCACCTTTCATGCTGAGCTGGAGAATTTACAAGCTATTGGAAGTTTGAGCAAACCTGTTACTCTTTCTGAACCAACTACTGTACTCGTTAACTTGCCTGGCTTAAGGTCGGCCTTTTCTTTTTCATTTCTTTTCTTTCTTCTTTGTGAACTGGAAATTATATTTTTGTAGCCTGAATAAAATTTGCTTCTGAGCCAGCTACTGCTCTTCCTGTGCCCTTTGAGTCTATGTTCCTTCTGAAGCATGAATAAATCTGATACTTTCTGAACCAATCAATTTGCCAACCTATCTGGGTATAGCTGGAGAAGCCTTTTTGATGAGCTGGGAAACCCACGTTCTATATAAAGCCTGAATAAATATGTGTTTCATGATGAATCAAGAAATCCACAATATAGATGAATTTTGGGGGGAAATGTTTCATCCTTTAAACCATATGATTTATATCAATATTTATTATTGGACTTTTAGGGCAGTTATCCCAGGCAGACTTACTTGGAAGTAAGCCTCATTGAACTCAATAGGACTTAGGAACATTGGAAGCTGCCTTTTATGGAATCAGACCTTTGGTCCATCTAGTTCAGTATTATCTGCACAGACTGGCAGAGGAGCTGCCGCATTTGGAATACTGTGTACAGTTCTGGTCGCCTCATCTCAAAAAGGATATTATAGAGTTGGAAAAGGTTCAGAAGAGGGCAACCAGAATGATCAAGGGGATGGAGCGACTCCCTTACGAGGAAAGGTTGCAGCATTTGGGGCTTTTTAGTTTAGAGAAAAGGCGGGTCAGAGGAGACATGATAGAAGTGTATAAAATTATGCATGGCATTGAGAAAGTGGATAGAGAAAAGTTCTTCTCCCTCTCTCATAATACTAGAACTCGTGGACATTCAAAGAAGCTGAATGTTGGAAGATTCAGGACAGACAAAAGGAAGTACTTCTTTACTCAGCGCATAGTTAAACTATGGAATTTGCTCCCACAAGATGCAGTAATGGCCACCAGCTTGGATGGCTTTAAAAGAAGATTAGACAAATTCATGGAGGACAGGGCTATCAATGACTACTAGCCGTGATGGCTGTGCTATGCCACCCTAGTCAGAGGCAGCATGCTCTGAAAACCAGTTGCCGGAAGCCTCAGGAGGGGAGAGTGTTCTTGCACTCGGGTCCTGCTTGCGGGCTTCCCCCAGGCACCTGGTTGGCCACTGTGAGAACAGGATGCTGGACTAGATGGGCCACTGGCCTGATCCAGCAGGCTCTTCTTATGTTCTTATGTTCTTATGTTCTTTAGGTGCTCTGTGATTTTATTTATTTATTTATTTATTATCTGATTTATATTCCGCCCGTCCTCCCAGCAGGAGCCCAGGGTGGCAAACAAAAGCACTAAAAACACTTTAAAACATCATAAAAACTGACTTTAAAAATCATTAAAATAAAACACCTTTAAAACATTGTAAAAAAAGGTAGGAATCTTTTCCCAGCCCTACCTGGAGCTGTTGGGTATCGAACCAGGGACCTTCTGCACAGAAAGCAGATACTCTGCCACTCAGCTACAGCTATTTCCCAACCCATAAGAGTTCCAGGGGGCTATTTGGTTTTTAAAGGCAAAGCACTTGTGAGTGGCTTCAGTGTCGAGAAGAGGGGCTGCTTAACCCCTTTCCTGCCAGCTGTTCACTAAAAATTGCAGCCCTCCGGTTATTTTCCCAGCTGAAGGGGGGGAGAAATACACAGGAGAAAAGTGGGGGGGGAGGACTGATGGACCGTGAGTAGACAAATATAAGTGGTAATTAAAGGATTTCAAGAAAAACATCTCCTTCCCTTCCAGTTCCCTGCTCAACATCAAAGCCATGCGAGGGCTTCTTTACACTTAAACACAAAATCTGTGAGGAGAAAATCGTGGAACTACATGTAACGTGCAGCTTGTCACTCACTTGCTACCAAATATAGACACGGCAGGGTGTACAAGTACCAAGTACTAGTCAAGTACAGCCACATAGGAAGCTGCCTTATACTGGGTAAGGCCAAGAATCTATCTAGATTGATAATGTCTACACTGACTGGCAGCAGCTCTGCAGGGTTTCAGACAGAGTACATTTCCCAGCTCTACTTGGAAACGTCAGGGATTGAACCTGGGGCCTTCTGCATGCAAGGCAGATGCTCTGTCACTGAGCTATGGACCTTCCCTCCTAAGCATCCTCCGTGCCACTCCATTTAGTCCAAAAATGGGGAAATGACGACAGGACTACATCTTACTAGGCAATTCCTCTATTAAGCACAAGGACTGGAAATGGACAAACCAACAAATCAAGACAAGAGTTTTGGAATATATTCAAGAGGGTGAGAACCCTGCAACCTCAATGCCCCATGACTAGCATGTACAGAACTTTGAAATACTGGAGTGAGACATAGACTAACAAGAATAACACACGTTTTATTTATGTGAAAACATGCTGTTTGGGTTATAGGATAATGCAAACGTTTGAAAAGTTTATGTTAAAAATCAAGGGGGGGCTATTACCCAATGCCATGGAAGTGTCTCACTCATAGGGCCTAATTGCTTGCTACCACACCATGTATAGACACCACGTGTATGTAACATGAACAATTGCACTTATTTTTCCATGTGGCTATTATACGCTCAAAGAGGCTGGCATAAAAGCTTGGGGGGGAAGGCTGATATCTGATGCTTCCTCCCTCCGCCCCACCTATTAGGGGTGTGGTGGGCTCTCTCTTGCTAGAGGTTTTAAACAGAGGCCATCAGTTGGGGAAGCTCTAGCACTGGACGCCTTGCATTGAGTTGGACTAGAATTTGGATTCCTGCATTGAGCAGCGGGTTGGACTTGATGGCCTTATAGGCCCCTTCCAACTCTATGATTCTAAGCCTACAAGACCCCCCTCCACCTCTATCATTTATCCTCCACAATGGTCTTGTAAGGTAGGATCAGGATGGTGTGAGAGAGACTGACCCGTAACCAGTAAGCATAAATGCTGAGTGTTGATTTGAAATTGTCATCCTAGATTGACACTCCAACTGCTATACTACACTGGTTCTCACTTGGGGGCAGAGGGGCAAGGCATTCCAGGACCTACAAGTCTGATTGAATAAATAAGTCACCTGCACAGGGCCAAATCATTCAGTCCAGTCCAAATAGAGGTACCACATTGTTTCAGATCAGTTTGTAGATGCCTGAGTGGCAAGACCACTACTAAATGCAAATGTGAGGAGCCAGTGACCAACCCGAAGTTGTCTGACTCCAGTTCCTCAGTCTCTGCTCATAGGATGTGCTGGCTTGGGCAGATGGGAATTAGAGTCCAACCACATTTGGAGGGCCACAGGTTCCCCATCCCTGTACTAAAGGATTGCCAGCCAATTGCAGTTCTGTTTCCCCCCCTCTTTCTATCATGGCTCAGTTTGAGCCATTGCCCAGCGTTGCAGCAGATTTTATACTGTTGTTCAACCCTGGAAACTTGAGCTCTAATAATGAAGTGTCTCTGCGCATACTCAGTTTTATCTTCCAAGGACCCTCTGTAGACTATTCACATAATCTGTGTTGAGAATGTGTTTTCAGGTATTAATCAGATGTGGCTTTCTAGTACATTTCAGATCCAGCCATGCCATTAAAAAAAAAAGTGATCCCCACTAATTTTCCAAGCTCACCACTTGTCCAGCCAAAACAATCCTTGTTGACTTGTGAGACTTGCCTCCTCTGTCTTAGCCCCTGCCTTCAATTTCATTGGAGGGGGCAAGCAGAAAAGAAGACAGCCCCTTTTCTCCATTCCTTCTATCTCAGGATTTCTTTCTTCAGGACTTTCTTTTTTCTTTTAACTTCTGTCGCTTAAGCAGAACGTGAACAGGTGAAGATTCTCCAGAGCTACAAGATACTGTACACACATGGGGAACTGCACCTGTTGAATTTGTCCATCATGCATAACCTTGCTCGTGAGGAAGAATACGAATACCCGTACTCTGGTTATCACCAGATCTCTATGATCCCCCGCAGCACTTTTACCTTCCCTCACTCACCCACAGGATCTTCCGCGAGATGTCAGAAAAGACCGGGGGACCCAGACTCTGTGCAGAACAGGAAAGTTAGCTGCGTCGCTTTCAACAGAGCATGCTCAGTAGATTCATACAAGCCGTGCTGAAGCTGCTGCCCTCACTTGGGCTGGGCACCAGGACTCCGCTTCCTGGTGTCCACCTGCTTAACCTTCCGGCTGCTAGATTGAAATAAATATGGATGAACTTTGAACTGTCATCAAATAATATTTATTCCATTCATATTTATGGTTAGGTAATCGATAGCTTAGGAAGTTTGAAACAGAGGCCTTGGGAACATTATATGGATGGAAAAGTATGAAATTTAAAATCATGGATTTCATCAGCACCCCCCTCACCCCCGCCCCCAACTCAATCAAGGAGACCAAAATCTTAACAACTCAGGATGGGAACTATTTTTGGATTCGGCATACGCAACCTGTACTAAAAATATTGGCTCCTTGGCGATAGACACACTGTCTAAAACCATGTGAACAAAAAGAGAGTATGTTATTGAACAGAACTTTTGTATGTGCTGGTTGAGACTAAAAGAAATCAAGATGTTAAAATAAAAGCTTTACAATAAGTAACCGATGGTTAAGAAAAAGAATGAAAGGAATCAAGGTCCCAGTTAAAAAGAAATCTCAAGTAAAAGAGCCGGGGGTAAAACTTCCTGAGACACTGATGGTGACTGCAGCCAGAAAAGAAATGCTGGACAAGATGAGTCAATGGTTTAATTCAGTATAACCAATACTGGCATTTAACCATAGGCCATTGAAGTAACATTACAATGCTATTACATGTTTATCCAGAAGTAAATCTTAATGGGCTATATCCAACATTTGTAACACTCAGAATAGACACTTTGGAATTAGTGGACGAAACTAATGACACATCCACATCATATTTTAAAGCGTATTAGAAGCACATTGCTTTCCCCCAAAGAATCATGGAAATTGTAGTTTACCTCTCATAGAGCTATAATTCTCAGCACCCTTAACAAACTAAAGTTCCCAGGTTTCTTTGGAGGAAGTAATGTATGATATGGATCTGTGACCTAATTTAGGTCCATTAATTTCAGTAGGTCTACCTACCAGTGGATGTAACCCACTGAGTTTAACAAGACTTCATCCCTTCCAGGTAAATTTGTAAAGGGTTGAGGCCATAAACAACTGGCATAGTACAGCAAAGCTTCCTGTACATAAACTCATAAATGGCAACAAGATGAAAATCAGCAAATGAAGTGTAAGAAATCTCCACACATTCCAGTTTTCATTTTGCGTTCTCTGTACTACAAAGTCAGTGTAGAAATAGAATGTGTAAAAAATTAAAAGGGATGGAAAAAAAGCAAGCCTGCCTGTGTAAAGACAAAACAAAATATATCTTGTAAGGTTGCCAGGTGTTTGTTTTCACCTGGAGACTCTGGTTTTTGGGGGTCCTGTCTGGGTCACCTTAATTTCTGGACTCTTAATTTTTTTTAAATGAAAGCCAAGTTTCTAGGTAGTCTGGTTCAAAAGATATCAACCAAACTTTTAGCTGCCCCCCACAACTTTTGTTAGTACCTGCTGCTCTAATCCCTGCCCTTTCAGGTTTTTAGTCAATAAGTGCAATCAGGGTTGTGATTTACAAGATTTGTTGACCCCCCAGGCAATACCTAAACCCAATGTCAAGTTCTGAGAACAGTTTCCTTCTCCTGCTTGTCTCATATCAGGAATGCAGTAAATATATAGCTTTCAGCAGCATAAAAAGTACTTTGTACAGGATTGGGATTTGCTTTTGAGTAACCATGCATAGGATTGCACTACAACAGAAGATCACAGCAGGCTCTTGGTGGGCATACACAGTAAACAATTTTAGTTATAATTATAATAAAAGTGTGCATGCAGGGTTTTTTTAATTACTTGAAAAAATGGCAGACATTTTATCTTTTAGTTTCAAATAATTTTTGAACAGAAGTTTTAAAAATTGTACATGCTGCAGTGTTATACTTTTCTAATTAAAGAGTCAAACAAGTTTAAATTTTACTGGACTGTTGAAGAGGGCAGTTTATTTGTCTTATTCATAACCTGTTTTGAAAACCTTCCCAATATGAAGCTTTTTGGGGAGTAAAGCTGCAATGCTAATTCCATATACCTGGGAGGTAACCCCAACTGAATTCAGTAGGACTTACTTTTGAGTATGCAGTGAAATGTGTCTTTAGATTAGATGCACAGCAAAGAAAGAGTTAACTTTCTCTAGAGGGTATTACACACCCTAGGGGTGAGCTAGACTGATTTAGTTACTGAAGTTAGTAATTTGTGTGTGTGCTGGGTGAGGCCTAGCACAGAACAATCTCAGATGTTCTCCTGTTTAAGAATTATTAAATAAAGCTTTATTTTATCCTCAGTCTCATCCTGATCAATATAACAGAGCAGACATGGTTAGGACTGTGCTGAAAATCAATGGGACTTTTGAGTGAACATAGAAAAGGATTGTGTTGTAAATCTTTCCCCTTCCAATCCTTTTTTTTAAGCAGTTAGGCAGGGCTTACTTAGGTGTCACTGCTTTTATTTGGCAGGAAACAAATACTTTAAAAAAATGTTCTGCGACGGCCAACTGGTTTTGACCATAAAGTATTACATGGGGTGTATGTATTTCTACACCTCCAGTGTGTGTATATATGGAATATTTCCAACAACCCTGTGAAGTAGGGAACCAAGGCAGCTCACAACAAGAAATAATGCCATGTAAAATCCAATAACCATAAAAGAAGTATAAAACAGCTGCAAAACAGCTTAAAATGGCATGATTCTGAATTTTGAATTGGGTGAGTGAAGTTCCTGTCATGAACCTGTCTTAAACCTGACCCGGTTCAGAAGTCCCAGAACTCAATTCCCAAACCCAGGGCAATTGGTCCTGGCAAGGAACAACCCAGTACCTCTCTTAACAGGGCTGAATATGCTAACAACAACCCTGCAAGGTAGATAGATTGCCACTGACAGGGAATTTTGGGTTCTTGGACTGAGGGTCCTTGAAGAATTTAGAGAACACAGGGTTCAGGCAAAAGTAGGCCTTTATTTTATACGAGCGTACGTAAGGACAGCCTCCCTAGAGCATCTAGCAAAGACTGCAATGTGGCACTGTCTGCCGTGATCTTTTACACAGTACTAAGCACAGCATGTGACATCATTTCACCAATCATACAATTTCCTCAAAGCATTGCATAAAGGTTACACCCTCCTACAGTATTTCTAGACCAATCAGCTATTAGGTAACTTTAATATCTAATTACACAAACACGTGTACATGTAAGCTTAATTATACACAAGCATATTTCTTATTCCAATATTCTGTCTACTTGACTAATGTTATCATTATTCTGCTGTCCCCTTGACTGATATTCTTTGAGGCCAGTTGAAACCAGTTACTACTAAACACAACATTATATTATTATGATTGGTCTGCCATACATACCCAGTACATAGCATATTTCATTGTTTCTGATCGGCCAAGCCTACCCGGCACACCTGGTGTTATTGAAACATGTTATACCCATCTATGGCCTTAAGCAACATAACAATTTATCAAATGTTAATCATATACAAGCCTGGTTTTGCTCAAGTCCGGGTGCCCGAAAGTTCAAGAACACCACAGGCCTGTTGTTGTGTTATAAGTTTTCTACTCATTATACTTCTTAAAATATTTTTCCTAACTTATATATATGTGGCTATATAGAAATCATATATGGAATGGATATGTGTAAATTCCCCATTGCCACCACCCTTTAAACTGGTCAGCCACTCTGGGCTAAGGGGAAACCCAAAGTGCCAGAAATAGACTTGCCAAGGATTCCAGTAGACAAGAGCCAAAAGAGCACTCCTTGTCTTGGAGCCATAGGCAAATAACCAAATACATGGTAGTCTGTGGTCAGTAGCCAATGTACCAGATTCAGAGCCACACTCCTCCTGAAATGAACACACACTGGTAAATAAGAAGTAGCTTTATTAAATAAAATATAAGTGCAAAATATAGCAACAAAATGGTTCCTTAAAACCCATACCCAAAGGGCAAGGTAAAACACAGAGAGTTACAGGCATAAAACAAAACAACAAAACTTTCTAACCTATACTTACAAAGAGGTAATAGTTGTATAGCTTATTGGTTCCACATCTCCCTGGAGATGCATAGCCTGGATAACAGATGGTAAAGTACAGAACCCCACACAGGTAACGTCAGTGGACATGATGGAACCCAGAGGAACAAAGGATAAAGTTTCAATCCTTTATGGAAAAGATCCTAGTAATAGTCAATAATTAATTAGCCAATTGGGGCTTTCTCTTGATACAAGGCTCCTTGAGGTTTTCGTGCCTAACTGGCACATACTCCCCAAAGCTTCCCAGGCCTTGTGACTTTGATGGTACCAGTCTCTACTGGTAAGTAGGTGTTCAAACTCGGGCCTAATTAACTAGCTTCAGCTGTGAAAAAATGCATTGCTCACTCAGAAGCCCCAGTTCAGACAAGATGAAATCCCGTAGTCCTTTGCCACAGAGCCATTTTGAATTCCTTGTTTCTAAGCTATTTCAAAAATCAGTCATTCTTGATAGTTCCTTATCACTGAATTGCAGTCATGTGCATGCCATGCTTCATTGTTTGAGTAAGCCCCACTGAATATATTGGGACTTGCTTCTGAGTAAACATGCATAGGCTTGCACTATAAATATCTTTACAGGTTGTGTAAATAATAAACATATTTGACATTCACACATATAAATATTTCTTTATACTGTGTCTTGATGTGTATCTGATTTCACACTATGGTTGTAAATTATTATTTTCAAATTTTTATTTCCTCTACATTTTAAGTGTGCCCTTCTTCTTTGGGATGGTCATGGTCCCCCTCTGTTGTTTTCACCCTGAGGGGCAGATTAGGCTGAGAGATGGTGTGTAGCCCATAGTCACCCAGTAAACTTTATAGCTTATTTCCATTTTAAAATTTAATTAAAATTATTTATATGCAGGCAAAGTTATGAAGTAATGAAGATCCACATAATACATTTAAAGCACATCCAGCTCGCATTTAAAGTGCATGACTAGAATCCTGGGAAGTGTAGTTTCCCTCTCACAGTTATAATTCCCACCATCCTTAACAAACTACAGTTCTCAGGATTCTGTGATGGGATTCATGCGCTTCAAATGTATGTTAAATGTGCTTTAAATACATGTTATGGATCTGTCCTAGTATGCTGTGCATTCATTAGTGAACTGAAAAGAATAACTTTAAAATATACTTTTTTAAACAGGGCTATAACTTAGTGGTAGGGCACATGCTTTGCATGCAATGGTCCAAAATTCAGTCTCTGGAAGAGACTATTGCCTGGAATCCTGGAGAGCCAATGCTAGTCCATGTCATCAGTACGGAGCTAGATGGTATCAAATGGCCTGACTCAGTATAAGGCAGATTCCTTTATGCCTAAAAGAGAAACACAGTGACTCTGAAATTTATTTATGTATTTTGTTCACAACATTTATATACTGCTTTATTGTAAAAAACCTCAAAGTGGTTTACAGAAGGAACCAAAACAATAAAATTGGCAAAAGATATTTAAAAACATTCAAAATAATAAAACCAACAATGAGTTAAAAACAGATAAAAAACATAATAGCTTCTATATGCACGGGTAACATGGAAATGGACTGCCTTCAAGTCAATCCAGACTTATGGTGACCCTATGAATAGGGTTTTTCATGGTAAGCGGTATTCAGAGGTGGTTTACCATTGCCTTCCTTTGAGACTGAGAGGCAGTGACTGGCCCAAGGACACCCAGTGAGCTTCATGGCTGTGTGGGGATTTGAACCCTGGTCTACTACTACGCCACACTGACTCTCTATATGCCTGGGTAGGCTTGCCTAAACAAAAATGTTTTTAGCAGGTGCCAAAATTAGTACAATTGATCGCCTGCCTAATATAAATAGGCAGGGAGTTCCAAAGCATAGGTACTGTCACACTAAAGGATCAATTTCTTACAAGAGCAGAACAAGTACTATGTGGAACCCATAACAAGGGAAACACACCTTGAACTTGGCCGGATAGCAAATCAGCAACCAGTGCAGATTTCAGAGCAGAGGTATTATGTGCTGATAGGGTCTCACTCATCTCAGCAATCGTACCACAGCAGTTTGCACTAAATGACCCCCACCCCCTCCTGGTCAGGCTGTGCTGCATGGTGATTTCTGTGACCTTGCCAGGATTTTTTTTAGTTTTAGTTAGGAACCCTGACTGGTTGTGGAATACTGAGTTTTCTGTCTTACTCACAGGAATCTTGTGGTTGGTATGTATTGCATTTAGGAAATCATCACTGCCTTTTCTTTTTCTATTTGCATTTCATTTACCTCTGACCTTACTTCCTTACATCCATTGAAGCAACAACAGTAGTTTAATGTGCTCAGCTCAACCCCCTTAAACCCACTGATGATACACCTTATTTGCATGATGGTTTGTTTCTTGCCCAATAGTGGTAAAAGAGAATTCACATACTGGGAAGTGTGACTTCAATTGCTGTTGTTCCTAAGCTACTGCCTGTGAAGGTCGACCAAACCATGTGTGTTTTCTCTCTGTGAATTATTACTCACTGGAATTGGTTTGGCTGTCAAAGTTAGTTTATAGCAGCCCACAGAGTAAGGCAGGAAAGATTAGAGAATCTTCTTAACTCTTATTCATTTCTCAAACCTCTCAGGGAAGAGTCAAGACTGTAAAAAAGTTTGGAGTAGCCATGTTAAAAGGCAGGCAGGGCATTCTAGGCATGGGATTACTAACCCTGCTTTGATATGGATATATTTGCAGAGGATCCCTAGTCAAATCTTACCAATAGCACAATCCTATCAATATCTACTCAGCAATGAGTTCTATGGGGCTTAGTCCCATAGTAAGTGTGTTTAAAATTGCAGCCTTCAGGGCATTTCATCTTTACTCCTGAGTGTACCTATCTAACATCTCCACAACACTAGTCTTTTTTGCTAAAAAGGCCTTCTGGTGACTGGCCTGGCCTGAGGGCACTTAAACCCTTTTTGCCAGAAGCAAATTGTTATTATGTGCCTTCAAGTTGACTACGACTTATGGCGATCCTATGAATCAGTGACCTCCAATAGCATCTGTTATAAACCACCCTGTTCAGATTTTGTAAATTCAGGCCTGTGGCTTCCTTTATGGAATCAATCCATCTCTTGTTTGGTCTTCCTCTTTTTCTATTCCCTTCTGTTTTCCCCAGCATTATCGTCTTTTCTAGTGAATCATGTCTTCTCATGTGTCAAAGTAGGATAACCTCAGTTTCATCATTTTACCTTCTAGTGATAGTTCTAGATTAATTTGTTCTAACACCCTATTATTTGTCTTTTTCGCAGTCCATGGTATCCACAAAGCTCTCCTCCAACACCACATTTCAAAAGAGTTGTTCTCTTATCCACTTTTTTCAGTGTCCAACTTTCACATCCATACATAGAGATTGGGAATACCATGGTCTGAATGATCCTGACTTTAGCGTTCAGTGATACATCTTTGCATTTGAAGACTGTGATGTTCCTATATTAATGTATATATGGTAAGTGTTGTTGTTTTAGAAGATACATGGTAAGTGGAGTGAAAGAGGGGGAGTGAATGGGCAGTAGAATGCGAGATGATTGGCTGGGTGTTTAAAATGGCTGAATGTATAAAAGGAAGAGTGAGAGTGGAATAGGGGGGAGAAGAGAAAGAGTGGATTGCTTGGTGGGGTTTGAGAGAGTTGTTTGTCAGGAGAGAGTGAAGAAGGAGGGAGGTGGAGTTCGGATTAGTATTGAGTAAAACCATATGCTTATGTGCCTTAAGAAGAAATCTTGTTAATCTTGTTAGCTTTGTTATCTGTAATAAATACTTAATTTGGTTTACCAAAGGCCTGATCCTTGGCTGGGGTTTCACAGACCAGAAGGGAGGGTAAGGTAATGACCAAGAAAGGGGAACTGTAACAAATGGTGGCAGCGGTGAAGAGAATAACAATACCAGTATTCAGTCTCTGGGAATACTAGTATTGGGACGTTACTGGTGGTTGCCTAGCAGGGGTATCTGTTGAGATCTGTGCTAGAGCGGATAGGTAAACCATAAGAGAGTGCGGTCTGGACTGGTGGAGTCCCTGGTGGTGCCTAGAGACAGGCAGTAACCACGAGCAGGTAGGAACCTGACAGGGAGAACCAGGGAAGGACGCATCACAAAGACCTTTTCTACTTCTCTCATAGCTGCCTTCGCCAGTCCTAGCTTCTTCTAATTTCTTGACTATTGTCTCCATTTTGGTTAACGACTGTGCCAAGGTATTGATAATCCTTGACAAGTTCAGTGTCCTCATTGTCAACTTTAAAGTTACATAAATCTTCTGTTCTTATTACTTTAGTCTTCTTGACGTTCAGCTGTATTATAGAGTTGGAAAAGGTTCAGAAGAGGGCAACCAGAATGATCAAGGGGATGGAGCGACTCCCTTGCGAGGAAAGGTTGCAGCATTTGGAGCTTTTTAGTTTAGAGAAAAGGCAGGTCAGAGGAGACATGATAGAAGTGTATAAAATTATGCATGGCATTGAGAAAGTAGATAGAGAAAAGTTCTTCTCCCTCTCTCATAATACTAGAACTCGTGGACATTCAAAGAAGCTGAATGTTGGAAGATTCAGGACAGACAAAAGGAAGTACTTCTTTACTCAGCGCATAGTTAAACTATGGAATTTGCTCCCACAAGATGCAGTAATGGCCACCAGCTTGGATGGCTTTAAAAGAAGATTAGACAAATTCATGGAGGACAGGGCTATCAATGGCTACTAGCTGTGATGGCTGTGCTGTACCACCCTAGTCAGAGGCAGCATGCTTCTGAAAAACAGTTGCCGGAAGCCTCAGGAGGGGAGAGTGTTCTTGCACTCGGGTCCTGCTTGCGGGCTTCCCCCAGGCACCTGGTTGGCCACTGTGAGAACAGGATGCTGGACTAGATGGGCCACTGGCCTGATCCAGCAGGCTCTTCTTATGTTCTTATGCTTTCGTGATTTCCTCTTTAACTTTCATCAGCATTCATTTCAAATCATTACTGGTTTCTGCTAAGAGTATGATATCATCTGCATAAATTATTACATAAGAACATATTGATATTTCTCCCTCCAATTTTCAAACCTCCATCTTGGTCCAATCCCGCTTTCCATATATGTTCTGCTAGATTAATGTTCCTTCCTGAGGCTGTCTAAGAAGGTGAGAAGGAATTTTCCCGTCAGTTCAGCTAGACCTGGAAACACCCTAGTTTAGCTAAGCTTTCTATCTTAATTTCCAGTCAGAGAAATATTTTTTTTGAGTGGTATGCTCCATGCAACTGTGGTTGATGCTTAATGTATCATGCTTAATGACATCACTAGGGCCTGCCCCTGAAATCTCAGGGTTTGGGATGGTTCTTACCTGGCAACTTTATGAAGTTCACAGATACCTCAATCGTGGCTAGCAGTGGTTCCATCGTTCATAGTCAAATATTTTCTTTATGAGCATGCATGTATGCAATTGGAAGATATCTTCAGATAACAAAGTATTTGAAATAGAGGAACAAGGAGGGAAAAGGACTTCAGCAGGCAAACGAGAAATAAAAAACAAGGAGAGGGATGCAACTATATCTCTTCTTCCACCTTTCCATGGTTCTTTTGTGCTCAAATTACGTAAAAGAACCACGAATTATTTCTGTAGTAGTCCTGGCTGACAAGTCCTGTTAGGGACCACAGTGCGGGTGGCAAATGTGTCTGGGCTTCCACATACACAACAAAAATCCCTTCACACAGAACTAGATGTCAAGGACAAATATTCTAATTTAAAGCACATGTCCCCAAAAGAATTCTGGGAACTTAGCTTATCCCTCATAGACCTACAGCTCCCAGGATCCTTAACAAACTACAGTTCCTAGGATTCTTTGGGTGAAGCAATGTGCTTTAAAAGTGTGGTGTGAGTACACAGTCAATCATGTGAACTTACATCAGCATTACCTCAATGCAAACTATTTATTTATTTATTTATTTAATTAAGCTTATATACCGCCCGACTAGCAACAGCTCTCTGGGCGGTGAACATTAAAAATACAATAAAAATAACACAAAACTGTACACAAAACTGTACAGTCTAAAATCAAAATATAATAATTTACAATTAACAGGAATTAAAATGCCTCAGAGAAGAGAAAGGTTTTAACCTGGCGCCGAAAAGATGATAGTGTCGGCGCCAGGCGCACCTCCTCGGGGAGACCATTCCATAGTTCGGGGGCCACCACTGAGAAGGCCCTAGATCTTGTCACCACTCTCCGGGCTTCCCTATGAGTCGGAACCCGGAGGAGGGCCTTCGTAGTAGACCGTAGTGTACGGGCTGGTTCATATCGGGAGAGGCGTTCCGACAGATATCGTGGTCCCGCGCCGTATAAGGCTTTATAGGTAAGTACCAACACTTTGAATCTGGCCTGGAAGCATATTGGAAGCCAGTGCAAACGGGCTAGCACAGGTGTTATATGCTCAGACCGCTTAGTTCTTGTTAGCAGTCTGGCTGCCGCATTTTGCACTAGCTGTAGCTTCCGAATCGTCTTCAAAGGTAGCCCTACGTAAAGCGCATTGCAGTAGTCCAGACGCGAGGTTACCATAGCATGTACCACTGATGAGAGGTCCTCCTTACTCAGATAGGGACGTAGCTGGGCTACCAACCGAAGTTGGTAGAACGCATTCCGGGCCACCGAGGCTACATGAGCCTCAAGTGTGAGGGAAGAGTCTAAGATGACTCCCAGACTACGCACCTGTTCCTTTAGGGGGAGTGTAACCCCATCCAGGACAGGGTATATATCCACCATCCGATCAGAGAAACCATCCACCAACAGCATCTCAGTCTTGTCAGGATTGAGTCTCAGTTTGTTAGTTCTCATCCAGTCCATTGTCGCAGCCAGGCAACGGTTCAGCACGTCAACTGCCTCACCTGAAGAAGATGTAAAGGAGAAGTAGAGCTGCGTGTCATCAGCATACTGATGACAACGCACTCCAAAACTCCTGATGACCGCCCCCAGCGGCTTCATATAAATGTTAAAAAGCATGGGAGACAGAACCGAACCCTGCGGGACCCCACATTGGAGAACCCACGGTGTCGAGCAATGTTCCCCAAGCACTATCTTCTGGAGACGACCCGCTAAGTAGGAGCGGAACCACTGCCAAGCAGTGCCTCCAACTCCCATCAACTAGGCCTTGAATCCACCTCAGGATTGTAGGTTTTCCCCACAGGTCCTCAAGTGTATCACTATTACACTTGTTTCCCCCCCCCTCTATTTTTTTAGAGTGCAAGGTTCTCTCTGCTTCTGTCACTCTAGTTAGCACCACAGGCATTAATGGTTAAACGATGCAATTCACTCCCTCAAGAAGCAGTGATGGCCACCAACTTGGATGGCTTTCAAAGAGGATTAGACCAATTCATGGAGGATAAGGCTATTGATGACTATGTTTGAACTCCACTGTCAGGGCAGTATGCCTCGGAATACCTGTTGCAGGGAATCACATGTAGGGAAATGTGCTGTCGCCCTCAGTTTCTGCTTGCACGCATCCCATGGGCATCACCTGGTTGGCCACTATCAGAACAGGATGCTGCACTCTATAGGCCACTAGCCTGATCCAGCAGGGCTCTTATTAGTTTCTTATGTAAATAAATGTGGGCTAACAAACTGAAACAATCCAGACAAGATGGAAGTGCTGCTGGTCAAGGGAAAAATCGCACCAGGGACGGAGTTGCAACCTGTTCTGGATGGGGTTGCACTCCCCTTGAAGGAGCAGGTCCGCAGTTTGGGAGTCCTCCTGGATCCTGCCCTGCTGCTTGAATATCAGGTGGCTGCGGTAGCCAGGAGTGCTTTTGGCCAACTCAAACTGGTCTACCAGCTGTGTCCGTTCCTGGAGGCAATTGACTTGGCCACAGTGACACATGCATTGGTAACATTGAGGCTTGATTACTGTAACGCACTCTATGTGGGGCTGCCTTTGAAAACGGTTCAGAAATTGCAGTTGGTTCAAAATGTAGCAGCCAGAATGTTAACTGGAGCACGGCGCAGGGGGCATATCACCCCTGTGCTTTATCGACTCCACTGGCTCCCAATTTGCTTCCGGACCCAATTTAAAGTGCTGGTTCTGACCTTTAAAGCCCTAAACAGCCTTGGACCCATGTACCCGAGGGACCACTTACTTACGCCCATATGTACCTGCCCGGGATTTAAGATCATCTGCCTCTGGTCTCCTCTGCGTGCCTGGAGTGAAAGATGTTAGATTGACAGGTATGCGGGAGAGAGCTTTTTCAGTTGTGGCCCCCAAGCTTTGGAATCCTCTACCCCAAGAAGTTTGCTCTGCTCCCTCCCTGTTGGTTTTCCAGAGACTTCTGAAAACGATTTTGTTCCAGAGAGCCTTTGGGAGGGACTGTAGGTAGAGCCTGACACTGCTTTTATGCCTTCTGTTAAATTTTACCTTTGTAGTCCCTTTAGTACCAATCCCTATATGTGTGTGTGTGTGTGTATATATATATAGTATTTTATGTATTTTAATTGTATTTTATGTATTTTAATTTATTATAATTTATTTTAATGTTTTTGTGATTTTACCATTTACAATTTTATTATGTACATGTTTGATTTTATTTTTGTAAGCCGCCCTGAGTGCCCTATTATAGGGTAGAAGGGCGGGATAGAAATATTTTAAATAAATAAATAAATCATCACAACAATAGCTCTGTTTGGCAAAGATAGCTTGCTCACTTTGGCAGCAAACTACACACAAAGAGTAAATAGAACGATGGACCCAACAGCCAAGGATAGCAGAACCAAAGATTTATTCAGAGAAAATGGCGCTTACATTCAGGCATCTGAGAAACTAAAGCAAAATTGAAAATATTACTCTTAACTAATACACACCTCAACATGTTCAAAGACAGGCTAGCAGACAAAATGATTGTGCTTATTTTAGCTAACACATGGTTTCCAAAGTTTGTTCCAGACTCTTGACTTAGTTAATTCAGGTTACACTCCTATACCTACTTGTCAAGGAGTAAGCCCCATTGAATGGGATTGCTTCTGAGTCAACACGTATAGGATTGCACTGCCAGAGTCATGCTGATGTATCCATGAAAATACAGCTACACACAGCTGAACACGCAAGAAAAAGATCCAACTCCTTTTATGGGGAAAAAAGTCTTTCTAAACCTAAGAAAGAAAGAACCCACATGATATAAGTCTATAGAAACTTTTGGGCGATGTATGAATTTTGATCAATAGATTATGAATTTTGAGCTGTGGAACCTGGGAAATAAACCAGTTTGCCAATAAATATGTGCTTAGCTGTTGGGCAAGGACAACTTGATCGAGGATACATTAAGTCAGGATAGGGAACCTGTGACACTCCAGATGTTGTTTGACTACAACCTCATCATCCCTGACAATTGCCCATGATAGCTGGGGCTGATGAGAGTTGGGAGCCAATGATATCTAGAGGACCACAGATTATCCATTCCTGCATGAAATGGTTTGAGTCCTCATTGCCACTTTGAATATTTAGGTTGAAAGGCAGAATAGATCAACTCCCTTGCTTATCACCATACAAGCAAATATGTGTGTAGCACCAGTATCATATTAGAAATGTTTCTTAAAGAATCCAATACGTGGAATGCAACTATTTTTCCTTTTACGTTTGGACTGATGTTCCCAGATGGCAGACAAGACATCCAAAATACATTTTAAACAAACTTTATTGACTATCGTAAGAAACTGGAATACAATAAATTCAAATTGAAAAGCCCAAATCTACAGGGACAATAAGATAAAGAAATAATACAGGTAGAAGAACAGCAGACAGAGATATAACAAAACAGGTCAATTAAAAACAGAAAGCTTAAAGGTAAATCTAATTGAGAGAGTGAAATTTTTCCAACATTAACTCCTTTAAATTCAGCTAGCCAAGCTGAAGAGAAAGTACAACTCTGATCAAGCTAACACTATTTGGATCCTTCTCTCTCTCTCTCTCTCTATAGAGAGAGAGAGAGAGAGAGAGAGAGAGAGAGAGAGAGAGAGAGAGAGAAGCATTACTCTTTATGAAATTAATTGATATCTCAATCCTGGCTAGCAGTGGTTCCATAGTCAAATATTCTCTGCTTATGAGCATGCATGTATGCAATTGGAAGATATCTTCAGATAACAAAGCACAGTACTTTGCCACACACAATGTGACCACAACTGGCTGAGCAAAATTTCCACATTAAATGGGGTTTTGTCCTTCCTTTCCTTAACCTGTGCACAATCTCTGGTCTTGCATTTTGCATTCAACTTTGGCCAACAAAGCTTGAACTCAATTTTTTTTTTAAGATAACAGGATTACATTGTGCAACAAGCAGGCTTACAGTAAGAAAGCCATTGGCTGCTGACAACAATTCCACCTTTGATGTTAGTGTAGCATACTTAAAAAAAAAATCAGTAGATTACTTGCAAGTTAGAAGAGTAACATTTTCTGATTTACTTCCGGATCAGGTTCAACTATGACTGAAATTGGTTGGGGGCAATGGACAACTGTTTTTGCATACCTGAATCAGTTCAGCTCTGGTTCAGCATGGGAAAAATATTCACATTATAAATGCTGATTTGTATATGCATTGGAGTGATTAATATCACAGTATTTATTGTACCCTAGTCTTAATACTAGATGGTTAACCGTATGTACTATTTATAAAAACCTACAACACCCACGGGAAATTGGAACATAACGGGAGGCAAATACAAAATCAACTCACAAAAAGGTGATACATCAATCCTGCTTTCTTGAGGCTGAAGAAATATAACATGACTGGAAAACTTTAAAAAACTGCTTTCTTAAAATGCACCATCATACACCAAAATGCACCTATCTCAGAGGTTGAGGATCAGCAAATGCACAGAAGGGAAAGGCCCTTCCCCTGCCTCCCTTAAGAGCCTGAGACAGTTGAAAGTAGGCAATAAAGACCTTAAAACAGCAAGCCTGCTTGCCACTTCCCAGTCTCTAAGGAAGGCAAAGTACAAGCGCCTGGGGAAAATTAAAAAAAGATAAAAATTCATTCCAGATAAAAAATCATTCCTTCTGTGTATTTTCTAATTCATTATATTAAACAGGGCAAGTAACACCAAGAGACAATTGCTTTGTGAAATGTACGCTTTTACAAATGTGGTCAAAATTGAATTGAGAATATCAGCTCCTGGGTTTCATAATAAGCTATAGGAAGTTACAGACCACCAATGATTTGCTGATTCCTAGCTGCGGATAAACTCACTAACTATATACTATGGCAATCTCTGCAGGGGCAGCTGAAAAAATTAGGAATAAGTTTGCAATATACTGTAGGAGAGATTTTACCAGGTATGTCTATAAATGGTAATAAAGATTGGTATAAAACTTCTTTATGACCAGCTTGCTCAGATCATGCTTATGGTTATGTATTTGTTTGAACATTTTTTACTCTCCCACTGCTGGCTTTGTGATTTTTAATATTTCTATCATTAACTATGGCAGCCTTCACTAACTTGGTAGTCTTAAGATGGCTGCACTGATGGAAGTTGTAGTCCAAATAATCTTGGAAGGCACCAGGTTGATGAAGGCTGACCTACGGCAACCCTGTAAATCAGTGATGGGGAATCTGTAGCTCTCCAGATATGCCTAGACTCCAATGCCCATCATTCTTGACCGCTGGCCATGTTGGCTGAGGCTGATAGGACCTGGCCACAGGTTTCCTATCCCCCAAAAGTTACTAGCCTGCACACACTAGCCAGTTGAGAGGCAGCAGAGATGGGACAGAGACCACTGTCCCTCCTCCCCTACATTTCTAGCCAGGCACAGAGAAGGGGGATTCCCTCCTCTAACAGCCCGCTTGGTTTCTATGATGGGTGCAGAGGAGGGAGAGAACAGCCCCTTCACTTGCCTGCATGCAACTCCCTGCCATCTGTGGCTACTGTGCAAGTGCTTAACTACAATGGCTGAAGCAAATACACTGACTATCTATTTCATGCTCAGTTTGTAAGCTGCTATCTAATTAAGTTGACTAAGGTACTGGAAGTCACCCACTGGCACCACATTTTCTCACCCTTCCTTTCTCATCCGTGGAATGGTTAGCAAAACAACTGAAACACCAGGGCAAGAAAAAAAGAAGAGTATAACAACAGTACAGATAAGCAAAGGGAAAGGAAGTCAGTGGAGGATTTCTAGGGAAGATAGTAAATATTTTTGATCATATTGGAATAACTGCATTAAAATATTTGTGTCAGGATAGCTTATTTTTTGTCTATTTAGACTGAAACTCTTTGGAAATATTGTTTAAAAATGCATCTTGAAATAAAAATTGGGTGCGATCTTTCCCCGCACTGGGTGCAGAAAGGAATTGCTGCACGGCCTAGCAAAGCCCTGTTTTTGTCCTCCCCCCTGCCACATGGATATATGCTCAGGCAAGCTGCCAAGCCATCAGAAAGAACCTCTCACCTCCCCAACCATCCAGCCCTCCCCCAACTCCTCGACCAAAGAACATGAAGTGCGTTGCTCATATTCCGTGACTAAGGCTGCGGTCCTAGGCACACTTCCTTGGAAGTAAGCCCCACTGAAAAAAGTGTGACATGTTTTTTAGTAAACATGCGTAGGTTTGCGCTGCAGGTGAGGGGCCCGGTTGGAAGGGAACATGCAGGGCACACAGGTCTTCCATTTTCCAAGATAACTTGGCATGGTGCCTGCACATGTGCCTGTGTTCATGGGGAGAATAAAAATGACAACAAGGCTCTGCTGTGTCCTATGGGGGATCCCTTTACAAGTAGGCAGTCAACTCTGCAAGGAAGGGCCATGCCTTATAAATTAAATTAAATAATGTTTATTAATGACTTAAAGCTCCACACTATCCAACTAAATTTTTTTAAAAAATCAAATTCAGGGTAACTTGCTAGGAGATGATAAACAGCAAGATCGTCTTTCTGTGAAATAACTGTGCTTACAAAGAAAGAATCTGCGGTCACGTCTATGTGAGAGATTAAGGGTTGCATCCAACTAAATTCTACTTAGAGAGTAGACCCACTGAATTTAATGGACCTACATTAGACATGTCCATTAATTTCAATGGGACCACTCTAAGAATGACTAGCACTGGATACAACCCCCAAGAATGCAATCCTATTACTTGGAAGCAAGCCTAATGATTTCAATGAGACCTACTCCCAGGCAAGTACATATAGGATTGCAATCTTAAACTATTTTAAGAGCCATGGCTTCCCTCATAAGGAAAAGAACAAAGGGATGGTTGTTTCATATGGATCTCTTGGGAATGAAGAAACACACATACACACACACTTATTTTGAAGAGAAAAGGACATTACAACACACAACAGTTGTGAGTTAATTTTTTTCCCTTGCTCATTCCCAGGAGATCTGTGTATTAACAGTGCTCCTTTTTTCTGATTCAAGTTGCATTTCTTTCTTTCTTTACAGGTGTACCACCCTCACCCCATCCCCAGCCCGGAATAAAAAAAGCATATAAGAATTCCTAATCGAGAATTCTCACCATACAACATTTCCATGGATTCCTTTGGGGAAGCAACAGCAAAGCAAGTAGTTTTTAAAAATGGCTTTTAATTTTAGATATGGCTGGTGGTCCTACCCCATGGGGACTTTGCCATGCCTTATGCCACTGCACTCTTGCTCCAATACGCACAATGTGAAAGACAGCTTATCGACTCCATAATTTAGTTAATACAACGGTTATTCAAGCCTCTTTAAAAATTTCCTTGAGTGTGTAATTAAAGTGAATGAAGGATCATCGGTATTGTTTACTATTCTGTCACTAGAAAGGACGCATTTCAGATCCAGTCCATTTGCTGCTCAGGTTCCATGTATCAGGAATCAAAAAGGATCTTCCACCTTTATCTCAACTAACTGGGTAGTTGGAGGTGTATCGCCATGGACCAACTGACTAGAATTTGCAAGGCCAGTCAACGCTGCAGGGTCATTGCTCTGCTTAAGGACTGGAGCCTCCTTCTCTTCTTGGCTCCGGAGACGTTCAGGAGCTGAGGACCAGGTAGTCGTTACATGCGATGTGTCAGCTTCAGAAAGGGTAGACCCAAGGCTTCCATCCTTAACATGGACTCTCTGATGGGATACAAGACGTGAGCTCCGAGCAAAGCATTTCCCACAATCTGGGCACGTATAAGGCTTCTCTCCTGTGTGGATCCTCTGATGAGTGACTAGGTCGGCATTGATCCTGAAGCTCTTTCCGCAAATGTGACACTCATAAGGTTTCTCACCGGTGTGGATTCTCTGATGCTTAATAAGGTCGGAGCTATAGCTGAAACTTTTCCCACAGATGCCACAGGGATAGGGCCTTTCCCCTGTGTGAACCCTTTGGTGGCAGATCAGATGTGAGCTGCGCTTGAAGCCTTTCCCACAATCAGGGCATTCATAAGGCTTTTCTCCAGTGTGGTTTCTCTGATGGGTCACCAAGTCGTAGTTGACCCTGAAGCTCTTGCCACAAATGGAGCACTCGTAAGGTTTCTCACCAGTGTGGACCCTTTGATGCCTAATAAGGTGTGAGCAGTCACGGAACCGCTTCCCACAGATCCCGCAGGGGTAAGGCCTTTCCCCAGTGTGTACTCTCTGATGGGAGATTAGGTGCGAGCTCCGGGTGAAGCTTTTCCCACAGTCGGAGCATATATAAGGTTTCTCTCCAGTGTGACTTCTCTGGTGGTTGACCAGATCATAGTTGGACCGGAAGCTCTTCTCACAGATGATGCACTCATAGGGTTTTTCCCCTGTGTGGACTCTCCGATGAGACATAAGCTGTGAACTCTGTGAGAAGCCTTTCCCACACTCCAAACAGATGTAGGGCTTCTCTCCTGTGTGGACTTTCTGGTGGGCAACCAGGTCAGAGCTGAAGAGGAAGTTCCTCCCGCATTCCAGGCAGGAAAATGGCTTCTCATCTGTGTGGGTTTGCATGTGTTCAATCAAATCAGCTTGCTGGCTAAAGCCTTTCCCACACACAGGGCACGGATATGATTTCTCATCTTTGTGGGCTCTCTGATGCTCAGTGAGGCAGGAGCTCCCACTAAAGCACTCCCCACAAACGGGGCAGATATACTGCGTCTGTGATGGACAAACAGCCACAGTTTCGTTCACTGGAACTCCTCCATTAGCGGGAAAAGATTCATTCTCCAATTCTTGGGCACAGCTTCTTGGGTCTGTCTCTGAACTGCTCTCACTGATTTCACCCCCTTCCAGCTCAAGGTCTGGGGAAGCAAGCCTCCGGCCAGTTTCTAATTGTGTCCCATGTGGTTCTGCTGGTTTAGGGCCTCCCTGCTGAGAAGTCCCCTCTTCCTCCTCATTCACCATCCTTTCACCTACTGGACAAAAAAGAAAAAGAAGAAAGAATCCCCAGCATTATTTAGTGTTGTGTTGTTATGTGCCTTCAAGTCAACTACAACTTATGCCGACCCTATGAATCAGTGACCTCCAAGAGCATCTGTCATGAACCACCCTGTTCAGATCTTGTAAGTTCAGGTCTGTGGCTTCCTTTATGGAATCAATCCATCTCTTGTTTGGCCTTCCTCTTTTTCTACTCCCTTCTGTTTTCCCCAGCATTATTATCTTTTCTAATGAATCATGTCTTCTCATTATGTGTCCAAAGTATGATAACCTCAGTGTTATTAGTAAGTATTGCATTGTGTTGTCAAGTGCTCACTTTGGATATGGTGTCTCAAGAATCCTTACAACAGCTCTATAAGGCAGGTGTGGGGAATTCCCCCCCCAGATGTTGCTGAACTACAACTCCCATCAGCCCCAGCAAATATGGCCAATGGGCAAGAATGATGGGAGACGTAGTTCAGCAATAGCTGGAGGGCCACAGGTTCTCCATACCTGCCATAAAGTAGGCAGATATTATCTCCACACTGCTGATGGGAGAGAGAGGCTGAGGCTGAGAGAATAGTGGCTTGCCAAAAGCCACCCTGGGAGTTCACGGCAGAGGTGAAATTGAAGCCAGGGACTTCTGCAATTTGTAGCTCAATTTCTTGGCTGCTATGCTGTACCAGAAATAAGTTTCAGAGCTGGGAGAGGAAAGAAAGTAAAATTTGCAAAAGAAGACCCATGTGTGCTCTGCACCAACTTCTAGTGGGGTAGCCTCATTAGTCTGTTGCAACAAAAACAATACAATAACATTTTGTGGCACCCTTTAAGCAGATTTATTTAAGTGTAAGCTTTTATGGTCCAAAGTTCACTATCAGGTGCATAAACATGTTTCTGAAGAAGCCACTCACCTGCCCTGTGGTACAGGCTTGGCTGCAACAGGTCTCCTTGACTTGTCTGAGGTTTGCTACCCCCCCCCTCTTTTTACCTTGAACTGGGGCAAGGAAACCCTAAGATTTGCCTTTAAAAAAAAAACAACCACCCAATCATAAGGGCAACTCTTAGCATACACTGCCAATCACTGCTGGGCACAGTACAACCCCCTTGGACCAGGCACAAAGCATGGAAAGAGCAATCTGATATGTGGGTTATGTGGAAAAAATTTACAATCAAACCCCAGGTTCCAATCAAAACGTTTAAGATGAAAGATAAGGGTAGAGGGAGAAACAATAAATGTAACATAAAAAAGGAACAAAATGGTTTACTTTCCAAATCAGGGGCTCCTATCCCATGGCCCTGCAGGTGTTGCTGGACTCCCAACAGCCCGTCTGCATAACCAACAGTCAGGGATGAGAGTTGTAGTTCAGCAACATGTGGAGGGCCACAGGTTAGCCAACCTTGCTCTAAATAAACCCTCCCTAGACATGGCATATCCTGGAGATAGGAGGAGCTCTACTGATCCAACGCAGAAACAACGAAGGGGTCCTCTTAATTGAGGTTAAAAGCACAGGAGCAGGTCACAGGATGATGCGCTCCTCCCTTTAGCCCTTCTGCAGCAATTTTTCCCCTCCTACCTTAACTGTAGTTAAGCATTACAACAGGGGCTCCCGTCAATTGGCCGTCCAATGGCCAATTATAAGAGATGATGGAGTTTGTACTCCAACAATCTCCAGAGGGCTACAGGTTCCTCATTGCTGCCTTACGCCAACAGCGATGTGAACCACAGGCTAAAGTAAGCTTACAAATTCACATGCAAAGATGCATTGGTCACTCATGAGTTTTAAGATAGCAAGCGGATGTGCAAAGGGGTGAAAAGTATCTCTGTAATTCAAGGTGGGGCTGTCAACTGGAAGGTAATCCACCAATCAGGTGTGTCCAAGGCAGTTGGGAGGGGCTTCTACAATTCCCTTGGACCGTAGCCAGAGGAATTTGTGGGAAGGAGATATTAAAACCTTTCAACAAAATAAGAGATGCGAATTGGGAAATAATCTTTCTCCACTTCTGTCAGAAAGGAGGGGGTGCTGGTGATATGCGACAGATTCTAAGATTTTAGGCCACAGAGAAAGATATTTTTAAAGAAAAAAGCATTTTTTGTATTTTCAAGCCTTCTGCACAATGTTATACTCAGTTAGCAAATACATATACACCAGTATAAAGAAAAAAGGGGGCAAATGATAATAAAACGCAAAACACAATCTGCTACAATTCTATGTATAGCTTAGGATAAGCATTCACAAAAGCAGATGCGGTAACAGCTATTCCAGTTTTGTAAAGTTAAATACCACCTAGAATCATAGAGTTGGAACAGAGGTCACCTAATCCCAATCTTTTCCCGATGCAGGAAATATCCATTGTTATCCCTGGTAGTGGCCATCCACCCCTTGCTGAAAAACTGCCATCGACAGAGAGTCCACCGCCTTCTGGGGCAGACTGCCCCACTGTGCTACTTTAGTAATTCCACACTGCTGTATCTCTTTGAAATTCCTTCCTTGAGGAATGACAACAAAGTTTGATACTGTTTATTTAGCCTTGAAGTGAAACAATGATTTTCTGTCTCCATTACAAGAGTTAAATAACATAGCAAAGCTAGGATGCTTGGATTGTCACTAGCAGGGCTGTGGAGTCGGAGTTGTGGAGTCAGAAGCAATTTTGGGTGGAGTTGGTAGAAATGTACCGACTCTGACTTCAAAATAAATTTTGATCGACAATTTTTTTAAAATATAAATTCAAAATGTCAAAGAAGCTTCCCATGAAGTCAGCTGTAGTTGAGCATTTCATTAATGACCTAGAATTAGGAGTGAGCAGTGAAGTGGCCAAGTTTGCTGATGACACTAAATTGTTCAGGGTTGTTAAAACAAAAAGGGATTGTGAAGAGCTCCAAAAAGATCTCTCCAAACTGAGTGAACGGGTGGAAAAATGGCAAATGCAATTCAATATAAACAAGTGTAAAATTATGCATATTGGAGCAAACAATCTTAATTCCACATATACGCTCATGGGGTCTGAACTGGCGGTGACCGACCAGGAGAGAGACCTCGGGGTTGTAGTGGACAGCACGATGAAAATGTCGACCCAGTGTGCGGCAGCTGTGAAAAAGGCAAATTCCATGCTAGCGATAATTAGGAAAGGTATTGAAAATAAAACAGCCGATATCATAATGCCGTTGTATAAATCTATGGTGCGGCCACATTTGGAATACTGTGTACAGTTCTGGTCACCTCATCTCAAAAAGGATATTATAGAGTTGGAAAAGGTTCAGAAGAGGGCAACCAGAATGATCAAGGGGATGGAGCGACTCCCTTACGAGGAAAGGTTGCAGCATTTGGGGCTTTTTAGTTTAGAGAAAAGGTGGGTCAGAGGAGACATGATAGAAGTGTATAAAATTATGCATGGCATTGAGAAAGTGGATAGAGAAAAGTTCTTCTCCCTCTCTCATAATACTAGAACTCGTGGACATTCAAAGAAGCTGAATGTTGGAAGATTCAGGACAGACAAAAGGAAGTACTTCTTTACTCAGCGCATAGTTAAACTATGGAATTTGCTCCCACAAGATGCAGTAATGGCCACCAGCTTGGACAGCTTTAAAAGAAGATTAGACAAATTCATAGAGGACAGGGCTATCAATGGCTACTAGCCGTGATGGCTGTGCTGTGCCACCCTAGTCAGAGGCAGCATGCTTCTGAAAACCAGTTGCCGGAAGCCTCAGGAGGGGAGAGTGTTCTTGCACTCGGGTCCTGCTTGCGGGCTTCCCCCAGGCACCTGGTTGGCCACTGTGAGAACAGGATGCTGGACTAGATGGGCCACTGGCCTGATCCAGCAGGCTCTTCTTATGTTCTTATGTTCTTATTTCACCAGAGTTGGAGTCGGACAGTAGAAAAATACAGGAGTCGGAGTCAGAGTCGGAGTCGAAGGTTTGGCGTACCGACTCCACAGCCCTGGTCACTAGTTTACTGCTGTTGCAAATGGTCACTTTGCTTATCATGAGCTTTAGACAGAATTGTATCACGCTGTGTGTTTTGCATTTGATTTGCTCCCCTTTCCTCTGTGCACACACATAACACTTTATGCATTTGATTATGTGGGCTCTAGCCTACAAAATTGCACTGCAAGAAACCTGTTAAGTGTATACAGAATTGCAGCCTAACTGGGAGTAAGCCCCATTGAGGGGACCTACTTCTGAGTAAACATGCGTAAGATTGCACTGTCTTGAACAGGGATGAGAAACCTTTGGCCCACCACATGTTGCTGGACTCCAACTCCCATCATCCCTGGCCTTTGGACATGCTGGCCAAGGTTGATGGGAATTGAAGTCCAGTAACATCTGGAGAGCCACAGGTTCCCCATGCCTGGTCTTGAAGGCCTTTAACTGCTTATTCCTAGTCGAGTTAGATTTCTGAGCCATAAGGAACCTAAATACAAGAACAGAGATAAACTATGTACATTGCATAACTAGACTTTTATTTATACTGTTGTTCCACCTATCATGTTGGACAGCCAAGTTCCATGAATCTTGAAATTTTGCATTTATCAACACCAACATTCTTGCCCCAGAAAATATATGATGTCAATCTGTTTTTGTACTGGGATATTTGCAGGATTCAGAATATTTTGCCAAGGAAGAAGAGCAGGCATATGTTGGAGAGACGAAAAGCTGTACTAATCCAATGCAGAAATAACAAAGGGCCCCTCTTAACTGAGGTTAAAAGACCAGGAGCAAGTCACAGGATTTTCTACTTGTACTGCCCTCCTCTTCCTGCTTTCTACAGCAAATTTTTCCTAGCCACCTAAAGCATTACACTATCAGTGATGTTAACTGTGGCAAAAGCTAACCAGGGCTCACCCTTAACGAGGGCTGCAAATTACAATGAGTATGGTTTCCAATCCTTAGGTGGGATCTTTGATTAACTTTAATTAGCTAAGCACTGTTTTACTACTGTTAAGGCAGGAGAGCAGACTTTTACACCAGAGAGAGGAAAGCACACATGGTTCTGCAACCCTCTCCCCACCTCCTAACAACGGTTAAGAGAATCCATTCATTTCATCTGCACTGGCTCAGGGTCAAGCAGGGCTACAGGAGCAGTTCTCAAACTCCCCCCCTCCTTCCTAGACTACTTTAAAATTACTAGACCACTTAATAACTTTTTGTTTTACAAATCAGTGCACATACATAACTAATATTTATAACTAACCTCTCCTTACTAATGTGATGGATGTACTTCTGGATTAAATTCTATATTGTTTTGATGGGTTTTTTGTATTCTACCTGTGTATATCATTGTATGCTACCTTGATATTTTATAATGAGTTAGCGGTATATTCATTATTATAAAGAGATAAAATACGAAGAAACATTAAACCACATTTTCCCCTTCAGCACTGGTTTCATGTTCACAACCAGTGCTATATATGGAAATCATGGCCCCTAAAATAAGGCTTTGCAAGCCTATTTGATAATCTGGTCTTGGTCAAAACAGCCTTGATCTTTGTCATCAAAATAATAAATAAAATGCACGGCTAGGTACAGATATTTTCAGCTATTTTGGAACCTTTCTGAAATTACACTCACTGACCAGTTTGAAAACCCGACGTACAGTAATATTTGCAAGGCCACTTAAAAAATATTTTAACCACTCTTTAGTACCAACAAGGAGATTTACACACCTTGGAAGTTCCACACTCGTTCAAGACATATTTCTGCATAGATCAGTAAAAGCCGCTGCTTGATTCCTTCTCCTTAGAGCCATACGACAATGGAACCAATTACCTAGAGAGGTAGTGGGCTCTCCTACACTGGAGGCAATCAAGAGGCAGTTGGACAGCCATCTGTCAGGAATGCTTTGATTCGGATTCCTGCATTGAGCAGGGGGTTGGACTCGATGGCCTTATAGGCCCCTTCCAACTCTACTATTCTATGATTCTATGATACACCCTTACCTGTTTCGTTTGGGCTATGTGACCTCTACATGTTCAACTAGAAACATTTTTTTCTAAAAAAAAAACCTATTTGCCTGAACTAAAAGATTGTGTCAAGATCTTTCTTGTATCATAGAATCTTTCATGTCATCCAAAAGCCGGTGCTAACATAGTTGCGAGCCAGAAAGCTCCTGCTTAAGTTTCAATTTGGTCAAGAAATCATGAAATTACTGTTTTTTTCAATCTGCACCCTCTATCTGCAGCATGGGGATTATGCTACAGACCTATTTAACAGGGTTGTTGTGATGATTAATATGAAAAACTTCATGCAGTTGTAATGAGTTCTATAATACTTTATATTATTGGGGGGAGGGGATTTGAGGGGGGTATCCTCTGTCTTGGAACAGAAACAGCAGAAAGCTGCTCCTTTGTTAGCTACACCTATTTTTTCAAAACAGCAGACAGCAATCAGTTGCTAACAATAGAAGGAGGAGAGTAAGCCAAGGCCAACACTAACCCAAGGAAAGCCGGCGGTAGGAGATTGAAAAACACAAAAGCCCCCTCCCGACTGATCCCCCAGGGATGGATTACCCCAGAGATCTGGCGATAAACAGCCGTGCAGCCTGTTACCGTGTAAGCGCTTGACGGCCGCGCAAAGAGGCCCGCCGTAGCACAGTAGCCGAGATCCCGGTTACTCACCAGAAATAGGCGAGAGAAGCTGGAAACTTGCTTAGAGCCCGGCAAAACAGATCCAGTTCTACATGCACGCCTCTTCGCAGGCTAAGGAATCGCGCCAGAGCGGAATGGCCAATTTTAGCGTCTCAGGAGAAGCGGAATCAGGACAATCAATCGACCGCTTGCTCGGTCTGACTCTGCGTTGGCTGCTCGGGGGTTACCGCTGGCAGCCGAGGCCGGAGTTTGCAGCAAGCAGCTTTTAACCCGACCCAAGGCAGCCAATCGCTATCGCCCTCGCTGGCGTTTGACGGGAGCTGAGTCAGGCGCAGGAAGTGCAATCCCTGCAAAGGCTCCTCGGAGCAAGAGGGCAGCTTCTAGAAAGGCTGGAGAAATAATCCAGAGACCTCTGGTGGTGGCCCCTCAGAGCAAAAACATCCTTCTTAAGGGAAGGTGGGGGCCCGTCCAGTCGAGGCTGTGACATTGAACATTCTGAGTAGCGATGCCTAGGATTGCACTGTAAGTTTTACGGGAGCATGGCTTTTTTTTTTTAATGTCCATTTATATATCCAGCTTTGCTAGGGGAAATATTCAGGTTGGCAGAGATACATTTATTCCCTTGATTTTTTTGAGTGACAATGGTATTGTGGTTTTGTGTGTGTGTGCCTGCGATTTATTGATAGATTTCCTAAACCTGTTTGGGAGCCTGTTGAGCTAAAATCCAAGTAATGAATGCGGGGGAAAAAAAGAAAGAACAAAAGATTTCAGATTTCAGCAGGCTCCAGCCAGAAGCGCGGGCAGATGAGATGAAGTCAATGCACTTGGAACACGCTGGCCAAACGTTTCACCATAGAAATGGTTAGTTCTGGGGGGCCAAATGCCAATGGTGGGTGGGGCCAGAGGCAAAAATGGATGGACAGAGCAATAATTATGAATTTTACCTTTGATCAGCAGGCTAGTTTCTGCACACACTTACACATCCCCCTCTGCCCTCCATCCAGGCAAGCATTATCAGAGTTCAAGGCCACATTTTGTAAACTACTTAGGGCAGTGGCGGCTGGTGGCTCCATGTCAGTGGGGCAGGTTTTAGTCTGAACTTTCAAGGAACTGTCCGTGAAGTAAAACCTGGAGCGGAATCCACTGCCCCACTGACATGGAGGCACCAGTTGCTACAGCCTGGAGGTGTTACTTACAATTAAGTAATATACACATTTTGTTAAATAAAAAAATCCGGCCATGGAAACACACTTAAGGAGGGTGCAAAGCTCTCCTGATATGGGATGTTTGCTGGGGAGAGGCGGTTTGGCTGGGGAGAGTCCTGGGGGCCAGATAGAGAAGCCTGGAGGGCCACATTTGCCCCTGGAGGGCCTGAGGTTCCCCACCCCTAGTTCAGGGAATGTATACCCCCCCTTTCCCCATTGAGGATGGCTTACAACACAACATTACACATTAACAAACCAACTAAACTATAAAAATAGCAGCTAAAAAAATCAATAAACATTACATCAGGAATATAAAAATCATATTGTGTTGAAAGGATGGGCAAACATCACCTGGTTCCTAAAAGAAACTAATGACAATGTCTAAATCTGTTGGGGAAGAAACTCCGCAACTAGGGTGCCAAGCACAGAAAAAGTCCCTTTCTCTGGTGACTACCCACAACGTTTTTGTGATCATAGAAAACTGAAGAGAGAGGGTTATGGCACTATAAATACTAACAGCACCATCCACTATTTATTATTTATTTATTTATAGAATTTATTAGTCGCCCATTTGGCTGGCTGTCCAGCCACACTGGGCGACGTACAACATAGGCATATAATACCTAGACATTGAAAATCTAAAAACAATGCAGATAAAATCTAGCCCACCCCAAAAGCCTGCCTGAAGAGCCAGGTCTTCAAGGCCCGGCGGAAACTCATCATAGAAGGGGCATGGCGGAGATCGTTTGGGAGGGAGTTCCACAGCGTGGGGGCCACAATTGAAAAAGCCCTCTCTCTCGTCCTCACCAGTTTGGCTGTTTTGACTGATGGGATGGAGAGAAGGTCTTTTGAGGCTGATCTTGTTGGGCAGCATAGCTGATGATGCTGGAGGCGCTCCTTCAGATAGACTGGGCCGAAACCGTATAGGGTTTTAAAGGTCAAAACCAACACCTTGAATTGGGCCCGGTAATTGATTGATTGTATTTGTATACCGCCCCATAGCCGAAGCTCTCTGAGCGGTTTACAGTAACTAAAAACATTAAAAACAAATATACAAATTGAAAACACATCTTTTAAAAACAATTTAAAACACAATTTAAAAAATTTTAAACAATTTTAAAAACACATGCTAAAATGCCTGGGAGAAGAGGAAAGTCTTGACCTGGCGCTGAAAAGATAACAGTGATACAGTAATACCTCAGCAAATCCTCCAGGAAAGAAGCTGCTTTCAACAAAGTCTTTTTTGGGTGCGGGGGGCATGGGGGCACACTCTGACATAGTCAGAATGTGGCCCTTGTTTACTGGATTCAGCTGCTGCAGGCAGCTCTCTCACACGTAGCTAGACTGGTGTTCCTTAACAGGTAGCACAGGCACCTCTGCAGTAAACAGTGCTTCAGGTGCCCTCAAAGCACTGTTTACAGCAAATGCGTCTGCTCGAGTGTAGAGGAGGATGGCAGAGAGAGAGACCAAGGGAGAGAGCGCAGGGTGGTTGTGGTGGCTGACCCTGGTCTGCCTGCTCAAAGCTTTAGATTGCTATGGCAAGATGCTATGTGATAAAAAAGGCAAGGCAGGCATCCCTGGATGCATTTTGGAAGAAGTCTTCAAGTGGTCTGTATGCAAGGCTTACCTGACCTGGTTGTTTCATTTCAGACATGTTATTGTTAGATTTGGATAAAACGTTTGCTGAAATATGTTGAACTGCTCTTGTTTTTTGTGGTGTAGGAACCTATGTTATTCCTACCTCAGGTTGGCTCATTCAACCATACTGATTCATAGGATCGCCATAAGTCATAATTGACTTGAAGACACATAACAACATTGAAATTTCCATATTTGCTACCCTTGCAGATCAGATTTTTATGTAGTGATTTTCCGCAGTTATTTTCAGATTTCTTTAAAAAGTGTCTAAAACATTGATATTAATAGCAGTTTTAATAGATATTCAGTTTATCCATATTTCCTTTCAAAATATCCATATTAATATCAATTTTTTCCCCAAGGGAAAAAACCTGGATCAGTAGAAGCAGCTTACAGACAAAGAATGAACTCACATTGATACCAGCCTGTTAGGATGGCAGAATGGTTTGGAACCAGCACTGGCCAATGGATCCCATCCTTAACATTGACCACCCCACCCCCGGGGGCGTGAGGTTCTCCACCCCTAGATTATGGGAAAGTCAGAGGAAATATAAACCAATGAACCATGGAACACAAGGGATTCTAGAATCAGATGCCTTTATCCCACTCCCCTTCCTTTGCCTCAATCCAGCTTCAAAGATGACAGAATGCAAGAGAGGGCTGGGACCTTTTGCCTCAAGTTTCTGGCTCCCAGCCTAGAATCCTAAGCACAATTATAAAGATGTATGACCCTGTTTTAAATCAATGAAATTTAGTTCTGAGAAAGGAAGCATGAACAGGCATACAATCCAATCTTACATTTGTTTACTCTTTACAAAATCCATTAGATTCCAGTGGGGCTTATCCTCAAGTAAATCCAGACAGGATTGCAGCTTGATCCCATGCTATGTTTACTTGGCCCTAAATCCCACTGAATTCAATGGGATTCATTAACCCACCCAAGTTAATTTCTAATTTTGAATTAGAATGCAGCCTTAGAATACACACTTATCAGTGAGCTCCACTTAACTCCCCTTCAACTTATTTCCAGTAAACACACATAGATAAAATCAGGATCCACAGCTCTAAATTCCCTTTCCCTCTGACTCCAGCTTTGAACAAATTTCTCTCCTTCTGCTTCACAGTGGCTTAAGCAATGAAAATATATAGGAAAACAGCAACAGCTTATAAGGAAAAGACAAGAAGGCAACTGTGGCCGCATCTATAAACTCTGTTATTTAAGAGAGCCTTTGCCAACCTGGCACCCTCCAGATGTTTTGGACTACATCTCCCACCAGCCCCAGCCAGCACTGAGGCAGTGTGGTATAGTGGTACGGGTGTTGGACTAGGACCCAGGGAGACCAGGGTTGACATTCCCATTCAGCCATTAGGAGAGTCAGTCATTGTCTCCCAGCCTAACCTACCTCACAGGGTTATTGTGAGGATGAAGTGAAGAAGGGGAGAACAATATATGTCACCTTGAGCTCCTTAGAGGAAAAGTGAAATATATGAATGTAGTAATAATATAATAATCCAAAACATCTGGATAGCCCCAGGCTGGCAAAGGCTGATTGGTTATGGTTGGTCTTCAAGGTATCCGGGACCACACTGTTTTGGGAGGCATCCAGGTAATCTTAGTTAACTGGACACCTACAAGCTGACAGCTCCCTCCCACAGCCTTTAACAGTTGCATAGCATGCAACAATTCAATAGGTGCAACTTCACAATGTTTGTAACTCCATGCTGTTGAATTTCTGCCTGTTGTGCATCTGTCGGTTGCTAATATGGCTAAATCTGATGATTTCATAGAGACCCAAGAGCTCTCCGCCAAGGTAAAAAAGGTGGCCAATCCTTTTGTAGTAACTGTGGGGAGGAGTGGGATATGGAAGCAGTTGTGTCTGCATTTAGACCTCAAAACCTCTGTACAGTAATGGATGCTTAAAAGGATTGTGGTACATGCTTGATGTGACACCTGCCTATGTTGCCCTGCACATCAGGCTTGCCATCAGGCACAGATAGGGGCACTCAGGAACAGTGTCAGTGCAGTACTACCAAGGCACCGTGCTGTTACTGTTGACACAGGAACCCTTTCTCATGCTGTCATTGTACAAAGGCACAGAAAATGCACTGTGCCAAACTAGAGTTAAAAGCAAATTTCATATACTATCTTTATGCGGGGGTAAAAAGGGATGCTGCAACTTTGAAGCAGTGAGGAACTTTTGAGCAAGGTGTGCACATAGATCACACATTGAGGGCAGACTTTTCTGGTCAAAAAGCACCTCCATCATTGACATGACTATTACACTTGCTGCAGGAAGCAGTTGCATGAAAGGTGTAAAGTATGAATGGTAGATGAGCCTCAGTTTGCCACACAAACGTCTGGCAGCTCACCTGCGCTATGATTTCCCAGTGCACACGTCTAATTCTGTGAAGATGAACATCTGTAATTTCACTTTGTATTTGCGACAGGAAACACGCCAAGGATGATCCCACACGGACTCAACTGTAAGCCACGGCTACTGGCTTCTCCACTGCATCACTCCTCTCCATCAGTAAAGCTCATCTGTAGCATTTGATTCCTGCTCTTCAGTGCTTCATTGGGCAGTTATGTCCAGCCTGCAGTAATGCTACAATAAGCAGCTGAAAGCTAACTTGCAGTGACAGAGGAAAAACCATTTCAGTATCCTTTGCCCTGACAGGGATGGGGAAGCTGTGACCCTCCAGATGCCTTTGAACTCCTATCAGCTCTAGCCAGCAGGGCCAATGGTCAGGGACGATGAGAGCTAGAGTCCAGCAACACTTGGTGGGTCACAGCTTCCCCCTCCCTGCACTAACATGATAGTCACGGTATTATAGAAGTGAACAAATGTTTAAAAAAGCAAGTAGCTGTATCAAAAGGATGCGAATTTTGTTGGAGATGGTTGTAGGTTAGACATCACAAAGGAATTCATGCCCTTTATCACGGCAGCTTCTGCTCATAGACAAGGGGGAAAGGGGGGTTGAGTAACAAGTGCTTTTTGGAAAGACTCCAGTACCTGAGAATGGTGATCCCCAAATCAAAAACCAGAATAATCCAGAAGGAACATGCAAAATCAAGAGTCGCTTTATTACCCCTTCTAACTCATAATGCTTGGTATGTTTCAATGCACACAGGAAGATATCTCATCAAATAATCTTGCTCTCTGTAGCATTCCATATTTGTTTTTATTTAACAGAATTTGTACGCTGCTTAATTCAGACCACCAACATATGTAAAATCAGGCTTTTATTGTACTTCCCAAATGCTATACTACATCTACCACCCCCAAACCTCAGATTATCTGCTTAGTTCAATCAAGTTTCTCGAACACAGATACTTGCTTACCTGCTCATCACTGACCCGCTGCGGAGGCTACCACGCATAATGGGTTTAACCCCACCCCTTATTACCTCACTTCCTGGGTCATCCTCACTTGTTACATAAACAAAAGGCTCAGCAACCACTCCAGCTCACTAATAGAGTCCTCAATAAAGCCTAGGACTAGCTCTTGATCAGGGATGGATAAACCTGTTGCCCTTCGGATGTGGTTGGGCTACAACTCCCTGATCATGCTGACTAGGACTGATAGGAGTCCAACAATGTCTGACAGGTTCCCCATCCACTGCAATGTTGCTGTTTTATGAAGAAAGCAAACTACAAACGCTACAACTGTATTTACAACATTTTACATTACATCTTACACCGTGGAATGGAGCAGAAGAGCCAATACAAATATCATGTGTTAAACATCCCCTCTAATGCACATTTTAAAAAAACCACTGTATTCAATTTAAAGGCTATAAAATAACTTTGGGGGGAGTAGACAGGCACTGGTTCATGACAGATGCTCTTGGAGGTCGCTAATCATAGGCTCGCCATAAGGCATAGTCGACTTGGAGGCACATAACAACAAGACAGGCACAAAAAACAGTCTGGGAAGACTCACTCCTTAGAGTTGGTGGTCTATTATTATTATTTATTAAAATTTATATCCCACCCTTCCTCCCAAAGGAAGCCAGGGTGACAAAACAACCATCACTAAAATAATAAAAGTTCTAGGCTAGGTATGCTGTCTTCTCAGGTCTGATTGGTCTATATATGCACCAGAATGAGAAGAGTGCCGAGGCAGTAGAATGGACCATACAACTTCAGAGTGCAGGTCTGGATCACATTTTAAAATGACCTCCTATATTAAATGCCCCTATATATTAGCCCTCAAGGAAAAAACTTTAGCATATCCTCTTCAGGGATGTGCTTTGTTTGCTTAACTTTCAGGGTGGTTTTTAAATGCACTACCTAATACAAGGGGGCTTTCAAAATGGATATCCATCTGAAGTGGTACAGTCCAGGACTGCATCACTGTAATCTAGCTTTGCCATTCAGAGATTTTGGACTATAACTCCCACCAGCCCCAGCCAGCACACCTGGAGATTATCAAAGGCTGCCTTAGTCTCTGTCACCTCATTCTGCTACATGAACAGAGCAGGTCTCAACAAGGGCAGAAGTAAAAAAAAACACTCAAAAATTCACATCAAATAAAATCTGTGTCAGTTGACAAACTGCAATCTTATGTACACTTAAATTGGGAATAAGTCACAGTGAACTCAATGGAACCTCCTTCTGAGTAAACATATACAGGATTGTATTGTAAAGTCTGGTGTACACAGAGTGATGTGGGCTAGAAGATTTCCCATTGCTTCATTTTTACATGGAAAAGTTTCTATTTTGTAACAATGAGTGGATGCCAACTGTAAATATAATTATTAGGCAAGCTCGGCATTTTCAAAAGTTTTCAGCTTTGTTTACTAAATACGAGTAAAAAAATCATGCTAAATTAGATCATTCTCTGGAGCAGCCTTTCCCAACCGGTGTGCCTCCAGATGTTGTTGGACCACAACTTCCATCAACCTCAGCCATTGGCAATGCTGGCTGAGGCTGATGGGAGTTGTGGTCCAACAACATCTGGAGGCACACCGGTTGGGAAAGGCTGCTCTAGAGCATCAGAAGATTTTCTGATGCAAATTACCCTAATTTGCACAGGAAAAGTTTCCAATTCAAAATTTTCAGGCAAACCAACATCACTACACCTATAGGGCAATTAAGTGGTAGAATACTGGAGCCTGCTACTTCAGACTGCAGCTGGGATTATACTATTTTTGAAAACTCCACCCTACCTATGCAACACACGTTGCCAAATTAAAATGAATAGGTGGAGGTTCTAGCCAAGCCTCTCCCAAGTTGCACAGGTTTTCTGCCTGGAGGGAACTTTTTACGGAGGAGAACATTAAAAAAACCACTTCCGCCTGTACTCTGAAGTGGTGCAGTTCACTGTACCAACTCACTATACTGCTGGAATAGGTCACGTCTTATATAAACAGGATCAAATAACCTGCATGAGTGTTGATGCAAATACTGGAAGACTAACAGTGCCATCCAGTACCTATTTACTTAGAAGTCTATGTTCAAGAGGGCTTAGTACCAGGTAAGTGTACACAAGATTGCAGCTTAAAAGTGGATGAAATAAGAAATAGTATGGGAGACTATAGACAAAATAGGCATTAAAAAAATCCATACCCAAATCTGGTGGAATGATGATCAGTGAGACACAGTGCTCTCCAAGTAAAAAACCCCCAGAAACCATAGATTGTCGGGCTATCTTCCTTTGCATGTAAAGGAAGAATGATTGATTACAGAATGGTTAAAACTTGTCGCTTAAACATGCCACACTGCTAAAAGCAGCATCATGGCTTCTGCAAAGGGAAGTCACACCAACCAATTAGAATTCTTCAGCATGCCAGTAAATGCTATGATGCCATGCCACCATTCAGATTATGGTGTGCAATTATGGCCCAGATCCCATCTTCACTACCTCTGACTCAAGAATGAAATTAAAAAAAACTGGAGACAACCCAGAGGGGAACTTCATCTTCTTAGGAAACACACGTAAGGGCAAAACGAGACACAATGCAGACCAGTTTGTTTGAATACAGGGCTGCTGCTGCAATCAGCCAGGAAACTGCCTTACACCAAATCAGACCATTCCTCCATCTAGCTCAGTACTGTCCACGCTGACTGCCAACGGCTCTCCAGGGCTTCAAGCAGGGAATCTTTCCCAGCTCTGCCTGGAGATGCTGAGGAATGAACCCGATACTTTGTGCATGCAAAGCAGATGCTCTACCACATCAGCTACGGCCCTTTCCCATCTTAACACACGTTAAGTGATGTCTGTGTGGGAGGTCCTTAGAACAGGGGCACGTGGGGGAGGATTGCTAAATCCTCCCCCTGCTCAGGACGTATCTCCCCAGTGTATGTCTCCTCAGGCTCTTCTCAGCTGAACTCCAATTATTGGTGTGAGGGTGGCTGAGAGAAAAGTACTGGGGGACAAACCGAGGAGAGGTTCAGCTCCTCATACCTGCATGCCTCTTTTGCTTTACAAACTGGGCCCCCCCGTTACCCGCTTTGAACATGACGAGTCTAGACAAACCTCCTGTCGATGGTTTGTTGCCATCATGTCTAGTTTGGTCCTTAAACAAGAGGTTTCTCAGGCTAGAACAGACATGGAGAGCGAGTACTGAAACATTCATGGCCCCTCAACATACACAAAGCATATGAGGTTACCCTCTGCAATTGGGAGATAGCAGGTTGAAGAAAAACCAAAGAGATGCTTGAATTGTATCCAGTGTTGGTCCTACTCAGAGCAACCCACTGAAATCAGTGGACACGACTATTGTTGGCCCATTAACTTCCATAGAACTATTCTGAATGGGAGTTAGATAGAACCCAATGCATTTTTAAACCTCTCGCATTTATCACCAGAGGACACTACGATCCATAGTGTAGTGGCAAATCCAGAAGTGCAGGGTCCCTTTATGATAGTCATGCTACGCCTCCTCACAGCCATGCCCCCTCACTTGCTGGCGTGCTCGCTTCCATCCTCACACTCCTCAGTCCTTCCCAGGCATGCCTTCTCCCAAAATAACAGATGTCCCTAGGAGCCAAATAGCATGAAAGGGGAGTTTGTTAGCGACTGAGAAGAATTTTCTCAGTGGCTGACTGACCTTTCACTCTGGCTGGCTTCAATCAGCAGGAAAGGACAAGGAAGCACATTAGAAGACTCTTCTCAGTGGCCAACACACTCCCTTTTCATGCTGATTGGCTCATAGGACACTGGAGACATAGGGACCCTGTTGAGACCCTGCTCCCAAAGAAGTAAGGGGTCTAAGACACACACACAAGCATTAATGGCTTTTTTAAAGGATTCAGTAAATACGTGAAGGATGCTTCTGTTGGTGGCTGTGAACCACAGCTTTCATTTCCAGAGATGGTTCAGCCTTGCCCAGATAGCTGGGTAAGAACAGGGGTGAACGATGCCACCAATACCCCCACTGTGAACTTTTCCATGGCATCTGGCTAGCCATTCTTGAAAGACAGAATGCTGAATGAGACACAACACCCGTTTTGATCCAGCATTAAGAATTCTCAGGTTCTCAAGACGCTATCGTAAAACACATGTTGAACAATTTGGAACAACAGTGCAGGTTTATTTCTTTTTAAAAGATTACCTTCTTACAGGTAACCGGTAATGTGTTAAGTGTATTTTTTTAAAAAAAAAAACTTGTACACTTGTACATCAAACACTGCATTCCTCTGGAAACAAGATGGAAGGGAAACTAATGTTGGTACACTTAAAAAAACAAACAAACAAACCCAGTAAGAATAAATTTAAATGTACGTTGCTGGCAGCAGTTTCCACAACATTAATGTTGTAGGGAGACACACACATAAATGTGGTGAAAATATGTTCTAACTATGCAGTAAAGAAAAGCAATATATGTGTCATAACAAGAAGAAAACAGCTGGAGGGATGGGCTTTTCCCACAATGAGACTAAATGAGGAAGGGCCTCTCCATTGCAGCGGTTTCATTTCATCCGCTTCCTAGGAGAGACGTCTCCGTTGCTGGTAGCAGGCTGCTGGGAAGTGAATGCAAGGCTGGAAGGGGAGGGGCATGGCATCTCTTGGCCGTTTGAGGAGGAAGCCCCTGTATGCATCATGCTAGGGCCAGGGAAATCGTAATACTGTGAAGGGTAGGGAGGACTGTACGATGTTCTACCCCGTATGTCTTTCATAACTTCCAGTATGCCTTGCAGTACACTGGTCTGGCTGCTCAACTGCTCCTTCAGAGTCTGATCACTGGACTCCAGAGCGCTTACAAGCCTTCCAATGTCCTCTGCGCTCTGTTCCATCTCATCTTTACGAGCAGACAGATCCTCCTTGTAAGCACGTTCAAAAGAAGCCACCTCTTTGTGCGTGAGGTCAGAGAGTGTCCGGACAAGTTCGCTGGTCGCTTGGGAGGTGACTTCCATGAGCTCTTTCAAAGTGTCCCCCCTCCTCTTTCTCTGTCTGCAACGAAGATTCCGCATCCTCTCTGCGGCAGTCAATGGTCGAGGGCGCAGATTTGGTGCTGAAGAGGCAAACATCAGAAAACATACTAAACAAAATGACGCATAACGCTCTTTCACAGACGGACTTGAAACTGCCATAACGAGGGTGTACTCTACACTAATATAATACATACACACATAAACCTCCAGATTCCACATCAAAATAACCGTAAACATGTGAAAAGAGAAGCCAGATTCTGCAACTTGAAGGCATTATTGAAATTATGCAGATATGCATGTATTTGCTTATTTTTTTGTGAAACAAATTCTGGTAGGCAGAGAACTCAAGGTCCATCTCTTAAATTTTGAAGCTCAGCCCTTTAAGGACTTCAGAAAACTCATCAGACAGTGTTCACAGATTTTTCAAGCATTATCTTATCCATTCAAATAGGCTGAAGACTGGATTCCCCATCCCCAAGAATTAAAGCTGTGGTTCTCAAGATCCTCAGCTCTGACTTCAATCCGTCGCTCAGAACTCAGAAACAAGAGCACATGATAAAACAACCTCTCCCTGACCCAAATTACTCAAAGAGAAAGTGCACAGAAGTCCATGAATGGATGAAACAAACATATTGTACCCAAACCCTTCCCCATCATAGATAAGCCTCAAATCCAAACAAACTCACCAGAAACTGAGTCATTGGATGGCAAAGGATCTGTGGGAGTGCCAGGACCAGCACTCCCATCCATGGATATATCAGAGTTTGCTGCTGGAGACCCCACTTGGTTTTCCATGTTGGCTTCGCTCTGCTGTGATCCAGCTGATTCAGGCAAGAGTAAACAATCCCCGTCTGGCTCTTCAAAAGTCCCTTTGTCACTCTTTCCTACCGATGAAGGTGGTTCATAGGCAGCATCCTGAGTTTCCCTGTGCTCCCGACGTCGACGGTCAACAGGTGGCCGTGAATTGCTTCCTGAAAGCCGTGGAACGACCAGATTTTGCTTGATGCAAAGAAAACGATTAAGCTCTTCATAATATGGCCACACTCGGCGTCCATGACCAGCATTGCTGTTCCCATCCACTATCTCTTTGAAGCCACGTCGAAGCACCTTTGCACGTTCGCGACATTGCTCCCAGTCCCTGTTGTACCCCCGGGCTCGCATTTCATCCGCAATCCACTGGAACTGTGCGACTGTACGATAGTTTGACGCTAGGGCACTCTGCACAGCATCGTCGCCCCACACCTGGATGAAGGCCCGGGTTTCCTCGTCGGTCCAAACGGGCTGGCGCCTTGATTTTGTGGCAGAGGAAGAGCCCTGCGAAGAAGCTGTCATTGTGCCGTGATTCGGCATTGGCACGGTCTCTGGAAGGGTATCAGACAACATGGTGTGCTCCGAGGATGACACGGTTGATATTGGCAGCAGGAAATTTTAAAATGGCAGCAGGAAACTTTTCAATTTGTGTGTAGTAAAAAGAGCACTAGTGGGAAGGGGGGTGTAACAAAGAAGCTCCTAATGATAGAGTGCGGATAGAGAGATGGGATGCTCTGTACAATGCACTCTATGATCACGCTGGCAATTCCCCCGCTGAGACATGTGCATCTCACACAAACATTACGAGAGACACGCATCTCACATCTTTGTTCCCGCAAGTTGGCCTGCAAAGAAAACACGTGTAACCTCAAGAAAATGACACGGGAGTCTGCATTCCGACATGCGAAAAAAAAGATACGTGATAACAGTGCGATACACGTGTCTAGCGTAACGTGTGAAGAAGTCTTAAAGTTCCATCCCTCCTTAAACTCTACTATTCTAAGCCCCTGACCAGAAAAAAAAATTAAAAACAAAGTTAAGTAAATTTTGCATAACATATTCCAATTGCATAATAGTTTAACAGTAGATTTCTAGACACACCTGGCATTAATTTGGCCTGACTGACATGCAAAATGATAATTACTCACCTGTGTAACTGCCATCTGTTGAAATGTAGGCCGCTCAGGGAGAAAAGAAAAACAGACAAAATTAGAGGTGAAGCCTTCTGGAAATCGTAAGAGCAATACTGGTGGGAAAATATGACTAAAAGTAATCAGGAAAGGGTAATCCGCCATTCATTTCACAGAACATCTACCCCATGAAAGCAACATCCTTGTGATTATGGACAGAGGCCACGGGTCCTGACTGGCTGAAAGTCAACTCAGATGCCAGCCTCTTGATGAGGAAACTTGGCATTAAGCTCCTCCTTCTGAAGGATTTTGGAACTCCTCCGACTGTACAGACTTCTTTCCATGGTAGCCATCAGGCAACAGTAGCTGTTCATCTATAAAGAACAAGGATCTCATCCAGGTAACCAAACAAGGAAACTTCTTTCCTCTTTTAAGATTATGTGCATTTCCCCCCTTATAAGCCATCTACACACCACAATCTCAAACACAAATATTCATGGGCTAATAAAAAATGTTGTGGACAGACTTATTTGCAAAACTGCAAGCACTCCCAACTCACCTTGCTCTGTGCTCCTGTGAGTAGCAGCTTCACAGCCACTCTGTAATGGCTATCTCCCTCTCCCCCCCCCACTTTTTTTTTGGCTGCCTCCCTGCTAATAAATGGGAGAAACTCTCCCCTTCCTAGTGGCTTTTGAAAAGCTGTTAGCTGGGGGAGGCAAGTTCACCCTCAGAAAGCTGCTGCCATTGCTGGCTGATCCATGACTTTATGGAAGATTTGACTCATAGAATTTAGAATTTTCAGGGCCTTGTGTTGCTCAATCCAACCTCTAGCCTGGCACCCCCTAGACTTAAGTCAGTACCGGGCCTGAAAGAAGCCCTTTCAGTGCATGCAAGAAACTGACATTCACCATGTTCTTTCAGTCACAGAACTGGGGTTGATCCGCAGTTGTACAAATCTTTTCCTGTCCTCTCAGGCTCTGCTCTGACCAACTGGTGGCTAGATGAGCACGGCCAAGATAAACAATGGTTCAGAGGTCAGAAAGTTTCCCACTCACAGGCAAAGTTCATGTTTGTGTGGTCAAGAGGGTCAAAAGTCCCATAGAGAGGTAGGGCTGGGAGTGTTCCCTGCCTGAAACCTTGGGGAACTGCTGCGTTGTCAGCATAGACAATATTGAGCTAGATCGACCAATGGTCTGACTCAGTGCAAGACAGCTGCCTATGTTCCTGTGCCCTATTTCCACAGTAGCTTTCTGCACTCCTGATTCAATGTTGTAGCAAACAGTTGGGAGTATGGGGAAATGTTATCTCCCCAGTACTCACCCTTCCCTGACAGGGAGAAGCCAGCCATGAGGCCTGCACAATCTGCTTTTGTTCTTACTAGATCCCCTGCCAGCCATGTGCACTGGCAAGGGACCAGAACATCTCAGAACATTTTACCGGTATGAACTGCAGAGACTGGATGAACTAAATATGATGCATCAAATCCTTGCATCTGGGAATTCACATTGCCCTAAAGCCGGTAATGTACCCATTCCCCAGGATTTGATTTGTACCATATGCTTTTTTAGGAATCAGTTTCCTGTTGTACAAACTCTGGTGTGCTGGGCTGGAGACAGCTTTCAGATTTTTAAAACTGGCACCATCTTGGGATGGGGAGAGGGTGCCAATCACGCATAGAGCTGTAAAAAAAATTTAAAAATAAAATTTGAGAGGTGCCACCCTTGCTCTTTTAGGAGCTCAGGCAGCTAGGGGATTGCCAGCCCTGCCAAAATGCATTTAATCCCTTCAACTCATATTCTGTTAACATTCAGAATTTACTGGTACCCTGCCCAGTTGTGGTACAGGTAGCAGAGACAGCAGAGGTACAGATAGGAGCAGTGCCACTAGCACAATCCTATAAGCTAGTAAAAACTATGTTAGCACAGCTATTGCATTTGACAGAATTTCTTGTGCTCCACTTTCTCACAATTATTAAGTGGAAGCAAGTGTAGGCATCTCCCTGATCTAATCGCTTACTTGTCTGATCCCTTGGTCCATATTCTGACCGCTCATTTGTATGCCACCAATCCATCATCTTTGTGGAAGGAATCTATAGGGAAGGAGCTGCAACCAAGATCTATCTATGGCTACAAGCTGCGGTTAAGGAGGAGACCTTATCCAAGATTTCAGGTTTGGACAACATGATAAGCTGCTGTCCTGCACTGACTTAAAAAGTCTGGGGAGCAGCAAAGTGGGTGCAAGTTCCTTGCCAAGAGCCAGCATGTCTGTGTGGTCACAGTACGCCATACTGTGGCTTACCGGGACATGCAAACTAGGCCAAAGACATGGAAGAGATCCTTACCCAGAGAAGTCACATCCTCGCTATTCTCTTCCATGATCTCTCTTGACACACCTTCCCCCTCCTGTGCTTTTAGCCAAGTCTTCAAGTAGTGGACAGCCCTGTAACAGACAACAGAAAAAGCCAGTCAAGCCCCACTGCTCTAGCCACCATACCGAGGTCCATAAGCGGGGGTCATCAATACTGCCATGAAGCCCAGCAGAAAAGTTATTCTACTTTTGACAGGGATAGGTAATCCACTCCCTTTGCCATAAATGCAAAGGCAGAAGGCACTCTAGAAGCTAGAGAAATTAAAACTGAAATCCCATATGCATGAGAATACACCTCATTGAAAACAGTAGGACAGGCACATGAGACTGGAATCGAACTGGCTTACTGCGTTATGAAGGTCAGTAGGCCACTGCCTGTTCAAGCTTTTCCTACAAACCAATTAGCCCCTGATGGCTGCTAAATTGCGGTGCCAGATGACACTGTTCAAAATGTGGGTTCTATTTACAACTAGCAGCACAGAAATAGCAATGTAGAAACTTTTAGTACTAATTTCTTACAAGCACTCAGGCTACCTTAATAATTAGCTATTTTATTAATATCACTGCATCAGCATATAAATTTATTTATTTATTTATTCAATTTATTAGTCGCTCATCTGGCTGGTAGCCACTGTGAGCGACGTACAAAGCAAAAAGATATAAAACATCAAGAATATCAAAAACTCAGCAATAAAACTAAACAATAACATAGGAACAACTCAGTTACAATAAGGCTTCTCGTCTGTATAGTCCAAAAAGTGTGCCTTCAGATGGAAACTCCTGATGGAAGTCTTCCCACTCCAGCACAAGACCAGTGTGGGTAATAGTCCATTTGCAAGACCGAAAAACGACACCCCCTCTTGATCTCAGCATCCAGTACTTTCAGCGGAGAGTGGGGCACGGCAAACAGACCCCTTGAAGTCGTGGCTAACAGGGAGGTTTTCTTCAGAGAAGCTAAAAACGAAGGCACTAGAACAGCCTTTCCCAACTAGTGGGCCACCAGATGTTGTTGGACCACAATTCCCATCTTTCCTGACCATTGGCAATGCTGGCTGAGGCTGATGAGAGTTGTGGTCCAACAACATCTGGTGGCCCACCAGTTGGGAAAGGCTGCACTAGGATGTAAGCACGGCCGATATCAAGGCGAAGCAGAGAGAGGTCAGATGGTAAAATAGGGTCTGCTGCAGGGGCACTCCCCCGCCCTCAGCAGTCACCGAAAAATTATTGCAACAGCGCGGCATCTCCCAGGGACAGACCGTGGCACCAGGCCCGCCGAAAGGCCACAGCCCCAGCCCAGCTCGATGCCCCCATTTGCGAAGGTAGCGGTGGCGGCAGCCTGGCAGAGATGTAAGCACCAAGCCGCGTCCCGGGCCATACCGACAGCTGGTGTCCCAGTCAGGTATGAGGGAGACGGCATAAAGAGGGGGAAGGCTGCCCCGTATTTCCAATATGTTGTAGCCTCCGGCAAGGGGGGAAAATGTAGAAAATTACCCCATAAAAGCCGTCAATGGTAGAGCTCCCTCATCTGTAGTTGTTGCACCTGAGCCATTTTAGTTGTTGTGATCAGCATGTTACTTTTCATTTGCAAATGCATGCAGTATAAGCAAGTACGTTTTGGCCTGTACAATACCTATCTGTCTGTCTTCTCCCATGTAAAATCCAACTCATCTACTGACAATTAACAGGCACAAACTTGCAACTGCCTAATTTAGCTGTCTGTGTTTATCCTAATTTCTTTACTTTTACTCTGTTGAATTTACACGAAAAAATAGAACCTGATGTTCATCAGGATAGTTAATTCAGGGATCATCAGCCTTTTTGAGCCCAAGGGCACATCTGCAAACTGGAAAAACTGCTGTGGACACTACACATACACATACCACAATCAAACACACATCACAACCTATTATATTGGCTACAGCAGAATGCTTCTTTCAAGTGTAACTCCAAGAAAAAGATGAGATTCTGCAGGCCCCAGGAGAGGCCTCTGTGCCCACATGTGCACTCATCGATGCCACATGACACCCCCTGTCTTAATTAAACTAACTTCTGGGCTTCTCCCTCCCCATTAGGATAATTCTATTTGGGTTTTTTTTCCTGGAGTATTCTGGTTCACTTCCATGTTTCAGCAGGACCCGACTCAAAAATTAAGCTCTACAGAACAAAGTTTTCAGACAACCCAAACTCTAGGCCGAAGATACACTTTTGGTCCAATGAATCCATTACTCGATCTTATTCATATCAAGCTGTATGGCTCATTAGAGAGCCTTTAGAATGGCATACTCTCCAGTATCTAAAACCTTTTATCTTCTTGCTGCTATCACATGTGACTACTTTTATCTCTGCCATAAACTCCCTAGATAGGCAGCCTTAAGCAACCCACTCTCTCAGTCTCAGTCCCCCAACTGACAACATGGGAAAACTTAGAATGACCTATTTTACAAGGCTGTTGTGAAGATTCCTGAGCTGTGTGAGAGTACTGAGAGGTCTATTACTAAACTGAGACCTTTTTCAGTTGGGGACACCATTTGCATTAGTTATGCCCTCCCCAAAAAGGCTCATAAGAAAATAAAAAAATAAGAAGAGCCTGCTGGATCAGGACAATGGCCCATCCAGTACCACATCTTGTTCTCACTGGCCAACCAGCTTGCCGGGCACCCAGGCCATGGTTTTTTTCAACTCCAGCTGAAGAGTTTCTTAACATCCCAGGCTTTTCAGAAAGCGCTTTCTATGTCCCTTGGGTCTTTTAAACCACTGTTATCCTCTAGTTTTGCATTGTGCTGGGTTCCCCCGCCCCTTCTGTTTTGTGCGTTGCACTTTATTGTATTATTGTTGTTTATTTACATAGCGCCATCAGTGCACATGGCATTGTGCAAGAAAAATATGAATAAAGACATGTCCTACCGCAAAGGCAGACAATCTAACTAAAAATAAAAGGGGAACACAGAGGGAAGGCCAGGGATTAAATCAGGTAAGGCACAAGACAAACTTCAGATATACATACGCTGGATACGGAGAATTACAAAGGTAAAACCTAAACAGATTCCAAAGACTTTGGAAAAAAGAAAGGTTTTCAGCTGGGATTTAAAAACTAATTTTTAATTAAAACAGTAATTACTTTTATGGTAATCCGCTCGAGGAACTTCTGTTCTTGGAACACAGTGCAGAGAAGTGTAAGTTTAAAAAAAGTTAAACAAATAAATGAACAATTGCGGTGTGTCAAGGCTCCGGAGGTCCAGCCTTTTCGCCTGTTCAACGGAGGCACAGAACCGGGTGTGTGTTTGTGAAGCTGATGATGCCAGGGGATGTAATCATTGCAGAGGTTATTATGACTCATCTCCCCACCCCGCCCGCGCCTTCCTGAGCGCTACGGGAGAAAAAGATGCACCTCTAAAAAGCCGGAAGTGGTGGCTGCTGTTGCGGCTGCAACACAAAAGCCTGACAACACACACACGCGCTCGCGAGCCCTCTCTCCCCTCCCTCCTACAACTGTTTCTCACTGAAGTGAATGTATGCGCTTGCAAGAGCCAACTCTTCTGAATTAAAAACATGATGTCTCTCTTTACTTTTGTCAGTCACACTAGCATGCAGGCATCACCTTCTCTCTCCCCCTCCCCTTGTGAATGTTGTTTACTCTCCGCGTGGGGACAATCGGCGGCTCCTCCCCAAAAGCAAGACCCACAACAAGGCCTCTTGAATAACCCCGTTGGTATCTTCCTTCTCTCCTACCTCCCTTCCCCAATATGATCCCAGAGAGATCCGCCCTCCAACCCCACCCATTCCTTGCACTTTCCGACAGATCTCTCCCCGCCCCCTCCCCTTCGTTTAAATAATTTTTAAATTAAAAATAAAATAAAAACTTCCCGGGGGGCTTCACCTAGTCAGGGCTCAATGGCTGCAAGAGTCCGGAGCTGGATCCGTTCCTCCCAGACAGTCCCCCTCTTTGGGCGGCCGCAGGGAGAGCTGGAGCCGAGGCCTCTCTGGCTGCAACAAATCCCCAATATGGTGGCCGAGCAGCTGCTGAGACCGGATGCAGTCTGTGATTCAGGCTTCGGAACAAAGAAGAGAGAGAGACAGAGAAAGAAAGAAAACAAGGAAGGGGGAAATCTTTCCTTCACAATGATCAGAGCCCTCTGCTGGTCGCAGATCGGGAGACACTTCCGGCCCTCTTGGAAACCTGGATAGTGATGAGAACAGCCGTTGGTTATATTAGATCACTGATTCCCAAACTCCCCCCCCACCTTCACGGACCACTTGAACATTGCTGAGGGTTTTGGCAAATCCCTTCATTATTTTTCTGCCTGTGTAGCAGTTGTAACGTGCTGTGCTGAATGCTGCATGGTTTTTAATTTTATTTTTACAGATACACCGCAGACCACCTGAATGAAGCTCTTGAACCACCAGTGGTCCACTGTTGGACCATGTGTTAAAATTTCTTACCCACCACTTCACCATGAGGTCTCAGGGCTGGTTCCGACAATGTCAAAATAAAATATTAAAATCAGCTGGAACAATTTATAGCCAGAAGAGTAGGATGGGTGCTAAAAAAGTATCACAGGTGTCAGAGGTGAGGGTAAAGAGGTCATGACTATGGTGCAACACATAGGGCAGGTACAGTGATGCAATTAGGTAATTTTAGACTCTGGATGTAATGGTCTTACAATCCTCAGCTTTACATGGTAATGTGTGTTACTTCATATTTCAAAATGTAAACCTGGGCCCTGAGCTTTTGCCCCAAATCCTGTGCTGACAGCACCACTGGACAGGTGGCTTAAAAATGCAGAGTCAAGGGAGGTGATATTTCTGTCAACTAATTGGAAGTGCAAGGTTTTGCGTCACACACACAAAAAAACCAATAAGCTTCCAGCTTCACATGTTGCCACTGTGAGAACAGGATGCTGGACTAGATGGGCCACTGGCCTGATCCAGCAGGCTCTTCTTATGTTCTTAGCTAGTGGCACCTTAAAAACTAACATCTCTGTCATCTTTTTGGTGCCTACTAAAGACCTTATCCCAGTCTGTGTCTGTGTTGGAATTGTTTTTTAATATATTTTAATACCTTTTTTAAAAAAAGATGTTTTTAAAGGCTTTTAAAAAATGTTTTTAAATCTGTTTTGTTTTAATATGTTTTAATGGTTATCTTGTTGCTTTAAAGTGCTTTTAGTGTTCTTGTTTGCCGCCCTGGGCTCCTACTGGGAGAAAGGGCAGGATATAAATCTAATAAATAAATAAATAACAATTATGTTGCGTTGGCTTTCATGGCTCACCTGACTCTACATGTTCCTGCCTATAGTTTGAGATCCTCATCAGAGACCCTCCTCCTGATTCCCCTGCCATCTGAGGTGAGGTGCGTGATTAACAGAAAACGGGCCTTTTAATTGGTGGCCCCTGTGACGTCCTTCCCTGGTTCTCCCTGTCAGGTTCCCACCTGCTTGTGGCTACTGCCTTTCACTAGGCACCACCAGGGATACCACCAGTCCGGACCGTCCTTTATATGGTTTCTCACTCCGCTCTAGCACAAATCTCACTAGATCCCCCTGCTAGGCAGCACCACCAGTCATGTCCTATAACCAATACTTCCAGAGACTTTGCCTGAGTCTCTCTCTAGCTGGTTACTTTTGTGACCGCGTGCTTATGCTGTTCCCAACCCCCTTGTATCTTTATAGATAACGCATACAACTCTGGGTTGCTCTGGATACTTGAATTGTTATTATTCCTCCCTTCACCGCTGCCACCATTAGATACTGTTTCTGTTCAGCCTTGGTAATCCTTCTGGTATGTATATCCCCCAGCCAAGGATCAGGCCTTTGGTAAACCAAATAAGTATTTATTAAATATCAGAAATAACAAGATTAGTTTTAGAATGTTTCACAAGCGTATGGTTTCATCTATTCCTGTTTTGTACTTGACTTATTATTAATCAGAACTCCAACTCCCTCTTTCTCCACACTCCTGACCTCCACCCTCAAACACCTCTTTCTCCACACTCCCAACATCCACACCCAGATTGAACTGTCATTCTTCCCTTTATACTCCCAGCCATTCAAACACTCAGCCAATCATCCAGCATTCTACTGCTCATGTACTCCCCCTTCCTCTTTCACTCCACTTACCATATGTCTTCTATATAAACAGCACTTACCATATTTACACTATAAGCAGGAACATCACAGCCCCCAAGCCTTTAGAATGGTCTCACCTGGTGCTCACTCAGATATATTTCTTGTGCTAGAAGAAGAACTTCTTGTTTTCCCAGGCTTTTTAGCATTTAACTTTAAATGTAAATGTACTGCCTTCAAGTCGATTCGACTTATGGCGACCCAATGAATAGGGTTTTCATGAGGCTGAGAGGCAGTGACTGGCCCAAGGTCATCCAGTGAGCTTCATGGCTATGTGGGGATTTGAACCCTGGTCTCCCAGGTAATAGTCCAACACCTTAACCACTATATCACACTGGCTTTAACTTTAGTTGATCTTTTTATTTGGATGCTGCTTTTATGGAGTTGATAGTTTTAACTTTTTAATGTATTAAATTATTTTATGGTGCTTTAAATATTTTATTATAAGCCATCCTGATAATGTATTTGAAGGGTAGGGTATAAATCTAAATAATAAATGAGTACATAATTTTGTGGACTAGAGGCTACCTCATCAGGTGTGTGAAGTCTCTAGTTGGCAGGGTGTAGAGGGCAGGGCCATCATCAGCATGTAGTATTGTTATAGGATTGTGGGGTTGGTTTGGATTATGTCTTCTGGCCCCCTCCAAATCTGTGGTTTGTATTTGTAAGATTTGCATCTGAAGCAGAAGGAACCACTGAAGTGGTCCAACCAGTCTCTTTGTTAATATGAGGGCCTGGCTAAGTCTGTCTGTTTGTTCTTGTTATTAAGCGTCTTATCTGCATGACTAAAGAGTAGACCATATTGCCATAGGAACAACTAGCTGGTGATAGTTTTTCAGGAGGGGGTAGACCTTTCTCCCCTCGCCTGGCTGGAGGCCAAATCATTCTAGAGTCAGGGAAGCAATGTGAAGGGCTATCCTTTGCTAGTCTTCATAGAATCATAGAATAGTAGAGTTGGAAGGGGCCTATAAGGCCATCAAGTCCAACCCACTGCTCAATGCAGGAATCCAAATCAAAGCATTCTCGACAGATGGCTGTCCAGCTGCCTCTTGAATGCCTCCAGTTTCGGAGAGCCCACTACCTCTCTAGGTAATTGGTTCCATTTTCGTATGGCTCTAACAGTTAGGAAGTTTTCCTGATGTTCAGTTGAAATCTGGCTTCCTGCAACTTGAGCCCATTATTCATTCTTGGACGTTTGATCTGGAGTTAGGACCTGTTAAGACAGAGAGGCCAGACTTGCTCTTGGTGCTGAGACCCAAACTATGGCTTTGGAAAGACTCCCTGGAAACCTAACAGGAACCAAGATTTGTTGGAGTGTTAATGCTGTGAGTCCTACCAACATATGTTCAGGTTGTGTGTATGGGTAAATAAAACCGTATATCCTAAAGACAGTACATTTCCAGTGACCTTCATTCCAAGAAAATTGAACCCTGGGTAAACACTGGCACCCTGAAGTCTCTCACCACTCTGAGATTGGGGTGTGCACAACAGTATCCTTGGGCAGTAGCAAGTGCCCCAGTGGAGTCCCCATGAATAGCTACCCTGTACCCACTTTTAAAAAGTGTCTGGGAACTATCATTTTAATGTTCCACAATACCCTGGTGTGATACTGCATCAGAGGCATTATGTGATTCCTGGTCACAGCTATAAGCTGGAGGAGGCCCACTGAAGTAGGAGGGGGTCCACCAGAGAGCACTTTGCCTAGAGTTTCCTAAAGCCTGGAGCCATTCCTGGTAGGGTAGTGGTGGTGAAAAAAAGTGGCATCAAGTGAATGTGAGTCTTTGATTTTTCTTGACTATCATCTAGACATATTTCCCTGCAGACATATCTGACCTTTTTGTTTTTTTATTTCTTGCAGCTGATAATACCAAGTTGCGAAACCCATTACCCATCCAATCTTTCAAGGGTGCCAGACTTCCAAATAAAGTTACTGTTTTTACAAAAATCAACTGTCTTCTTCCTGATCATGTGCACAGATAATCAAGGGGGATTCCTAGGTCTTTGTAAATAAGACTCCACGGAGGAATGTGCTTATTTATTTGCACATTCAGACCTGAAGCTTGGACGTAGGAAACCAGCTAATGTACACACCATCTGGAGTCCAGCTTGGCCTGATTATATCCAAAGCCCCCAGTCTTCAAGACTGCTGTAATGGATAGTGTGGAGGGCAGCTGGGAAAATGGCACATAAATATTGGAAGATCTTTCTAGAAAGAGGACAAGGTCTTCCTCTAACTATGACTGTCTATGTACAAGTCACCATTTGAACACATGGGGAGGAGACATCTGTTGTGTTCCTGTCTGATGCTGGATCCCCTAGAGAAGGTGGCAAGGCAGGAGGGGAGACAGGTCAGAAGTTGCAGGGCCACAGATAATTCCAAGTGAATAACTTGCTTGACAAGGTTCAGGAGCAGACTGAGGCCGTTTAAGGCTCTGTCACCGGCTACCTCCATCAGGCTCCACCCCCTCATGGAGAATTTCAGGCGCAGTGGTGGCTGGTGGCTCCATGTCTAGTGGGGCAGTGGAATCTGCTCTGGGTTTTAGTCCAAGCTTTCAAGGAGCTTCATCACCTTGGACAGCTTCTTGAAAATTCAGACTAAAACCTGGAGTGGATTCCACTGCCCCACTAACATGGAGCCACCAGCAGCCATTTCTTCAGAGCCTTAAAGGGCCAACCCCCTGTCCTGAAGATGGTCACTTCCTCCTCTGCCCCATTATCTCCCTCCTGAGGTGCTCTCTGTGCTGCCGGTGATGTGTGGAGGAAGGAATCTCTTTCCTCAGGTTCAAGGGAAAATGCCCATTGTCTCCTGATCTCCAGCAGCCAGCTCAGAGCTCTTATCTTGATCTGGTGCCTCTGCAACCTGGATTGCTGCTGGATTCAGGGGTCATGACAAAATCAGACAAAGTTTTTTAATGTGCTCATCCAATTGGATTATTGTAATATACTTGTGGGGATTATAATTACAATTAACAGCTGGTATAGCACAGTGGGGAGGAGAACTTGGCTGGGAGTCCAGAGTCTGTGAGTTCAAATCCCCGCTGGTGCCTCCTGGGTGTCAAGAGCCAGCTAAAGATCACCCCCACAGGGAGTGGCTCAGGGGTTACGTGCCCTGCCACCTGTGCAGCCGTGGGCAAGCTGCATAGTCCCAAGGAGCCCAGTTGCCCCCCAGCAGGCAGTTGCGGACAAGGAAGGGGCTGGCTTGTGCAGGTGTGGCAAGCTGAGCAGGCCCTAGCCAGCTGGGGAGGACTAACCTCAGAGGGAGGCAATGCTAAACCCCTTCTGAACACCACTTACCATGAACACCCTATTCATAGGGTCGCCATAAGTCGGAATCGACTTGAAGGCAGTCCATTTCCATTATAATTACAATTGGCACAATATATGGCTGCCAGGATGCTGCGGGGCCCAGCTGTTAGGGATCACCTAACACGGATCCTGAAAGAGCTGTATTGGTTGCCTATCTGTTTCTGGACTCAATTCAAGATGTTAATTTTAACCTATAAAGCCTTGAATGACTTGGGGACCCAGATATCTGAAAGAATATCTCTTCCTGTACAGGCCTGCCGTTGATCTCAGAACTTGAGGAAGGATCAGGGGAAGGATTGGGGGGTGACACCAGATAGGGTCTTCTTTATGGTGGCATCCCAAGTTTGGAATGCGCATCCCCAAGGAGTGTGCCTGGCACCAGCTTTACTGATGTTCTGGTGGCAGGCTAAAACTATCTGTTTACCCATGCTTTTATGAGAGATTAGTTGCTGCTGCAATAAATATGACTGGATTTGTGGATCATCAGTCCTTTCTGCTGATTGTTTATTGGTTTATTGGACATTTTATGATAATTTATTGTTCGTTATGTTTTTTTTCTTTTTTGTACTTTTTTCTTTTAATAATTTGCAAATATGTAGTATATAAATTTCTACAATATGCAATAATAATTAAATAGTAAAGGAAAATAAAAATATTTTGATATTTTAATATTGTTATCCGTCCTGGGATTCTTATGAAGGGCAGGATAGAAACGGAAGCAAACAAAAGCACTCCTATCCATTACTAACAAAAAATCACTATTTCAAGACAACATCAGCCAAAGTTCAATATGCAAAGTGCCAGAGATCATGCAAAAAATAACAATTGAGCAGTTAGGTCACATCTTTTTAAATATGCTTATTGACCAAATTGTTTACATAAATTCTGATATATTGTATGGTCTCACTGTATCTTACAGTTAGGGCATTTCATAGATTATAGATTTGCTTTTCTTGGATATATATTTTTGTATTTCTAAATTGTGACGCCACTCTCATTGTGTGGATTAAGAGAGTGGGATATAAATAGTGCAATGACTGACTGTCAGATTTATTGAATAAATTATTTCGTCCAAAGCATTTCTTTTTTACTGGGCCCCTCCAGACAACCTATTTATTGAGCATCCATCTTGATATGCTTGCACAAAGCTAACACAAAAGTTAGATTACATCATGTCTTTACTGAACATTCATTCTGATTCATTTGCAGGGTAGTTATGGGACAATAAGCATTGGTCCTGCATTCATCCTGATTTGCTTGAGGGGTGTTTACACATCTTCCTGTTAGTCATTCATTCATCCCACACTTTTCAGTGCATTCACTTTCCAAACCACAAAACAAGTAAAAGAAAAAAAGTTATTTGTTGTGCAAGACAGAGTGAGTATTTTAATCTGCTTTCAAAGTGCAAAGCTAACGTTCTGGTATGCAGTTGAAGTATTCCTATAAGATACTGACAGTCTGGACCCCCCACCCCACGTCTTCAGCATTTCCCCAATCCACTGGTAACCTAGTGATTTACTAATCAGAAAAAGAGAGATAAGATTAGTCTGGTGGGGGATTTTTTCTTGACAAATCCAAGCTGGCTCCTAATAATTACTGCATTGTTATACAAATGCTTACAGACTGCCTGACTACTTTATAATCTGTTCCAGTATCTTTCCTGGTATTGGACTGCCCTATCTGTCATTTTCATTCCGCCACCCCAATCCTAGCCGTCAAGCCAGATACTAAATATTGCCGAATCTGTTTGAATTGCAGCTATTATATGTAATGACTGGATAAGGACAACCATATCCACTGAGACATTTAAATATGCTATGAGGCCCTCTTGAAAGTCTTACAACCCTGAAGGGTGGAAAGGGTATACATTTTAAACAAATACGCAACCGCCATGGCTAATTTACTAATCAGAAGCCAGTGGAAGACAAAGGGGGGGGAATTGCCATGATTGCACAGTGGCAGCAGAGGGCTCTGGTGTTTGCAAAGCTGGAAGGAGAGGCAGCCTTCTCTTCGCGCACTCCCTGCTCTGCAAACGGAGGTGGAACAGGATTAGATTGAGCAACTGCTGCACCTTCAGGAAGGGATTTGCAAGAGCCATTTTAGTTCCAATCTTCCTTGACGCCTGGGAGAAGAGGGGTGCCTTGCTGCTCCGGACTGAAAACACCCCTGGGTTCTGTAGCTGTCATTTTGTATGAAAAGAGACACAGGTAACGGGGAAGGGAAGAACCTACGGTGCGTAGAGTTGTGAAAACTAACCAGTCTGGATATTTCCCACCTCTGGTTAGCAGCATCTCTTTCATCAACACAGGCAAAAACTGTGTTAAGGCGGTGGCCTCGGGAAAAGTGAGTGGGAGAATGTAAGTTTAGATATTAGAAATATGCCTCACTTTTATTCCCTCATTGCTTCTCTTTCAGGATTGCTATCTTTTATTTATCTATTTTATACATTTTCAAATACAGAAGTATCCATACATACCCTTGTGGACAGTAGGATCTAAAATCAATCAAGACTGAAAATATGTTGAAGATGTACGGGCACAATTCTGTATTGAGAAAAACTTTTCTGTGTGCTGCAAACAGTGGTGGATGTTGGCTCCATGTCAGTGGGGCAGTGGAATCCACTCCGGGTTTTAGTAGAAACTTTCAGGGAACCGTTCAAGGTGCTAAAGCCCCATGGACGTGGAGCCAACAGCCACCACTGGCTACCAATAGGTAAGCGTGTAAGCAGCCACAGACTCGCATCTCTTCTGTAATCCCCAGGCATTCTTCTCACCCTGACATACAGCAGAATTGAGTCTTGCTTCCTTTGGCACTACCCCATTCATCCAGCACCATGGTGCTTCCCCAGGTAGGCAGTTTTCTATGAGTGGGCCTGTTATCTGGGAGGGCAAGAAAAATGATTGTTAAGAATGACAGGTATTGACTGTTTCTGATGCAGGTGACTTTTGAGGAGGTGGCCGTGTATTTCACTGAGCAGGAGTGGGCCTTGCTGGACATGAATGAAAGAGCCCTATACTGGGATGTCATGTGGGAGAACTACAAGCACCTGACTTCACTGGGTAAGCATTCTGCCCCCAGAATGATCTTCTCAGCATCCTTTTTGAAAGGACCTGGTAAACCAGTCTATGTCATGGTTCAAAAAAAACATTGTTCCTTATTTTTTAGGATGTTCTAAAACACATCTGAGCTATACATTTATTTTATTCGTATAGCCTTACCCATTCCCACCTTAAAGCTCAGGATACGTAAGAAACAATGAACATAAGCCAATCAGAGGGAGGCTTTTTAAAATGCATTTTTATTAAAGGTTACGAAAACAGGTAGCAAACCAACAAAAGAAGGCATAACAATCCCAACACAGGAGGTCCAGAGAACTGTGTAAAAATGAAGAATGTGCTTCTAATATTCTTACAGTCTTAACCAACCAGAGAGAGTTATGCACTTTTAAGTCACATTGGTCACACTTACGAAGGTGCATAAATGATCATCCTTATGTTGAAGCTTTGTTGAAAGAAAACGTTTCCCTTTGTATTATATGGTTTAAATTACAAGGGATACACACATACGGGGTGCTCTGCCCTGCTGCTAGCTGTTTGCCAACTCCGTGTTTGCTTAGCTTGCCAACCCTCCTGCTCACCAACCCCTAGGCAACCCCACTCCCCTCGCCAACCCACTTGCCTTGCCTGCTCCTCTGCTGCCCCGCTTTACTGACACGCCACCCCAGACATACACTGCCACCGTGCAGCACACCTAGGTGGCACACCAGACTCTCACCCACCCACCCAGGCTCTCTATGGCACTGACAACTGCACAGTGTTCTGCTTACATTTTTATGTCTATAGATACACACTTAGTTCTCCCATTGACATAGAAGGGGCTTAAATCTGCTTATCTTTCGCTGGGGATTTCTGGCTCTAGCCCTGGTGGGTCTTGGTGGGCCTCAGAGGTACATTGCACATGGATGCCCGCAAAATCCTTGTTGCTTTGTATGGGAGGGAAGTTCAGGTTTGGCCCTCACTACTACAGTGCACTTTACCGCTTCCTGTAGGAGTTAATTTGCACTCATTTTTATGTATCAAAAAGACTATAGGGTTACACTGAGAGACACCAGTGGTGTAGGTGCAAAATCTAGCTGGCAATCACAGCTTTTGAGAATGAAGCTTGTCCTGTTTTCTGCATAGCCACATGCTGGTTTTTGTGTAGTGTTGGCGTGTGGTGGACTCTTTGGGAATGGCTTTTATCTTTGTATATTATGTATAAAGCCTCTTCCAAACTGCTTTGGATTACTAGTATCTGCCTGCTTTTTTTTAAAGCTTCCTCCACCATCTAGGGCTGCATACACGCCGTACATTTAAAGCACATGATTTCCCCCTAAGAATCCTGGGAAGTGTAGTTTACCCCTCACAGACCTACAGTTCTCAGAACCCTTAACTATAGTTCCCAGGATTCTTTGGGAGAAGTCATATGATTTAAATGTGCTTTAAATGTATGGTGTGCCTGATCATTGGAGGCAGGATACTCCTCTGGGGTATAGTCTTCATTGAGGTATTTTCTTAAAAGAAAGAGGATGACATGCTGTCATGAGACATGGCATAGACTGATGGCTCTTCTCCAATCTCCAGGTGTCCTCCTCACCTTGACAGATGGCAGAATTTTATCTCGGCTTCCTTTGGCACCATCCCATTCTTCCAGCACCATGGAGCTTCCCCAGGTATCTATAGATGCCCCTGTTCTGTGAAATGGACAAGGAATATGCAAGTGTTGCAAGAAAATAGGTGCTTCATTATTTCTTTTTCGCTTATATGAAAGAAGGCAAGCAGCTTGGCTGGAAATTTAGGGTGCAAATATGCTGCAAGCCTAACCCCAATTTTTTTGTTGTTATGTGGCTTCAGGTCCAGTGGCGTCACTAGGGTTGGTGTCACCTGGTGCGGTATCTCATGGTGTCACCCCCATGGACCTCCTCCCGTATCAGACCATACAGAATCTTTAGTAATGTTTTTTGTACTAATGTTACTCGTAAATCGTAATTCCCATATATCACTGAATGTAATGGCAATAGTAGTGACATAAACAACTAGCAAAATTAAAATTACACCTTTAAATTACAATATCATACGCACAGCCCAAATTCTTGCTCTTATTACTAATGGGAGTTAATTATCTTGCATATGCCCACAGTAAATTTTAAGATACTTTCAGACCCTCAGCAATTTTCAAGTGGTCTATGTAGAAGAAAAGTTTGGGAACCCCTGGAATAAGACACCTGCTTATGTCCCTATGCTGCTGTCTCCCCTCATTTAGGTGCCTGGGATGCTTGCGTGTGGACATACCTCCTTACAATTATGGAAAGTGATTCTTAATAATAAGTCTCCAGACACAAAGTTACATAGGTATTTATCAGTTGTTTAGTAGAAAATTCAGAGCTGCAGGGTCCCTTCATGATAGTTACAGCCACGTACACCCTTTTTTGCTCCTGGATTAAGAATGAGATCTTTGTTAATGCATTCTCTCATAACAACAACCATCTCTAGGAGCCAATATATTGGAGAAATATAAAATAAATACAAATGAAAAGGGGGGGGGAGGTGAAGAGACCTTAAATGTGCTACTCACCATCTCTCAGCCTATCCTCCCCTCAGGATGAAAACAATGGAGAACCATGACCACCCCCAGGAAGAAGGGCAAACTTAAAATGTAGAGGGAAAAATCATCTACAACCATAGTGTGAAATCAAATACTTATTGGGACACAGTATGAAGAAATATTTATATAAACATGACTCTCAAATATGTTTATGAATTACACAATCTGTAAATATATTTATAGTGCAATCCAATGTTTGTTTACTCAGAAGCAAGCCCCAATGTATTCAATGGGGCTTACTCAAACTGGGAAGTGTGCAGAGAACTACAGCCTCAAGTGATAAGGAACTTGTTCTTTCAACTTGAGACCTTATCCAAGTCTGAGTCTGTGTTGGAATTGCTTTTTAATATGTTTTTAAGCCTTTTTTTTAAAAAAAATGTTTTTTTAAAGCTTTTAAAAAATATTTTCAAAGGTGTTTTAATATATTTTAAAGTCTGTTTTTATGATGTTTTAAAGTGCTTTTAGTGCTTTTGTTTGCCGCCCTGGGCTCCTACTGGGAGGAAGGGCGGGATATAAATCAAATAATAAATAAATAAACTTCATTCACCCAACCCAAAATTCAGAATCATGCCTCTTTAGGCTGTTTTCCAACTGTTTATTCTTGCTTTATGGTTATTGGATTTTAAATGGCTTTATTTCTTGTTGTGAGCTGCCTTGGTTTCCAACCCTACCTCACAGGGTCGTTGGAAAGACTACACACATACACTGCAGATGTATAAATACATACAGCCCATATAATAGTTTATTGTCAAACCAGTTGGTCAGTATTAGTTTTTAAAAAATCAGTATTCGTTTCTTACAGAATAAAAACTGTAATACCTAAGTAAGCCCTGCCTACTTGCTTTAAAATAGGACTGGAGGAGGGAGGGACAGAAAGACAACACAAACACAATTCTTTTTTACATTCACTCCAAAGTCCCATTGATTTTCAGCACATTCATAACCATGTCTACTCAAAAGTAAATCCTATTGAATTCAATGGGATTTACTCTGGAGATATGGGATTAGCAATGCTTTTACCCCCACAAAAGCAAGTATTGGGAAGGTTTTGAAAACACTGCCCAGGATCTGACTCCAACACACAAGAGGGGAAAAAACTGAAAGAGGGGCGGCTGACGTTTTTATGTATATCTCGAGAACCGGACCACCTAGAAACTTAATTTTATTTTAAATTAAAGCTGAGAGTCACCCCCCTCTGATGGTGTCACCTGGTGCGGTCCGCACCCCCCGCACCCCCCTAGTGACGCCACTGTTCAAGTCGATTACGACTTATGGCGACCCCATGAATCAGTGATCTAGAGCATCTGTCATGAACCACCCTGTTCAGATCTTGTAAGTTCAGGTCTGTGGCTTCCTTTATGGAATCAATCCATCTCTTGTTAGGCCTTCCTCTTTTTCTACTTCCTTCTATTTTCCCAGCATTATTGTCTTTTCTAGTAAATCATGTCTTCTCATGATGTGTCCAAAGTAGGATAACTTTGCTGGTGCAAAATGTGGCAGTGAGACTGCTCACTGGGGCAGGGTATCGCCAACATGTCACCCCACTCCTGAAAGAATTACACTGGCTGCCCATTTGCTACCGGGCCAAGTTCAAGGTTCTAGTTTTGGTATACAAAGCCCTATACAGCTCAGGACCAGGATACCTGAAAGACCGTCTTACCCATTATATACCCAGTCGATCACTGCGCTCTGCAGGTGAGGGCCTCCTGCAGATACCATCTTATCAGGAGGTTTGTTCTGCACAATATAGGAAACGGACCTTTAGTGTGGCAGCACCTACCCGGTGAAATTCCCTCCCCTTAAATATTAGGCAGGCACCATCTCTCTTACCTTTTTGGCGCCTTTTGAAGACTTTCCTCTTTCAACAAGCATTTTAAGTTGAGACCTATCCCAGTCTGCATCTGTGTTGGACTTGCTTTTTAATATGCTTTTTTTAATATGTTTTTAACCTTTTTAAAGATGTTTTTAAAGCTTTTTTTAAAAAATGTTTTTAAATTTGTTTTGTTTTAATGTATTTTGGGGTCTGTTTTTATGATGTTTTAAATTATTTTTTAGCGCTTCTGGGCTCCTGCTGGGAGGAAGGGCGGGATATAGATCAAATAATAATAATATGTACTGTCTTCAAGTCGATTCCGACTTATGGCAACCCTATGAATAGGGTTTTAACGAGGCTGAGAGGCAGTGACTGGCCCAAGGTCAGCTAGTGAGCTTCATGGCTATGTGAGGATTTGAACCCTGCGTAGTCCAACACCTTAACCACTACACCACACTAGCTCTTCAATAACAACAACAACAACAACAAAACAATAACAATAATAATAAAACCTTAGTTTCATCATTTTAGCTTCTAGTGACAGTTCTGGTTTAATTTGTTCTAACACCCAATTATTTTATTTTATTTATTTATTTATTTATTTAATGGATTTATATTCCGCTCTAGTTCAAAAAATTTAGAATTCAGAGCGGAGAACAGTAAGGCATAGTCCAATACAAAATACTAAATAACGCAATTAAAAAATATGAAAATATATCTACTAAAACAATTTTCTACAATATTTTCAATCAGACGTTAAAAGCTTGGTAAAATAAAAATGTTTTTATCCGGCGCCGGAAATCGATGATAGAAGTGGAAAGTCGTATCTCGGGCGGAAGCTGGTTCCATAAGAAGGGAGCGGCAACCGAGAAAGTCTTATTTCTGATAGCCGTGTGTCGGATGGTAAATGTTGATGGAACATTTGTCTTTTTTGCAGTGCATGGTGTGTGCAAAGCCCTCCTCCAACACCACATTTCAAATGAGTTGTTTTTTCTCTTACCCCCTTTTTTTCCAGAGCTTGGAAAAGTTACTTTTTTGAACTACAAGTCCCATCAGCCCCAACCAGCATGGCCACTGGATTGGGCTGATGAGAGTTGTAGTTCAAAAAAATAACTTTTCCAAGCTCTGCTTTTTTCACTGTCGAACTTTCACATCCATGCATAGAGATCGGGAATACCATGGTCTGAATGATCCTGACTTTAGTGTTCAGTGATACAACTTTGCATTTGAGGACCTTTCCTAGTTCTCTCATAGCTTTCCTCCCCAGTCCTAGCCTTCTTCTGATTTCTTGACTATTGTCTCCATTTTGGTTAATGACTGTGCCGAGGTACTGATAATCTTTGACAAGGTCAATGTCCTCAGTTACATAAATCTTCTGTTGTCATTACTTTAGTCTTCTTGACATTCAGCTGTAGTCCTGCTTTTGTGCTTTCCTCTTTAACTTTCATCAGCATTCGTTTCAAATCATTACTGGTTTCTGCTAGTAGTATAGTATCATTGTAAAGTCATTGCTTCCCCCAAGGAACCCTGCGATTTGTAGTTGTGAGGGCAGGAGGAATCTTAGGAAGCTGCTTTATACTGAGTCAGACCATTGGTTCACCTACATCAGTATTGTCTACACTGACTGGCAGTGGCTCTTTACGGTTTCAGACGGGGTCTCTCCCAGGCCTACCAGGAGATGCCAGGGATTGAACCTGGGACCAACTGCATTCAAAGCAGATGCTCTACCACTGAGCTGCAGCCTTAACACTTTGACAAAATAATAAATCTCAGGGTTCAGATGGGGTGGTGTTAGTGTAGAGGGACTTGGGAGACCGTATCAGTTAAGTCAGTGTAGAGATATGCCTATGCTATAAATGTATATATAGAGCCAGTGTGGTGTAGTGGTTTGAGTGTTGGACTACACCCTGGGAGACCATGTTCAAATCCCCACACAGCCATGAAGCTCACTGGGTGACCTTGGGCCAGTCACTGCCTCTCAGCCTCAGAGGGAGGCAATAGTAAACCACCTCTGAATACCGCTTACCATGAAAACCCTATTTGTAGGGTCGCCATAAGTCCGGATCAACTTGAAGGCAGTTCATTTTTCATAAATGTAGATCAGTTTCAAATCTGCTGAACCAAGCTATTAGATGGGCTACCTAGGAAGTAGAGGCGTGTTTCAGTACTAAACACTGAAGGAGTTCCTTACGATGCTATCAGAGCAGAGCTGTGCTTAAATTCTTGGCATATATCTCTCCCCTCTCCAAAATGGGGGTAAGGCAGACACAAAGAGAACGGAATTAAATTTGGTGGGGGCAAACTTGAGCCTCTTCCTGATCCTCTACAATTTTTGTCAAATGTGTGATGGTGATTTTCAGGTGACTTTTGAGGAGGTGGCCGTGTATTTCAGTGAGCAAGAGTGGGTCTTGCTGGATGTGAACGACAGAGCCCTATACTGGGATGTCATGCGGGAGAACTACGAGCACCTGACTTCACTGGGTATGAATTCCACCTTCTGTTGCCTCCTATATTAAACACTTGGGGCCATATTCAGCTAAATCATTGTGCTAGTGGAAGCCAGCACATGGATTTCTGCTAGTGCTCTTTGTTCCTACAAACTTTCTGGGAGCAGACATACTGCTTTGTTTCCAATCAGTGCAGGTCCCACATAACTTCCTACTGAAACCCTGTAACGTTTTATACCCAAAATGTTCTGGTTTATTCTTTGTCCTGCTTTTGCTGCCCTGTAGCGCAAGTGTGCCCTGCCAAATGGCAATAATGTGATAACGCTGGGGAAGCATCACAGAGCAACTAAGGGATGGTCTAGTATAAAGCCATCACTAATGCACTACTATTGTGTCAAGACACATTACAGAATACAATGGGCAACAAACCCTGGAGGGGCCCAAATTTAGGGATTTCGTTTAAAAAAAACAACAACATTGGCCAGAATCCTAATTTACATTACAATGTCTGCCCTTTTGTTTCCACATAACGGATGAACAATGAGGGAGAGTGACGAAGGCCCTTTCATCAGCAGGACTCATCTCCCTCTCCCTCGTTCCCTGTCCTTTTAGCTTTGGCTTTACCTCCAGTCAGCTAAATGATGTGCTAGAATCAGGAATCAGTACTGACACTGCTAAGTTTTTTTGCCTTGGCATTTTAAACTGAATTTGTTTTTATCTGCAACTTTTTACCTTTGTTGCTCCATTTACTGTTAATTATGGTGATGGTGTAAGCTGCCTTGAGCATTTGTCAAAATGGAAAAGTGGGGTAGATATGGTGTGTGGTGTCCAATTATGTGCTTCTGTTAGTGCAAGGACTTTTTGATACGCAACGGAAATCACTCTCCCTCTCCTCTCCCTGTGCTCCTTAAATCTGTTCTGGTTTTCCCCCAAACCTCCAGATCAGATTTTGGGAGGGTGCATGGGGAGAGGAGAGGGAGGATTCCCTTGTGCAAGCAGAAATCCTTGTGCTAGTAGATTCAATACTCCTTTGGATACCACCAGCACCCTCTGGAAACCCGACCTTGCCCTTCTGCCTTTTCTGCTGTTCCTGGCACGTTGCCTAATGTCTGGAATCTTTCTTAGCAGGTGATTGCTGTCAACAGAGGAGTCCCAGATATACAGAACCATATGGGAGATTACTGAGACATTGGCAAGAGAAGGACTTTCTAAGTCCCAGTGCCTGTAAGAATGGTTACAAGCCAGAGAGCCAGCAGGAGAAGCAGCCAGTGGAGAGGCTGGGTGAAACTACTCAGTTAAGAGCAAGCGTCAAGGCTACTAAATGTCCTCCAGTTAACATGGGAGAAAGAAAGGATTCTTGTCCCAAATGTGGAAAAAGCTTCTGTCACAAATCAGCACTCACTGCACATATGAGAATCCACACGGGAGAGAAGCCATATCAATGTCAGGTGTGTGGGAAAAGCTTCAATCAGAGCTCAGCCCTAACTCAACATCAGAGAATCCACACAGGAGAGAAACCCTATGTCTGTCTCATCTGTGAGAAAAAATTCAGTCAGAGTTCAGCACTTAGTCAGCATCAGAGAATCCACACTGGGGAGAGGGCATATGCATGCCTTGATTGTGGGAAAAGCTTCATTTACCAGTCAGCCCTGATACGGCACCGGAGAATCCACACTGGAGAGAAATGCTATAAGTGCCCTGACTGTGGAAAAGGTTTCTACCAAAGCTCCAACCTTATTACACATCAGAAAATTCATAATGGTAAGGAAATGTGGTTAACTGTTCTGTTCATATGTTGTCCCCCAAGGCCTATTAATAATTTTACTTTAATGTTTGGTTATAATAAATAACATTGATTAGCTGACTATCTTAAAATTGACTCTGTGGAGGAAACCAGCATTACTATCCCCATATTGCAGATGAGGGACACTGAATGAGCGAAGAGTGCCTTGCCTGAGGGTACCCAGTGAGTTCAAAGCCAAGGAGAGATTTGAACGAGAAACTTTCTACTTCATACAGGGCCTGCTCTACCATTAATGGCAGAATAAGGCAAATACTTTAGGTGGCAGATGTGGGCAGGGACAGAAACAGTATTTCCCGCCAACCATTCCTCCTGAGTCCCCTAGCCATTCCTTTGTGTTGGAGATCAGAGCTATGTGTGTCACAGGCTTGTCATACACTCCCTAAATGAGACTGCTGCCCTCAGGGACACTGGAGGACATTATCCTGTTGCCAATACTGAAGTAAAATTCAGCTGCCAGTCCAGAATTAGGCCGGGGTGGGGATGGACCATCTTATCCTTTGTCACGGGCAGCAAAATGTCTTGGGCCAGTCCTGAACTTCTAAGCTTGTCACAGACATCTATTTGTTAAGTAATTTTCCACTTTCCCTCTGGTATTGAGGGCTGTGGCTAACTCCAGTTAGATCAGAAGATCTGCAGAATTCCACAGATTGGCTCCTTTCTCTTGAGCCCAGCAAACCCCTCCCTGTAATAACAATATTTGGAGTTTTTAAGATACATATATATAGTGCCTTTGAAAAAATAGAATTCTCCCCAAGGCAGACTACATAATTGAGTCATTATGTGCAGAGCTTTGAATTAGGGATTTCTTGACTCATGTACATGATCTACACTATGCTACACATAGGGGTGTAGTCATCTGGGGTCTCAGGGGTCTTAGACCAATTACTGTTATGGGAGCAGGGTCCCACCAGAGTCCCAATGTCTCCAGCATCCTATGAGCCAATCAGCATGAAAGGGTTGTTTGTTAGCCACTGAGAAGAGTCTTCTAAATGCTTCCTTGTCCTTTCCTGCTGATTGGAGCCAATCAGAGTGAAAGGAGGTAAGTCAGCCACTGAGAAGACTCTTCTCAGTAGCCAACACTCTCCCCTTTCATGCTTATTGACTCCTAGGGATGACTGTTGTGGGAGAAGGCATAACAAAGATATTATTCTTAACCCAGGGGCAAAGAAAAGCGGGGGACATGGCTGTTACTATTCATGCACTTCTGAATTTGCCACTACACTACTGGCTACACAACTTCCAAACACCTTGAGTGTTTTAGAAGGCCCTCTCACATGACTGATCTATTCCCCATTGTTACTTGTTGGTGTAAAAGTACCATGTGGTGGTCCCATATTGGTTACTGGATGGGTATTGGAAGTTGCCTTATACCAGTGTAGAACTATCCATCTGCACCAGTTATTGTCCACTCTGACAAGCAGCAGCTCTTCAGAGCCTCAAGCAGATACCTTTCTCATTGCCTGCTACTTCAGTTCCTTTAAATGATGCCAGGGGATTGAACATGGAACTTTCTGTACGCAAAGCATGTGTTCCATCACTGAACCATTGCTCCTTCCCATAGTTGGGTACTGGACTGGTGATTGTGCACAGGCTGTACTTGGCACACTAGCTGTGCTAACCACGGGGATTTATGGTTTCTACCTTTCTTTCTCTTATTCTGTAGGCAATGGGACAGTTTGTGGAAGAGAGAAAAAAGCTCCTCAGCAGAACGTTTGCGAGCAATTAGAACCATGTGGAATCCTTTGCAGGACATTGCAACAAGTTTGTCCTCACAATCCTCAACTGGAAAAAGATATTCAGAATCAGGGAAGTTTGGATAGTTTACAGAGAAATCCCTCGGAGCAGGCCCAGGATCAAGCCATTTTGAAAACTGGAAGTTTCATATCTCAGAAGGACATCACAATAAAGACAAGAATTGTGAGGGCTAAAAGGCCACTTACATGTCACCACTGTGGAAAGAGCTTCAGATACAGCTCCCATCTGGTTGACCATGAGAGAATCCACACAGGAGAGAAACCTTATATCTGCACCGACTGTGGGAAACGTTTCATTCAGAACTCAGCCCTCAAGAGGCACCAGAGGAGCCACAGAGGTGAAAGACCCTATAAATGTTCTGATTGTGGGAAAACCTATATCCGGAACTCTCACCTTGCAAAACACCGAGGGATTCACATGGAAGAAAAACCGTACGAGTGCCTTGACTGTGGTAAAAAATTCAGTGTTAAAATGAACCTTGTTATTCACCAGCGAATTCACACAGGAGAGAAGCCATATATGTGCTCAGAGTGTGGGAAATGTTTTAGTCAGCGGGCCCACTTTATTATCCACCAGAGAATCCACACAGGAGAGAAACCTTATCAGTGCCCTGAATGTGGGAAAAGCTTTCGCGTGAGTTCACACCTTGTAACACATCAAAGAATCCACATAGGGAAGACTTCGTTCATATGTCCTGACTGTGGGAAAAACATTAATGGTAGCAAGCAGTTTATTCAACATAGGAGGTCCCACAACACTGAAGACAACATCAGTGCAACAATAACCATTAAGAGTGACCCATATGCTCCTGATGCTGTGGGTCTGAAAGGCATTGGCTACAGCTCTGGAGCTAATCACTGAACTCCTAGCTGTGTTGGGATAAGGCAAAAAAAAGGAAAGCTTTATCAGCTCTTTCTCTTAACTGCAAATTATAAGATTCTTTCTATGCTTAGAGCTGAAGTGAAGGTGGCTGGAGAGGGCAAGTGTCACTCAAAATGTCAAAACCTTGTGCTGTAGCTGAAAGCCAAATGTAATGCAAAGAGTATTGGTCTGGTTTGATCATGGCTACCCAGCCATGCCATGATAGTTGCTGGTGACCTTGGGCCAATAATCGTGTTAGCCTAACCTACCTCACAGGGTTATGAGAATGAAGTGGAGAATACCTTGTGTATATACCATCCTGGAGAAAGGACAAGATACAAATACGATAAATAAATTAAACAAATATGATCCTGCACTATTCCCAGACATCAGGTGACCCCTCTCCAATCTGCAAGTGCCATCAAGAGAGCTGGAACCACTAACCCAGAAGGTAGTTTCCTGACTTAGACCACATTCACACCATACGTTTTCCCCCACTATTATTCCACTTTAAACAGTCCAAGTTTTCCCCAAAGAATCCTGGGAAGGGTAGCTTGTGAAGGGTGCTGACAGTTGTTAGCAGACCCCTATTGCTCTCATAGAGCTACAATTCTCAGAGTTCTCTGGGAAGAGGGACTGACCGTTAACCTATCTGACAATTGTAGCTGTGTGAGGGGAATAGAGGGTCTCCTAACAACTCTCAGCAGCCTTCATAAATGACACTTCCTGGAATCCTTTGGGGGAAGCCATGACTGTTTAAAGTGGAATAATAGTGGAATAAGTGAATGATGTGAATGTGGCCTAGGTTGTGCTGACTGTTGTGCTCTCCCCAAGCAGGGGTGAACAACCTTTGGTCCTTAGCCTAATTTCACGTGGGTGGGAGGAGCACTGATGGGAGAGAAGGAGAGGGAAAAATGAGAGGAGAAAGGTGAAATGGATGGAGTGATGGGAGGAGGGGGGTGGAGCCCCCTACAGTTCACACCTCTGGCAAGAGTGATCTGTCCATCCACTGGAAACTGTGCTGTGTGGTGAGGTAAGGGGGGGGGAGAAGGGGGTGACATAGAAAGAGAGGAGGGAAAAGCGAGTGCAGAGAAATAGAAGATGTTGGGAAAAGAGAGTGAAACGGGGTGGTCCTTCCCACGACAGGCTTTGCCTCCATCAACTGACCCCCAAAACATTACCCCAAGGTAATGTGATGTTGTACAGGGATTGCAGGTCCCACAGGATGCTCTTCCCACCCCACCCCAATATATAAGAAGGGAGGACAGTCAGGGACATGGAGCAGTGGCAGCAGAAACAAACCCATGCTTTGGAATTGCACTTGCCTTTCCCCCCATTGCCATGATGCTTCAGATGACGTAGGGAACTGCAATGACAGCACCAGGGATCTGTCTGGATAAACCAACTCAGTGGCAAGCCAGAGAACCCAAACAACCTGCTGGGAAGGCAGGTGGGGATGGGAAAAGCAGCAGGCGGAGGAGCACGTGCAGAGAGGAGGACCCATGGATGAGCAGAGTTCTGGTCCCCCGATATAGGACTAAGGGACTCACCACACAGAAGGAGAGGAGATAAAAGATATGGAATTTCCCCTGAGACAAGTATTGACTTTTTTTTTCCTTTTTGGTTTATCTTTACATTTTGCGTTTGTTTTACATTTTGTGTTGGGTCCCTGGTATTGAAACAATAGACCAAACCTTATATTTCTCATTAGTTAGATTCAGAAATTATTTTTGTTTATTACTGGGGGGGAAAGGAGCCAGGAAACAGTGGTTAAAAATAGTTACTCTGTGAATTAGTTTGGTGGTAAAGTCTAGTCCGATTCAAGAGTCCTGTTTTCTAGTAATCTAGAATTACAATTTACAATATGATTGTATTTTAATGTTTTGTTGTTCATTTGCTGCCCAGAGAACACTGTTAATAGGTGGCATATGAATGCTGTTAATGAATAAAATCAAAATGATTCAATTCCAGAGGAAATCTGTTTGATATTAATTCTGAATCAGTTAGTTGAATCAATATTATTAATAATATATTGAAGCAATATTATTAAATATAATGGCTAATAAGCATGGGAGGGAGAGAAAGCAAGACCACATGGAGGAGGAAGAGGAGAACCCCCGAATGGATCCTGCTCCAGCCAAAAGCAATGCAGGTTGCATTTTGCCCCCAAGTTAAAAAGTGCCGAATGTGAGGTCTTGCAAAGGAACATTGGGAGCACACCCTAAGGCTCCCAATGGCTCCTTTGCAGCCACACCTTTAAGGGTCCACAGGTGAGTGGCAGGTAGGCATGGCCTCAAGGGCGAAATGGCCTCGAGGACCTTATTAGGAACCCTGGCTGGTGAGCCTACTTTGACCGGGAGCCAGAGGTTCCTCACCCTGAACCTAATCAAACTGCTCAAGAGCACACCTTGCACGTGATCATATCAAGAGTAGAGTTGCAGTAAAGCACCACCTTGTTGTGCACCACCCCAATCTCTGAGCGGTGTGAGATCTCCAGGGGTCCCTGCGCTTACCCAGGGTTTGGTTTCCTTGGAAAGAAGGCCAGCAGAGACTGTGGTTTCTTTATGAAATATGGTTTATTTATTTACACACATTCCAACATGAGCTTAAGATGGAGGGGTTCAAAGCATCAGTAGTCCAATAGCTCTTTCTTTTTCCATCAGGCTTGCAGGAGGCATCCTTTTTCTCTCCGGCTTCTCTGTCTGCCTCCAGCTTCCAGCCTTTCCTCAGACTCAACTAAAAACACAGGCCTCTCCTTGGACCCAGGAAGGGGGGGGGCTCCTGAAGAGTTTCAATAACAATAGGATCTCCCTGGCCCAGTTAATGGGCACTTGATAGGCCCATTAAGTCACCTGGCCACTCTATTAGATTAACAAAACGGACTCATCTGACCAGCGGAGCCGGTTTCTCACCCCCAGGTTCAGGGTTCCAAATCAGAGGCTGGAAGGGGACTCATAGAAATCATCCCATCTCAACCCCCAAACCCATAACAATATTATAAAGAAATAAATCTTAAAATGCTCTACTGATCAAGCCACGAAGAGCTGTTAACAGGTCTCAAGGATAGGAACCCTCCACCATGGCATGGTAATTCTGCACCTGTGGCAGCAGCACCCATTTGTTATGTAGGGAAACCCTCCTCAAGGTCTGATTTGCCTTATGAGAAAGTTCCCCAGTTAGGTCTCAGTATACAGTCTTGGGCACTCTCTCGAAGTTTGGACGCTCATTTTGATGAGTCTAGATGGGCAATTACTTCACAGGAAACTCAGGGTAGTGTTCAACTAATTATTACTCAGTGTAGACCCATTGAAATGAATGGACTGAACTTATGTGCATTAATGGCAACGGGCCTACTCTGAGTAAAACTTTGTTAAATGCCACACTGTGCTTCAACCCCTTTCCCTTAGTCAACTTACCTATTTTCCGTTTCTGCCTCCTGTTACGCCTTTCTGCTTCTGTTGGTTTAAAACTCAGTTTTAGTTGGGGATCCTAGAGAATGCACTGCTGGGCACTTTGCTTCTTAGCCCCATTTCAGAGAGGCCTTAGGATGACAGAGGCTTCCAGGATTTGCAGGATTTACCCAGAACTCCAGCAAAAGAACAATTTACCACCGTGGCAGCTGATGGCTGCATGTCAATGGGGCAATGGAATCCGCTCTGGGTTTTAGTCTGAGCTTTCAAGGCGCTGTCCAAGGTGCTTTCAGCCTGGAATCACCAGTTGCCACTGTTCCGCCATCTGGTACTAAGAGGAATGTCAAAAAATACTCAAAAAAAATTCAAAATAGTTCAAAGCCACTAAAATATCTTGGTATTTGCTTATAAGAAACAAAGTACTTCTGTTTTTTTTATTACAGTATTATGGAAGGGGAAATAAAGGCAGATATGGGAAGATGGGGATTATTAAAGTTTTCATTATCGGGAACAATATCTGCAATAAAGATGAATGTTGAAAGATGAATGTATATATATTACATTTATCTATAGCAGCTTCAGAACAAAAGGTGATATCATGGCAACAATTGGTCAATAAATTTACATGTGAAAATAAGAAACCAAGGATTAAATCTAAGATAATATTTATAATAAGAAAGAAGGTGGATTATCATTACCTGAACTGAATCACAGAATCTTAGAATAGTAGAGTTGGGGCCTATAAGGCCATCAAGCCCAACCCCTTGCTCAACTCAGGAATCCATTGTATCAAGCAAATTGTTTGACATGGATTGCTGACTGGAATGTTGAACTGGGTCAACATTACATAACTGAGTTAGAACAAAGTTTTGTAAACATTCCACCAAATGTACTGTTATGGATAGAAAGTACACAATATAGAAAGCTGGTAGTATGTTCCTATAATCAGTATTTTTGTTATAAAGTTGTACATATTTAAGAGTCTTAATTTTGATCTGACGTCTAGCTCCCCCTACAGGTTTAGTAGCTTAAAGTGCACATGCCCCCATAGTACTCCTTGCTCTAAGCTGAAGATCTCTCAAGCTCAGGTGCTGGCTGGGGTGATGGAAGTTATAGTCCAAACATCTGGAGGGCATCAGGTTGGTGAAGGCTAGAGTACTGAAATTCTATTTGGAGCTGCCCTTAAAAACTACTCAGAAATGTAAGAACACAAGAAAAGCCCTGATAGAGCAGGCCAAAGGCCCATCTAATCCATCATCTTGTTCTCACAGTAACCAAACAACTTTTATTTTACCCATCTTGGACATCAGCAGACCTGGCTATCTCACTGCTCCTTACTAATTCTAGATCATTAATGAACAAGTTTAAAAATACAGGTTCAAATATCAATCCTTGGGGGACTCCACTTTCTACATCCCTCCATTGGGAGAATTATCCATTTATTCCTACTCTCTGCACCTTAACCAGTTACTGATCCGTCAGTTACTCATCCAATTTCAGTTGATTCAGAATGCTATGCTAAGTGCATCATTTCAGGTACACTGGCTATTGGTCTGTTTCCAAGCGCAAGTCAAGGTGCTGATTATTACTTTTTAAGGCCTGTAACAATTTGGGACTAAAGTGAACCTCCCAGTCTTTAAGGGCAACAGATGTGAGCCTCTTGCATGAGCCTTTGCATTGTGAGGTGGGTATGGTGGCAAGTATGAGAGTGGCAGCACCTTGTATGTGAACCTCTGCCTCAAGAAATCAGATGATGTCTACCTTTCCTTGTGTTCCCTTGGCATTGATTTTTAACTTTGATGCAGTGTTCTGCAATGACCCATCTTGTGGTGTTTTAAAGTGTGAATTCAATGTTGGCACTTGACTCTTGTCCTCAATAGATAGGAGCACTTTTTCATCCTATACTCCACTAGCAACACTCAGTTTCCCCATTTTCTCTAGAGTACAATTTCTCTAAACTAGCGGATACTTTTTAAAAAGCTTTGTGGCAACTTCCTCTTGCTTTTGTTCCTGAAAGAATGGGCTTTCAGGACTGAGTCACACGTAATATTACATTACTTGATAGCTCATCACTTTATGACTTGCAGCTAAATATATGAATTGTTTCTTTGGAAAAGTCTAGTAGGAAGTGATGTCAAATGATAAGAAAGCTGTCTGATCTGTGATACCCAAGTCATATATATACGTGTGTGAGATAGACTGAGTGAAGAGCCCTACTGGATCACAGTGAAACTCCATCTAATCCACCTCCAATGGTAGCCACCCAGATGCATCCAGAAATCCATAATCAGGGCATGAATACAACTGCTCTCGGCTGCCATTGTGCTTCCCCGGCAAGTGGTATTCAGGTAGAGTGCATATGAATGTAGATATTCCATTTAGCACTTGAAAAGTTGAACTCAAAACGCTGCTGTAACGTTTTGTAGGTATGCCCATGAACAGCTCTCAAACATGAGTCTGAGATGTAAGTGGGCTCCTACTGGGAGGAAGGGCGGGATATAAATCTAACAATAACAAACAAATAAATAAAATGTGCTGGAGCTGCATGCACACATACAGGATGATTTTTGGGGAAAGCAGTTCTTGATAAATGTGCATATACTGAAAAAGGAACTGTGGGAATGTGTTAACACCTGGCAGGTCAATGCCATCATTTGAATAGCCAAAGTGTTTCATATACAACCTGGTAAATGAGGTTAATCACCCCCATATTGCAGATGTAAAGGAGACAAGAGAATAATAGCTTGGTTAAAACCACATACAAGTTAGTGGCTGAAGTAAGATTGGACTAGGGGACCTTCCCAATTCCTTCCTGTTCATGTTCTTAACTACTGGGTCATACCAGCAAATGAAAACTGGGAAGGGCAGTAGGTCAGTGGTAGAGCATCTGCTTTGCATGCAGAAGGTCCCAGGTTCAGTCAAGCATTTCCAAGGAGGGGTGGGAGAGAAACCTGTTTGAAAACCTGGAGTGTTGCCGCCTGTCAGTGTTGGCAGAATATGATGGACCAACGGTCTGACTCAGTATACAGCAGTTTCCTATGTTCCTAAAATCCAATGACTCCTTGTGCAGTGGCATTCTTTGATCTCTGGAAGTACAATCTTCCAATTCCCAGGTGTACTCACACAGCTGACAGCATGGGGGTGGGGCAGGACCTCCCCACACACCCATCATTTGCCTCTATCCTTTCCCTCCTATGGCCACATCCTTTCTTGAAGGCACTTTTCTCCTACAAATTATAACAATCATCAAGTGGAAATTCAAAATAAGGCTTCAGTCCTTGGGATGCTTACTTGAAAGTTAACTCCATCAAAATAAAAAAGGACTTACTTCAGAAAACATGTTTAGAACAGAAGTGTTAAGGTGAACTAGATGGTTATTTCTTTTTCAGCAATCTATCAGAACTAATCCCTGCCCCCAGAAGTTCACTTTGGCCCTTCTGTACTTCTCTTAATAGTCTGACCTGGTGTCACCACTGCATACTTGTACTACTGAACAACATGCATACAAAAAATTGAAGACAAAGGTTGGGGCGGGGGGCAAGAGAGAGAATCCAGGCAAACAGAGAATCAGAAATCATCCACAGCAGGAGGATGTTCTACCCTCTGTATCTCTATGGTACTCTGTCCTATCTGCCCGTTCAGTTGATAACCAGTTTACAACACTGGAAGCTCATGGATGTGCGTGACTTAGTTTTTTAAAAAATGTCTCTGCTATTAACCTGTCCCACTGCATAACAGCACCCAATATCCATGCCCTTTCCCATCATGCCCCTTCTTTATTGTTCTCTGCTGCCACGATATTTTGAAGAAGTTGGATGTTAAAAAAGCAAGTAAGGCTAAGGAAGCGTGTACAAATATACTTTATTTGTAGAACTTCTTTTGATACAAAAAAATGGGTTTCCTTGGTGCAGATAGAGCATGGACTTAAAAGAGATTTCTGACCCCATCCCACCCGTTAACAGAAAAAAAACACCCCAGGATTTCCCAGAACCAGATCTTTCTACATTTGACATGGTATACATTCCTTGCTACTCTATGTCCACTTCCATTTTGGGTATTGTGCACTGCAAAGTGTTTTCATGCTCTACCCAAGCTTCCACAATGCATCATTTACTTCCTGTTTACGAACATTTCTGGTGGCTAATCAGAGCTTCATCAGCTACCATTCCTACTCAGATTCTTTAACAGATGTTTCTCTTTCATGGAGTTTTCGATGCTTCATAAGATTTGAACTTACACTGAAACTCCTTCCACACTCAGGGCATTCATAAGGTTTCTCTCCTGTGTGCACTCTATGGTGGGTGATAAGGTGTGAGTTGTTACGGAAGGTTTTTCCACACTCAATACATGCATAAGGTTTTTCTCCTGTGTGAAGTCGCTGGTGGCCAACAAGTACTGAGCTGTAAGAGAAGCCTTTCCCACAGTCAGGACACTTGTATGGTTTTTCTCCTGTGTGAATCCTTTGATGAGTTACAAGGTGTGATTTCGTATTGAATTTCTTGCCACAATCATTGCATTTATATGGTTTTTCTCCTGTGTGAATTCTCTGGTGAATAATGAGGTCTGCACTCCTACAGAAGTTCTTGCCACATTCTAGGCATAGGTAAGGTTTCTCAGTCATATGGATTCTCTGATGACTTAGAAGACCAGATTTAACACTAAAGCTTTCAGGGCAGTCAGGGCATTTATAAGGCTTTTCCCCTGTGTGAATTCTCTGGTGCATAACAAGGGTTGAGCGCCTGCCAAAGCTTTTCCAACAGTCCTGGCATTTATAGGGTTTCTCACCAGTGTGAATTCTCTGATGTGTAATTAGAGTTGAACTCTTACTGAAGCTATTTCCACAGTCAAAGCATTTATAGGGCCGCTCTCCTGTGTGTGTCCTTTGATGCATAATAAGATTTGAGCTGCGATTGAAGGTTTTCCCACAATCACAACATTTGAAAGGTGGTTCCTTAGAGTGAGTTCTCTGGTGTCTATTGAAGTTTAGGATCTGGTTGAAGCTTCTCCCACAGTGAGGACAGAGGTAGGGCTTCTCTCTTGTATGGCTTTTCTGGTGTGCAATCAGGTGGGTGCTCTGAACAAAGCCTTTCCCACACTTAGTACAGGTATACGGTCTGTCTCCTGTATGAAGTTTCTGGTGCCTGACAAGGTCTGAACGACGGCAAAAGTTTTTCCCACAATCGGGACACACATGTTTTTTCTTTAAAATACGTTCCTCTGGCATCACAGTTTCATTTATTTCTACAAAAGCCTTTGAGCAGGGAGCACGCTTAGTCCTGCCCTCCTCCAGGAGACTTTCCTGATCACTTTTCTCTTCTTTGTCCTTGGTCAACATTTCATCAATAGCTGAAAAGAGAATACAGAAGGAAGGCATTACTCTGTGTTGG